>NW_028225376.1:0-547421 GCF_052327205.1 Somniosus microcephalus
GAGAAGGTGAAGTCTGGAGGGTGAATCAGAAGAAGTAGAAGAAGGAGAAGGAGAAGGTGAAGTCTGGAGGGTGAATCAGAAGAAGCAGAAGAAGGAGAAGGAGAAGGTGAAGTCTGGAGGTTGAATCAGAAGAAGTAGAAGAAGGAGAAGGAGAAGGTGAAGTCTGGAGGTTGAATCAGAAGAAGTAGAAGAAGGAGAAGGAGAAGGTGAAGTCTGGAGGGTGAATCAGAAGAAGCAGAAGAAGGAGAAGGAGAAGGTGAAGTCTGGAGGGTGAATCAGAAGAAGCAGAATAAGTAGAATGAGAAGGTGATGTCTGGAGGGTGAATCAGAAGAAGTAGAAGAAGGAGAAGGAGAAGGTGAAGTCTGGAGGGTGAATCAGAAGAAGTAGAAGAAGGAGAAGGAGAAGGTGAAGTCTGGAGGGTGAATCAGAAGAAGCAGAAGAAGGAGAAGGAGAAGGTGAAGTCTGGAGGGTGAATCAGAAGAAGCAGAAGAAGGAGAAGGAGAAGATGAAGTCTGGAGGGTGAATCAGAAGATGTAGAAGAAGGAGAAGGAGAAGATGAAGTCTGGAGGGTGAATCAGAAGATGTAGAAGAAGGAGAAGGAGAAGGTGAAGTCTGGAGGGTGAATCAGAAGAAGCAGAAGAAGGAGAAGGAGAAGGTGAAGTCTGGAGGGTGAATCAGAAGAAGCAGAAGAAGGAGAAGGAGAAGGTGAAGTCAGGGGGGTGAAGCAGAAGATGTAGAAGAAGGAGAAGGAGAAGGTGAAGTCAGCAGGGTGAAGCACAAGCAGCAGAAGAAGGAGAAGGAGAAGGTGAAGTCTGGAGGGCGCAGCAGAAGAAGCAGAAGAAGGAGAAGGAGAAGGTGAAGTCTGGAGGGTGAAGCAGAAGAAGCAGAAGAAGGAGAAGGAGAAGGTGAAGTCTGGAGGGTGAATCAGAAGAAGTAGAAGAAGGAGAAGGAGAAGGTGAAGTCAGGAGGGTGAAGCAGAAGAAGCAGAAGAAGGAGAAGGAGAAGGTGAAGTCTGGAGGGTGAAGCAGAAGAAGCAGAAGAAGGAGAAGAAGAAGGTGAAGTCTGGAGGGTGAAGCAGAAGAAGCAGAAGAAGGAGAAGGAGAAGGTGAAGTCTGGAGGGTGAAGCAGAAGAAGCAGAAGAAGGAGAAGGAGAAGGTGAAGTCAGGAGGGTGAATCAGAAGAAGTAGAAGAAGGAGAAGGAGAAGGTGAAGTCTGGAGGGTGAATCAGAAGAAGTAGAAGAAGGAGAAGGAGAAGGTGAAGTCTGGAGGGTGAATCAGAAGAATGAGAAGAAGGAGAAGGAGAAGGTGAAGTCTGGAGGGTGAATCAGAAGAAGCAGAAGAAAGAGAAGGAGAAGGTGAAGTCTGGAGGGTGAAGCAGAAGAAGCAGAAGAAGGAGAAGGAGAAGGTGAAGACTGGAGGGTGAATCAGAAGAAATAGAAGAAGGAGAAGGAGAAGGTGAAGTCTGGAGGGTGAATCAGAAGAAGTAGAAGAAGGAGAAGGAGAAGGTGAAGTCTGGAGTGTGAATCAGAAGAAGTAGAAGAAGGAGAAGGAGAAGGTGAAGTCTGGAGGGTGAATCAGAAGAAGCAGAAGAAGGAGAAGGAGAAGGTGAAGTCTGGAGGGTGAATCAGAAGAAGCAGAATAAGTAGAATGAGAAGGTGAAGTCTGGAGGGTGAATCAGAAGAAGTAGAAGAAGGAGAAGGAGAAGGTGAAGTCTGGAGGGTGAATCAGAAGAAGTAGAAGAAGGAGAAGGAGAAGGTGAAGTCTGGAGGGTGAATCAGAAGAAGCAGAAGAAGGAGAAGGAGAAGGTGAAGTCTGGAGGGTGAATCAGAAGAAGCAGAAGAAGGAGAAGGAGAAGATGAAGTCTGGAGGGTGAATCAGAAGATGTAGAAGAAGGAGAAGGAGAAGGTGAAGTCTGGAGGGTGAATCAGAAGAAGCAGAAGAAGGAGAAGGAGAAGGTGAAGTCTGGAGGGTGAATCAGAAGAAGCAGAAAAAGGAGAAGGAGAAGGTGAAGTCAGGGGGGTGAAGCAGAAGATGTAGAAGAAGGAGAAGGAGAAGGTGAAGTCAGCAGGGTGAAGCAGAAGAAGCAGAAGAAGGAGAAGGAGAAGGTGAAGTCTGGAGGGCGCAGCAGAAGAAGCAGAAGAAGGAGAAGGAGAAGGTGAAGTCTGGAGGGTGAAGCAGAAGAAGCAGAAGAAGGAGAAGGAGAAGGTGAAGTCTGGAGGGTGAATCAGAAGAAGTAGAAGAAGGAGAAGGAGAAGGTGAAGTCAGGAGGGTGAAGCAGAAGAAGCAGAAGAAGGAGAAGGAGAAGGTGAAGTCTGGAGGGTGAAGCAGAAGAAGCAGAAGAAGGAGAAGAAGAAGGTGAAGTCTGGAGGGCGAAGCAGAAGAAGCAGCAGAAGGAGAAGGAGAAGGTGAAGTCTGGAGGGTGAAGCAGAAGAAGCAGAAGAAGGAGAAGGAGAAGGTGAAGTCTGGAGGGTGAAGCAGAAGAAGCAGAAGAAGGAGAAGGAGAAGGTGAAGTCAGGAGGGTGAATCAGAAGAAGTAGAAGAAGGAGAAGGAGAAGGTGAAGTCTGGAGGGTGAATCAGAAGAAGTAGAAGAAGGAGAAGGAGAAGGTGAAGTCTGGAGGGTGAATCAGAAGAAGTAGAAGAAGGAGAAGGAGAAGGTGAAGTCTGGAGGGTGAATCAGAAGAAGCAGAAGAAGGAGAAGGAGAAGGTGAAGTCTGGAGGGAGAAGCAGAAGAAGTAGAAGAAGGAGAAGGAGAAGGTGAAGTCTGGAGGGTGAATCAGAAGAAGTAGAAGAAGGAGAAGGAGAAGGTGAAGTCTGGAGGGTGAATCAGAAGAAGGAGAAGAAGGAGAAGGAGAAGGTGATGTCTGGAGGGTGAATCAGAAGAAGCAGAAGAAGGAGAAGGAGAAGGTGAAGTCTGGAGGGTGAATCAGAAGAAGTAGAAGAAGGAGAAGGAGAAGGCATAGACTGGAGGGTGAATCAGAAGAAGGAGACGAAGGAGAAGGAGAAGGTGAAGTCTGGAGGGTGAATCAGAAGAAGTAGAAGAAGGAGAAGGAGAAGGTGAAGTCTGGAGGGTGAATCAGAAGAAGTAGAAGAAGGAGAAGGAGAAGGTGTAGACTGGAGGGTGAATCAGAAGAAGTAGACGAAGGAGAAGGAGAAGGTGAAGTCTGGAGGGTGAATCAAAAGAAGTAGAAGAAGGAGAAGGAGAAGGTGAAGTCTGGAGGGTGAATCAGAAGAAGTAGAAGAAGGAGAAGGAGAAGGTGAAGTCTGGAGGGTGAATCAGAAGAAGCAGAAGGAGGAGAAGGAGAAGGTGAAGTCTGGAGGGTGAATCAGAAGAAGCAGAAGAAGGAGAAGGAGAAGATGAAGTCTGGAGGGTGAATCAGAAGAAGTAGAAGAAGGAGAAGGAGAAGGTGAGGTATGGAGGGTGAATCAGAAGAAGCAGAAGAAGGAGAAGGAGAAGGTGAAGTCTGGAGGGTGAATCAGAAGAAGTAGAAGAAGGAGTAGGAGAAGGTGAAGTCTGGAGGGTGAATCAGAAGAAGTAGAAGAAGGAGAAGGAGAAGGTGAAGTCTGGACGGTGAATCAGAAGAAGCAGAAGAAGGAGAAGGAGAAGGTGAAGTCTGGAGGGTGAATCAGAAGAAGCAGAAGAAGGAGAAGGAGAAGATGAAGTCTGCAGGGTGAATCAGAAGATGTAGAAGAAGGAGAAGGAGAAGGTGAAGTCTGGAGGGTGAATCAGAAGAAGCAGAAGAAGGAGAAGGAGAAGGTGAAGTCTGGAGTGTGAATCAGAAGAAGCAGAAGAAGGAGAAGGAGAAGGTGAAGTCAGGGGGGTGAAGAAGAAGATGTAGAAGAAGGAGAAGGAGAAGGTGAAGTCAGCAGGGTGAAGCAGAAGAAGCATAGAAGGAGAAGGAGAAGGTGAAGTCTGGAGGGCGCAGCAGAAGAAGCAGAAGAAGGAGAAGGAGAAGGTGAAGTCTGGAGGGTGAAGCAGAAGAAGCAGAAGAAGGAGAAGGAGAAGATGAAGTCTGGAGGGTGAATCAGAAGAAGTAGAAGAAGGAGAAGGAGAAGGTGAAGTCAGGAGGGTGAAGCCGAAGAAGCAAAAGAAGGAGAAGGAGAAGGTGAAGTCTGGACGGTGAATCAGAAGAAGCAGAAGAAGGAGAAGGAGAAGGTGAAGTCTGGAGGGTGAATCAGAAGAAGCAGAAGAAGGAGAAGGAGAAGATGAAGTCTGCAGGGTGAATCAGAAGATGTAGAAGAAGGAGAAGGAGAAGGTGAAGTCTGGAGGGTGAATCAGAAGAAGCAGAAGAAGGAGAAGGAGAAGGTGAAGTCTGGAGTGTGAATCAGAAGAAGCAGAAGAAGGAGAAGGAGAAGGTGAAGTCAGGGGGGTGAAGAAGAAGATGTAGAAGAAGGAGAAGGAGAAGGTGAAGTCAGCAGGGTGAAGCAGAAGAAGCATAGAAGGAGAAGGAGAAGGTGAAGTCTGGAGGGCGCAGCAGAAGAAGCAGAAGAAGGAGAAGGAGAAGGTGAAGTCTGGAGGGTGAAGCAGAAGAAGCAGAAGAAGGAGAAGGAGAAGATGAAGTCTGGAGGGTGAATCAGAAGAAGTAGAAGAAGGAGAAGGAGAAGGTGAAGTCAGGAGGGTGAAGCCGAAGAAGCAAAAGAAGGAGAAGGAGAAGGTGAAGTCTGGAGGGTGAAGCAGAAGAAGCAGAAGAAGGAGAAGAAGAAGGTGAAGTCTGGAGGGCGAAGCAGAAGAAGCAGAAGAAGGAGAAGGAGAAGGTGAAGTCTGGAGGGGGAAGCAGAAGAAGCAGAAGAAGGAGAAGGAGAAGGTGAAGTCTGGAGGGTGAATCAGAAGAAGTAGAAGAAGGCGAAGGAGAAGGTGAAGTCAGGAGGGTGAAGCAGAAGAAGCAGAAGAAGGAGAAGGAGAAGGTGAAGTCTGGAGGGTGAAGCAGAAGAAGCAGAAGAAGGAGAAGGAGAAGGTGAAGTCTGGAGGGTGAAGCAGAAGAAGCAGAAGAAGGAGAAGGAGAAGGTGAAGTCTGGAGGGTGAATCAGAAGAAGCAGAAGAAGGAGAAGGAGAAGATGAAGTCTGCAGGGTGAATCAGAAGATGTAGAAGAAGGAGAAGGAGAAGGTGAAGTCTGGAGGGTGAATCAGAAGAAGCAGAAGAAGGAGAAGGAGAAGGTGAAGTCTGGAGTGTGAATCAGAAGAAGCAGAAGAAGGAGAAGGAGAAGGTGAAGTCAGGGGGGTGAAGAAGAAGATGTAGAAGAAGGAGAAGGAGAAGGTGAAGTCAGCAGGGTGAAGCAGAAGAAGCATAGAAGGAGAAGGAGAAGGTGAAGTCTGGAGGGCGCAGCAGAAGAAGCAGAAGAAGGAGAAGGAGAAGGTGAAGTCTGGAGGGTGAAGCAGAAGAAGCAGAAGAAGGAGAAGGAGAAGGTGAAGTCTGGAGGGTGAATCAGAAGAAGTAGAAGAAGGAGAAGGAGAAGGTGAAGTCAGGAGGGTGAAGCCGAAGAAGCAAAAGAAGGAGAAGGAGAAGGTGAAGTCTGGAGGGTGAAGCAGAAGAAGCAGAAGAAGGAGAAGAAGAAGGTGAAGTCTGGAGGGCGAAGCAGAAGAAGCAGAAGAAGGAGAAGGAGAAGGTGAAGTCTGGAGGGGGAAGCAGAAGAAGCAGAAGAAGGAGAAGGAGAAGGTGAAGTCTGGAGGGTGAATCAGAAGAAGTAGAAGAAGGCGAAGGAGAAGGTGAAGTCAGGAGGGTGAAGCAGAAGAAGCAGAAGAAGGAGAAGGAGAAGGTGAAGTCTGGAGGGTGAAGCAGAAGAAGCAGAAGAAGGAGAAGGAGAAGGTGAAGTCTGGAGGGTGAAGCAGAAGAAGCAGAAGAAGGAGAAGGAGAAGGTGAAGTCAGGAGGGTGAATCAGAAGAAGTAGAAGAAGGAGAAGGAGAAGGTGAAGTCTGGAGGGTGAATCAGAAGAAGCAGAAGAAGGAGAAGGAGAAGGTGTAGTCTGAAGGGAGAAGCAGAAGAAGTAGAAGAAGGAGAAGGAGAAGGTGAAGTCTGGAGGGTGAATCAGAAGAAGTAGAAGAAGGAGAAGGAGAAGGTGAAGTCTGGAGGGTGAATCAGAAGAAGGAGAAGAAGGAGAAGGAGAAGGTGAAGTCTGGAGAATGAATCAGAAGAAGCAGAAGAAGGAGAAGGAGAAGGTGAAGTCTGGAGGGTGAATCAGAAGAAGTAGAAGAAGGAGAAGGAGAAGGTGTAGACTGGAGGGTGAATCAGAAGAAGTAGACGAAGGAGAAGGAGAAGGTGAAGTCTGGAGGGTGAATCAGAAGAAGCAGAAGAAGGAGAAGGAGAAGGTGAAGTCTGGAGGGTGAATCAGAAGAAGTAGAAGAAGGAGCAGGAGAAGGTGTAGACTGGAGGGTGAATCAGAAGAAGTAGACGAAGGAGAAGGAGAAGGTGAAGTCTGGAGGGTGAATCAGAAGAAGTAGAAGAAGGAGAAGGAGAAGGTGAAGTCTGGAGGGTGAATCAGAAGAAGTAGAAGAAGGAGAAGGAGAAGGTGAAGTCTGGAGGGTGAATCAGAAGAAGTAGAAGAAGGAGAAGGAGAAGGTGAAGTCTGGAGGGTGAATCAGAAGAAGCAGAAGAAGGAGAAGGAGAAGGTGAAGTCTGGAGGTTGAATCAGAAGAAGTAGAAGAAGGAGAAGGAGAAGGTGAAGTCTGGAGGTTGAATCAGAAGAAGTAGAAGAAGGAGAAGGAGAAGGTGAAGTCTGGAGGGTGAATCAGAAGAAGCAGAAGAAGGAGAAGGAGAAGGTGAAGTCTGGAGGGTGAATCAGAAGAAGCAGAATAAGTAGAATGAGAAGGTGATGTCTGGAGGGTGAATCAGAAGAAGTAGAAGAAGGAGAAGGAGAAGGTGAAGTCTGGAGGGTGAATCAGAAGAAGTAGAAGAAGGAGAAGGAGAAGGTGAAGTCTGGAGGGTGAATCAGAAGAAGCAGAAGAAGGAGAAGGAGAAGGTGAAGTCTGGAGGGTGAATCAGAAGAAGCAGAAGAAGGAGAAGGAGAAGATGAAGTCTGGAGGGTGAATCAGAAGATGTAGAAGAAGGAGAAGGAGAAGGTGAAGTCTGGAGGGTGAATCAGAAGAAGCAGAAGAAGGAGAAGGAGAAGGTGAAGTCTGGAGGGTGAATCAGAAGAAGCAGAAGAAGGAGAAGGAGAAGGTGAAGTCAGGGGGGTGAAGCAGAAGATGTAGAAGAAGGAGAAGGAGAAGGTGAAGTCAGCAGGGTGAAGCAGAAGCAGCAGAAGAAGGAGAAGGAGAAGGTGAAGTCTGGAGGGCGCAGCAGAAGAAGCAGAAGAAGGAGAAGGAGAAGGTGAAGTCTGGAGGGTGAAGCAGAAGAAGCAGAAGAAGGAGAAGGAGAAGGTGAAGTCTGGAGGGTGAATCAGAAGAAGTAGAAGAAGGAGAAGGAGAAGGTGAAGTCAGGAGGGTGAAGCAGAAGAAGCAGAAGAAGGAGAAGGAGAAGGTGAAGTCTGGAGGGTGAAGCAGAAGAAGCAGAAGAAGGAGAAGAAGAAGGTGAAGTCTGGAGGGCGAAGCAGAAGAAGCAGAAGAAGGAGAAGGAGAAGGTGAAGTCTGGAGGGTGAAGCAGAAGAAGCAGAAGAAGGAGAAGGAGAAGGTGAAGTCTGGAGGGTGAAGCAGAAGAAGCAGAAGAAGGAGAAGGAGAAGGTGAAGTCAGGAGGGTGAATCAGAAGAAGTAGAAGAAGGAGAAGGAGAAGGTGAAGTCTGGAGGGTGAATCAGAAGAAGTAGAAGAAGGAGAAGGAGAAGGTGAAGTCTGGAGGGTGAATCAGAAGAAGTAGAAGAAGGAGAAGGAGAAGGTGAAGTCTGGAGGGTGAATCAGAAGAAGCAGAAGAAGGAGAAGGAGAAGGTGAAGTCTGGAGGGAGAAGCAGAAGAAGTAGAAGAAGGAGAAGGAGAAGGTGAAGTCTGGAGGGGGAATCAGAAGAAGTAGAAGAAGGAGAAGGAGAAGGTGAAGTCTGGAGGGTGAATCAGAAGAAGGAGAAGAAGGAGAAGGAGAAGGTGATGTCTGGAGGGTGAATCAGAAGAAGCAGAAGAAGGAGAAGGAGAAGGTGAAGTCTGGAGGGTGAAGCAGAAGAAGCAGAAGAAGGAGAAGGAGAAGGTGAAGTCTGGAGGGTGAAGCAGAAGAAGCAGAAGAAGGAGAAGGAGAAGGTGAAGTCAGGAGGGTGAATCAGAAGAAGTAGAAGAAGGAGAAGGAGAAGGTGAAGTCTGGAGGGTGAATCAGAAGAAGTAGAAGAAGGAGAAGGAGAAGGTGAAGTCTGGAGGGTGAATCAGAAGAAGTAGAAGAAGGAGAAGGAGAAGGTGAAGTCTGGAGGGTGAATCAGAAGAAGCAGAAGAAGGAGAAGGAGAAGGTGAAGTCTGGAGGGAGAAGCAGAAGAAGTAGAAGAAGGAGAAGGAGAAGGTGAAGTCTGGAGGGTGAATCAGAAGAAGTAGAAGAAGGAGAAGGAGAAGGTGAAGTCTGGAGGGTGAATCAGAAGAAGGAGAAGAAGGAGAAGGAGAAGGTGATGTCTGGAGGGTGAATCAGAAGAAGCAGAAGAAGGAGAAGGAGAAGGTGAAGTCTGGAGGGTGAATCAGAAGAAGTAGAAGAAGGAGAAGGAGAAGGCATAGACTGGAGGGTGAATCAGAAGAAGGAGACGAAGGAGAAGGAGAAGGTGAAGTCTGGAGGGTGAATCAGAAGAAGCAGAAGAAGGAGAAGGAGAAGGTGAAGTCTGGAGGGTGAATCAGAAGAAGTAGAAGAAGGAGAAGGAGAAGGTGTAGACTGGAGGGTGAATCAGAAGAAGTAGACGAAGGAGAAGGAGAAGGTGAAGTCTGGAGGGTGAATCAGAAGAAGTAGAAGAAGGAGAAGGAGAAGGTGAAGTCTGGAGGGTGAATCAGAAGAAGTAGAAGAAGGAGAAGGAGAAGGTGAAGTCTGGAGGGTGAATCAGAAGAAGCAGAAGGAGGAGAAGGAGAAGGTGAAGTCTGGAGGGTGAATCAGAAGAAGCAGAAGAAGGAGAAGGAGAAGATGAAGTCTGGAGGGTGAATCAGAAGAAGTAGAAGAAGGAGAAGGAGAAGGTGAGGTATGGAGGGTGAATCAGAAGAAGCAGAAGAAGGAGAAGGAGAAGGTGAAGTCTGGAGGGTGAATCAGAAGAAGTAGAAGAAGGAGTAGGAGAAGGTGAAGTCTGGAGGGTGAATCAGAAGAAGTAGAAGAAGGAGAAGGAGAAGGTGAAGTCTGGAGGGTGAATCAGAAGAAGCAGAAGAAGGAGAAGGAGAAGGTGAAGTCTGGAGGGTGAATCAGAAGAAGCAGAAGAAGGAGAAGGAGAA
Organism: Somniosus microcephalus; assembly: GCF_052327205.1. NCBI lineage: Eukaryota > Metazoa > Chordata > Chondrichthyes > Squaliformes > Somniosidae > Somniosus > Somniosus microcephalus. Next base: position 9,303 of record NW_028225376.1, read on the forward strand.
GATGAAGTCTGCAGGGTGAATCAGAAGATGTAGAAGAAGGAGAAGGAGAAGGTGAAGTCTGGAGGGTGAATCAGAAGAAGCAGAAGAAGGAGAAGGAGAAGGTGAAGTCTGGAGTGTGAATCAGAAGAAGCAGAAGAAGGAGAAGGAGAAGGTGAAGTCAGGGGGGTGAAGAAGAAGATGTAGAAGAAGGAGAAGGAGAAGGTGAAGTCAGCAGGGTGAAGCAGAAGAAGCAGTAGAAGGAGAAGGAGAAGGTGAAGTCTGGAGGGCGCAGCAGAAGAAGCAGAAGAAGGAGAAGGAGAAGGTGAAGTCTGGAGGGTGAAGCAGAAGAAGCAGAAGAAGGAGAAGGAAAAGGTGAAGTCTGGAGGGTGAATCAGAAGAAGTAGAAGAAGGAGAAGGAGAAGGTGAAGTCAGGAGGGTGAAGCAGAAGAAGCAAAAGAAGGAGAAGGAGAAGGTGAAGTCTGGAGGGTGAAGCAGAAGAAGCAGAAGAAGGAGAAGAAGAAGGTGAAGTCTGGAGGGCGAAGCAGAAGAAGCAGAAGGAGGAGAAGGAGAAGGTGAAGTCTGGAGGGGGAAGCAGAAGAAGCAGAAGAAGGAGAAGGAGAAGGTGAAGTCTGGAGGGTGAATCAGAAGAAGTAGAAGAAGGCGAAGGAGAAGGTGAAGTCAGGAGGGTGAAGCAGAAGAAGCAGAAGAAGGAGAAGGAGAAGGTGAAGTCTGGAGGGTGAAGCAGAAGAAGCAGAAGAAGGAGAAGGAGAAGGTGAAGTCTGGAGGGTGAAGCAGAAGAAGCAGAAGAAGGAGAAGGAGAAGGTGAAGTCAGGAGGGTGAATCAGAAGAAGTAGAAGAAGGAGAAGGAGAAGGTGAAGTCTGGAGGGTGAATCAGAAGAAGTAGAAGAAGGAGAAGGAGAAGGTGAAGTCTGGAGGGTGAATCAGAAGAAGTAGAAGAAGGAGAAGGAGAAGGTGAAGTCTGGAGGGTGAATCAGAAGAAGCAGAAGAAGGAGAAGGAGAAGGTGTAGTCTGAAGGGAGAAGCAGAAGAAGTAGAAGAAGGAGAAGGAGAAGGTGAAGTCTGGAGGGTGAATCAGAAGAAGTAGAAGAAGGAGAAGGAGAAGGTGAAGTCTGGAGGGTGAATCAGAAGAAGGAGAAGAAGGAGAAGGAGAAGGTGAAGTCTGGAGGATGAATCAGAAGAAGCAGAAGAAGGAGAAGGAGAAGGTGAAGTCTGGAGGGTGAATCAGAAGAAGTAGAAGAAGGAGAAGGAGAAGGTGTAGACTGGAGGGTGAATCAGAAGAAGTAGACGAAGGAGAAGGAGAAGGTGAAGTCTGGAGGGTGAATCAGAAGAAGCAGAAGAAGGAGAAGGAGAAGGTGAAGTCTGGAGGGTGAATCAGAAGAAGTAGAAGAAGGAGCAGGAGAAGGTGTAGACTGGAGGGTGAATCAGAAGAAGTAGACGAAGGAGAAGGAGAAGGTGAAGTCTGGAGGGTGAATCAGAAGAAGTAGAAGAAGGAGAAGGAGAAGGTGAAGTCTGGAGGGTGAATCAGAAAAAGTAGAAGAAGGAGAAGGAGAAGGTGAAGTCTGGAGGGTGAATCAGAAGAAGTAGAAGAAGGAGAAGGAGAAGGTGAAGTCTGGAGGGTGAATCAGAAGAAGCAGAAGAAGGAGAAGGAGAAGGTGAAGTCTGGAGGGAGAAGCAGAAGAAGTAGAAGAAGGAGAAGGAGAAGGTGAAGTCTGGAGGCTGAATCAGAAGAAGTAGAAGAAGGAGAAGGAGAAGGTGAAGTCTGGAGGGTGAATCAGAAGAAGGAGAAGAAGGTGAAGGAGAAGTTGAAGTCTGGAGGGTGAATCAGAAGAAGCAGAAGAAGGAGAAGGAGAAGGTGAAGTCTGGAGGGTGAATCAGAAGAAGTAGAAGAAGGAGAAGGAGAAGGTGTAGACTGGAGGGTGAATCAGAAGAAGTAGACGAAGGAGAAGGAGAAGGTGAAGTCTGGAGGGTGAATCAGAAGAAGCAGAAGAAGGAGAAGGAGAAGGTGAAGTCTGGAGGGTGAATCAGAAGAAGTAGAAGAAGGAGAAGGAGAAGGTGAAGTCTGGAGGGTGAATCAGAAGAAGCAGAAGAAGGAGAAGGAGAAGCTGAAGTCTGGAGGGTGAATCAGAAGAAGCAGAAGAAGGAGAAGGAGAAGGTGAAGTCTGGAGGGTGAATCAGAAGAAGCAGAAGAAGTAGAAGGAGAAGGTGAAGCCTGGAGGGTGAATCAGAAGAAGTAGAAGAAGGAGAAGGAGAAGGTGAAGTCTGGAGGGTGAATCAGAAGAATTAGAAGAAGGAGAAGGAGAAGGTGAAGTCTGGAGGGTGAATCAGAAGAAGCAGAAGAAGGAGAAGGAGAAGGTGAAGTCTGGAGGGTGAATCAGAAGAAGCAGAAGAAGGAGAAGGAGAAGATGAAGTCTGGAGGGTGAATCAGAAGAAGTAGAAGAAGGAGAAGGAGAAGGTGAAGTCTGGAGGTTGAATCAGAAGAAGCAGAAGAAGGAGAAGGAGAAGGTGAAGTCTGGAGGGTGAATCAGAAGAAGCAGAAGAAGGAGAAGGAGAAGGTGAAGTCTGGAGGGTGAATCAGAAGAAGCAGAATAAGGAGGAGGAGAAGGTGAAGTCTGGAGGGTGAATCAGAAGAAGCAGAAGAAGGAGAAGGAGAAGGTGAAGTCTGGAGGCTGAATCAGAAGAAGTAGAAGAAGCAGAAGGAGAAGGTGAAGTCTGGAGGGTGAAGCAGAACAAGTAGAAGAAGGAGAAGGAGAAGGTGAAGTCAGGAGGGTGAATCAGAAGATTTAGAAGAAGGAGAAGGAGAAGGCGAGGTCTGGAGGGTGAATCAGAAGAATGAGAAGAAGGAGAAGGAGAAGGTGAAGTCTGGAGGGTGAATCAGAAGAAGCAGAAGAAAGAGAAGGAGAAGGTGAAGTCTGGAGGGTGAAGCAGAAGAAGCAGAAGAAGGAGAAGGAGAAGGTGAAGACTGGAGGGTGAATCAGAAGAAATAGAAGAAGGAGAAGGAGAAGGTGAAGTCTGGAGGGTGAATCAGAAGAAGTAGAAGAAGGAGAAGGAGAAGGTGAAGTCTGGAGGTTGAATCAGAAGAAGTAGAAGAAGGAGAAGGAGAAGGTGAAGTCTGGAGGGTGAATCAGAAGAAGCAGAAGAAGGAGAAGGAGAAGGTGAAGTCTGGAGGGTGAATCAGAAGAATTAGAAGAAGGAGAAGGAGAAGGTGAAGTCTGGAGGGTGAATCAGAAGAAGCAGAAGAAGGAGAAGGAGAAGGTGAAGTCTGGAGGGTGAATCAGAAGAAGCAGAAGAAGGAGAAGGAGAAGATGAAGTCTGGAGGGTGAATCAGAAGAAGTAGAAGAAGGAGAAGGAGAAGGTGAAGTCTGGAGGTTGAATCAGAAGAAGCAGAAGAAGGAGAAGGAGAAGGTGAAGTCTGGAGGGTGAATCAGAAGAAGCAGAAGAAGGAGAAGGAGAAGGTGAAGTCTGGAGGGTGAATCAGAAGAAGCAGAATAAGGAGGAGGAGAAGGTGAAGTCTGGAGGGTGAATCAGAAGAAGCAGAAGAAGGAGAAGGAGAAGGTGAAGTCTGGAGGCTGAATCAGAAGAAGTAGAAGAAGCAGAAGGAGAAGGTGAAGTCTGGAGGGTGAAGCAGAACAAGTAGAAGAAGGAGAAGGAGAAGGTGAAGTCAGGAGGGTGAATCAGAAGATTTAGAAGAAGGAGAAGGAGAAGGCGAGGTCTGGAGGGTGAATCAGAAGAATGAGAAGAAGGAGAAGGAGAAGGTGAAGTCTGGAGGGTGAATCAGAAGAAGCAGAAGAAAGAGAAGGAGAAGGTGAAGTCTGGAGGGTGAAGCAGAAGAAGCAGAAGAAGGAGAAGGAGAAGGTGAAGACTGGAGGGTGAATCAGAAGAAATAGAAGAAGGAGAAGGAGAAGGTGAAGTCTGGAGGGTGAATCAGAAGAAGTAGAAGAAGGAGAAGGAGAAGGTGAAGTCTGGAGGTTGAATCAGAAGAAGTAGAAGAAGGAGAAGGAGAAGGTGAAGTCTGGAGGGTGAATCAGAAGAAGCAGAAGAAGGAGAAGGAGAAGGTGAAGTCTGGAGGGTGAATCAGAAGAAGCAGAATAAGTAGAATGAGAAGGTGATGTCTGGAGGGTGAATCAGAAGAAGTAAAAGAAGGAGAAGGAGAAGGTGAAGTCTGGAGGGTGAATCAGAAGAAGTAGAAGAAGGAGAAGGAGAAGGTGAAGTCTGGAGGGTGAATCAGAAGAAGCAGAAGAAGGAGAAGGAGAAGGTGAAGTCTGGAGGGTGAATCAGAAGAAGCAGAAGAAGGAGAAGGAGAAGATGAAGTCTGGAGGGTGAATCAGAAGATGTAGAAGAAGGAGAAGGAGAAGGTGAAGTCTGGAGGGTGAATCAGAAGAAGCAGAAGAAGGAGAAGGAGAAGGTGAAGTCTGGAGGGTGAATCAGAAGAAGCAGAAGAAGGAGAAGGTGAAGTCAGGGGGGTGAAGCAGAAGATGTAGAAGAAGGAGAAGGAGAAGGTGAAGTCAGCAGGGTGAAGCAGAAGCAGCAGAAGAAGGAGAAGGAGAAGGTGAAGTCTGGAGGGCGCAGCAGAAGAAGCAGAAGAAGGAGAAGGAGAAGGTGAAGTCTGGAGGGTGAAGCAGAAGAAGCAGAAGAAGGAGAAGGAGAAGGTGAAGTCTGGAGGGTGAATCAGAAGAAGTAGAAGAAGGAGAAGGAGAAGGTGAAGTCAGGAGGGTGAAGCAGAAGAAGCAGAAGAAGGAGAAGGAGAAGGTGAAGTCTGGAGGGTGAAGCAGAAGAAGCAGAAGAAGGAGAAGAAGAAGGTGAAGTCTGGAGGGCGAAGCAGAAGAAGCAGAAGAAGGAGAAGGAGAAGGTGAAGTCTGGAGGGTGAAGCAGAAGAAGCAGAAGAAGGAGAAGGAGAAGGTGAAGTCTGGAGGGTGAAGCAGAAGAAGCAGAAGAAGGAGAAGGAGAAGGTGAAGTCAGGAGGGTGAATCAGAAGAAGTAGAAGAAGGAGAAGGAGAAGGTGAAGTCTGGAGGGTGAATCAGAAGAAGTAGAAGAAGGAGAAGGAGAAGGTGAAGTCTGGAGGGTGAATCAGAAGAAGTAGAAGAAGGAGAAGGAGAAGGTGAAGTCTGGAGGGTGAATCAGAAGAAGCAGAAGAAGGAGAAGGAGAAGGTGAAGTCTGGAGGGAGAAGCAGAAGAAGTAGAAGAAGGAGAAGGAGAAGGTGAAGTCTGGAGGGTGAATCAGAAGAAGTAGAAGAAGGAGAAGGAGAAGGTGAAGTCTGGAGGGTGAATCAGAAGAAGGAGAAGAAGGAGAAGGAGAAGGTGATGTCTGGAGGGTGAATCAGAAGAAGCAGAAGAAGGAGAAGGAGAAGGTGAAGTCTGGAGGGTGAATCAGAAGAAGTAGAAGAAGGAGAAGGAGAAGGTGTAGACTGGAGGGTGAATCAGAAGAAGGAGACGAAGGAGAAGGAGAAGGTGAAGTCTGGAGGGTGAATCAGAAGAAGCAGAAGAAGGAGAAGGAGAAGGTGAAGTCTGGAGGGTGAATCAGAAGAAGTAGAAGAAGGAGAAGGAGAAGGTGTAGACTGGAGGGTGAATCAGAAGAAGTAGACGAAGGAGAAGGAGAAGGTGAAGTCTGGAGGGTGAATCAGAAGAAGTAGAAGAAGGAGAAGGAGAAGGTGAAGTCTGGAGGGTGAATCAGAAGAAGTAGAAGAAGGAGAAGGAGAAGGTGAAGTCTGGAGCGTGAATCAGAAGAAGCAGAAGGAGGAGAAGGAGAAGGTGAAGTCTGGAGGGTGAATCAGAAGAAGCAGAAGAAGGAGAAGGAGAAGATGAAGTCTGGAGGGTGAATCAGAAGAAGTAGAAGAAGGAGAAGGAGAAGGTGAGGTATGGAGGGTGAATCAGAAGAAGCAGAAGAAGGAGAAGCAGAAGGTGAAGTCTGGAGGGTGAATCAGAAGAAGCAGAAGAAGGAGTAGGAGAAGGTGAAGTCTGGAGGGTGAATCAGAAGAAGTAGAAGAAGGAGAAGGAGAAGGTGAAGTCTGGAGGGTGAATCAGAAGAAGCAGAAGAAGGAGAAGGAGAAGGTGAAGTCTGGAGGGTGAATCAGAAGAAGCAGAAGAAGGAGAAGGAGAAGATGAAGTCTGCAGGGTGGATCAGAAGATGTAGAAGAAGGAGAAGGAGAAGGTGAAGTCTGGAGGGTGAATCAGAAGAAGCAGAAGAAGGAGAAGGAGAAGGTGAAGTCTGGAGTGTGAATCAGAAGAAGCAGAAGAAGGAGAAGGAGAAGGTGAAGTCAGGGGGGTGAAGCAGAAGATGTAGAAGAAGGAGAAGGAGAAGGTGAAGTCAGCAGGGTGAAGCAGAAGAAGCAGTAGAAGGAGAAGGAGAAGGTGAAGTCTGGAGGGCGCAGCAGAAGAAGCAGAAGAAGGAGAAGGAGAAGGTGAAGTCTGGAGGGTGAAGCAGAAGAAGCAGAAGAAGGAGAAGGAGAAGGTGAAGTCTGGAGGGTGAATCAGAAGAAGTAGAAGAAGGAGAAGGAGAAGGTGAAGTCAGGAGGGTGAAGCAGAAGAAGCAGAAGAAGGAGAAGGAGAAGGTGAAGTCTGGAGGGTGAAGCAGAAGAAGCAGAAGAAGGAGAAGAAGAAGGTGAAGTCTGGAGGGCGAAGCAGAAGAAGCAGAAGAAGGAGAAGGAGAAGGTGAAGTCTGGAGGGGGAAGCAGAAGAAGCAGAAGAAGGAGAAGGAGAAGGTGAAGTCTGGAGGGTGAATCAGAAGAAGTAGAAGAAGGCGAAGGAGAAGGTGAAGTCAGGAGGGTGAAGCAGAAGAAGCAGAAGAAGGAGAAGGAGAAGGTGAAGTCTGGAGGGTGAAGCAGAAGAAGCAGAAGAAGGAGAAGGAGAAGGTGAAGTCTGGAGGGTGAAGCAGAAGAAGCAGAAGAAGGAGAAGGAGAAGGTGAAGTCAGGAGGGTGAATCAGAAGAAGTAGAAGAAGGAGAAGGAGAAGGTGAAGTCTGGAGGGTGAATCAGAAGAAGTAGAAGAAGGAGAAGGAGAAGGTGAAGTCTGGAGGGTGAATCAGAAGAAGTAGAAGAAGGAGAAGGAGAAGGTGAAGTCTGGAGGGTGAATCAGAAGAAGCAGAAGAAGGAGAAGGAGAAGGTGAAGTCTGGAGGGAGAAGCAGAAGAAGTAGAAGAAGGAGAAGGAGAAGGTGAAGTCTGGAGGGTGAATCAGAAGAAGTAGAAGAAGGAGAAGGAGAAGGTGAAGTCTGGAGGGTGAATCAGAAGAAGGGGAAGAAGGAGAAGGAGAAGGTGAAGTCTGGAGGGTGAATCAGAAGAAGCAGAAGAAGGAGAAGGAGAAGGTGAAGTCTGGAGGGTGAATAAGAAGAAGTAGAAGAAGGAGAAGGAGAAGGTGTAGACTGGAGGGTGAATCAGAAGAAGTAGACGAAGGAGAAGGAGAAGGTGAAGTCTGGAGGGTGAATCAGAAGAAGCAGAAGAAGGAGAAGGAGAAGGTGAAGTCTGGAGGGTGAATCAGAAGAAGTAGAAGAAGGAGAAGGAGAAGGTGTAGACTGGAGGGTGAATCAGAAGATGTAGACGAAGGAGAAGGAGAAGGTGAAGTCTGGAGGGTGAATCAGAAGAAGTAGAAGAAGGAGAAGGAGAAGGTGAAGTCTGGAGGGTGAATCAGAAGAAGTAGAAGAAGGAGAAGGAGAAGGTGAAGTCTGGAGGGTGAATCAGAAGAAGCAGAAGGAGGAGAAGGAGAAGGTGAAGTCTGGAGGGTGAATCAGAAGAAGCAGAAGAAGGAGAAGGAGAAGATGAAGTCTGGAGGGTGAATCAGAAGAAGTAGAAGAAGGAGAAGGAGAAGGTGAGGTATGGAGGGTGAATCAGAAGAAGGAGAAGGAGAAGGTGAAGTCTGGAGGGTGAATCAGAAGAAGTAGAAGAAGGAGAAGGAGAAGGTGTAGACTGGAGGGTGAATCAGAAGAAGGAGACGAAGGAGAAGGAGAAGGTGAAGTCTGGAGGGTGAATCAGAAGAAGCAGAAGAAGGAGAAGGAGAAGGTGAAGTCTGGAGGGTGAATCAGAAGAAGTAGAAGAAGGAGAAGGAGAAGGTGTAGACTGGAGGGTGAATCAGAAGAAGTAGACGAAGGAGAAGGAGAAGGTGAAGTCTGGAGGGTGAATCAGAAGAAGTAGAAGAAGGAGAAGGAGAAGGTGAAGTCTGGAGTGTGAATCAGAAGAAGTAGAAGAAGGAGAAGGAGAAGGTGAAGTCTGGAGCGTGAATCAGAAGAAGCAGAAGGAGGAGAAGGAGAAGGTGAAGTCTGGAGGGTGAATCAGAAGAAGCAGAAGAAGGAGAAGGAGAAGATGAAGTCTGGAGGGTGAATCAGAAGAAGTAGAAGAAGGAGAAGGAGAAGGTGAGGTATGGAGGGTGAATCAGAAGAAGCAGAAGAAGGAGAAGCAGAAGGTGAAGTCTGGAGGGTGAATCAGAAGAAGCAGAAGAAGGAGTAGGAGAAGGTGAAGTCTGGAGGGTGAATCAGAAGAAGTAGAAGAAGGAGAAGGAGAAGGTGAAGTCTGGAGGGTGAATCAGAAGAAGCAGAAGAAGGAGAAGGAGAAGGTGAAGTCTGGAGGGTGAATCAGAAGAAGCAGAAGAAGGAGAAGGAGAAGATGAAGTCTGCAGGGTGGATCAGAAGATGTAGAAGAAGGAGAAGGAGAAGGTGAAGTCTGGAGGGTGAATCAGAAGAAGCAGAAGAAGGAGAAGGAGAAGGTGAAGTCTGGAGTGTGAATCAGAAGAAGCAGAAGAAGGAGAAGGAGAAGGTGAAGTCAGGGGGGTGAAGCAGAAGATGTAGAAGAAGGAGAAGGAGAAGGTGAAGTCAGCAGGGTGAAGCAGAAGAAGCAGTAGAAGGAGAAGGAGAAGGTGAAGTCTGGAGGGCGCAGCAGAAGAAGCAGAAGAAGGAGAAGGAGAAGGTGAAGTCTGGAGGGTGAAGCAGAAGAAGCAGAAGAAGGAGAAGGAGAAGGTGAAGTCTGGAGGGTGAATCAGAAGAAGTAGAAGAAGGAGAAGGAGAAGGTGAAGTCAGGAGGGTGAAGCAGAAGAAGCAGAAGAAGGAGAAGGAGAAGGTGAAGTCTGGAGGGTGAAGCAGAAGAATCAGAAGAAGGAGAAGAAGAAGGTGAAGTCTGGAGGGCGAAGCAGAAGAAGCAGAAGAAGGAGAAGGAGAAGGTGAAGTCTGGAGGGGGAAGCAGAAGAAGCAGAAGAAGGAGAAGGAGAAGGTGAAGTCTGGAGGGTGAATCAGAAGAAGTAGAAGAAGGCGAAGGAGAAGGTGAAGTCAGGAGGGTGAAGCAGAAGAAGCAGAAGAAGGAGAAGGAGAAGGTGAAGTCTGGAGGGTGAAGCAGAAGAAGCAGAAGAAGGAGAAGGAGAAGGTGAAGTCTGGAGGGTGAAGCAGAAGAAGCAGAAGAAGGAGAAGGAGAAGGTGAAGTCAGGAGGGTGAATCAGAAGAAGTAGAAGAAGGAGAAGGAGAAGGTGAAGTCTGGAGGGTGAATCAGAAGAAGTAGAAGAAGGAGAAGGAGAAGGTGAAGTCTGGAGGGTGAATCAGAAGAAGTAGAAGAAGGAGAAGGAGAAGGTGAAGTCTGGAGGGTGAATCAGAAGAAGCAGAAGAAGGAGAAGGAGAAGGTGAAGTCTGGAGGGAGAAGCAGAAGAAGTAGAAGAAGGAGAAGGAGAAGGTGAAGTCTGGAGGGTGAATCAGAAGAAGTAGAAGAAGGAGAAGGAGAAGGTGAAGTCTGGAGGGTGAATCAGAAGAAGGGGAAGAAGGAGAAGGAGAAGGTGAAGTCTGGAGGGTGAATCAGAAGAAGCAGAAGAAGGAGAAGGAGAAGGTGAAGTCTGGAGGGTGAATAAGAAGAAGTAGAAGAAGGAGAAGGAGAAGGTGTAGACTGGAGGGTGAATCAGAAGAAGTAGACGAAGGAGAAGGAGAAGGTGAAGTCTGGAGGGTGAATCAGAAGAAGCAGAAGAAGGAGAAGGAGAAGGTGAAGTCTGGAGGGTGAATCAGAAGAAGTAGAAGAAGGAGAAGGAGAAGGTGTAGACTGGAGGGTGAATCAGAAGATGTAGACGAAGGAGAAGGAGAAGGTGAAGTCTGGAGGGTGAATCAGAAGAAGTAGAAGAAGGAGAAGGAGAAGGTGAAGTCTGGAGGGTGAATCAGAAGAAGTAGAAGAAGGAGAAGGAGAAGGTGAAGTCTGGAGGGTGAATCAGAAGAAGCAGAAGGAGGAGAAGGAGAAGGTGAAGTCTGGAGGGTGAATCAGAAGAAGCAGAAGAAGGAGAAGGAGAAGATGAAGTCTGGAGGGTGAATCAGAAGAAGTAGAAGAAGGAGAAGGAGAAGGTGAGGTATGGAGGGTGAATCAGAAGAAGCAGAAGAAGGAGAAGGAGAAGGTGAAGTCTGGAGGGTGAATCAGAAGAAGCAGAAGAAGGAGAAGGAGAAGGTGAAGTCTGGAGGGTGAATCAGAAGAAGCAGAAGAAGGAGAAGGAGAAGGTGAAGTCAGGAGGGTTAATCAGAAGAAGCAGAAGAAGTAGAAGGAGAAGGTGAAGTCTGGAGGGTGAATCAGAAGAAGTAGAAGAAGGAGAAGGAGAAGGTGAAGTCTGGAGGGTGAATCAGAAGAAGTAGAAGAAGGAGAAGGAGAAGGTGAGGTATGGAGGGTGAATCAGAAGAAGCAGAAGAAGGAGAAGGAGAAGGTGAAGTCTGGAGGGTGAATCAGAAGAAGTAGAAGAAGGAGTAGGAGAAGGTGAAGTCTGGAGGGTGAATCAGAAGAAGTAGAAGAAAGAGAAGGAGAAGGTGAAGTCTGGAGGGTGAATCAGAAGAAGCAGAAGAAGGAGAAGGAGAAGGTGAAGTCTGGAGGGTGAATCAGAAGAAGCAGAAGAAGGAGAAGGAGAAGATGAAGTCTGCAGGGTGAATCAGAAGATGTAGAAGAAGGAGAAGGAGAAGGTGAAGTCTGGAGGGTGAATCAGAAGAAGCAGAAGAAGGAGAAGGAGAAGGTGAAGTCTGGAGTGTGAAGCAGAAGAAGCAGAAGAAGGAGAAGGAGAAGGTGAAGTCTGGAGGGTGAAGCAGAAGAAGCAGAAGAAGGAGAAGGAGAAGGTGAAGTCAGGAGGGTGAATCAGAAGAAGTAGAAGAAGGAGAAGGAGAAGGTGAAGTCTGGAGGGTGAATCAGAAGAAGTAGAAGAAGGAGAAGGAGAAGGTGAAGTCTGGAGGGTGAATCAGAAGAAGTAGAAGAAGGAGAAGGAGAAGGTGAAGTCTGGAGGGTGAATCAGAAGAAGCAGAAGAAGGAGAAGGAGAAGGTGAAGTCTGGAGGGAGAAGCAGAAGAAGTAGAAGAAGGAGAAGGAGAAGGTGAAGTCTGGAGGGTGAATCAGCAGAAGTAGAAGAAGGAGAAGGAGAAGGTGAAGTCTGGAGGGTGAATCAGAAGAAGGAGAAGAAGGAGAAGGAGAAGGTGAAGTCTGGAGGGTGAATCAGAAGAAGCAGAAGAAGGAGTAGGAGAAGGTGAAGTCTGGAGGGTGAATCAGAAGAAGTAGAAGAAGGAGAAGGAGAAGGTGTAGACTGGAGGGTGAATCAGAAGAAGTAGACGAAGGAGAAGGAGAAGGTGAAGTCTGGAGGGTGAATCAGAAGAAGCAGAAGAAGGAGAAGGAGAAGGTGAAGTCTGGAGGGTGAATCAGAAGAAGTAGAAGAAGGAGAAGGAGAAGGTGTAGACTGGAGGGTGAATCAGAAGAAGTAGACGAAGGAGAAGGAGAAGGTGAAGTCTGGAGGGTGAATCAGAAGAAGTAGAAGAAGGAGAAGGAGAAGGTGAAGTCTGGAGGGTGAATCAGAAGAAGTAGAAGAAGGAGAAGGAGAAGGTGAAGTCTGGAGGATGAATCAGAAGAAGCAGAAGGAGGAGAAGGAGAAGGTGAAGTCTGGAGGGTGAATCAGAAGAAGCAGAAGAAGGAGAAGGAGAAGATGAAGTCTGGAGGGTGAATCAGAAGAAGTAGAAGAAGTAGAAGGAGAAGGTGCGATATGGAGGGTGAATCAGAAGAAGCAGAAGAAGGAGAAGGAGAAGGTGAAGTCTGGAGGGTGAATCAGAAGAAGCAGAAGAAGGAGAAGGAGAAGGTGAAGTCTGGAGGGTGAATCAGAAGAAGCAGAAGAAGGAGAAGGAGAAGGTGAAGTCAGGAGGGTGAATCAGAAGAAGCAGAAGAAGTAGAAGGAGAAGGTGAAGTCTGGAGGGTGAATCAGAAGAAGTAGAAGAAGGAGAAGGAGAAGGTGAAGTCTGGAGGGTGAATCAGAAGAAGCAGAAGAAGGAGAAGGAGAAGGTGCAGTCTGGAGGGTGAATCAGAAGAAGCAGAAGAAGGAGAAGGAGAAGATGAAGTCTGGAGGGTGAATCAGAAGAAGTAGAAGAAGGAGAAGGAGAAGGTGAAGTCTGGAGGGTGAATCAGAAGAAGCAGAAGAAGGAGAAGGAGAAGGTGAAGTCTGGAGGGTGAATCAGAAGAAGCAGAAGAAGGAGAAGGAGAAGGTGAAGTCTGGAGGGTGAATCAGAAGAAGCAGAATAAGGAGGAGGAGAAGGTGAAGTCTGGAGGGTGAATCAGAAGAAGCAGAAGAAGGAGAAGGAGAAGGTGAAGTCTGGAGGCTGAATCAGAAGAAGTAGAAGAAGCAGAAGGAGAAGGTGAAGTCTGGAGGGTGAAGCAGAAGAAGTAGAAGAAGGAGAAGGAGAAGGTGAAGTCAGGAGGGTGAATCAGAAGATGTAGAAGAAGGAGAAGGAGAAGGCGAGGTCTGGAGGGTGAATCAGAAGAATGAGAAGAAGGAGAAGGAGAAGGTGAAGTCTGGAGGGTGAATCAGAAGAAGCAGAAGAAGGAGGAGGAGAAGATGATGTCTGGAGGGTGAAGCAGAAGAAGCAGAAGAAGGAGAAGGAGAAGGTGAAGACTGGAGGGTGAATCAGAAGAAATAGAAGAAGGAGAAGGAGAAGGTGAAGTCTGGAGGGTGAATCAGAAGAAGTAGAAGAAGGAGAAGGAGAAGGTGAAGTCTGGAGTGTGAATCAGAAGAAGTAGAAGAAGGAGAAGGAGAAGGTGAAGTCTGGAGGGTGAATCAGAAGAAGCAGAAGAAGGAGAAGGAGAAGGTGAAGTCTGGAGGGTGAATCAGAAGAAGCAGAATAAGTAGAATGAGAAGGTGAAGTCTGGAGGGTGAATCAGAAGAAGTAGAAGAAGGAGAAGGAGAAGGTGAAGTCTGGAGGGTGAATCAAAAAAAGCAGAAGAAGGAGAAGGAGAAGAGGAAGTCTGGAGAATGAATCAGAAGATGTAGAAGAAGGAGAAGGAGAAGGTGAAGTCTGGAGGGTGAATCAGAAGAAGCAGAAGAAGGAGAATGAGAAGGTGAAGTCTGGAGGGTGAATCAGAAGAAGCAGAAGAAGGAGAAGGAGAAGGTGAAGTCAGGGGGGTGAAGCAGAAGATGTAGAAGAAGGAGAAGGAGAAGGTGAAGTCAGCAGGGTGAAGCAGAAGAAGCAGAAGAAGGAGAAGGAGAAGGTGAAGTCTGGAGGGCGCAGCAGAAGAAGCAGAAGATGGAGAAGGAGAAGGTGAAGTCTGGAGGGTGAAGCAGAAGAAGCAGAAGAAGGAGAAGGAGAAGGTGAAGTCTGGAGGGTGAATCAGAAGAAGTAGAAGAAGGAGAAGGAGAAGGTGAAGTCAGGAGGGTGAAGCAGAAGAAGCAGAAGAAGGAGAAGGAGAAGGTGAAGTCTGGAGGGTGAAGCAGAAGAAGCAGAAGAAGGAGAAGAAGAAGGTGAAGTCTGGAGGGCGAAGCAGAAGAAGCAGAAGAAGGAGAAGGAGAAGGTGAAGTCTGGAGGGTGAAGCAGAAGAAGCAGAAGAAGGAGAAGGAGAAGGTGAAGTCTGGAGGGTGAATCAGAAGATGTAGAAGAAGGCGAAGGAGAAGGTGAAGTCAGGAGGGTGAAGCAGAAGAAGCAGAAGAAGGAGAAGGAGAAGGTGAAGTCTGGAGGGTGAAGCAGAAGAAGCAGAAGAAGGAGAAGGAGAAGGTGAAGTCTGGAGGGTGAAGCAGAAGAAGCAGAAGAAGGAGAAGGAGAAGGTGAAGTCAGGAGGGTGAATCAGAAGAAGTAGAAGAAGGAGAAGGAGAAGGTGAAGTCTGGAGGGTGAATCAGAAGAAGTAGAAGAAGGAGAAGGAGAAGGTGAAGTCTGGAGGGTGAATCAGAAGAAGTAGAAGAAGGAGAAGGAGAAGGTGAAGTCTGGAGGGTGAATCAGAAGAAGCAGAAGAAGGAGAAGGAGAAGGTGAAGTCTGGAGGGAGAAGCAGAAGAAGTAGAAGAAGGAGAAGGAGAAGGTGAAGTCTGGAGGGTGAATCAGAAGAAGTAGAAGAAGGAGAAGGAGAAGGTGAAGTCTGGAGGGTGAATCAGAAGAAGGAGAAGAAGGAGAAGGAGAAGGTGAAGTCTGGAGGGTGAATCAGAAGAAGCAGAAGAAGGAGAAGGAGAAGGTGAAGTCTGGAGGGTGAATCAGAAGAAGTAGAAGAAGGAGAAGGAGAAGGTGTAGACTGGAGGGTGAATCAGAAGAAGTAGACGAAGGAGAAGGAGAAGGTGAAGTCTGGATGGTGAATCAGAAGAAGCAGAAGAAGGAGAAGGAGAAGGTGAAGTCTGGAGGGTGAATCAGAAGAAGCAGAAGAAGGAGACGGAGAAGGTGTAGACTGGAGGGTGAATCATAAGAAGTAGACGAAGGAGAAGGAGAAGGTGAAGTCTGGAGGGTGAATCAGAAGAAGTAGAAGAAGGAGAAGGAGAAGGTGAAGTCTGGAGGGTGAATCAGAAGAAGTAGAAGAAGGAGAAGGAGAAGGTGAAGTCTGGAGGGTGAATCAGAAGAAGCAGAAGGAGGAGAAGGAGAAGGTGAAGTCTGGAGGGTGAATCAGAAGAAGCAGAAGAAGGAGAAGGAGAAGATGAAGTCTAGAGGGTGAATCAGAAGAAGTAGAAGAAGGAGAAGGAGAAGGTGAGGTATGGAGGGTGAATCAGAAGAAGCAGAAGAAGGAGAAGGAGAAGGTGAAGTCTGGAGGGTGAATCAGAAGAAGTAGAAGAAGGAGAAGGAGAAGGTGAAGTCTGGAGGGTGAATCAGAAGAAGTAGAAGAAGGAGAAGGAGAAGGTGAAGTCTGGAGGGTGAATCAGAAGAAGCAGAAGAAGGAGAAGGAGAAGGTGAAGTCTGGAGGGTGAATCAGAAGAAGCAGAAGAAGTAGAAGGAGAAGATGAAGTCTGGAGGGTGAATCAGAAGATGTAGAAGAAGGAGAAGGAGAAGGTGAAGTCTGGAGGGTGAATCAGAAGAAGCAGAAGAAGGAGAAGGAGAAGGTGAAGTCTGGAGGGTGAATCAGAAGAAGCAGAAGAAGGAGAAGGAGAAGGTGAAGTCAGGGGGGTGAAGCAGAAGATGTAGAAGAAGGAGAAGGAGAAGGTGAAGTCAGCAGGGTGAAGCAGAAGAAGCAGAAGAAGGAGAAGGAGAAGGTGAAGTCTGGAGGGCGCAGCAGAAGAAGCAGAAGAAGGAGAAGGAGAAGGTGAAGTCTGGAGGCTGAAGCAGAAGAAGCAGAAGAAGGAGAAGGAGAAGGTGAAGTCTGGAGGGTGAATCAGAAGAAGTAGAAGAAGGAGAAGGAGAAGGTGAAGTCAGGAGGGTGAAGCAGAAGAAGCAGAAGAAGGAGAAGGTGAAGTCTGGAGGGTGAAGCAGAAGAAGCAGAAGAAGGAGAAGAAGAAGGTGAAGTCTGGAGGGCGAAGCAGAAGAAGCAGAAGAAGGAGAAGGAGAAGGTGAAGTCTGGAGGGTGAAGCAGAAGAAGCAGAAGAAGGAGAAGGAGAAGGTGAAGTCTGGAGGGTGAATCAGAAGAAGTAGAAGAAGGCGAAGGAGAAGGTGAAGTCTGGAGGGTGAATCAGAAGAAGTAGAAGAAGGAGAAGGAGAAGGTGAAGTCTGGAGTGTGAATCAGAAGAAGTAGAAGAAGGAGAAGGAGAAGGTGAAGTCTGGAGGGTGAATCAGAAGAAGCAGAAGAAGGAGAAGGAGAAGGTGAAGTCTGGAGGGTGAATCAGAAGAAGCAGAATAAGTAGAATGAGAAGGTGAAGTCTGGAGGGTGAATCAGAAGAAGTAGAAGAAGGAGAAGGAGAAGGTGAAGTCTGGAGGGTGAATCAGAAGAAGCAGAAAAAGGAGAAGGAGAAGAGGAAGTCTGGAGAATGAATCAGAAGATGTAGAAGAAGGAGAAGGAGAAGGTGAAGTCTGGAGGGTGAATCAGAAGAAGCAGAAGAAGGAGAAGGAGAAGGTGAAGTCTGGAGGGTGAATCAGAAGAAGCAGAAGAAGGAGAAGGAGAAGGTGAAGTCAGGGGGGTGAAGCAGAAGATGTAGAAGAAGGAGAAGGAGAAGGTGAAGTCAGCAGGGTGAAGCAGAAGAAGCAGAAGAAGGAGAAGGAGAAGGTGAAGTCTGGAGGGCGCAGCAGAAGAAGCAGAAGAAGGAGAAGGAGAAGGTGAAGTCTGGAGGGTGAAGCAGAAGAAGCAGAAGAAGGAGAAGGAGAAGGTGAAGTCTGGAGGGTGAATCAGAAGAAGTAGAAGAAGGAGAAGGAGAAGGTGAAGTCAGGAGGGTGAAGCAGAAGAAGCAGAAGAAGGAGAAGGAGAAGGTGAAGTCTGGAGGGTGAAGCAGAAGAAGCAGAAGAAGGAGAAGAAGAAGGTGAAGTCTGGAGGGCGAAGCAGAAGAAGCAGAAGAAGGAGAAGGAGAAGGTGAAGTCTGGAGGGTGAAGCAGAAGAAGCAGAAGAAGGAGAAGGAGAAGGTGAAGTCTGGAGGGTGAATCAGAAGATGTAGAAGAAGGCGAAGGAGAAGGTGAAGTCAGGAGGGTGAAGCAGAAGAAGCAGAAGAAGGAGAAGGAGAAGGTGAAGTCTGGAGGGTGAAGCAGAAGAAGCAGAAGAAGGAGAAGGAGAAGGTGAAGTCTGGAGGGTGAAGCAGAAGAAGCAGAAGAAGGAGAAGGAGAAGGTGAAGTCAGGAGGGTGAATCAGAAGAAGTAGAAGAAGGAGAAGGAGAAGGTGAAGTCTGGAGGGTGAATCAGAAGAAGTAGAAGAAGGAGAAGGAGAAGGTGAAGTCTGGAGGATGAATCAGAAGAAGTAGAAGAAGGAGAAGGAGAAGGTGAAGTCTGGAGGGTGAATCAGAAGAAGCAGAAGAAGGAGAAGGAGAAGGTGAAGTCTGGAGGGAGAAGCAGAAGAAGTAGAAGAAGGAGAAGGAGAAGGTGAAGTCTGGAGGGTGAATCAGAAGAAGTAGAAGAAGGAGAAGGAGAAGGTGAAGTCTGGAGGGTGAATCAGAAGAAGGAGAAGAAGGAGAAGGAGAAGGTGAAGTCTGGAGGGTGAATCAGAAGAAGCAGAAGAAGGAGAAGGAGAAGGTGAAGTCTGGAGGGTGAATCAGAAGAAGTAGAAGAAGGAGAAGGAGAAGGTGTAGACTGGAGGGTGAATCAGAAGAAGTAGACGAAGGAGAAGGAGAAGGTGAAGTCTGGATGGTGAATCAGAAGAAGCAGAAGAAGGAGAAGGAGAAGGTGAAGTCTGGAGGGTGAATCAGAAGAAGCAGAAGAAGGAGACGGAGGAGGTGTAGACTGGAGGGTGAATCAGAAGAAGTAGACGAAGGAGAAGGAGAAGGTGAAGTCTGGAGGGTGAATCAGAAGAAGTAGAAGAAGGAGAAGGAGAAGGTGAAGTCTGGAGGGTGAATCAGAAGAAGTAGAAGAAGGAGAAGGAGAAGGTGAAGTCTGGAGGGTGAATCAGAAGAAGCAGAAGGAGGAGAAGGAGAAGGTGAAGTCTGGAGGGTGAATCAGAAGAAGCAGAAGAAGGAGAAGGAGAAGATGAAGTCTAGAGGGTGAATCAGAAGAAGTAGAAGAAGGAGAAGGAGAAGGTGAGGTATGGAGGGTGAATCAGAAGAAGCAGAAGAAGGAGAAGGAGAAGGTGAAGTCTGGAGGGTGAATCAGAAGAAGTAGAAGAAGGAGAAGGAGAAGGTGAAGTCTGGAGGGTGAATCAGAAGAAGTAGAAGAAGGAGAAGGAGAAGGTGAAGTCTGGAGGGTGAATCAGAAGAAGCAGAAGAAGGAGAAGGAGAAGGTGAAGTCTGGAGGGTGAATCAGAAGAAGCAGAAGAAGTAGAAGGAGAAGATGAAGTCTGGAGGGTGAATCAGAAGATGTAGAAGAAGGAGAAGGAGAAGGTGAAGTCTGGAGGGTGAATCAGAAGAAGCAGAAGAAGGAGAAGGAGAAGGTGAAGTCTGGAGGGTGAATCAGAAGAAGCAGAAGAAGGAGAAGGAGAAGGTGAAGTCAGGGGGGTGAAGCAGAAGATGTAGAAGAAGGAGAAGGAGAAGGTGAAGTCAGCAGGGTGAAGCAGAAGAAGCAGAAGAAGGAGAAGGAGAAGGTGAAGTCTGGAGGGCGCAGCAGAAGAAGCAGAAGAAGGAGAAGGAGAAGGAGAAGTCTGGACGCTGAAGCAGAACAAGCAGAAGAAGGAGAAGGAGAAGGTGAAGTCTGGAGGGTGAATCAGAAGAAGTAGAAGAAGGAGAAGGAGAAGGTGAAGTCAGGAGGGTGAAGCAGAAGAAGCAGAAGAAGGAGAAGGTGAAGTCTGGAGGGTGAAGCAGAAGAAGCAGAAGAAGGAGAAGAAGAAGGTGAAGTCTGGAGGGCGAAGCAGAAGAAGCAGAAGAAGGAGAAGGAGAAGGTGAAGTCTGGAGGGTGAAGCAGAAGAAGCAGAAGAAGGAGAAGGAGAAGGTGAAGTCTGGAGGGTGAATCAGAAGAAGTAGAAGAAGGCGAAGGAGAAGGTGAAGTCAGGAGGGTGAAGCAGAAGAAGCAGAAGAAGGAGAAGGAGAAGGTGAAGTCTGGAGGGTGAAGCAGAAGAAGCAGAAGAAGGAGAAGGAGAAGGTGAAGTCTGGAGGGTGAAGCAGAAGAAGGAGAAGGAGAAGGTGAAGTCAGGAGGGTGAATCAGAAGAAGTAGAAGAAGGAGAAGGAGAAGGTGAAGTCTGGAGGGTGAATCAGAAGAAGTAGAAGAAGGAGAAGGAGAAGGTGAAGTCTGGAGGGTGAATTAGAAGAAGTAGAAGAAGGAGAAGGAGAAGGTGAAGTCTGGAGGGTGAATCAGAAGAAGCAGAAGAAGGAGAAGGAGAAGGTGAAGTCTGGAGGGAGAAGCAGAAGAAGTAGAAGAAGGAGAAGGAGAAGGTGAAGTCTGGAGGGTGAATCAGAAGAAGTAGAAGAAGGAGAAGGAGAAGGTGAAGTCTGGAGGGTGAATCAGAAGAAGGAGAAGAAGGAGAAGGAGAAGGTGAAGTCTGGAGGGTGAATAAGAAGAAGCAGAAGAAGGAGAAGGAGAAGGTGAAGTCTGGAGGGTGAATCAGAAGAAGTAGAAGAAGGAGAAGGAGAAGGTGTAGACTGGAGGGTGGATCAGAAGAAGTAGACGAAGGAGAAGGAGAAGTTGAAGTCTGGAGGGTGAATCAGAAGAAGCAGAAGAAGGAGAAGGAGAAGGTGAAGTCTGGAGGGTGAATCAGAAGAAGGAGAAGAAGGAGAAGGAGAAGGTGTAGACTGGAGGGTGAATCAGAAGAAGTAGACGAAGGAGAAGGAGAAGGTGAAGTCTGGAGGGTGAATCAGAAGAAGTCGAAGAAGGAGAAGGAGAAGGTGAAGTCTGGAGGGTGAATCAGAAGAAGTAGAAGAAGGAGAAGGAGAAGGTGAAGTCTGGAGGGTGAATCAGAAGAAGCAGAAGGAGGCGAAGGAGAAGGTGAAGTCTGGAGGGTGAACCAGAAGAAGCAGAAGAAGGAGAAGGAGAAGATGAAGTCTGGAGGGTGAATCAGAAGAAGTAGAAGAAGGAGAAGGAGAAGGTGAGGTATGGAGGGTGAATCAGAAGAAGCAGAAGAAGGAGAAGGAGAAGGTGAAGTCAGGGGGGTGAAGCAGAAGATGTAGAAGAAGGAGAAGGAGAAGGTGAAGTCAGCAGGGTGAAGCAGAAGAAGCAGAAGAAGGAGAAGGAGAAGGTGAAGTCTGGAGGGCGCAGCAGAAGAAGCAGAAGAAGGAGAAGGAGAAGGTGAAGTCTGGAGGGTGAAGCAGAAGAAGCAGAAGAAGGAGAAGGAGAAGGTGAAGTCTGGAGGGTGAATCAGAAGAAGTAGAAGAAGGAGAAGGAGAAGGTGAAGTCAGGAGGGTGAAGCAGAAGAAGCAGAAGAAGGAGAAGGAGAAGGTGAAGTCTGGAGGGTGAAGCAGAAGAAGCAGAAGAAGGAGAAGAAGAAGGTGAAGTCTGGAGGGCGAAGCAGAAGAAGCAGAAGAAGGAGAAGGAGAAGGTGAAGTCTGGAGGGTGAAGCAGAAGAAGCAGAAGAAGGAGAAGGAGAAGGTGAAGTCTGGAGGGTGAATCAGAAGAAGTAGAAGAAGGCGAAGGAGAAGGTGAAGTCAGGAGGGTGAAGCAGAAGAAGCAGAAGAAGGAGAAGGAGAAGGTGAAGTCTGGAGGGTGAAGCAGAAGAAGCAGAAGAAGGAGAAGGAGAAGGTGAAGTCTGGAGGGTGAAGCAGAAGAAGGAGAAGGAGAAGGTGAAGTCAGGAGGGTGAATCAGAAGAAGTAGAAGAAGGAGAAGGAGAAGGTGAAGTCTGGAGGGTGAATCAGAAGAAGTAGAAGAAGGAGAAGGAGAAGGTGAAGTCTGGAGGGTGAATTAGAAGAAGTAGAAGAAGGAGAAGGAGAAGGTGAAGTCTGGAGGGTGTATCAGAAGAAGCAGAAGAAGGAGAAGGAGAAGGTGAAGTCTGGAGGGAGAAGCAGAAGAAGTAGAAGAAGGAGAAGGAGAAGGTGAAGTCTGGAGGGTGAATCAGAAGAAGTAGAAGAAGGAGAAGGAGAAGGTGAAGTCTGGAGGGTGAATCAGAAGAAGGAGAAGAAGGAGAAGGAGAAGGTGAAGTCTGGAGGGTGAATAAGAAGAAGCAGAAGAAGGAGAAGGAGAAGGTGAAGTCTGGAGGGTGAATCAGAAGAAGTAGAAGAAGGAGAAGGAGAAGGTGTAGACTGGAGGGTGAATCAGAAGAAGTAGACGAAGGAGAAGGAGAAGGTGAAGTCTGGAGGGTGAATCAGAAGAAGCAGAAGAAGGAGAAGGAGAAGGTGAAGTCTGGAGGGTGAATCAGAAGAAGTAGAAGAAGGAGAAGGAGAAGGTGTAGACTGGAGGGTGAATCAGAAGAAGTAGACGAAGGAGAAGGAGAAGGTGAAGTCTGGAGGGTGAATCAGAAGAAGTAGAAGAAGCAGAAGGAGAAGGTGAAGTCTGGAGGGTGAAGCAGAAGAAGCAGAAGAAGGAGAAGGAGAAGGTGAAGACTGGAGGGTGAATCGGAAGAAATAGAAGAAGGAGAAGGAGAAGGTGAAGTCTGGAGGGTGAAGCAGAAGAAGCAGAAGAAGGAGAAGGAGAAGGTGAAGACTGGAGGGTGAATCGGAAGAAATAGAAGAAGGAGAAGGAGAAGGTGAAGTCTGGAGGGTGAATCAGAAGATGTAGAAGAAGGAGAAGGAGAAGGCGAGGTCTGGAGGGTGAATCAGAAGAATGAGAAGAAGGAGAAGGAGAAGGTGAAGTCTGGAGGGGGAATCAGAAGAAGTAGAAGAAGGAGAAGGAGAAGGTGAAGTCTGGAGGGTGAATCAGAAGAAGCAGAAGGAGGCGAAGGAGAAGGTGAAGTCTGGAGGGTGAATCAGAAGAAGCAGAAGAAGGAGAAGGAGAAGATGAAGTCTGGAGGGTGAATCAGAAGAAGTAGAAGAAGGAGAAGGAGAAGGTGAGGTATGGAGGGTGAATCAGAAGAAGCAGAAGAAGGAGAAGGAGAAGGTGAAGTCTGGAGGGTGAATCAGAAGAAGCAGAAGAAGGAGAAGGAGAAGGTGAAGTCTGGAGGGTGAATCAGAAGAAGCAGAAGAAGGAGAAGGAGAAGGTGAAGTCAGGAGGGTGAATCAGAAGAAGCAGAAGAAGGAGAAGGAGAAGGTGAAGTTAGGAGGGTGAATCAGAAGAAGCAGAAGAAGGAGAAGGAGAAGGTGAAGTCAGGGGGTGAAGCAGAAGAAGTAGAAGAAGGAGAAGGAGAAGGTGAAGTCAGCAGGGTGAAGCAGAAGAAGCAGAAGAAGGAGAAGGAGAAGGTGAAGTCTGGAGGGTGAAGCAGAAGAAGCAGAAGAAGGAGAAGAGGAAGGTGAAGTCTGGAGGGCGAAGCAGAAGAAGCAGAAGAAGGAGAAGGAGAAGGTGAAGTCTGGAGGGTGAAGCAGAAGAAGCAGAAGAAGGAGAAGAGGAAGGTGAAGTCTGGAGGGCGAAGCAGAAGAAGCAGAAGAAGGAGAAGGAGAAGGTGAAGTCTGGAGGGTGAAGCAGAAGAAGCAGAAGAAGGAGAAGGTGAAGTCTGGAGGGTGAATCAGAAGAAGTAGAAGAAGGCGAAGGAGAAGGTGAAGTCAGGAGGGTGAAGCAGAAAAAGCAGAAGAAGGAGAAGGAGAAGGTGAAGTCTGGAGGGTGAAGCAGAAGAAGCAGAAGAAGGAGAAGGAGAAGGTGAAGTCAGGAGGGTGAATCAGAAGAAGTAGAAGAAGGAGAAGGAGAAGGTGAAGTCTGGAGGGTGAATCAGAAGAAGTAGAAGAAGGAGAAGGAGAAGGTGAAGTCTGGAGTGTGAATCAGAAGAAGCAGAAGAAGGAGAAGGAGAAGGTGAAGTCTGGAGGGTGAAGCAGAAGAAGCAGAAGAAGGAGAAGGAGAAGGTGAGGTCTGGAGTGTGAATCAGAAGAAGTAGAAGAAGGCGAAGGAGAAGGTGAAGTCTGGAGGGTGAATCAGAAGAAGTAGAAGAAGGAGAAGGAGAAGGTGAAGTCTGGAGTGGGAATCAGAAGAAGCAGAAGAAGGAGAAGGAGAAGCTGAAGTCTGGAGGGTGAATCAGAAGAAGCAGAAGAAGGAGAAGGAGAAGGTGAAGTCTGGAAGGTGAATCAGAAGAAGCAGAAGAAGTAGAAGGAGAAGGTGAAGCCTGGAGGGTGTATCAGAAGAAGTAGAAGAAGGAGAAGGAGAAGGTGAAGTCTGGAGGGTGAATCAGAAGAAGTAGAAGAAGGAGAAGGAGAAGGTGAAGTCTGGAGGGTGAATCAGAAGAAGCAGAAGAAGGAGAAGGAGAAGGTGAAGTCTGGAGGGTGAATCAGAAGAAGCAGAAGAAGGAGAAGGAGAAGATGAAGTCTGGAGGGTGAATCAGAAGAAGTAGAAGAAGGAGAAGGAGAAGGTGAAGTCTGGAGGGTGAATCAGAAGAAGCAGAAGAAGGAGAAGGAGAAGGTGAAGCCTGGAGGGTGAATCATAAGAAGCAGAAGAAGGAGAAGGAGAAGGTGAAGTCTGGAGGGTGAATCAGAAGAAGCAGAATAAGGAGGAGGAGAAGGTGGAGTCTGGAGGGTGAATCAGAAGAAGCAGAAGAAGGAGAAGGAGAAGGTGAAGTCTGGAGGCTGAATCAGAAGAAGTAGAAGAAGCAGAAGGAGAAGGTGAAGTCTGGAGGGTGAAGCAGAAGAAGCAGAAGAAGGAGAAGGAGAAGGTGAAGACTGGAGGGTGAATCGGAAGAAATAGAAGAAGGAGAAGGAGAAGGTGAAGTCTGGAGGGTGAATCAGAAGATGTAGAAGAAGGAGAAGGAGAAGGCGAGGTCTGGAGGGTGAATCAGAAGAATGAGAAGAAGGAGAAGGAGAAGGTGAAGTCTGGAGGGTGAATCAGAAGAAGCAGAAGAAAGAGAAGGAGAAGATGAAGTCTGGAGGGTGAAGCAGAAGAAGCAGAAGAAGGAGAAGGAGAAGGTGAAGTCAGGAGGGTGAATCAGAAGATGTAGAAGAAGGAGAAGGAGAAGGCGAGGTCTGGAGGGTGAATCAGAAGAATGAGAAGAAGGAGAAGGAGAAGGTGAAGTCTGGAGGGTGAATCAGAAGAAGCAGAAGAAAGAGAAGGAGAAGGTGAAGTCTGGAGGGTGAAGCAGAAGAAGCAGAAGAAGGAGAAGGAGAAGGTGAAGACTGGAGGGTGAATCGGAAGAAATAGAAGAAGGAGAAGGAGAAGGTGAAGTCTGGAGGGTGAATCAGAAGAAGTAGAAGAAGGAGAAGGAGAAGGTGAAGTCTGGAGTGTGAATCAGAAGAAGTAGAAGAAGGAGAAGGAGAAGGTGAAGTCTGGAGGGTGAATCAGAAGAAGCAGAAGAAGGAGAAGGAGAAGGTGAAGTCTGGAGGGTGAATCAGAAGAAGCAGAATAAGTAGAATGAGAAGGTGAAGTCTGGAGGGTGAATCAGAAGAAGTAGAAGAAGGAGAAGGAGAAGGTGAAGTCTGGAGGGTGAATCAGAAGAAGTAGAAGAAGGAGAAGGAGAAGGTGAAGTCTGGAGGGTGAATCAGAAGAAGCAGAAGAAGGAGAAGGAGAAGGTGAAGTCTGGAGGGTGAATCAGAAGAAGCAGAAGAAGGAGAAGGAGAAGATGAAGTCTGGAGGGTGAATCAGAAGATGTAGAAGAAGGAGAAGGAGAAGGTGAAGTCTGGAGGGTGAATCAGAAGAAGTAGAAGAAGGAGAAGGAGAAGGTGAAGTCTGGAGGGTGAATCAGAAGAAGCAGAAGAAGGAGAAGGAGAAGGTGAAGTCTGGAGGGAGAAGCAGAAGAAGTAGAAGAAGGAGAAGGAGAAGGTGAAGTCTGGAGGGTGAATCAGAAGAAGTAGAAGGAGAAGGTGAAGTCAGGAGGGTGAATCAGTAGAAGTAGAAGAAGGAGAAGGAGAAGGTGAAATCTGGAGGGTGAATCAGAAGAAGTAGAAGAAGGAGAAGGAGAAGGTGAAGTCAGGAGGGTGAATCAGAAGAAGTAGAAGAAGGAGAAGGAGAAGGTGAAGTCTGGAGGGTGAATCAGAAGAAGTAGAAGAAGGAGAAGGAGATGGTGAAGTCTGGAGGGTGAATCAGAAGAAGTAGAAGAAGGAGAAGGAGAAGGTGAAGTCTGGAGGGTGAATCAGAAGAATCAGAAGAAGGAGAAGGAGAAGGTGAAGACTGGAGGGAGAAGCAGAAGAAGTAGAAGAAGGAGAAGGAGAAGGTGAAGTCTGGAGGGTGAATCAGAAGAAGTAGAAGAAGGAGAAGGAGAAGGTGAAGTCTGGAGGGTGAATCAGAAGAAGGAGAAGAAGGAGAAGGAGAAGGTGAAGTCTGGAGGGTGAATCAGAAGAAGCAGAAGAAGGAGAAGGAGAAGGTGAAGTCTGGAGGGTGAATCAGAAGAAGTAGAAGAAGGAGAAGGAGAAGGTGTAGACTGGAGGGTGAATCAGAAGAAGTAGACGAAGGAGAAGGAGAAGGTGAAGTCTGGAGGGTGAATCAGAAGAAGCAGAAGAAGGAGAAGGAGAAGGTGAAGTCTGGAGGGTGAATCAGAAGAAGTAGAAGAAGGAGAAGGAGAAGGTGTAGACTGGAGGGTGAATCAGAAGAAGTAGACGAAGGAGAAGGAGAAGGTGAAGTCTGGAGGGTGAATCAGAAGAAGTAGAAGAAGGAGAAGGAGAAGGTGAAGTCTGGAGGGTGAATCAGAAGAAGGAGAAGAAGGAGAAGGAGAAGGTGAAGTCTGGAGGGTGAATCAGAAGAAGCAGAAGGAGGAGAAGGAGAAGGTGATGTCTGGAGGGTGAATCAGAAGAAGCAGAAGAAGGAGAAGGAAAGATGAAGTCTGGAGGGTGAATCAGAAGAAGTAGAAGAAGGAGAAGGAGAAGGTGAGGTATGGAGGGTGAATCAGAAGAAGCAGAAGAAGGAGAAGGAGAAGGTGAAGTCTGGAGGGTGACTCAGAAGAAGCAGAAGAAGGAGAAGGAGAAGGTGAAGTCTGGAGTGTGAATCAGAGGAAGCAGAAGAAGGAGAAGGAGAAGGTGAAGTCAGGAGGGTGAATCAGAAGAAGCAGGAGAAGGAGAAGGTGAAGTAATGAGGGTGAATCAGAAGAAGCAGAAGAAGGAGAAGGAGAAGGTGAAGTCAGGGGGGTGAAGCAGAAGAAGTAAAAGAAGGAGAAGGAGAAGGTGAAGTCAGCAGGGTGAAGCAGAAGTAGCAGAAGAAGGAGAAGGAGAAGGTGAAGTCTGGAGGGCGCAGCAGAAGAAGCAGAAGAAGGAGAAGGAGAAGGTGAAGTCTGGAGGGTGAAGCAGAAGAAGCAGAAGAAGGAGAAGGAGAAGGTGAAGTCTGGAGGGTGAATCAGAAGAAGTAGAAGAAGGAGAAGGAGAAGGTGAAGTCAGGAGGGTGAAGCAGAAGAAGCAGAAGAAGGAGAAGGAGAAGGTGAAGTCTGGAGGGTGAAGCAGAAGAAGCAGAAGAAGGAGAAGAAGAAGGTGAAGTCTGGAGGGCGAAGCAGAAGAAGCAGAAGAAGGAGAAGGAGAAGGTGAAGTCTGGAGGGTGAAGCAGAAGAAGCAGAAGAAGGAGAAGGAGAAGGTGAAGTCTGGAGGGTGAATCAGAAGAAGTAGAAGAAGGCGAAGGAGAAGGTGAAGTCAGGAGGGTGAAGCAGAAAAAGCAGAAGAAGGAGAAGGAGAAGGTGAAGTCTGGAGGGTGAAGCAGAAGAAGCAGAAGAAGGAGAAGGAGAAGGTGAAGTCAGGAGGGTGAATCAGAAGAAGTAGAAGAAGGAGAAGGAGAAGGTGAAGTCTGGAGGGTGAATCAGAAGAAGTAGAAGAAGGAGAAGGAGAAGGTGAAGTCTGGAGGGTGAATCAGAAGAAGTAGAAGAAGGAGAAGGAGAAGGTGAAGTCTGGAGGGTGAATCAGAAGAAGCAGAAGAAGGAGAAGGAGAAGGTGAAGTCTGGAGGGAGAAGCAGAAGAAGTAGAAGAAGGAGAAGGAGAAGGTGAAGTCTGGAGGGTGAATCAGAAGAAGTAGAAGAAGGAGAAGGAGAAGGTGAAGTCTGGAGGGTGAATCAGAAGAAGGAGAAGAAGGTGAAGGAGAAGGTGAAGTCTGGAGGGTGAATCAGAAGAAGCAGAAGAAGGAGAAGGAGAAGGTGAAGTCTGGAGGGTGAATCAGAAGAAGTAGAAGAAGGAGAAGGAGAAGGTGAAGTCTGGAGGGTGAATCAGAAGAAGCAGAAGAAGGAGAAGGAGAAGCTGAAGTCTGGAGGGTGAATCAGAAGAAGCAGAAGAAGGAGAAGGAGAAGGTGAAGTCTGGAGGGTGTATCAGAAGAAGCAGAAGAAGTAGAAGGAGAAGGTGAAGCCTGGAGGGTGAATCAGAAGAAGTAGAAGAAGGAGAAGGAGAAGGTGAAGTCTGGAGGGTGAATCAGAAGAAGTAGAAGAAGGAGAAGGAGAAGGTGAAGTCTGGAGGGTGAATCAGAAGAAGCAGAAGAAGGAGAAGGAGAAGGTGAAGTCTGGAGGGTGAATCAGAAGAAGCAGAAGAAGGAGAAGGAGAAGATGAAGTCTGGAGGGTGAATCAGAAGAAGTAGAAGAAGGAGAAGGAGAAGGTGAAGTCTGGAGGGTGAATCAGAAGAAGCAGAAGAAGGAGAAGGAGAAGGTGAAGCCTGGAGGGTGAATCAGAAGAAGCAGAAGAAGGAGAAGGAGAAGGTGAAGTCTGGAGGGTGAATCAGAAGAAGCAGAATAAGGAGGAGGAGAAGGTGAAGTCTGGAGGGTGAATCAGAAGAAGCAGAAGAAGGAGAAGGAGAAGGTGAAGTCTGGAGGCTGAATCAGAAGAAGTAGAAGAAGCAGAAAGAGAAGGTGATGTCTGGAGGGTGAAGCAGAAGAAGTAGAAGAAGGAGAAGGAGAAGGTGAAGTCAGGAGGGTGAATCAGAAGATGTAGAAGAAGGAGAAGGAGAAGGCGAGGTCTGGAGGGTGAATCAGAAGAATGAGAAGAAGGAGAAGGAGAAGGTGAAGTCTGGAGGGTGAATCAGAAGAAGCAGAAGAAAGAGAAGGAGAAGGTGAAGTCTGGAGGGTGAAGCAGAAGAAGCAGAAGAAGGAGAAGGAGAAGGTGAAGACTGGAGGGTGAATCAGAAGAAATAGAAGAAGGAGAAGGAGAAGGTGAAGTCTGGAGGGTGAATCAGAAGAAGTAGAAGAAGGAGAAGGAGAAGGTGAAGTCTGGAGTGTGAATCAGAAGAAGTAGAAGAAGGAGAAGGAGAAGGTGAAGTCTGGAGGGTGAATCAGAAGAAGCAGAAGAAGGAGAAGGAGAAGGTGAAGTCTGGAGGGTGAATCAGAAGAAGCAGAATAAGTAGAATGAGAAGGTGAAGTCTGGAGGGTGAATCAGAAGAAGTAGAAGAAGGAGAAGGAGAAGGTGAAGTCTGGAGGGTGAATCAGAAGAAGTAGAAGAAGGAGAAGGAGAAGGTGAAGTCTGGAGGGTGAATCAGAAGAAGCAGAAGAAGGAGAAGGAGAAGGTGAAGTCTGGAGGGTGAATCAGAAGAAGCAGAAGAAGGAGAAGGAGAAGATGAAGTCTGGAGGGTGAATCAGAAGATGTAGAAGAAGGAGAAGGAGAAGGTGAAGTCTGGAGGGTGAATCAGAAGAAGCAGAAGAAGGAGAAGGAGAAGGTGAAGTCTGGAGGGTGAATCAGAAGAAGCAGAAGAAGGAGAAGGAGAAGGTGAAGTCAGGGGGGTGAAGCAGAAGATGTAGAAGAAGGAGAAGGAGAAGGTGAAGTCAGCAGGGTGAAGCAGAAGAAGCAGAAGAAGGAGAAGGAGTAGGTGAAGTCTGGAGGGCGCAGCAGAAGAAGCAGAAGAAGGAGAAGGAGAAGGTGAAGTCTGGAGGGTGAAGCAGAAGAAGCAGAAGAAGGAGAAGGAGAAGGTGAAGTCTGGAGGGTGAATCAGAAGAAGTAGAAGAAGGAGAAGGAGAAGGTGAAGTCAGGAGGGTGAAGCAGAAGAAGCAGAAGAAGGAGAAGGAGAAGGTGAAGTCTGGAGGGTGAAGCAGAAGAAGCAGAAGAAGGAGAAGGAGAAGGTGATGTCTGGAGGGTGAAGCAGAAGAAGGAGAAGAAGGAGAAGGAGAAGGTGAAGTCAGGAGGGTGAATCAGAAGATGTAGAAGAAGGAGAAGGAGAAGGCGAGGTCTGGAGGGTGAATCAGAAGAATGAGAAGAAGGAGAAGGAGAAGGTGAAGTCTGGAGGGTGAATCAGAAGAAGCAGAAGAAAGAGAAGGAGAAGGTGAAGTCTGGAGGGTGAAGCAGAAGAAGCAGAAGAAGGAGAAGGAGAAGGTGAAGACTGGAGGGTGAATCAGAAGAAATAGAAGAAGGAGAAGGAGAAGGTGAAGTCTGGAGGGTGAATCAGAAGAAGTAGAAGAAGGAGAAGGAGAAGGTGAAGTCTGGAGTGTGAATCAGAAGAAGTAGAAGAAGGAGAAGGAGAAGGTGAAGTCTGGAGGGTGAATCAGAAGAAGCAGAAGAAGGAGAAGGAGAAGGTGAAGTCTGGAGGGTGAATCAGAAGAAGCAGAATAAGTAGAATGAGAAGGTGAAGTCTGGAGGGTGAATCAGAAGAAGTAGAAGAAGGAGAAGGAGAAGGTGAAGTCTGGAGGGTGAATCAGAAGAAGTAGAAGAAGGAGAAGGAGAAGGTGAAGTCTGGAGGGTGAATCAGAAGAAGCAGAAGAAGGAGAAGGAGAAGGTGAAGTCTGGAGGGTGAATCAGAAGAAGCAGAAGAAGGAGAAGGAGAAGATGAAGTCTGGAGGGTGAATCAGAAGATGTAGAAGAAGGAGAAGGAGAAGGTGAAGTCTGGAGGGTGAATCAGAAGAAGCAGAAGAAGGAGAAGGAGAAGGTGAAGTCTGGAGGGTGAATCAGAAGAAGCAGAAGAAGGAGAAGGAGAAGGTGAAGTCAGGGGGTTGAAGCAGAAGATGTAGAAGAAGGAGAAGGAGAAGGTGAAGTCAGCAGGGTGAAGCAGAAGAAGCAGAAGAAGGAGAAGGAGTAGGTGAAGTCTGGAGGGCGCAGCAGAAGAAGCAGAAGAAAGAGAAGGAGAAGGTGAAGTCTGGAGGGTGAAGCAGAAGAAGCAGAAGAAGGAGAAGGAGAAGGTGAAGACTGGAGGGTGAATCAGAAGAAATAGAAGAAGGAGAAGGAGAAGGTGAAGTCTGGAGGGTGAATCAGAAGAAGTAGAAGAAGGAGAAGGAGAAGGTGAAGTCTGGAGTGTGAATCAGAAGAAGTAGAAGAAGGAGAAGGAGAAGGTGAAGTCTGGAGGGTGAATCAGAAGAAGCAGAAGAAGGAGAAGGAGAAGGTGAAGTCTGGAGGGTGAATCAGAAGAAGCAGAATAAGTAGAATGAGAAGGTGAAGTCTGGAGGGTGAATCAGAAGAAGTAGAAGAAGGAGAAGGAGAAGGTGAAGTCTGGAGGGTGATTCAGAAGAAGTAGAAGAAGGAGAAGGAGAAGGTGAAGTCTGGAGGGTGAATCAGAAGAAGCAGAAGAAGGAGAAGGAGAAGGTGAAGTCTGGAGGGTGAATCAGAAGAAGCAGAAGAAGGAGAAGGAGAAGATGAAGTCTGGAGGGTGAATCAGAAGATGTAGAAGAAGGAGAAGGAGAAGGTGAAGTCTGGAGGGTGAATCAGAAGAAGCAGAAGAAGGAGAAGGAGAAGGTGAAGTCTGGAGGGTGAATCAGAAGAAGCAGAAGAAGGAGAAGGAGAAGGTGAAGTCAGGGGGGTGAAGCAGAAGATGTAGAAGAAGGAGAAGGAGAAGGTGAAGTCAGCAGGGTGAAGCAGAAGAAGCAGAAGAAGGAGAAGGAGTAGGTGAAGTCTGGAGGGCGCAGCAGAAGAAGCAGAAGAAGGAGAAGGAGAAGGTGAAGTCTGGAGGGTGAAGCAGAAGAAGCAGAAGAAGGAGAAGGAGAAGGTGAAGTCTGGAGGGTGAATCAGAAGAAGTAGAAGAAGGAGAAGGAGAAGGTGAAGTCAGGAGGGTGAAGCAGAAGAAGCAGAAGAAGGAGAAGGAGAAGGTGAAGTCTGGAGGGTGAAGCAGAAGAAGCAGAAGAAGGAGAAGGAGAAGGTGATGTCTGGAGGGTGAAGCAGAAGAAGTAGAAGAAGGAGAAGGAGAAGGTGAAGTCAGGAGGGTGAATCAGAAGATGTAGAAGAAGGAGAAGGAGAAGGCGAGGTCTGGAGGGTGAATCAGAAGAATGAGAAGAAGGAGAAGGAGAAGGTGAAGTCTGGAGGGTGAATCAGAAGAAGCAGAAGAAAGAGAAGGAGAAGGTGAAGTCTGGAGGGTGAAGCAGAAGAAGCAGAAGAAGGAGAAGGAGAAGGTGAAGACTGGAGGGTGAATCAGAAGAAATAGAAGAAGGAGAAGGAGAAGGTGAAGTCTGGAGGGTGAATCAGAAGAAGTAGAAGAAGGAGAAGGAGAAGGTGAAGTCTGGAGTGTGAATCAGAAGAAGTAGAAGAAGGAGAAGGAGAAGGTGAAGTCTGGAGGGTGAATCAGAAGAAGCAGAAGAAGGAGAAGGAGAAGGTGAAGTCTGGAGGGTGAATCAGAAGAAGCAGAATAAGTAGAATGAGAAGGTGAAGTCTGGAGGGTGAATCAGAAGAAGTAGAAGAAGGAGAAGGAGAAGGTGAAGTCTGGAGGGTGAATCAGAAGAAGTAGAAGAAGGAGAAGGAGAAGGTGAAGTCTGGAGGGTGAATCAGAAGAAGCAGAAGAAGGAGAAGGAGAAGGTGAAGTCTGGAGGGTGAATCAGAAGAAGCAGAAGAAGGAGAAGGAGAAGATGAAGTCTGGAGGGTGAATCAGAAGATGTAGAAGAAGGAGAAGGAGAAGGTGAAGTCTGGAGGGTGAATCAGAAGAAGCAGAAGAAGGAGAAGGAGAAGGTGAAGTCTGGAGGGTGAATCAGAAGAAGCAGAAGAAGGAGAAGGAGAAGGTGAAGTCAGGGGGTTGAAGCAGAAGATGTAGAAGAAGGAGAAGGAGAAGGTGAAGTCAGCAGGGTGAAGCAGAAGAAGCAGAAGAAGGAGAAGGAGTAGGTGAAGTCTGGAGGGCGCAGCAGAAGAAGCAGAAGAAGGAGAAGGAGAAGGTGAAGTCTGGAGGGTGAAGCAGAAGAAGCAGAAGAAGGAGAAGGAGAAGGTGAAGTCTGGAGGGTGAATCAGAAGAAGTAGAAGAAGGAGAAGGAGAAGGTGAAGTCAGGAGGGTGAAGCAGAAGAAGCAGAAGAAGGAGAAGGAGAAAGTGAAGTCTGGAGGGTGAAGGAGAAGAAGCAGAAGAAGGAGAAGAAGAAGGTGAATTCTGGAGGGCGAAGCAGAAGAAGCAGAAGAAGGAGAAGGAGAAGGTGAAGTCTGGAGGGTGAAGCAGAAGAAGCAGAAGAAGGAGAAGGAGAAGGTGAAGTCTGGAGGGTGAATCAGAAGAAGTAGAAGAAGGCGAAGGAGAAGGTGAAGTCAGGAGGGTGAAGCAGAAGAAGCAGAAGAAGGAGAAGGAGAAGGTGAAGTCTGGAGGGTGAAGCAGAAGAAGCAGAAGAAGGAGAAGGAGAAGGTGAAGTCTGGAGGGTGAAGCAGAAGAAGCAGAAGAAGGAGAAGGAGAAGGTGAAGTCAGGAGGGTGAATCAGAAGAAGTAGAAGAAGGAGAAGGAGAAGGTGAAGTCTGGAGGGTGAATCAGAAGAAGTAGAAGAAGGAGAAGGAGAAGGTGAAGTCTGGAGGGTGAATCAGAAGAAGTAGAAGAAGGAGAAGGAGAAGGTGAAGTCTGGAGGGTGAATCAGAAGAAGCAGAAGAAGGAGAAGGAGAAGGTGAAGTCTGGAGGGAGAAGCAGAAGAAGTAGAAGAAGGAGAAGGAGAAGGTGAAGTCTGGAGGGTGAATCAGAAGAAGTAGAAGAAGGAGAAGGAGAAGGTGAAGTCTGGAGGGTGAATCAGAAGAAGCAGAAGAAGGAGAAGGAGAAGGTGAAGTCTGGAGGGTGAATCAGAAGAAGCAGAAGAAGGAGAAGGAGAAGGTGAAGTCTGGAGGGTGAATCAGAAGAAGTAGAAGAAGGAGAAGGAGAAGGTGTAGACTGGAGGGTGAATCAGAAGAAGTAGACGAAGGAGAAGGAGAAGGTGAAGTCTGGAGGGTGAATCAGAAGAAGCAGAAGAAGGAGAAGGAGAAGGTGAAGTCTGGAGGGTGAATCAGAAGAAGTAGAAGAAGGAGAAGGAGAAGGTGAAGTCTGGAGGGTGAATCAGAAGAAGCAGAAGAAGGAGAAGGAGAAAGTGAAGTCTGGAGGGTGAATCAGAAGAAGCAGAAGAAGGAGAAGGAGAAGGTGAAGTCTGGAGGGTGAATCAGAAGAAGTAGAAGAAGCAGAAGGAGAAGGTGAAGTCTGGAGGGTGAAGCAGAAGAAGTAGAAGACGGAGAAGGAGAAGGTGAAGTCTGGAGGGTGAATCAGAAGAAGTAGAAGAAGGAGAAGGAGAAGGTGAAGTCTGGAGGGTGAATCAGAAGAAGCAGAAGAAGGAGAAGGAGAAGGTGAAGTCTGGAGGGTGAATCAGAAGAAGCAGTAGAAGGAGAAGGAGAAGGTGAAGTCTGGAGGGTGAATCAGAAGAAGCAGAATAAGGAGAAGGAGAAGGTGAAGTCTGGAGGGTGAATCAGAAGAAGCAGAAGAAGGAGAAGGAGAAGGTGAAGTCTGGAGGGTGAATCAGAAGAAGCAGAAGAAGGAGAAGGAGAAGGTGAAGTCTGGAGTGTGAATCAGAAGAAGCAGAAGAAGGAGAAGGAGAAGGTGAAGTCTGGAGGGTGAAGCAGAAGAAGTAGAAGAAGGAGAAGGAGAAGGTGAAGTCAGGAGGGTGAATCAGAAGAAGTAGAAGAAGGACAAGGAGAAGGTAAAGTCTGGAGCGTGAATCATAAGAATCAGAAGAAGGAGAAGGAGAAGGTGAAGTCTGGAGGGTGAATCAGAAGAAGCAGAAGAAAGAGAAGGAGAAGGTGAAGTCTGGAGGGTGAAGCAGAAGAAGCAGAAGAAGGAGAAGGAGAAGGTGAAGACTGGAGGGTGAATCAGAAGAAGTAGAAGAAGGAGAAGGAGAAGGTGAAGTCTGGAGGGTGAATCAGAAGAAGTAGAAGAAGGAGAAGGAGAAGGTGAAGTCTGGAGGGTGAATCAGAAGAAGTAGAAGAAGGAGAAGGAGAAGGTGAAGTCTGGAGGGTGAATCAGAAGAAGCAGAAGAAGGAGAAGGAGAAGGTGAAGTCTGGAGGGTGAATCAGAAGAAGCAGAAGAAGGAAAAGGAGACGATGAAGTCTGGAGGGTGAATCAGAAGAAGTAGAAGAAGGAGAAGGAGAAGGTGAGGTATGGAGGGTGAATCAGAAGAAGCAGAAGAAGGAGAAGGAGAAGGTGAAGTCTGGAGGGTGAATCAGAAGAAGCAGAAGACGGAGAAGGAGAAGGTGAAGTCTGGAGGGTGAATCAGAAGAAGCAGAAGAAGGAGAAGGAGAAGGTGAAGTCTGGAGGGTGAATCAGAAGAAGCAGAAGAAGGAGAAGGAGAAGGTGAAGTCTGGAGGGTGAATCAGAAGAAGCAGAATAAGGAGAAGGAGAAGGTGAAATCTGGAGGGTGAATCAGAAGAAGCAGAAGAAGGAGAAGGAGAAGGTGAAGTCTGGAGGGTGAATCAGAAGAAGTAGAAGAAGGAGAAGGAGAAGGTGAAGTCTGGAGGGTGAAGCAGAAGAAGTAGAAGAAGGAGAAGGAGAAGGTGAAGTCAGGAGGGTGATTCAGAAGAAGTAGAAGAAGGAGAAGGAGAAGGTGAAGTCTGGAGGGTGAAGCAGAAGAAGTAGAAGAAGGAGAAGGAGAAGGTGAAGTCTGGAGGTTGAAGCAGAAGAAGTAGAAGAAGGAGAAGGACAAGGTGAAGTCAGGAGGGTGAATCAGAAGAAGTAGAAGAAGGAGAAGGAGAAGGTGAAGTCAGGAGGGTGAATCAGAAGAAGCAGAAGAAGGAGAAGGAGAAGGTGAAGTCTGGAGGGTGAATCAGAAGAATCAGAAGAAGGAGAAGGTGAAGGTGAAGTCTGGAGGGTGAAGCAGAAGATGCAGAAGAAGGAGAAGGAGAAGGTGAAGTCTGGAGGGTGAATCAGAAGAAGGAGAAGAAGGGGAAGGAGAAGGTAAAGTCTGGAGGGTGATTCAGAAGAAGCAGAAGAAGGAGAAGGAGAAGGTGAAGTCTGGAGGGTGAATCAGAAGAAGCAGAAGATGGAGAAGGAGAAGGTGAAGTCTGGAGGGTGAATCAGAAGAAGCAGAAGAAGGAGAAGGAGAAGGTGAAGTCTGGAGGGTGAATCAGAGAAGCAGAAGAAGTAGAAGGAGAAGGTGAAGTCTGGAGGGTGAATCAGAAGAAGTAGAAGAAGGAGAAGGAGAAGGTGAAGTCTGTAGGGTGAATCAGAAGAAGCAGAAGAAGGAGAAGGAGAAGGTGAAGTCAGCAGGGTGAATCAGAAGAAGCAGAAGAAGGAGAAGGAGAAGGTGAAGTCTGGAGGGTGAATCAGAAGAAGCAGAAGAAGGAGAAGGAGAAGGTGAAGACTGGAGGGTGAATCAGAAGAAGTAGAAGAAGGAGAAGGAGAAGGTGAAGTCTGGAGGGTGAATCAGAAGAAGTAGAACAAGGAGAAGGAGAAGGCGAATTCTGGAGGGTGAATCAGAAGAGCAGAAGAAGGAGAAGGAGAAGGTGAAGTCTGGAGGGTGAATCTGAAGAAGCAGAAGAAGGAGAAGGAGAAGATGAAGTTTGGAGGGTGAATCAGAAGAAGGAGAAGGAGAAGGTGAGGTCTGGAGGGTGAATCAGAAGAAGCAGAAGAAAGAGAAGGAGAAGGTGAAGTCTGAAGGGTGAATCAGAAGAAGCAGAAGAAGTAAAAGGAGAAGTTGAAGTCTGGAGGTTGAATCAGAAGAAGCAGAAGAAGGAGAAGGAGAAGGTGAAGTCTGGAGGGTGAATCAGAAGAAGCAGAAGAAGGAGAAGGAGAAGGTGAAGTCTGGAGGGTGAATCAGAAGAAGGAGAAGAAGGAGAAGGAGAAGGTGAAGTCTGGAGGGTGAATCAGAAGAAGTAGAAGAAGGAGAAGTAGAAGGTGAAGTCTGGAGGGTGAATCAGAAGAAGCAGAAGAAGCAGAAGGAGAAGGTGAAGTCTGGAGGGTGAATTAGAAGAAGCAGAAGAAGGAGAAGGAGAAGATGAAGTCTGGAGGGTGAATCAGAAGAAGTAGAAGAAGGAGAAGGAGAAGGTGAAGTCTGGAGGGTGAATCAGAAGAAGCAGAAGAAGGAGAAGGAGAAGGTGAAGTCTGGAGGGTGAATCAGAAGAAGCAGAATAAGTAGAATGAGAAGGTGAAGTCTGGAGGGTGAATCAGAAGAAGTAGAAGAAGGAGAAGGAGAAGGTGAAGTCTGGAGGGTGAATCAGAAGAAGTAGAAGAAGGAGAAGGAGAAGGTGAAGTCTGGAGGGTGAATCAGAAGAAGCAGAAGAAGGAGAAGGAGAAGGTGAAGTCTGGAGGGTGAATCAGAAGAAGCAGAAGAAGGAGAAGGAGAAGATGAAGTCTGGAGGGTGAATCAGAAGATGTAGAAGAAGGAGAAGGAGAAGGTGAAGTCTGGAGGGTGAATCAGAAGAAGCAGAAGAAGGAGAAGGAGAAGGTGAAGTCTGGAGGGTGAATCAGAAGAAGCAGAAGAAGGAGAAGGAGAAGGTGAAGTCAGGGGGTTGAAGCAGAAGATGTAGAAGAAGGAGAAGGAGAAGGTGAAGTCAGCAGGGTGAAGCAGAAGAAGCAGAAGAAGGAGAAGGAGTAGGTGAAGTCTGGAGGGCGCAGCAGAAGAAGCAGAAGAAGGAGAAGGAGAAGGTGAAGTCTGGAGGGTGAAGCAGAAGAAGCAGAAGAAGGAGAAGGAGAAGGTGAAGTCTGGAGGGTGAATCAGAAGAAGTAGAAGAAGGAGAAGGAGAAGGTGAAGTCAGGAGGGTGAAGCAGAAGAAGCAGAAGAAGGAGAAGGAGAAAGTGAAGTCTGGAGGGTGAAGGAGAAGAAGCAGAAGAAGGAGAAGAAGAAGGTGAATTCTGGAGGGCGAAGCAGAAGAAGCAGAAGAAGGAGAAGGAGAAGGTGAAGTCTGGAGGGTGAAGCAGAAGAAGCAGAAGAAGGAGAAGGAGAAGGTGAAGTCTGGAGGGTGAATCAGAAGAAGTAGAAGAAGGCGAAGGAGAAGGTGAAGTCAGGAGGGTGAAGCAGAAGAAGCAGAAGAAGGAGAAGGAGAAGGTGAAGTCTGGAGGGTGAAGCAGAAGAAGCAGAAGAAGGAGAAGGAGAAGGTGAAGTCTGGAGGGTGAAGCAGAAGAAGCAGAAGAAGGAGAAGGAGAAGGTGAAGTCAGGAGGGTGAATCAGAAGAAGTAGAAGAAGGAGAAGGAGAAGGTGAAGTCTGGAGGGTGAATCAGAAGAAGTAGAAGAAGGAGAAGGAGAAGGTGAAGTCTGGAGGGTGAATCAGAAGAAGTAGAAGAAGGAGAAGGAGAAGGTGAAGTCTGGAGGGTGAATCAGAAGAAGCAGAAGAAGGAGAAGGAGAAGGTGAAGTCTGGAGGGAGAAGCAGAAGAAGTAGAAGAAGGAGAAGGAGAAGGTGAAGTCTGGAGGGTGAATCAGAAGAAGTAGAAGAAGGAGAAGGAGAAGGTGAAGTCTGGAGGGTGAATCAGAAGAAGCAGAAGAAGGAGAAGGAGAAGGTGAAGTCTGGAGGGTGAATCAGAAGAAGCAGAAGAAGGAGAAGGAGAAGGTGAAGTCTGGAGGGTGAATCAGAAGAAGTAGAAGAAGGAGAAGGAGAAGGTGTAGACTGGAGGGTGAATCAGAAGAAGTAGACGAAGGAGAAGGAGAAGGTGAAGTCTGGAGGGTGAATCAGAAGAAGCAGAAGAAGGAGAAGGAGAAGGTGAAGTCTGGAGGGTGAATCAGAAGAAGTAGAAGAAGGAGAAGGAGAAGGTGAAGTCTGGAGGGTGAATCAGAAGAAGCAGAAGAAGGAGAAGGAGAAAGTGAAGTCTGGAGGGTGAATCAGAAGAAGCAGAAGAAGGAGAAGGAGAAGGTGAAGTCTGGAGGGTGAATCAGAAGAAGTAGAAGAAGCAGAAGGAGAAGGTGAAGTCTGGAGGGTGAAGCAGAAGAAGTAGAAGACGGAGAAGGAGAAGGTGAAGTCTGGAGGGTGAATCAGAAGAAGTAGAAGAAGGAGAAGGAGAAGGTGAAGTCTGGAGGGTGAATCAGAAGAAGCAGAAGAAGGAGAAGGAGAAGGTGAAGTCTGGAGGGTGAATCAGAAGAAGCAGTAGAAGGAGAAGGAGAAGGTGAAGTCTGGAGGGTGAATCAGAAGAAGCAGAATAAGGAGAAGGAGAAGGTGAAGTCTGGAGGGTGAATCAGAAGAAGCAGAAGAAGGAGAAGGAGAAGGTGAAGTCTGGAGGGTGAATCAGAAGAAGCAGAAGAAGGAGAAGGAGAAGGTGAAGTCTGGAGTGTGAATCAGAAGAAGCAGAAGAAGGAGAAGGAGAAGGTGAAGTCTGGAGGGTGAAGCAGAAGAAGTAGAAGAAGGAGAAGGAGAAGGTGAAGTCAGGAGGGTGAATCAGAAGAAGTAGAAGAAGGACAAGGAGAAGGTAAAGTCTGGAGCGTGAATCATAAGAATCAGAAGAAGGAGAAGGAGAAGGTGAAGTCTGGAGGGTGAATCAGAAGAAGCAGAAGAAAGAGAAGGAGAAGGTGAAGTCTGGAGGGTGAAGCAGAAGAAGCAGAAGAAGGAGAAGGAGAAGGTGAAGACTGGAGGGTGAATCAGAAGAAGTAGAAGAAGGAGAAGGAGAAGGTGAAGTCTGGAGGGTGAATCAGAAGAAGTAGAAGAAGGAGAAGGAGAAGGTGAAGTCTGGAGGGTGAATCAGAAGAAGTAGAAGAAGGAGAAGGAGAAGGTGAAGTCTGGAGGGTGAATCAGAAGAAGCAGAAGAAGGAGAAGGAGAAGGTGAAGTCTGGAGGGTGAATCAGAAGAAGCAGAAGAAGGAAAAGGAGACGATGAAGTCTGGAGGGTGAATCAGAAGAAGTAGAAGAAGGAGAAGGAGAAGGTGAGGTATGGAGGGTGAATCAGAAGAAGCAGAAGAAGGAGAAGGAGAAGGTGAAGTCTGGAGGGTGAATCAGAAGAAGCAGAAGACGGAGAAGGAGAAGGTGAAGTCTGGAGGGTGAATCAGAAGAAGCAGAAGAAGGAGAAGGAGAAGGTGAAGTCTGGAGGGTGAATCAGAAGAAGCAGAAGAAGGAGAAGGAGAAGGTGAAGTCTGGAGGGTGAATCAGAAGAAGCAGAATAAGGAGAAGGAGAAGGTGAAATCTGGAGGGTGAATCAGAAGAAGCAGAAGAAGGAGAAGGAGAAGGTGAAGTCTGGAGGGTGAATCAGAAGAAGTAGAAGAAGGAGAAGGAGAAGGTGAAGTCTGGAGGGTGAAGCAGAAGAAGTAGAAGAAGGAGAAGGAGAAGGTGAAGTCAGGAGGGTGATTCAGAAGAAGTAGAAGAAGGAGAAGGAGAAGGTGAAGTCTGGAGGGTGAAGCAGAAGAAGTAGAAGAAGGAGAAGGAGAAGGTGAAGTCTGGAGGTTGAAGCAGAAGAAGTAGAAGAAGGAGAAGGACAAGGTGAAGTCAGGAGGGTGAATCAGAAGAAGTAGAAGAAGGAGAAGGAGAAGGTGAAGTCAGGAGGGTGAATCAGAAGAAGCAGAAGAAGGAGAAGGAGAAGGTGAAGTCTGGAGGGTGAATCAGAAGAATCAGAAGAAGGAGAAGGTGAAGGTGAAGTCTGGAGGGTGAAGCAGAAGATGCAGAAGAAGGAGAAGGAGAAGGTGAAGTCTGGAGGGTGAATCAGAAGAAGGAGAAGAAGGGGAAGGAGAAGGTAAAGTCTGGAGGGTGATTCAGAAGAAGCAGAAGAAGGAGAAGGAGAAGGTGAAGTCTGGAGGGTGAATCAGAAGAAGCAGAAGATGGAGAAGGAGAAGGTGAAGTCTGGAGGGTGAATCAGAAGAAGCAGAAGAAGGAGAAGGAGAAGGTGAAGTCTGGAGGGTGAATCAGAGAAGCAGAAGAAGTAGAAGGAGAAGGTGAAGTCTGGAGGGTGAATCAGAAGAAGTAGAAGAAGGAGAAGGAGAAGGTGAAGTCTGTAGGGTGAATCAGAAGAAGCAGAAGAAGGAGAAGGAGAAGGTGAAGTCAGCAGGGTGAATCAGAAGAAGCAGAAGAAGGAGAAGGAGAAGGTGAAGTCTGGAGGGTGAATCAGAAGAAGCAGAAGAAGGAGAAGGAGAAGGTGAAGACTGGAGGGTGAATCAGAAGAAGTAGAAGAAGGAGAAGGAGAAGGTGAAGTCTGGAGGGTGAATCAGAAGAAGTAGAACAAGGAGAAGGAGAAGGCGAATTCTGGAGGGTGAATCAGAAGAGCAGAAGAAGGAGAAGGAGAAGGTGAAGTCTGGAGGGTGAATCTGAAGAAGCAGAAGAAGGAGAAGGAGAAGATGAAGTTTGGAGGGTGAATCAGAAGAAGGAGAAGGAGAAGGTGAGGTCTGGAGGGTGAATCAGAAGAAGCAGAAGAAAGAGAAGGAGAAGGTGAAGTCTGAAGGGTGAATCAGAAGAAGCAGAAGAAGTAAAAGGAGAAGTTGAAGTCTGGAGGTTGAATCAGAAGAAGCAGAAGAAGGAGAAGGAGAAGGTGAAGTCTGGAGGGTGAATCAGAAGAAGCAGAAGAAGGAGAAGGAGAAGGTGAAGTCTGGAGGGTGAATCAGAAGAAGGAGAAGAAGGAGAAGGAGAAGGTGAAGTCTGGAGGGTGAATCAGAAGAAGTAGAAGAAGGAGAAGTAGAAGGTGAAGTCTGGAGGGTGAATCAGAAGAAGCAGAAGAAGCAGAAGGAGAAGGTGAAGTCTGGAGGGTGAATTAGAAGAAGCAGAAGAAGGAGAAGGAGAAGATGAAGTCTGGAGGGTGAATCAGAAGAAGTAGAAGAAGGAGAAGGAGAAGGTGAAGCCTGGAGGGTGAATCAGAAGAAGCAGAAGAAGGAGAAGGAGAAGGTGAAGTCTGGTGGGTGAATCAGAAGAAGCAGAAGAAGGAAAAGGAGAAGGTGAAGCCTGGAGGGTGAATCAGAAGAAGCAGAATAAGGAGAAGGAGAAGGTGAAGTCTGGAGGGTGAATCAGAAGAAGCAGAAGAAGGAGAAGGAGAAGATGAAGTCTGGAGGGTGAATCAGGAGAAGTAGAAGAAGGAGAAGGAGAAGGTGAGGTCTGGAGGGTGAATCAGAAGAAGCAGAAGAAGGAGAAGGAGAAGGTGAAGTTAGGAGGGTGAATCAGAAGAAGCAGAAGAAGGAGAAGGAGAAGGAGAAATCAGGAGGGTGAAGCAGAAGAAGCAGAAGAAGGAGAAGGAGAAGGTGAAGTCTGGAGGGCGCAGCAGAAGAAGCAGAAGAAGGAGAAGGAGAAGGTGAAGTCTGGAGGGCGAAGCAGAAGAAGCAGAAGAAGGAGAAGGAGAAGGTGAAGTCTGGAGGGCGAAGCAGAAGAAGCAGAAGAAGGAGAAGGAGAAGGTGAAGTCTGGAGGGTGAAGCAGAAGAAGCAGAAGAAGGAGAAGGAGAAGGTGAAGTCTGGAGGGTGAAGCAGAAGAAGCAGAACAAGGAGTAGGAGAAGGTGAAGTCTGGAGGGTAAAGCAGAAGAAGCAGAAGAAGGAGAAGGAGAAGGTGAAGTCTGGAGGGTGAAGCAGAAGAAGCAGAAGAGGGAGAAGGAGAAGGTGAATTCAGGATGGTGAATCGGAAGAAGTAGAAGAAGGAGAAGGAGAAGGTGAAGTCTGGAGGGTGAATCAGAAGAAGCAGAAGAAGGAGAAGGAGAAGGTGAAGTCTGGAGGGTGAATCAGAAGAAGCAGAAGAAGGAGGAGGAGAAGGTGTAGTCTGGAGGGTGAATCAGAAGAAGCAGAAAAAGGAGAAGGAGAAGGTGAAGTCTGGAGGGTGAATCGGAAGAAGTAGAAGAAGGAGAAGGTGAAGTCTGGAGGGTGAATCAGAAGAAGTAGAAGAAGGAGAATTAGAAGGTGAAGTCTGGAGGGTGAATCAGAAGAAGCAGAAGAAGGAGAAGGAGAAGGTGAAGTCTGGAGGGTGAATCAGAAGAAACAGAAGAAGGAGAAGGAGAAGATGAAGTCTGGAGGGTGAATCAGAAGAAGTAGAAGAAGGAGAAGGAGAAGGAGAAGCCTGGAGGGTGAATCAGAAGGAGCAGAAGAAGGAGAAGGAGAAGGTGAAGTCTGGAGGGTGAATCAGAAGAAGCAGAAGAAGGAGAAGGAGAAGGTGAAGTCTGGAGGGTGAAGCAGAAGAAGCAGAAGAAGGAGAAGGAGAAGGTGAAGTCTGGATGGTGAATCAGAAGAAGTAGAAGAAGGAGAAGGAGAAGGTGAAGTCAGGCGGGTGAATCAGAAGAAGTAGAAGAAGGAGAAGGAGAAGGTGAGGTCTGGAGGGTGAATCAGAAGAAGCAGAAGAAGGAGAAGGAGAAGGTGAAGTTTGAAGGGTGAATCAGAAGAAGCAGAAGAAGGAGAAGGAGAAGGTGAAGTCTCGAGGGTGAATCAGAAGAAGTAGAAGAAGGAGAAGGAGAAGGTGAGGTCTCGCGGGTGAATCAGAAGAAGCAGAAGAAGGAGAAAGAGAAGGTGA
The DNA here is from genome assembly GCF_052327205.1 of Somniosus microcephalus. Classification (NCBI taxonomy): domain Eukaryota; kingdom Metazoa; phylum Chordata; class Chondrichthyes; order Squaliformes; family Somniosidae; genus Somniosus; species Somniosus microcephalus. Next base: position 51,362 of record NW_028225376.1, read on the forward strand.
AGTCTGGAGGGTGAATCAGAAGAAGCAGAAGAAGGAGAAGGAGAAGGTGAAGTCTGGAGGGTGAATCAGAAGAAGCAGAAGAAGGAGAAGGAGAAGGTGAAGTCAGGAGGGTGAATAAGAAGAAGCAGAAGAAGGAGAAGGAGATGGTGAAGTTAGGAGGGTGAATCAGAAGAAGCAGAAGAAGGAGAAGGAGAAGGTGAAGTCAGGGGGGTGAAGCAGAAGAAGTAGAAGAAGGAGAATGAGATGGTGAAGTCAGCAGGGTGAAGCAGAAGAAGCAGAAGAAGGAGAAGGAGAAGGTGAAGTCTGGAGGGCGCAGCAGAAGAAGCAGAAGAAGGAGAAGGAGAAGATGAAGTCTGGAGGGTGAAGCAGAAGAAGCAGAAGAAGGAGAAGGAGAAGGTGAAGTCTGGAGGGTGAATCAGAAGAAGTAGAAGAAGGAGAAGGAGAAGGTGAAGTCAGGAGGGTGAAGCAGAAGAAGCAGAAGAAGGAGAAGGAGAAGGTGAAGTCTGGAGGGTGAATCAGAAGAAGCAGAAGAAGGAGAAGGAGAAGGTTAAGTCTGGAGGGCGAAGCAGAAGAAGCAGAAGAAGGAGAAGGAGAAGGTGAAGTCTGGAGGGTGAAGCAGAAGAAGCAGAAGAAGGAGAAGGAGAAGGTGAAGTCTGGAGGGTGAATCAGAAGAAGTAGAAGAAGGAGAAGGAGAAGGTGAAATCAGGAGGGTGAAGCAGAAGAAGCAGAAGAAGGAGAAGGAGAAGGTGAAGTCTGGAGGGTGAAGCAGAAGAAGCAGAAGAAGGAGAAGGAGAAGGTGAAGTCTGGAGGGTGAAGCAGAAGAAGGAGAAGGAGAAGGTGAAGTCAGGAGGGTGAATCAGAAGAGGTAGAAGAAGGAGAAGTAGAAGGTGAAGTCTGGAGGGTGAATCAGAAGAAGTAGAAGAAGGAGAAGGAGAAGGTGAAGTCTGGAGGGTGAATCAGAAGAAGGAGAAGAAGGAGAAGGAGAAGGTGAAGTCTGGAGGGTGAATCAGAAGAAGGAGAAGAAGGAGAAGGAGAAGGTGAAGTCTGGAGGGAGAAGCAGAAGAAGTAGAAGAAGGAGAAGGAGAAGGTGAAGTCTGGAGGGCGAATTTAAGAAGTAGAAGAAGGAGAAGGAGAAGGTGAAGTCTGGAGGGTGAATCAGAAGAAGTAGAAGAAGTAGAAGGAGAAGGTGAAGTCTGGAGGGTGAATCAGAAGGAGCAGAAGAAGGAGAAGGAGAAGGTGAAGTCTGTTGGGTGAATCAGAAGAAGTAGAAGAAGGAGAAGGAGAAGGTGTAGTCTGGAGGGTGAATCAGAAGAAGTAGACGAAGGAGAAGGAGAAGGTGAAGTCTGGAGGGTGAATCAGAAGAAGCTGAAGAAGGAGAAGGAGAAGGTGAAGTCTGGAGGGTGAATCAGAAGAAGTAGAAGAAGGGGAAGGAGAAGGTGACGTCTGGAGGGTGAATCAGAAGAAGCAGAAGAAGGAGAAGGAGAAGGTGAAGTCTGGAGGTTGAATCAGAAGAAGCAGAAGATGGAGAAGGAGAAGGTGAAGTCTGGACGGTGAATCAGAAGAAGCAGAAGAAGGAGAAGGAGAAGGTGAAGTCTGGAGGGTGAATCAGAGAAGCAGAAGAAGTAGAAGGAGAAGGTGAAGTCTGGAGGGTGAATCAGAAGAAGTAGAAGAAGGAGAAGGAGAAGGTGAAGTCTGTAGGGTGAATCAGAAGAAGCAGAAGAAGGAGAAGGAGAAGGTGAAGTCAGCAGGGTGAATCAGAAGAAGCAGAAGAAGGAGAAGGAGAAGGTGAAGTCTGGAGGGTGAATCAGAAGAAGGAGAAGAAGGGGAAGGAGAAGGTGAAGTCTGGAGGGTGACTCAGAAGAAGCAGACGAAGGAGAAGGAGAAGGTGAAGTCTGGAGGGTGAATCAGAAGAAGCAGAAGATGGAGAAGGAGAAGGTGAAGTCTGGAGGGTGAATCAGAAGAAGCAGAAGAAGGAGAAGGAGAAGGTGAAGTCTGGAGGGTGAATCAGAGAAGCAGAAGAAGTAGAAGGAGAAGGTGAAGTCTGGAGGGTGAATCAGAAGAAGTAGAAGAAGGAGAAGGAGAAGGTGAAGTCTGTAGGGTGAATCAGAAGAAGCAGAAGAAGGAGAAGGAGAAGGTGAAGTCAGCAGGGTGAATCAGAAGAAGCAGAAGAAGGAGAAGGAGAAGGTGAAGTCTGGAGGGTGAATCAGAAGAAGCAGAAGAAGGAGAAGGAGAAGGTGAAGACTGGAGGGTGAATCAGAAGAAGTAGAAGAAGGAGAAGGAGAAGGTGAAGTCTGGAGGGTGAATCAGAAGAAGTAGAACAAGGAGAAGGAGAAGGCGAATTCTGGAGGGTGAATCAGAAGAGCAGAAGAAGGAGAAGGCGAAGGTGAAGTCTGGAGGGTGAATCTGAAGAAGCAGAAGAAGGAGAAGGAGAAGATGAAGTCTGGAGGGTGAATCAGAAGAAGGAGAAGGAGAAGGTGAGGTCTGGAGGGTGAATCAGAAGAAGCAGAAGAAGGAGAAGGAGAAGGTGAAGTCTGAAGGGTGAATCAGAAGAAGCAGAAGAAGTAAAAGGAGAAGTTGAAGTCTGGAGGTTGAATCAGAAGAAGCAGAAGAAGGAGAAGGAGAAGGTGAAGTCTGGAGGGTGAATCAGAAGAAGCAGAAGAAGGAGAAGGAGAAGGTGAAGTCTGGAGGGTGAATCAGAAGAAGGAGAAGAAGGAGAAGGAGAAGGTGAAGTCTGGAGGGTGAATCAGAAGAAGTAGAAGAAGGAGAAGTAGAAGGTGAAGTCTGGAGGGTGAATCAGAAGAAGCAGAAGAAGCAGAAGGAGAAGGTGAAGTCTGGAGGGTGAATTAGAAGAAGCAGAAGAAGGAGAAGGAGAAGATGAAGTCTGGAGGGTGAATCAGAAGAAGTAGAAGAAGGAGAAGGAGAAGGTGAAGCCTGGAGGGTGAATCAGAAGAAGCAGAAGAAGGAGAAGGAGAAGGTGAAGTCTGGTGGGTGAATCAGAAGAAGCAGAAGAAGGAAAAGGAGAAGGTGAAGTCTGGAGGGCGAAGCAGAAGAAGCAGAAGAAGGAGAAGGAGAAGGTGAAGTCTGGAGGGTGAAGCAGAAGAAGCAGAAGAAGGAGAAGGAGAAGGTGAAGTCTGGAGGGTGAAGCAGAAGAAGCAGAACAAGGAGTAGGAGAAGGTGAAGTCTGGAGGGTAAAGCAGAAGAAGCAGAAGAAGGAAAAGGAGAAGGTGAAGTCTGGAGGGTGAAGCAGAAGAAGCAGAAGAGGGAGAAGGAGAAGGTGAATTCAGGATGGTGAATCGGAAGAAGTAGAAGAAGGAGAAGGAGAAGGTGAAGTCTGGAGGGTGAATCAGAAGAAGCAGAAGAAGGAGAAGGAGAAGGTGTAGTCTGGAGGGTGAATCAGAAGAAGCAGAAGAAGGAGAAGGAGAAGGTGAAGTCTGGAGGGTGAATCGGAAGAAGTAGAAGAAGGAGAAGGTGAAGTCTGGAGGGTGAATCAGAAGAAGTAGAAGAAGGAGAATTAGAAGGTGAAGTCTGGAGGGAGAATCAGAAGAAGCAGAAGAAGGAGAAGGAGAAGGTGAAGTCTGGAGGGTGAATCAGAAGAAACAGAAGAAGGAGAAGGAGAAGATGAAGTCTGGAGGGTGAATCAGAAGAAGTAGAAGAAGGAGAAGGAGAAGGAGAAGCCTGGAGGGTGAATCAGAAGGAGCAGAAGAAGGAGAAGGAGAAGGTGAAGTCTGGAGGGTGAATCAGAAGAAGCAGAAGAAGGAGAAGGAGAAGGTGAAGTCTGGAGGGTGAATCAGAAGAAGCAGAATAAGGAGAAGGAGAAGATGAAGTCTGGAGGGTGAATCAGAAGAAGTAGAAGAAGGAGAAGGAGAAGGTGAGGTCTGGAGGGTGAATCAGAAGAAGCAGAAGAAGGAGAAGGAGAAGGTGAAGTCTGGAGGGTGAATCAGAAGAAGCAGAAGAAGGAGAAGGAGAAGGTGAAGTCAGGAGGGTGAATAAGAAGAAGCAGAAGAAGGAGAAGGAGAAGGTAAAGTTAGGAGGGTGAATCAGAAGAAGCAGAAGAAGGAGAAGGAGAAGGAGAAGATGAAGTCAGGAGGGTGAAGCAGAAGAAGTAGAAGAAGGAGAAGGAGAAGGTGAAGTCAGGAGGGTGAAGCAGAAGAAGCAGAAGAAGGAGAAGGAGAAGGTGAAGTCTGGGGGGCGCAGCAGAAGAAGCAGAAGAAGGAGAAGGAGAAGGTGAAGTCTGGAGGGTGAAGCAGAAGAAGCAGAAGAAGGAGAAGGTGAAGTCTGGATGGTGAATCAGAAGAAGTAGAAGAAGGAGAAGGAGAAGGTGAAGTCTGGAGGGTGAAGCAGAAGAAGCAGAAGAAGGAGAAGGAGAAGGTGAAGTCTGGATGGTGAATCAGAAGAAGTAGAAGAAGGAGAAGGAGAAGGTGAAGTCAGGCGGGTGAATCAGAAGAAGTAGAAGAAGGAGAAGGAGAAGGTGAGGTCTGGAGGGTGAATCAGAAGAAGCAGAAGAAGGAGAAGGAGAAGGTGAAGTTTGAAGGGTGAATCAGAAGAAGCAGAAGAAGGAGAAGCAGAAGGTGAAGTCTCGAGGGTGAATCAGAAGAAGTAGAAGAAGGAGAAGGAGAAGGTGAGGTCTCGCGGGTGAATCAGAAGAAGCAGAAGAAGGAGAAAGAGAAGGTGAAGTCTGGAGGGTGAATCAGAAGAAGCAGAAGAAGGAGAAGGAGAAGGTGAAGTCTGGAGGGTGAATCAGAAGAAGCAGAAGAAGGAGAAGGAGAAGGTGAAGTCAGGAGGGTGAATAAGAAGAAGCAGAAGAAGGAGAAGGAGAAGGTGAAGTTAGGAGGGTGAATCAGAAGAAGCAGAAGAAGGAGAAGGAGAAGGTGAAGTCAGGGGGGTGAAGCAGAAGAAGTAGAAGAAGGAGAATGAGATGGTGAAGTCAGCAGGGTGAAGCAGAAGAAGCAGAAGAAGGAGAAGGAGAAGGTGAAGTCTGGAGGGCGCAGCAGAAGAAGCAGAAGAAGGAGAAGGAGAAGATGAAGTCTGGAGGGTGAAGCAGAAGAAGCAGAAGAAGGAGAAGGAGAAGGTGAAGTCTGGAGGGTGAATCAGAAGAAGTAGAAGAAGGAGAAGGAGAAGGTGAAGTCAGGAGGGTGAAGCAGAAGAAGCAGAAGAAGGAGAAGGAGAAGGTGAAGTCTGGAGGGTGAATCAGAAGAAGCAGAAGAAGGAGAAGGAGAAGGTTAAGTCTGGAGGGCGAAGCAGAAGAAGCAGAAGAAGGAGAAGGAGAAGGTGAAGTCTGGAGGGTGAAGCAGAAGAAGCAGAAGAAGGAGAAGGAGAAGGTGAAGTCTGGAGGGTGAATCAGAAGAAGTAGAAGAAGGAGAAGGAGAAGGTGAAATCAGGAGGGTGAAGCAGAAGAAGCAGAAGAAGGAGAAGGAGAAGGTGAAGTCTGGAGGGTGAAGCAGAAGAAGCAGAAGAAGGAGAAGGAGAAGGTGAAGTCTGGAGGGTGAAGCAGAAGAAGGAGAAGGAGAAGGTGAAGTCAGGAGGGTGAATCAGAAGAGGTAGAAGAAGGAGAAGTAGAAGGTGAAGTCTGGAGGGTGAATCAGAAGAAGTAGAAGAAGGAGAAGGAGAAGGTGAAGTCTGGAGGGTGAATCAGAAGAAGTAGAAGAAGGAGAAGGAGAAGGTGAAGTCTGGAGGGTGAATCAGAAGAAGGAGAAGAAGGAGAAGGAGAAGGTGAAGTCTGGAGGGAGAAGCAGAAGAAGTAGAAGAAGGAGAAGGAGAAGGTGAAGTCTGGAGGGCGAATTTAAGAAGTAGAAGAAGGAGAAGGAGAAGGTGAAGTCTGGAGGGTGAATCAGAAGAAGTAGAAGATGTAGAAGGAGAAGGTGAAGTCTGGAGGGTGAATCAGAAGGAGCAGAAGAAGGAGAAGGAGAAGGTGAAGTCTGGTGGGTGAATCAGAAGAAGTAGAAGAAGGAGAAGGAGAAGGTGTAGTCTGGAGGGTGAATCAGAAGAAGTAGACGAAGGAGAAGGAGAAGGTGAAGTCTGGAGGGTGAATCAGAAGAAGCTGAAGAAGGAGAAGGAGAAGGTGAAGTCTGGAGGGTGAATCAGAAGAAGTAGAAGAAGGGGAAGGAGAAGGTGACGTCTGGAGGGTGAATCAGAAGAAGCAGAAGAAGGAGAAGGAGAAGGTGAAGTCTGGAGGTTGAATCAGAAGAAGCAGAAGATGGAGAAGGAGAAGGTGAAGTCTGGAGGGTGAATCAGAAGAAGCAGAAGAAGGAGAAGGAGAAGGTGAAGTCTGGAGGGTGAATCAGAGAAGCAGAAGAAGTAGAAGGAGAAGGTGAAGTCTGGAGGGTGAATCAGAAGAAGTAGAAGAAGGAGAAGGAGAAGGTGAAGTCTGTAGGGTGAATCAGAAGAACTAGAAGAAGGAGAAGGAGAAGGTGAAGTCAGCAGGGTGAATCAGAAGAAGCAGAAGAAGGAGAAGGAGAAGGTGAAGTCTGGAGGGTGAGTCAGAAGAAGGAGAAGAAGGGGAAGGAGAAGGTGAAGTCTGGAGGGTGACTCAGAAGAAGCAGACGAAGGAGAAGGAGAAGGTGAAGTCTGGAGGGTGAATCAGAAGAAGCAGAAGATGGAGAAGGAGAAGGTGAAATCTGGAGGGTGAATCAGAAGAAGCAGAAGAAGGAGAAGGAGAAGGTGAAGTCTGGAGGGTGAATCAGAGAAGCAGAAGAAGTAGAAGGAGAAGGTGAAGTCTGGAGGATGAATCAGAAGAAGTAGAAGAAGGAGAAGGAGAAGGTGAAGTCTGTAGGGTGAATCAGAAGAAGCAGAAGAAGGAGAAGGAGAAGGTGAAGTCAGCAGGGTGAATCAGAAGAAGCAGAAGAAGGAGAAGGAGAAGGTGAAGTCTGGAGGGTGAATCAGAAGAAGCAGAAGAAGGAGAAGGAGAAGGTGAAGACTGGAGGGTGAATCAGAAGAGTAGAAGAAGGAGAAGGAGAAGGTGAAGTCTGGAGGGTGAATCAGAAGAAGTAGAACAAGGAGAAGGAGAAGGCGAATTCTGGAGGGTGAATCAGGAGAGCAGAAGAAGGAGAAGGCGAAGGTGAAGTCTGGAGGGTGAATCTGAAGAAGCAGAAGAAGGAGAAGGAGAAGATGAAGTCTGGAGGGTGAATCAGAAGAAGGAGAAGGAGAAGGTGAGGTCTGGAGGGTGAATCAGAAGAAGCAGAAGAAGGAGAAGGAGAAGGTGAAGTCTGAAGGGTGAATCAGAAGAAGCAGAAGAAGTAAAAGGAGAAGTTGAAGTCTGGAGGTTGAATCAGAAGAAGCAGAAGAAGGAGAAGGAGAAGGTGAAGTCTGGAGGGTGAATCAGAAGAAGCAGAAGAAGGAGAAGGAGAAGGTGAAGTCTGGAGGGTGAATCAGAAGAAGGAGAAGAAGGAGAAGGAGAAGGTGAAGTCTGGAGGGTGAATCAGAAGAAGTAGAAGAAGGAGAAGTAGAAGGTGAAGTCTGGAGGGTGAATCAGAAGAAGCAGAAGAAGCAGAAGGAGAAGGTGAAGTCTGGAGGGTGAATTAGAAGAAGCAGAAGAAGGAGAAGGAGAAGATGAAGTCTGGAGGGTGAATCAGAAGAAGTAGAAGAAGGAGAAGGAGAAGGTGAAGCCTGGAGGGTGAATCAGAAGAAGCAGAAGAAGGAGAAGGAGAAGGTGAAGTCTGGTGGGTGAATCAGAAGAAGCAGAAGAAGGAAAAGGAGAAGGTGAAGCCTGGAGGGTGAATCAGAAGAAGCAGAATAAGGAGAAGGAGAAGTTGAAGTCTGGAGGGTGAATCAGAAGAAGCAGAAGAAGGAGAAGGAGAAGATGAAGTCTGGAGGGTGAATCAGAAGAAGTAGAAGAAGGAGAAGGAGATGGTGAGGTCTGGAGGGTGAATCAGAAGAAGCAGAAGAAGGAGAAGGAGAAGGTGAAGTTAGGAGGGTGAATCAGAAGAAGCAGAAGAAGGAGAAGGAGAAAGTGAAATCAGGAGGGTGAAGCAGAAGAAGCAGAAGAAGGAGAAGGAGAAGGTGAAGTCTGGAGGGCGCAGCAGAAGAAGCAGAAGAAGGAGAAGGAGAAGATGAAGTCTGGAGGGCGAAGCAGAAGAAGCAGAAGAAGGAGAAGGAGAAGGTGAAGTCTGGAGGGCGAAGCAGAAGAAGCAGAAGAAGGAGAAGGAGAAGGTGAAGTCTGGAGGGTGAAGCAGAAGAAGCAGAAGAAGGAGAAGGAGAAGGTGAAGTCTGGAGGGTGAAGCAGAAGAAGCAGAACAAGGAGTAGGAGAAGGTGAAGTCTGGAGGGTAAAGCAGAAGAAGCAGAAGAAGGAGAAGGAGAAGGTGAAGTCTGGAGGGTGAAGCAGAAGAAGCAGAAGAGGGAGAAGGAGAAGGTGAATTCAGGATGGTGAATCGGAAGAAGTAGAAGAAGGAGAAGGAGAAGGTGAAGTCTGGAGGGTGAATCAGAAGAAGCAGAAGAAGGAGAAGGAGAAGGTGAAGTCTGGAGGGTGAATCAGAAGAAGCAGAAGAAGGAGGAGGAGAAGGTGTAGTCTGGAGGGTGAATCAGAAGAAGCAGAAGAAGGAGAAGGAGAAGGTGAAGTCTGGAGGGTGAATCGGAAGAAGTAGAAGAAGGAGAAGGTGAAGTCTGGAGGGTGAATCAGAAGAAGTAGAAGAAGGAGAATTAGAAGGTGAAGTCTGGAGGGTGAATCAGAAGAAGCAGAAGAAGGAAAAGGAGAAGGTGAAGTCTGGAGGGTGAATCAGAAGAAACAGAAGAAGGAGAAGGAGAAGATGAAGTCTGGAGGGTGAATCAGAAGAAGTAGAAGAAGGAGAAGGAGAAGGAGAAGCCAGGAGGGTGAATCAGAAGGAGCAGAAGAAGGAGAAGGAGAAGGTGAAGTCTGGAGGGTGAATCAGAAGAAGCAGAAGAAGGAGAAGGAGAAGGTGAAGTCTGGAGGGTGAATCAGAAGAAGCAGAATAAGGAGAAGGAGAAGATGAAGTCTGGAGGGTGAATCAGAAGAAGTAGAAGAAGGAGAAGGAGAAGGTGAGGTCTGGAGGGTGAATCAGAAGAAGCAGAAGAAGGAGAAGAAGAAGGTGAAGTCTGGAGGGTGAATCAGAAGAAGCAGAAGAAGGAGAAGGAGAAGGTGAAGTCAGGAGGGTGAATAAGAAGAAGCAGAAGAAGGAGAAGGAGAAGGTAAAGTTAGGAGGGTGAATCAGAAGAAGCAGAAGAAGGAGAAGGAGAAGGAGAAGATGAAGTCAGGAGGGTGAAGCAGAAGAAGTAGAAGAAGGAGAAGGAGAAGGTGAAGTCAGGAGGGTGAAGCAGAAGAAGCAGAAGAAGGAGAAGGAGAAGGTGAAGTCTGGGGGGCGCAGCAGAAGAAGCAGAAGAAGGAGAAGGAGAAGGTGAAGTCTGGAGGGTGAAGCAGAAGAAGCAGAAGAATGAGAAGGTGAAGTCTGGATGGTGAATCAGAAGAAGTAGAAGAAGGAGAAGGAGAAGGTGAAGTCTGGAGGGTGAAGCAGAAGAAGCAGAAGAAGGAGAAGGAGAAGGTGAAGTCTGGATGGTGAATCAGAAGAAGTAGAAGAAGGAGAAGGAGAAGGTGAAGTCAGGCGGGTGAATCAGAAGAAGTAGAAGAAGGAGAAGGAGAAGGTGAGGTCTGGAGGGTGAATCAGAAGAAGCAGAAGAAGGAGAAGGAGAAGGTGAAGTTTGAAGGGTGAATCAGAAGAAGCAGAAGAAGGAGAAGGAGAAGGTGAAGTCTCGAGGGTGAATCAGAAGAAGTAGAAGAAGGAGAAGGAGAAGGTGAGGTCTCGCGGGTGAATCAGAAGAAGCAGAAGAAGGAGAAAGAGAAGGTGAAGTCTGGAGGGTGAATCAGAAGAAGCAGAAGAAGGAGAAGGAGAAGGTGAAGTCTGGAGGGTGAATCAGAAGAAGCAGAAGAAGGAGAAGGAGAAGGTGAAGTCAGGAGGGTGAATAAGAAGAAGCAGAAGAAGGAGAAGGAGAAGGTGAAGTTAGGAGGGTGAATCAGAAGAAGCAGAAGAAGGAGAAGGAGAAGGTGAAGTCAGGGGGGTGAAGCAGAAGAAGTAGAAGAAGGAGAATGAGATGGTGAAGTCAGCAGGGTGAAGCAGAAGAAGCAGAAGAAGGAGAAGGAGAAGGTGAAGTCTGGAGGGCGCAGCAGAAGAAGCAGAAGAAGGAGAAGGAGAAGATGAAGTCTGGAGGGTGAAGCAGAAGAAGCAGTAGAAGGAGAAGGAGAAGGTGAAGTCTGGAGGGTGAATCAGAAGAAGTAGAAGAAGGAGAAGGAGAAGGTGAAGTCAGGAGGGTGAAGCAGAAGAAGCAGAAGAAGGAGAAGGAGAAGGTGAAGTCTGGAGGGTGAATCAGAAGAAGCAGAAGAAGGAGAAGGAGAAGGTTAAGTCTGGAGGGCGAAGCAGAAGAAGCAGAAGAAGGAGAAGGAGAAGGTGAAGTCTGGAGGGTGAAGCAGAAGAAGCAGAAGAAGGAGAAGGAGAAGGTGAAGTCTGGAGGGTGAATCAGAAGAAGTAGAAGAAGGAGAAGGAGAAGGTGAAGTCAGGAGGGTGAAGCAGAAGAAGCAGAAGAAGGAGAAGGAGAAGGTGAAGTCTGGAGGGTGAAGCAGAAGAAGCAGAAGAAGGAGAAGGAGAAGGTGAAGTCTGGAGGGTGAAGCAGAAGAAGGAGAAGGAGAAGGTGAAGTCAGGAGGGTGAATCAGAAGAGGTAGAAGAAGGAGAAGTAGAAGGTGAAGTCTGGAGGGTGAATCAGAAGAAGTAGAAGAAGGAGAAGGAGAAGGTGAAGTCTGAAGGGTGAATCAGAAGAAGTAGAAGAAGGAGAAGGAGAAGGTGAAGTCTGGAGGGTGAATCAGAAGAAGGAGAAGAAGGAGAAGGAGAAGGTGAAGTCTGGAGGGAGAAGCAGAAGAAGTAGAAGAAGGAGAAGGAGAAGGTGAAGTCTGGAGGGCGAATTTAAGAAGTAGAAGAAGGAGAAGGAGAAGGTGAAGTCTGGAGGGTGAATCAGAAGAAGTAGAAGAAGTAGAAGGAGAAGGTGAAGTCTGGAGGGTGAATCAGAAGGAGCAGAAGAAGGAGAAGGAGAAGGTGAAGTCTGGTGGGTGAATCAGAAGAAGTAGAAGAAGGAGAAGGAGAAGGTGTAGTCTGGAGGGTGAATCAGAAGAAGTAGACGAAGGAGAAGGAGAAGGTGAAGTCTGGAGGGTGAATCAGAAGAAGCTGAAGAAGGAGAAGGAGAAGGTGAAGTCTGGAGGGTGAATCAGAAGAAGTAGAAGAAGGGGAAGGAGAAGGTGACGTCTGGAGGGTGAATCAGAAGAAGCAGAAGAAGGAGAAGGAGAAGGTGAAGTCTGGAGGTTGAATCAGAAGAAGCAGAAGATGGAGAAGGAGAAGGTGAAGTCTGGAGGGTGAATCAGAAGAAGCAGAAGAAGGAGAAGGAGAAGGTGAAGTCTGGAGGGTGAATCAGAGAAGCAGAAGAAGTAGAAGGAGAAGGTGAAGTCTGGAGGGTGAATCAGAAGAAGTAGAAGAAGGAGAAGGAGAAGGTGAAGTCTGTAGGGTGAATCAGAAGAAGCAGAAGAAGGAGAAGGAGAAGGTGAAATCAGCAGGGTGAATCAGAAGAAGCAGAAGAAGGAGAAGGAGAAGGTGAAGTCTGGAGGGTGAATCAGAAGAAGCGGAAGAAGGAGAAGGAGAAGGTGAAGACTGGAGGGTGAATCAGAAGAAGTGGAAGAAGGAGAAGGAGAAGGTGAAGTCTGGAGGGTGAATCAGAAGAAGTAGAAGAAGGAGAAGGAGAAGGCGAAGTCTGGAGGGTGAATCAGAAGAAGCAGAAGAAGGAGAAGGAGAAGGTGAAGTCTGGAGGGTGAATCTGAAGAAGCAGAAGAAGGAGAAGGAGAAGATGAAGTCTGGAGGGTGAATCAGAAGAAGGAGAAGGAGAAGGTGAGGTCTGGAGGGTGAATCAGAAGAAGCAGAAGAAGGAGAAGGAGAAGGTGAAGTCTGAAGGGTGAATCAGAAGAAGCAGAAGAAGTAGAAGGAGAAGGTGAAGTCTGGAGGTTGAATCAGAAGAAGCAGAAGAAGGAGAAGGAGAAGGTGAAGTCTGGAGGGTGAATCAGAAGAAGCAGAAGAAGGAGAAGGAGAAGGTGAAGTCTGGAGGGTGAATCAGAAGAAGTAGAAGAAGGAGAAGGAGAAGGTGAAGCCTGGAGGGTGAATCAGAAGAAGTAGAAGAAGGAGAAGTAGAAGATGAAGTCTGGAGGGTGAATCAGAAGAAGCAGAAGAAGCAGAAGGAGAAGGTGAAGTCTGGAGGGTGAATCAGAAGAAGCAGGAGAAGGAGAAGGAGAGAATGAAGTCTGGAGGGTGAATCAGAAGAAGTAGAAGAAGGAGAAGGAGAAGGTGAAGCCTGGAGGGTGAATCAGAAGAAGGAGAAGAAGGAGAAGGAGAAGGTGAAGTCTGGAGGGTGAATCAGAAGAAGTAGAAGAAGGAGAAGTAGAAGGTGAAGTCTGGAGGGTGAATCAGAAGAAGCAGAAGAAGCAGAAGGAGAAGGTGAAGTCTGGAGGGTGAATTAGAAGAAGCAGAAGAAGGAGAAGGAGAAGATGAAGTCTGGAGGGTGAATCAGAAGAAGTAGAAGAAGGAGAAGGAGAAGGTGAAGCCTGGAGGGTGAATCAGAAGAAGCAGAAGAAGGAGAAGGAGAAGGTGAAGTCTGGTGGGTGAATCAGAAGAAGCCGAAGAAGGAAAAGGAGAAGGTGAAGCCTGGAGGGTGAATCAGAAGAAGCAGAATAAGGAGAAGGAGAAGGTGAAGTCTGGAGGGTGAATCAGAAGAAGCAGAAGAAGGAGAAGGAGAAGATGAAGTCTGGAGGGTGAATCAGAAGAAGTAGAAGAAGGAGAAGGAGAAGGTGAGGTCTGGAGGGTGAATCAGAAGAAGCAGAAGAAGGAGAAGGAGAAGTTGAAGTTAGGAGGGTGAATCAGAAGAAGCAGAAGAAGGAGAAGGAGAAGGTGAAATCAGGAGGGTGAAGCAGAAGAAGCAGAAGAAGGAGAAGGAGAAGGTGAAGTCTGGAGGGCGCAGCAGAAGAAGCAGAAGAAGGAGAAGGAGAAGGTGAAGTCTGGAGGGCGAAGCAGAAGAAGCAGAAGAAGGAGAAGGAGAAGGTGAAGTCTGGAGGGCGAAGCAGAAGAAGCAGAAGAAGGAGAAGGAGAAGGTGAAGTCTGGAGGGTGAAGCAGAAGAAGCAGAAGAAGGAGAAGGAGAAGGTGAAGTCTGGAGGGTGAAGCAGAAGAAGCAGAACAAGGAGAAGGAGAAGGTGAAGTCTGGAGGGTAAAGCAGAAGAAGCAGAAGAAGGAGAAGGAGAAGGTGAAGTCTGGAGGGTGAAGCAGAAGAAGCAGAAGAGGGAGAAGGGAAGGTGAATTCAGGATGGTGAATCGGAAGAAGTAGAAGAAGGAGAAGGAGAAGGTGAAGTCTGGAGGGTGAATCAGAAGAAGCAGAAGAAGGAGAAGGAGAAGGTGAAGTCTGGAGGGTGAATCAGAAGAAGCAGAAGAAGGAGGAGGAGAAGGTGTAGTCTGGAGGGTGAATCAGAAGAAGCAGAAGAAGGAGAAGGAGAAGGTGAAGTCTGGAGGGTGAATCGGAAGAAGTAGAAGAAGGAGAAGGTGAAGTCTGGAGGGTGAATCAGAAGAAGTAGAAGAAGGAGAATTAGAAGGTGAAGTCTGGAGGGTGAATCAGAAGAAGCAGAAGAAGGAGAAGGAGAAGGAGAAGATGAAGTCAGGAGGGTGAAGCAGAAGAAGTAGAAGAAGGAGAAGGAGAAGGTGAAGTCAGGAGGGTGAAGCAGAAGAAGCAGAAGAAGGAGAAGGAGAAGGTGAAGTCTGGGGGGCGCAGCAGAAGAAGCAGAAGAAGGAGAAGGAGAAGGTGAAGTCTGGAGGGTGAAGCAGAAGAAGCAGAAGAATGAGAAGGTGAAGTCTGGATGGTGAATCAGAAGAAGTAGAAGAAGGAGAAGGAGAAGGTGAAGTCTGGAGGGTGAAGCAGAAGAAGCAGAAGAAGGAGAAGGAGAAGGTGAAGTCTGGATGGTGAATCAGAAGAAGTAGAAGAAGGAGAAGGAGAAGGTGAAGTCAGGCGGGTGAATCAGAAGAAGTAGAAGAAGGAGAAGGAGAAGGTGAGGTCTGGAGGGTGAATCAGAAGAAGCAGAAGAAGGAGAAGGAGAAGGTGAAGTTTGAAGGGTGAATCAGAAGAAGCAGAAGAAGGAGAAGGAGAAGGTGAAGTCTCGAGGGTGAATCAGAAGAAGTAGAAGAAGGAGAAGGAGAAGGTGAGGTCTCGCGGGTGAATCAGAAGAAGCAGAAGAAGGAGAAAGAGAAGGTGAAGTCTGGAGGGTGAATCAGAAGAAGCAGAAGAAGGAGAAGGAGAAGGTGAAGTCTGGAGGGTGAATCAGAAGAAGCAGAAGAAGGAGAAGGAGAAGGTGAAGTCAGGAGGGTGAATAAGAAGAAGCAGAAGAAGGAGAAGGAGAAGGTGAAGTTAGGAGGGTGAATCAGAAGAAGCAGAAGAAGGAGAAGGAGAAGGTGAAGTCAGGGGGGTGAAGCAGAAGAAGTAGAAGAAGGAGAATGAGATGGTGAAGTCAGCAGGGTGAAGCAGAAGAAGCAGAAGAAGGAGAAGGAGAAGGTGAAGTCTGGAGGGCGCAGCAGAAGAAGCAGAAGAAGGAGAAGGAGAAGATGAAGTCTGGAGGGTGAAGCAGAAGAAGCAGTAGAAGGAGAAGGAGAAGGTGAAGTCTGGAGGGTGAATCAGAAGAAGTAGAAGAAGGAGAAGGAGAAGGTGAAGTCAGGAGGGTGAAGCAGAAGAAGCAGAAGAAGGAGAAGGAGAAGGTGAAGTCTGGAGGGTGAATCAGAAGAAGCAGAAGAAGGAGAAGGAGAAGGTTAAGTCTGGAGGGCGAAGCAGAAGAAGCAGAAGAAGGAGAAGGAGAAGGTGAAGTCTGGAGGGTGAAGCAGAAGAAGCAGAAGAAGGAGAAGGAGAAGGTGAAGTCTGGAGGGTGAATCAGAAGAAGTAGAAGAAGGAGAAGGAGAAGGTGAAGTCAGGAGGGTGAAGCAGAAGAAGCAGAAGAAGGAGAAGGAGAAGGTGAAGTCTGGAGGGTGAAGCAGAAGAAGCAGAAGAAGGAGAAGGAGAAGGTGAAGTCTGGAGGGTGAAGCAGAAGAAGGAGAAGGAGAAGGTGAAGTCAGGAGGGTGAATCAGAAGAGGTAGAAGAAGGAGAAGTAGAAGGTGAAGTCTGGAGGGTGGATCAGAAGAAGTAGAAGAAGGAGAAGGAGAAGGTGAAGTCTGAAGGGTGAATCAGAAGAAGTAGAAGAAGGAGAAGGAGAAGGTGAAGTCTGGAGGGTGAATCAGAAGAAGGAGAAGAAGGAGAAGGAGAAGGTGAAGTCTGGAGGGAGAAGCAGAAGAAGTAGAAGAAGGAGAAGGAGAAGGTGAAGTCTGGAGGGCGAATTTAAGAAGTAGAAGAAGGAGAAGGAGAAGGTGAAGTCTGGAGGGTGAATCAGAAGAAGTAGAAGAAGTAGAAGGAGAAGGTGAAGTCTGGAGGGTGAATCAGAAGGAGCAGAAGAAGGAGAAGGAGAAGGTGAAGTCTGGTGGGTGAATCAGAAGAAGTAGAAGAAGGAGAAGGAGAAGGTGTAGTCTGGAGGGTGAATCAGAAGAAGTAGACGAAGGAGAAGGAGAAGGTGAAGTCTGGAGGGTGAATCAGAAGAAGCTGAAGAAGGAGAAGGAGAAGGTGAAGTCTGGAGGGTGAATCAGAAGAAGTAGAAGAAGGGGAAGGAGAAGGTGACGTCTGGAGGGTGAATCAGAAGAAGCAGAAGAAGGAGAAGGAGAAGGTGAAGTCTGGAGGTTGAATCAGAAGAAGCAGAAGATGGAGAAGGAGAAGGTGAAGTCTGGAGGGTGAATCAGAAGAAGCAGAAGAAGGAGAAGGAGAAGGTGAAGTCTGGAGGGTGAATCAGAGAAGCAGAAGAAGTAGAAGGAGAAGGTGAAGTCTGGAGGGTGAATCAGAAGAAGTAGAAGAAGGAGAAGGAGAAGGTGAAGTCTGTAGGGTGAATCAGAAGAAGCAGAAGAAGGAGAAGGAGAAGGTGAAATCAGCAGGGTGAATCAGAAGAAGCAGAAGATGGAGAAGGAGAAGGTGAAGTCTGGAGGGTGAATCAGAAGAAGCGGAAGAAGGAGAAGGAGAAGGTGAAGACTGGAGGGTGAATCAGAAGAAGTGGAAGAAGGAGAAGGAGAAGGTGAAGTCTGGAGGGTGAATCAGAAGAAGTAGAAGAAGGAGAAGGAGAAGGCGAAGTCTGGAGGGTGAATCAGAAGAAGCAGAAGAAGGAGAAGGAGAAGGTGAAGTCTGGAGGGTGAATCTGAAGAAGCAGAAGAAGGAGAAGGAGAAGATGAAGTCTGGAGGGTGAATCAGAAGAAGGAGAAGGAGAAGGTGAGGTCTGGAGGGTGAATCAGAAGAAGCAGAAGAAGGAGAAGGAGAAGGTGAAGTCTGAAGGGTGAATCAGAAGAAGCAGAAGAAGTAGAAGGAGAAGGTGAAGTCTGGAGGTTGAATCAGAAGAAGCAGAAGAAGGAGAAGGAGAAGGTGAAGTCTGGAGGGTGAATCAGAAGAAGCAGAAGAAGGAGAAGGAGAAGGTGAAGTCTGGAGGGTGAATCAGAAGAAGTAGAAGAAGGAGAAGGAGAAGGTGAAGTCTGGAGGGTGAATCAGAAGAAGTAGAAGAAGGAGAAGTAGAAGATGAAGTCTGGAGGGTGAATCAGAAGAAGCAGAAGAAGCAGAAGGAGAAGGTGAAGTCTGGAGGGTGAATCAGAAGAAGCAGGAGAAGGAGAAGGAGAGAATGAAGTCTGGAGGGTGAATCAGAAGAAGTAGAAGAAGGAGAAGGAGAAGGTGAAGCCTGGAGGGTGAATCAGAAGAAGGAGAAGAAGGAGAAGGAGAAGGTGAAGTCTGGAGGGTGAATCAGAAGAAGTAGAAGAAGGAGAAGTAGAAGGTGAAGTCTGGAGGGTGAATCAGAAGAAGCAGAAGAAGCAGAAGGAGAAGGTGAAGTCTGGAGGGTGAATTAGAAGAAGCAGAAGAAGGAGAAGGAGAAGATGAAGTCTGGAGGGTGAATCAGAAGAAGTAGAAGAAGGAGAAGGAGAAGGTGAAGCCTGGAGGGTGAATCAGAAGAAGCAGAAGAAGGAGAAGGAGAAGGTGAAGTCTGGTGGGTGAATCAGAAGAAGCCGAAGAAGGAAAAGGAGAAGGTGAAGCCTGGAGGGTGAATCAGAAGAAGCAGAATAAGGAGAAGGAGAAGGTGAAGTCTGGAGGGTGAATCAGAAGAAGCAGAAGAAGGAGAAGGAGAAGATGAAGTCTGGAGGGTGAATCAGAAGAAGTAGAAGAAGGAGAAGGAGAAGGTGAGGTCTGGAGGGTGAATCAGAAGAAGCAGAAGAAGGAGAAGGAGAAGTTGAAGTTAGGAGGGTGAATCAGAAGAAGCAGAAGAAGGAGAAGGAGAAGGTGAAATCAGGAGGGTGAAGCAGAAGAAGCAGAAGAAGGAGAAGGAGAAGGTGAAGTCTGGAGGGCGCAGCAGAAGAAGCAGAAGAAGGAGAAGGAGAAGGTGAAGTCTGGAGGGCGAAGCAGAAGAAGCAGAAGAAGGAGAAGGAGAAGGTGAAGTCTGGAGGGCGAAGCAGAAGAAGCAGAAGAAGGAGAAGGAGAAGGTGAAGTCTGGAGGGTGAAGCAGAAGAAGCAGAAGAAGGAGAAGGAGAAGGTGAAGTCTGGAGGGTGAAGCAGAAGAAGCAGAACAAGGAGAAGGAGAAGGTGAAGTCTGGAGGGTAAAGCAGAAGAAGCAGAAGAAGGAGAAGGAGAAGGTGAAGTCTGGAGGGTGAAGCAGAAGAAGCAGAAGAGGGAGAAGAGAAGGTGAATTCAGGATGGTGAATCGGAAGAAGTAGAAGAAGGAGAAGGAGAAGGTGAAGTCTGGAGGGTGAATCAGAAGAAGCAGAAGAAGGAGAAGGAGAAGGTGAAGTCTGGAGGGTGAATCAGAAGAAGCAGAAGAAGGAGGAGGAGAAGGTGTAGTCTGGAGGGTGAATCAGAAGAAGCAGAAGAAGGAGAAGGAGAAGGTGAAGTCTGGAGGGTGAATCGGAAGAAGTAGAAGAAGGAGAAGGTGAAGTCTGGAGGGTGAATCAGAAGAAGTAGAAGAAGGAGAATTAGAAGGTGAAGTCTGGAGGGTGAATCAGAAGAAGCAGAAGAAGGAGAAGGAGAAGGTGAAGTCTGGAGGGTGAATCAGAAGAAGCAGAAGAAGGAGAAGGAGAAGATGAAGTCTGGAGGGTGAATCAGAAGAAGTAGAAGAAGGAGAAGGAGAAGGTGAAGCCTGGAGGGTGAATCAGAAGAAGCAGAAGAAGGAGAAGGAGAAGGTGAAGTCTGGAGGGTGAATCAGAGAAGCAGAAGAAGTAGAAGGAGAAGGTGAAGTCTGGAGGGTGAATCAGAAGAAGTAGAAGAAGGAGAAGGAGAAGGTGAAGTCTGTCGGGTGAATCAGAAGAAGCAGAGGAAGGAGAAGGAGAAGGTGAAGTCAGCAGGGTGAATCAGAAGAAGGAGAAGGAGAAGGTGAAGTCTGGAGGGTGAATCAGAAGAAGGAGAAGAAGGGGAAGGAGAAGGTGAAGTCTGGAGGGTGACTCAGAAGAAGCAGAAGAAGGAGAAGGAGAAGGTTAAGTCTGGAGGGCGAAGCAGAAGAAGCAGAAGAAGGAGAAGGAGAAGGTGAAGTCTGGAGGGTGAAGCAGAAGAAGCAGAAGAAGGAGAAGGAGAAGGTGAAGTCTGGAGGGTGAATCAGAAGAAGTAGAAGAAGGAGAAGGAGAAGGTGAAGTCAGGAGGGTGAAGCAGAAGAAGCAGAAGAAGGAGAAGGAGAAGGTGAAGTCTGGAGGGTGAAGCAGAAGAAGCAGAAGAAGGAGAAGGAGAAGGTGAAGTCTGGAGGGTTATGCAGAAGAAGGAGAAGGAGAAGGTGAAGTCAGGAGGGTGAATCAGAAGAGGTAGAAGAAGGAGAAGTAGAAGGTGAAGTCTGGAGGGTGAATCAGAAGAAGTAGAAGAAGGAGAAGGAGAAGGTGAAGTCTGAAGGGTGAATCAGAAGAAGTAGAAGAAGGAGAAGGAGAAGGTGAAGTCTGGAGGGTGAATCAGAAGAAGGAGAAGAAGGAGAAGGAGAAGGTGAAGTCTGGAGGGAGAAGCAGAAGAAGTAGAAGAAGGAGAAGGAGAAGGTGAAGTCTGGAGGGCGAATTTAAGAAGTAGAAGAAGGAGAAGGAGAAGGTGAAGTCTGGAGGGTGAATCAGAAGAAGTAGAAGAAGTAGAAGGAGAAGGTGAAGTCTGGAGGGTGAATCAGAAGGAGCAGAAGAAGGAGAAGGAGAAGGTGAAGTCTGGAGGGTGAATCAGAAGAAGTAGACGAAGGAGAAGGAGAAGGTGAAGTCTGGAGGGTGAATCAGAAGAAGCTGAAGAAGGAGAAGGAGAAGGTGAAGTCTGGAGGGTGAATCAGAAGAAGTCGAAGAAGGGGAAGGAGAAGGTGACGTCTGGAGGGTGAATCAGAAGAAGCAGAAGAAGGAGAAGGAGAAGGTGAAGTCTGGAGGTTGAATCAGAAGAAGCAGAAGATGGAGAAGGAGAAGGTGAAGTCTGGAGGGTGAATCAGAAGAAGCAGAAGAAGGAGAAGGAGAAGGTGAAGTCTGGAGGGTGAATCAGAGAAGCAGAAGAAGTAGAAGGAGAAGGTGAAGTCTGGAGGGTGAATCAGAAGAAGTAGAAGAAGGAGAAGGAGAAGGTGAAGTCTGTAGGGTGAATCAGAAGAAGCAGAATAAGGAGAAGGAGAAGGTGAAGTCAGCAGGGTGAATCAGAAGAAGCAGAAGAAGGAGAAGGAGAAGGTGAAGTCTGGAGGGTGAATCAGAAGAAGCGGAAGAAGGAGAAGGAGAAGGTGAAGACTGGAGGGTGAATCAGAAGAAGTGGAAGAAGGAGAAGGAGAAGGTGAAGTCTGGAGGGTGAATCAGAAGAAGTAGAAGAAGGAGAAGGAGAAGGCGAAGTCTGGAGGGTGAATCAGAAGAAGCAGAAGAAGGAGAAGGAGAAGGTGAAGTCTGGAGGGTGAATCTGAAGAAGCAGAAGAAGGAGAAGGAGAAGATGAAGTCTGGAGGGTGAATCAGAAGAAGGAGAAGGAGAAGGTGAGGTCTGGAGGGTGAATCAGAAGAAGCAGAAGAAGGAGAAGGAGAAGGTGAAGTCTGAAGGGTGAATCAGAAGAAGCAGAAGAAGTAGAAGGAGAAGGTGAAGTCTGGAGGTTGAATCAGAAGAAGCAGAAGAAGGAGAAGGAGAAGGTGAAGTCTGGAGGGTGAATCAGAAGAAGCAGAAGAAGGAGAAGGAGAAGGTGAAGTCTGGAGGGTGAATCAGAAGAAGTAGAAGAAGGAGAAGGAGAAGGTGAAGTCTGGAGGGTGAATCAGAAGAAGTAGAAGAAGGAGAAGTAGAAGATGAAGTCTGGAGGGTGAATCAGAAGAAGCAGAAGAAGCAGAAGGAGAAGGTGAAGTCTGGAGGGTGAATCAGAAGAAGCAGGAGAAGGAGAAGGAGAGAATGAAGTCTGGAGGGTGAATCAGAAGAAGTAGAAGAAGGAGAAGGAGAAGGTGAAGCCTGGAGGGTGAATCAGAAGAAGGAGAAGAAGGAGAAGGAGAAGGTGAAGTCTGGAGGGTGAATCAGAAGAAGTAGAAGAAGGAGAAGTAGAAGGTGAAGTCTGGAGGGTGAATCAGAAGAAGCAGAAGAAGCAGAAGGAGAAGGTGAAGTCTGGAGGGTGAATTAGAAGAAGCAGAAGAAGGAGAAGGAGAAGATGAAGTCTGGAGGGTGAATCAGAAGAAGTAGAAGAAGGAGAAGGAGAAGGTGAAGCCTGGAGGGTGAATCAGAAGAAGCAGAAGAAGGAGAAGGAGAAGGTGAAGTCTGGTGGGTGAATCAGAAGAAGCCGAAGAAGGAAAAGGAGAAGGTGAAGCCTGGAGGGTGAATCAGAAGAAGCAGAATAAGGAGAAGGAGAAGGTGAAGTCTGGAGGGTGAATCAGAAGAAGCAGAAGAAGGAGAAGGAGAAGATGAAGTCTGGAGGGTGAATCAGAAGAAGTAGAAGAAGGAGAAGGAGAAGGTGAGGTCTGGAGGGTGAATCAGAAGAAGCAGAAGAAGGAGAAGGAGAAGTTGAAGTTAGGAGGGTGAATCAGAAGAAGCAGAAGAAGGAGAAGGAGAAGGTGAAATCAGGAGGGTGAAGCAGAAGAAGCAGAAGAAGGAGAAGGAGAAGGTGAAGTCTGGAGGGCGCAGCAGAAGAAGCAGAAGAAGGAGAAGGAGAAGGTGAAGTCTGGAGGGCGAAGCAGAAGAAGCAGAAGAAGGAGAAGGAGAAGGTGAAGTCTGGAGGGCGAAGCAGAAGAAGCAGAAGAAGGAGAAGGAGAAGGTGAAGTCTGGAGGGTGAAGCAGAAGAAGCAGAAGAAGGAGAAGGAGAAGGTGAAGTCTGGAGGGTGAAGCAGAAGAAGCAGAACAAGGAGAAGGAGAAGGTGAAGTCTGGAGGGTAAAGCAGAAGAAGCAGAAGAAGGAGAAGGAGAAGGTGAAGTCTGGAGGGTGAAGCAGAAGAAGCAGAAGAGGGAGAAGAGAAGGTGAATTCAGGATGGTGAATCGGAAGAAGTAGAAGAAGGAGAAGGAGAAGGTGAAGTCTGGAGGGTGAATCAGAAGAAGCAGAAGAAGGAGAAGGAGAAGGTGAAGTCTGGAGGGTGAATCAGAAGAAGCAGAAGAAGGAGGAGGAGAAGGTGTAGTCTGGAGGGTGAATCAGAAGAAGCAGAAGAAGGAGAAGGAGAAGGTGAAGTCTGGAGGGTGAATCGGAAGAAGTAGAAGAAGGAGAAGGTGAAGTCTGGAGGGTGAATCAGAAGAAGTAGAAGAAGGAGAATTAGAAGGTGAAGTCTGGAGGGTGAATCAGAAGAAGCAGAAGAAGGAGAAGGAGAAGGTGAAGTCTGGAGGGTGAATCAGAAGAAGCAGAAGAAGGAGAAGGAGAAGATGAAGTCTGGAGGGTGAATCAGAAGAAGTAGAAGAAGGAGAAGGAGAAGGTGAAGCCTGGAGGGTGAATCAGAAGAAGCAGAAGAAGGAGAAGGAGAAGGTGAAGTCTGGAGGGTGAATCAGAGAAGCAGAAGAAGTAGAAGGAGAAGGTGATGTCTGGAGGGTGAATCAGAAGAAGTAGAAGAAGGAGAAGGAGAAGGTGAAGTCTGTCGGGTGAATCAGAAGAAGCAGAAGAAGGAGAAGGAGAAGGTGAAGTCAGCAGGGTGAATCAGAAGAAGCAGAAGAAGGAGAAGGAGAAGGTGAAGTCTGGAGGGTGAATCAGAAGAAGGAGAAGAAGGGGAAGGAGAAGGTGAAGTCTGGAGGGTGACTCAGAAGAAGCAGAAGAAGGAGAAGGAGAAGGTGAAGTCTGGAGGGTGAATCAGAAGAAGCAGAATATGGAGAAGGAGAAGGTGAAGTCTGGAGGGTGAATCAGAAGAAGCAGAAGAAGGAGAAGGAGAAGGTGAAGTCTGGAGGGTGAATCAGAGAAGCAGAAGAAGTAGAAGGAGAAGGTGAAGTCTGGAGGGTGAATCAGAAGAAGTAGAAGAAGGAGAAGGAGAAGGTGAAGTCTGTAGGGTGAATCAGAAGAAGCAGAAGAAGGAGAAGGAGAAGGTGAAGTCAGCAGGGTGAATCAGAAGAAGCAGAAGAAGGAGAAGGAGAAGGTGAAGTCTGGAGGGTGAATCAGAAGAAGCAGAAGCAGGAGAAGGAGAAGGTGAAGACTGGAGGGTGAATCAGAAGAAGTAGAAGAAGGAGAAGGAGAAGGTGAAGTCTGGAGGGTGAATCAGAAGAAGTAGAACAAGGAGAAGGAGAAGGCGAATTCTGGAGGGTGAATCAGAAGAAGCAGAAGAAGGAGAAGGTGAAGTCTGGAGGGTGAATCTGAAGAAGCAGAAGAAGGAGAAGGAGAAGATGAAGTCTGGAGGGTGAATCAGAAGAAGGAGAAGAAGGAGAAGGAGAAGGTGAGGTCTGGAGGGTGAATCAGAAGAAGCAGAAGAAGGAGAAGGAGAAGGTGAAGTCTGAAGGGTGAATCAGAAGAAGCAGAAGAAGTAAAAGGAGAAGGTGAAGTCTGGAGGTTGAATCAGAAGAAGCAGAAGAAGGAGAAGGAGAAGGTTAAGTCTGGAGGGTGAATCAGAAGAAGCAGAAGAAGGAGAAGGAGAAGGTGAAGTCTGGAGGGTGAATCAGAAGAAGGAGAAGAAGGAGAAGGAGAAGGTGAAGTCTGGAGGGTGAATCAGAAGAAGTAGAAGAAGGAGAAGTAGAAGGTGAAGTCTGGAGGGTGAATCAGAAGAAGCAGAAGAAGCAGAAGGAGAAGGTGAAGTCTGGAGGGTGAATTAGAAGAAGCAGAAGAAGGAGAAGGAGAAGATGAAGTCTGGAGGGTGAATCAGAAGAAGTAGAAGAAGGAGAAGGAGAAGGTGAAGCCTGGAGGGTGAATCAGAAGAAGCAGAAGAAGGAGAAGGAGAAGGTGAAGTCTGGTGGGTGAATCAGAAGAAGCAGAAGAAGGAAAAGGAGAAGGTGAAGCCTGGAGGGTGAATCAGAAGAAGCAGAATAAGGAGAAGGAGAAGGTGAAGTCTGGAGGGTGAATCAGAAGAAGCAGAAGAAGGAGAAGGAGAAGATGAAGTCTGGAGGGTGAATCAGAAGAAGTAGAAGAAGGAGAAGGAGAAGGTGAGGTCTGGAGGGTGAATCAGAAGAAGCAGAAGAAGGAGAAGGAGAAGGTGAAGTTAGGAGGGTGAATCAGAAGAAGCAGAAGAAGGAGAAGGAGAAGGTGAAATCAGGAGGGTGAAGCAGAAGAAGCAGAAGAAGGAGAAGGAGAAGGTGAAGTCTGGAGGGCGCAGCAGAAGAAGCAGAAGAAGGAGAAGGAGAAGGTGAAGTCTGGAGAGCGAAGCAGAAGAAGCAGAAGAAGGAGAAGGAGAAGGTGAAGTCTGGAGGGCGAAGCAGAAGAAGCAGAAGAAGGAGAAGGAGAAGGTCAAGTCTGGAGGGTGAAGCAGAAGAAGCAGAAGAAGGAGAAGGAGAAGGTGAAGTCTGGAGGGTGAAGCAGAAGAAGCAGAACAAGGAGAAGGAGAAGGTGAAGTCTGGAGGGTAAGGCAGAAGAAGCAGAAGAAGGAGAAGGAGAAGGTGAAGTCTGGAGGGTGAAGCAGAAGAAGCAGAAGAGGGAGAAGGAGAAGGTGAATTCAGGATGGTGAATCGGAAGAAGTAGAAGAAGGAGAAGGAGAAGGATGAAGTCTGGAGGGTGAATCAGAAGAAGCAGAAGAAGGAGAAGGAGAAGGTGAAGTCTGGAGGGTGAATCAGAAGAAGCAGAAGAAGGAGGAGGAGAAGGTGTAGTCTGGAGGGTGAATCAGAAGAAGCAGAAGAAGGAGAAGGAGAAGGTGAAGTCTGGAGGGTGAATCGGAAGAAGTAGAAGAAGGAGAAGGTGAAGTCTGGAGGGTGAATCAGAAGAAGTAGAAGAAGGAGAATTAGAAGGTGAAGTCTGGAGGGTGAATCAGAAGAAGCAGAAGAAGGAGAAGGAGAAGGTGAAGTCTGGAGGGTGAATCAGAAGAAGCAGAAGAAGGAGAAGGAGAAGATGAAGTCTGGAGGGTGAATCAGAAGAAGTAGAAGAAGGAGAAGGAGAAGGTGAAGCCTGGAGGGTGAATCAGAAGGAGCAGAAGAAGGAGAAGGAGAAGGTGAAGTCTGGAGGGTGAATCAGAAGAAGCAGCAGAAGGAGAAGGAGAAGGTGAAGTCTGGAGGGTGAATCAGAAGAAGCAGAATAAGGAGAAGGAGAAGATGAAGTCTGGAGGGTGAATCAGAAGAAGTAGAAGAAGGAGAAGGGAAGGTGAAGTCTGGAGGGTGAATCAGAAGAAGCAGAAGAAGGAGAAGGAGAAGGTGAAGTCTGGAGGGTGAATCAGAACAAGCAGAAGAAGGAGAAGGAGAAGGTGAAGTCAGGAGGGTGAATAAGAAGAAGCAGAAGAAGGAGAAGGAGAAGGTAAAGTTAGGAGGGTGAATCAGAAGAAGCAGAAGAAGGAGAAGGAGAAGGAGAAGGTGAAGTCAGGAGGGTGAAGCAGAAGAAGTAGAAGAAGGAGAAGGAGAAGGTGAAGTCAGGAGGGTGAAGCAGAAGAAGCAGAAGAAGGAGAAGGAGAAGGTGAAGCCTGGGGGGCGCAGCAGAAGAAGCAGAAGAAGGAGAAGGAGAAGGTGAAGTCTGGAGGGTGAAGCAGAAGAAGCAGAAGAAGGAGAAGGTGAAGTCTGGATGGTGAATCAGAAGAAGTAGAAGAAGGAGAAGGAGAAGGTGAAGTCTGGAGGGTGAAGCAGAAGAAGCAGAAGAATGAGAAGGAGAAGGTGAAGTCTGGATGGTGAATCAGAAGAAGTAGAAGAAGGAGAAGGAGAAGGTGAAGTCAGGCGGGTGAATCAGAAGAATTAGAAGAAGGAGAAGGAGAAGGTGAGGTCTGGAGGGTGAATCAGAAGAAGCAGAAGAAGGAGAAGGAGAAGGTGAAGTTTGAAGGGTGAATCAGAAGAAGCAGAAGAAGGAGAAGGAGAAGGTGAAGTCTCGAGGGTGAATCAGAAGAAGTAGAAGAAGGAGAAGGAGAAGGTGAGGTCTCGCGGGTGAATCAGAAGAAGCAGAAGAAGGAGAAAGAGAAGGTGAAGTCTGGAGGGTGAATCAGAAGAAGCAGAAGAAGGAGAAGGAGAAGGTGAAGTCTGGAGGGTGAATCAGAAGAAGCAGAAGAAGGAGAAGGAGAAGGTGAAGTCAGGAGGGTGAATCAGAAGAAGCAGAAGAAGGAGAAGGAGAAGGTGAAGTTAGGAGGGTGAATCAGAAGAAGCAGAAGAAGGAGAAGGAGAAGGTGAAGTCAGGGGGGTGAAGCAGAAGAAGTAGAAGAAGGAGAATGAGATGGTGAAGTCAGCAGGGTGAAGCAGAAGAAGCAGAAGAAGGAGAAGGAGAAGGTGAAGTCTGGAGGGCGCAGCAGAAGAAGCAGAAGAAGGAGAAGGAGAAGATGAAGTCTGGAGGGTGAAGCAGAAGAAGCAGAAGAAGGAGAAGGAGAAGGTGAAGTCTGGAGGGTGAATCAGAAGAAGTAGAAGAAGGAGAAGGAGAAGGTGAAGTCAGGAGGGTGAAGCAGAAGAAGCAGAAGAAGGAGAAGGAGAAGGTGAAGTCTGGAGGGTGAATCAGAAGAAGCAGAAGAAGGAGAAGGAGAAGGTTAAGTCTGGAGGGCGAAGCAGAAGAAGCAGAAGAAGGAGAAGGAGAAGGTGAAGTCTGGAGGGTGAAGCAGAAGAAGCAGAAGAAGGAGAAGGAGAAGGTGAAGTCTGGAGGGTGAATCAGAAGAAGTAGAAGAAGGAGAAGGAGAAGGTGAAGTCAGGAGGGTGAAGCAGAAGAAGCAGAAGAAGGAGAAGGAGAAGGTGAAGTCTGGAGGGTGAAGCAGAAGAAGCAGAAGAAGGAGAAGGAGAAGGTGAAGTCTGGAGGGTGAAGCAGAAGAAGGAGAAGGAGAAGGTGAAGTCAGGAGGGTGAATCAGAAGAGGTAGAAGAAGGAGAAGTAGAAGGTGAAGTCTGGAGGGTGAATCAGAAGAAGTAGAAGAAGGAGAAGGAGAAGGTGAAGTCTGGAGGGTGAATCAGAAGAAGTAGAAGAAGGAGAAGGAGAAGGTGAAGTCTGGAGGGTGAATCAGAAGAAGGAGAAGAAGGAGAAGGAGAAGGTGTAGTCTGGAGGGAGAAGCAGAAGAAGTAGAAGAAGGAGAAGGAGAAGGTGAAGTCTGGAGGGCGAATCAGAAGAAGTTGAAGAAGGAGAAGGAGAAGGTGAAGTCTGGAGGGTGAATCAGAAGAAGTAGAAGAAGGAGAAGGAGAAGGTGAAGTCTGGAGGGTGAATCAGAAGGAGCAGAAGAAGGAGAAGGAGAAGGTGAAGTCTGGTGGGTGAATCAGAAGAAGTAGAAGAAGGAGAAGGAGAAGGTGTAGTCTGGAGGGTGAATCAGAAGAAGTAGACGAAGGAGAAGGAGAAGGTGAAGTCTGGAGGGTGAATCAGAAGAAGCTGAAGAAGGAGAAGGAGAAGGTGAAGTCTGGAGGGTGAATCAGAAGAAGTAGAAGAAGGGGAAGGAGAAGGTGACGTCTGGAGGGTGAATCAGAAGAAGCAGAAGAAGGAGAAGGAGAAGGTGAAGTCTGGAGGTTGAATCAGAAGAAGCAGAAGATGGAGAAGGAGAAGGTGAAGTCTGGAGGGTGAATCAGAAGAAGCAGAAGAAGGAGAAGGAGAAGGTGAAGTCTGGAGGGTGAATCAGAGAAGCAGAAGAAGTAGAAGGAGAAGGTGAAGTCTGGAGGGTGAATCAGAAGAAGTAGAAGAAGGAGAAGGAGAAGGTGAAGTCTGTAGGGTGAATCAGAAGAAGCAGAAGAAGGAGAAGGAGAAGGTGAAGTCAGCAGGGTGAATCAGAAGAAGTGGAAGAAGGAGAAGGAGAAGGTGAAGTCTGGAGGGTGAATCAGAAGAAGTAGAAGAAGGAGAAGGAGCAGGCGAAGTCTGGAGGTTGAATCAGAAGAAGCAGAAGAAGGAGAAGGAGAAGGTGAAGTCTGGAGGGTGAATCTGAAGAAGCAGAAGAAGGAAAAGGAGAAGATGAAGTCTGGAGGGTGAATCAGAAGAAGGAGAAGGAGAAGGTGAGGTCTGGAGGGTGAATCAGAAGAAGCAGAAGAAGGAGAAGGAGAAGGTGAAGTCTGAAGGGTGAATCAGAAGAAGCAGAAGAAGTAGAAGGAGAAGGTGAAGTCTGGAGGTTGAATCAGAAGAAGCAGAAGAAGGAGAAGGAGAAGGTGAAGTCTGGAGGGTGAATCAGAAGAAGCAGAAGAAGGAGAAGGTGAAGTCTGGAGGGTGAATCAGAAGAAGTAGAAGAAGGAGAAGGAGAAGGTGAAGTCTGGAGGGTGAATCAGAAGAAGTAGAAGAAGGAGAAGTAGAAGGTGAAGTCTGGAGGGTGAATCAGAAGAAGCAGAAGAAGCAGAAGGAGAAGGTGAAGTCTGGAGGGTGAATCAGAAGAAGCAGGAGAAGGAGAAGGAGAAGATGAAGTCTGGAGGGTGAATCAGAAGAAGTAGAAGAAGGAGAAGGAGAAGGTGAAGCCTGGAGGGTGAATCAGAAGAAGCAGAAGAAGGAGAAGGAGAAGGTGAAGTCTGGTGGGTGAATCAGAAGAAGCAGAAGAAGGAAAAGGAGAAGGTGAAGCCTGGAGGGTGAATCAGAAGAAGCAGAATAAGGAGAAGGAGAAGGTGAAGTCTGGAGGGTGAATCAGAAGAAGCAGAAGAAGGAGAAGGAGAAGATGAAGTCTGGAGGGTGAATCAAAAGAAGTAGAAGAAGGAGAAGGAGAAGGTGAGGTCTGGAGGGTGAATCAGAAGAAGCAGAAGAAGGAGAAGGAGAAGGTGAAGTCTGGAGGGTGAATCAGAAGAAGCAGAAGAAGGAGAAGGAGAAGGTGAAGTCTGGAGGGTGAATCAGCAGAAGCAGAAGAAGGAGAAGGAGAAGGTGAATTCAGGAGGGTGAATCAGAAGAAGCAGAAGAAGGAGAAGGAGAAGGTGAAGTTAGGAGGGTGAATCAGAAGAAGCAGAAGAAGGAGAAGGAGAAGGTGAAGTCAGGAGGGTGAAGCAGAAGAAGCAGAAGAAGGAGAAGGAGAAGGTGAAGTCTGGAGGGTGAATCAGAAGAAGTAGAAGAAGGAGAAGGAGAAGGTGAAGTCTGGAGGGTGAATCAGAAGAAGTAGAAGAAGGAGAAGTAGAAGGTGAAGTCTGGAGGGTGAATCAGAAGAAGCAGAAGAAGCAGAAGGAGAAGGTGAAGTCTGGAGGGTGAATCAGAAGAAGCAGGAGAAGGAGAAGGAGAAGATGAAGTCTGGAGGGTGAATCAGAAGAAGTAGAAGAAGGAGAAGGAGAAGGTGAAGCCTGGAGGGTGAATCAGAAGAAGCAGAAGAAGGAGAAGGAGAAGGTGAAGTCTGGTGGGTGAATCAGAAGAAGCAGAAGAAGGAAAAGGAGAAGGTGAAGCCTGGAGGGTGAATCAGAAGAAGCAGAATAAGGAGAAGGAGAAGGTGAAGTCTGGAGGGTGAATCAGAAGAAGCAGAAGAAGGAGAAGGAGAAGATGAAGTCTGGAGGGTGAATCAAAAGAAGTAGAAGAAGGAGAAGGAGAAGGTGAGGACTGGAGGGTGAATCAGAAGAAGCAGAAGAAGGAGAAGGAGAAGGTGAAGTCTGGAGGGTGAATCAGAAGAAGCAGAAGAAGGAGAAGGAGAAGGTGAAGTCTGGAGGGTGAATCAGCAGAAGCAGAAGAAGGAGAAGGAGAAGGTGAATTCAGGAGGGTGAATCAGAAGAAGCAGAAGAAGGAGAAGGAGAAGGTGAAGTTAGGAGGGTGAATCAGAAGAAGCAGAAGAAGGAGAAGGAGAAGGTGAAGTCAGGAGGGTGAAGCAGAAGAAGCAGAAGAAGGAGAAGGAGAAGGTGAAGTCTGGAGGGCGCAGCAGAAGAAGCAGAAGAAATGAGAAGGAGAAGGTGAAGTCTGGAGGGTGAATCGGAAGAAGTAGAAGAAGGAGAAGGTGAAGTCTGGAGGGTGAATCAGAAGAAGTAGAAGAAGGAGAATTAGAAGGTGAAGTCTGGAGGGTGAATCAGAAGAAGCAGAAGAAGGAGAAGGAGTAGGTGAAGTCTGGAGGGTGAATCAGAAGAAGCAGAAGAAGGAGAAGGAGAAGATGAAGTCTGGAGGGTGAATCAGAAGAAGTAGAAGAAGGAGAAGGAGAAGGTGAAGCCTGGAGGGTGAATCAGAAGGAGCAGAAGAAGGAGAAGGAGAAGGTGAAGTCTGGAGGGTGAATCAGAAGAAGCAGAAGAAGGAGAAGGAGAAGGTGAAGTCTGGAGGGTGAATCAGAAGAAGCAGAATAAGGAGAAGGAGAAGATGAAGTCTGGAGGGTGAATCAGAAGAAGTAGAAGAAGGAGAAGGAGAAGGTGAGGTCTGGAGGGTGAATCAGAAGAAGCAGAAGAAGGAGAAGGAGAAGGTGAAGTCTGGAGGGTGAATCAGAAGAAGCAGAAGAAGGAGAAGGAGAAGGTGAAGTCAGGAGGGTGAATAAGAAGAAGCAGAAGAAGGAGAAGGAGAAGGTAAAGTTAGGAGGGTGAATCAGAAGAAGCAGAAGAAGGAGAAGGAGAAGGAGAAGGTGAAGTCAGGAGGGTGAAGCAGAAGAAGTAGAAGAAGGAGAAGGAGAAGGTGAAGTCAGGAGGGTGAAGCAGAAGAAGCAGAAGAAGGAGAAGGAGAAGGTGAAGCCTGGGGGGCGCAGCAGAAGAAGCAGAAGAAGGAGAAGGAGAAGGTGAAGTCTGGAGGGTGAAGCAGAAGAAGCAGAAGAAGGAGAAGGTGAAGTCTGGATGGTGAATCAGAAGAAGTAGAAGAAGGAGAAGGAGAAGGTGAAGTCTGGAGGGTGAAGCAGAAGAAGCAGAAGAAGGAGAAGGAGAAGGCGAAGTCTGGAGGTTGAATCAGAAGAAGCAGAAGAAGGAGAAGGAGAAGGTGAAGTCTGGAGGGTTAATCTGAAGAAGCAGAAGAAGGAGAAGGAGAAGATGAAGTCTGGAGGGTGAATCAGAAGAAGGAGAAGGAGAAGGTGAGGTCTGGAGGGTGAATCAGAAGAAGCAGAAGAAGGAGAAGGAGAAGGTGAAGTCTGAAGGGTGAATCAGAAGAAGCAGAAGAAGTAGAAGGAGAAGGTGAAGTCTGGAGGTTGAATCAGAAGAAGCAGAAGAAGGAGAAGGAGAAGGTGAAGTCTGGAGGGTGAATCAGAAGAAGCAGAAGAAGGAGAAGGTGAAGTCTGGAGGGTGAATCAGAAGAAGTAGAAGAAGGAGAAGGAGAAGGTGAAGTCTGGAGGGTGAATCAGAAGAAGTAGAAGAAGGAGAAGTAGAAGGTGAAGTCTGGAGGGTGAATCAGAAGAAGCAGAAGAAGCAGAAGGAGAAGGTGAAGTCTGGAGGGTGAATCAGAAGAAGCAGGAGAAGGAGAAGGAGAAGATGAAGTCTGGAGGATGAATCAGAAGAAGTAGAAGAAGGAGAAGGAGAAGGTGAAGCCTGGAGGGTGAATCAGAAGAAGCAGAAGAAGGAGAAGGAGAAGGTGAAGTCTGGAGGGTGAATCAGAAGAAGCAGAAGAAGGAGGAGGAGAAGGTGTAGTCTGGAGGGTGAATCAGAAGAAGCAGAAGAAGGAGAAGGAGAAGGTGAAGTCTGGAGGGTGAATCGGAAGAAGTAGAAGAAGGAGAAGGTGAAGTCTGGAGTGTGAATCAGAAGAAGTAGAAGAAGGAGAATTAGAAGGTGAAGTCTGGAGGGTGAATCAGAAGAAGCAGAAGAAGGAGAAGGAGAAGGTGAAGTCTGGAGGGTGAATCAGAAGAAGCAGAAGAAGGAGAAGGAGAAGATGAAGTCTGGAGGGTGAATCAGAAGAAGTAGAAGAAGGAGAAGGAGAAGGTGAAGCCTGGAGGGTGAATCAGAAGGAGCAGAAGAAGGAGAAGGAGAAGGTGAAGTCTGGAGGGTGAATCAGAAGAAGCAGAAGAAGGAGAAGGAGAAGGTGAAGTCTGGAGGGTGAATCAGAAGAAGCAGAATAAGGAGAAGGAGAAGATGAAGTCTGGAGGGTGAATCAGAAGAAGTAGAAGAAGGAGAAGGGAAGGTGAAGTCTGGAGGGTGAATCAGAAGAAGGAGAAGGAGAAGGTGAGGTCTGGAGGGTGAATCAGAAGAAGCAGAAGAAGGAGAAGGAGAAGGTGAAGTCTGAAGGGTGAATCAGAAGAAGCAGAAGAAGTAGAAGGAGAAGGTGAAGTCTGGAGGTTGAATCAGAAGAAGCAGAAGAAGGAGAAGGAGAAGGTGAAGTCTGGAGGGTGAATCAGAAGAAGCAGAAGAAGGAGAAGGTGAAGTCTGGAGGGTGAATCAGAAGAAGTAGAAGAAGGAGAAGGAGAAGGTGAAGTCTGGAGGGTGAATCAGAAGAAGTAGAAGAAGGAGAAGTAGAAGGTGAAGTCTGGAGGGTGAATCAGAAGAAGCAGAAGAAGCAGAAGGAGAAGGTGAAGTCTGGAGGGTGAATCAGAAGAAGCAGGAGAAGGAGAAGGAGAAGATGAAGTCTGGAGGATGAATCAGAAGAAGTAGAAGAAGGAGAAGGAGAAGGTGAAGCCTGGAGGGTGAATCAGAAGAAGCAGAAGAAGGAGAAGGAGAAGGTGAAGTCTGGAGGGTGAATCAGAAGAAGCAGAAGAAGGAGGAGGAGAAGGTGTAGTCTGGAGGGTGAATCAGAAGAAGCAGAAGAAGGAGAAGGAGAAGGTGAAGTCTGGAGGGTGAATCGGAAGAAGTAGAAGAAGGAGAAGGTGAAGTCTGGAGTGTGAATCAGAAGAAGTAGAAGAAGGAGAATTAGAAGGTGAAGTCTGGAGGGTGAATCAGAAGAAGCAGAAGAAGGAGAAGGAGAAGGTGAAGTCTGGAGGGTGAATCAGAAGAAGCAGAAGAAGGAGAAGGAGAAGATGAAGTCTGGAGGGTGAATCAGAAGAAGTAGAAGAAGGAGAAGGAGAAGGTGAAGCCTGGAGGGTGAATCAGAAGGAGCAGAAGAAGGAGAAGGAGAAGGTGAAGTCTGGAGGGTGAATCAGAAGAAGCAGAAGAAGGAGAAGGAGAAGGTGAAGTCTGGAGGGTGAATCAGAAGAAGCAGAATAAGGAGAAGGAGAAGATGAAGTCTGGAGGGTGAATAAGAAGAAGTAGAAGAAGGAGAAGGGAAGGTGAAGTCTGGAGGGTGAATCAGAAGAAGCAGAAGAAGGAGAAGGAGAAGGTGAAGTCTGGAGGGTGAATCAGAACAAGCAGAAGAAGGAGAAGGAGAAGGTGAAGTCAGGAGGGTGAATAAGAAGAAGCAGAAGAAGGAGAAGGAGAAGGTAAAGTTAGGAGGGTGAATCAGAAGAAGCAGAAGAAGGAGAAGGAGAAGGAGAAGGTGAAGTCAGGAGGGTGAAGCAGAAGAAGTAGAAGAAGGAGAAGGAGAAGGTGAAGTCAGGAGGGTGAAGCAGAAGAAGCAGAAGAAGGAGAAGGAGAAGGTGAAGCCTGGGGGGCGCAGCAGAAGAAGCAGAAGAAGGAGAAGGAGAAGGTGAAGTCTGGAGGGTGAAGCAGAAGAAGCAGAAGAAGGAGAAGGTGAAGTCTGGATGGTGAATCAGAAGAAGTAGAAGAAGGAGAAGGAGAAGGTGAAGTCTGGAGGGTGAAGCAGAAGAAGCAGAAGAAGGAGAAGGAGAAGGTGAAGTCTGGATGGTGAATCAGAAGAAGTAGAAGAAGGAGAAGGAGAAGGTGAAGTCAGGCGGGTGAATCAGAAGAAGTAGAAGAAGGAGAAGGAGAAGGTGAGATCTGGAGGGTGAATCAGAAGAAGCAGAAGAAGGAGAAGGAGAAGGTGAAGTTTGAAGGGTGAATCAGAAGAAGCAGAAGAAGGAGAAGGAGAAGGTGAAGTCTCGAGGGTGAATCAGAAGAAGTAGAAGAAGGAGAAGGAGAAGGTGAGGTCTCGCGGGTGAATCAGAAGAAGCAGAAGAAGGAGAAAGAGAAGGTGAAGTCTGGAGGGTGAATCAGAAGAAGCAGAAGAAGGAGAAGGAGAAGGTGAAGTCTGGAGGGTGAATCAGAAGAAGCAGAAGAAGGAGAAGGAGAAGGTGAAGTCAGGAGGGTGAATCAGAAGAAGCAGAAGAAGGAGAAGGAGAAGGTGAAGTTAGGAGGGTGAATCAGAAGAAGCAGAAGAAGGAGAAGGAGAAGGTGAAGTCAGGGGGGTGAAGCAGAAGAAGTAGAAGAAGGAGAATGAGATGGTGAAGTCAGCAGGGTGAAGCAGAAGAAGCAGAAGAAGGAGAAGGAGAAGGTGAAGTCTGGAGGGCGCAGCAGAAGAAGCAGAAGAAGGAGAAGGAGAAGATGAAGTCTGGAGGGTGAAGCAGAAGAAGCAGAAGAAGGAGAAGGAGAAGGTGAAGTCTGGAGGGTGAATCAGAAGAAGTAGAAGAAGGAGAAGGAGAAGGTGAAGTCAGGAGGGTGAAGCAGAAGAAGCAGAAGAAGGAGAAGGAGAAGGTGAAGTCTGGAGGGTGAATCAGAAGAAGCAGAAGAAGGAGAAGGAGAAGGTTAAGTCTGGAGGGCGAAGCAGAAGAAGCAGAAGAAGGAGAAGGAGAAGGTGAAGTCTGGAGGGTGAAGCAGAAGAAGCAGAAGAAGGAGAAGGAGAAGGTGAAGTCTGGAGGGTGAATCAGAAGAAGTAGAAGAAGGAGAAGGAGAAGGTGAAGTCAGGAGGGTGAAGCAGAAGAAGCAGAAGAAGGAGAAGGAGAAGGTGAAGTCTGGAGGGTGAAGCAGAAGAAGCAGAATAAGGAGAAGGAGAAGATGAAGTCTGGAGGGTGAATCAGAAGAAGTAGAAGAAGGAGAAGGAGAAGGTGAGGTCTGGAGGGTGAATCAGAAGAAGCAGAAGAAGGAGAAGGAGAAGGTGAAGTCTGGAGGGTGAATCAGAAGAAGCAGAATAAGGAGAAGGAGAAGATGAAGTCTGGAGGGTGAATCAGAAGAAGTAGAAGAAGGAGAAGGAGAAGGTGAGGTCTGGAGGGTGAATCAGAAGAAGCAGAAGAAGGAGAAGGAGAAGGTGAAGTCTGGAGGGTGAATCAGAAGAAGCAGAAGAAGGAGAAGGAGAAGGTGAAGTCAGGAGGGTGAATAAGAAGAAGCAGAAGAAGGAGAAGGAGAAGGTAAAGTTAGGAGGGTGAATCAGAAGAAGCAGAAGAAGGAGAAGGAGAAGGAGAAGGTGAAGTCAGGAGGGTGAAGCAGAAGAAGTAGAAGAAGGAGAAGGAGAAGGTGAAGTCAGGAGGGTGAAGCAGAAGAAGCAGAAGAAGGAGAAGGAGAAGGTGAAGCCTGGGGGGCGCAGCAGAAGAAGCAGAAGAAGGAGAAGGAGAAGGTGAAGTCTGGAGGGTGAAGCAGAAGAAGCAGAAGAAGGAGAAGGTGAAGTCTGGATGGTGAATCAGAAGAAGTAGAAGAAGGAGAAGGAGAAGGTGAAGTCTGGAGGGTGAAGCAGAAGAAGCAGAAGAAGGAGAAGGAGAAGGCGAAGTCTGGAGGTTGAATCAGAAGAAGCAGAAGAAGGAGAAGGAGAAGGTGAAGTCTGGAGGGTTAATCTGAAGAAGCAGAAGAAGGAGAAGGAGAAGATGAAGTCTGGAGGGTGAATCAGAAGAAGGAGAAGGAGAAGGTGAGGTCTGGAGGGTGAATCAGAAGAAGCAGAAGAAGGAGAAGGAGAAGGTGAAGTCTGAAGGGTGAATCAGAAGAAGCAGAAGAAGTAGAAGGAGAAGGTGAAGTCTGGAGGTTGAATCAGAAGAAGCAGAAGAAGGAGAAGGAGAAGGTGAAGTCTGGAGGGTGAATCAGAAGAAGCAGAAGAAGGAGAAGGTGAAGTCTGGAGGGTGAATCAGAAGAAGTAGAAGAAGGAGAAGGAGAAGGTGAAGTCTGGAGGGTGAATCAGAAGAAGTAGAAGAAGGAGAAGTAGAAGGTGAAGTCTGGAGGGTGAATCAGAAGAAGCAGAAGAAGCAGAAGGAGAAGGTGAAGTCTGGAGGGTGAATCAGAAGAAGCAGGAGAAGGAGAAGGAGAAGATGAAGTCTGGAGGATGAATCAGAAGAAGTAGAAGAAGGAGAAGGAGAAGGTGAAGCCTGGAGGGTGAATCAGAAGAAGCAGAAGAAGGAGAAGGAGAAGGTGAAGTCTGGAGGGTGAATCAGAAGAAGCAGAAGAAGGAGGAGGAGAAGGTGTAGTCTGGAGGGTGAATCAGAAGAAGCAGAAGAAGGAGAAGGAGAAGGTGAAGTCTGGAGGGTGAATCGGAAGAAGTAGAAGAAGGAGAAGGTGAAGTCTGGAGGGTGAATCAGAAGAAGTAGAAGAAGGAGAATTAGAAGGTGAAGTCTGGAGGGTGAATCAGAAGAAGCAGAAGAAGGAGAAGGAGAAGGTGAAGTCTGGAGGGTGAATCAGAAGAAGCAGAAGAAGGAGAAGGAGAAGATGAAGTCTGGAGGGTGAATCAGAAGAAGTAGAAGAAGGAGAAGGAGAAGGTGAAGCCTGGAGGGTGAATCAGAAGGAGCAGAAGAAGGAGAAGGAGAAGGTGAAGTCTGGAGGGTGAATCAGAAGAAGCAGAAGAAGGAGAAGGAGAAGGTGAAGTCTGGAGGGTGAATCAGAAGAAGCAGAATAAGGAGAAGGAGAAGATGAAGTCTGGAGGGTGAATCAGAAGAAGTAGAAGAAGGAGAAGGGAAGGTGAAGTCTGGAGGGTGAATCAGAAGAAGCAGAAGAAGGAGAAGGAGAAGGTGAAGTCTGGAGGGTGAATCAGAACAAGCAGAAGAAGGAGAAGGAGAACGTGAAGTCAGGAGGGTGAATAAGAAGAAGCAGAAGAAGGAGAAGGAGAAGGTAAAGTTAGGAGGGTGAATCAGAAGAAGCAGAAGAAGGAGAAGGAGAAGGAGAAGGTGAAGTCAGGAGGGTGAAGCAGAAGAAGTAGAAGAAGGAGAAGGAGAAGGTGAAGTCAGGAGGGTGAAGCAGAAGAAGCAGAAGAAGGAGAAGGAGAAGGTGAAGCCTGGGGGGCGCAGCAGAAGAAGCAGAAGAAGGAGAAGGAGAAGGTGAAGTCTGGAGGGTGAAGCAGTAGAAGCAGAAGAAGGAGAAGGTGAAGTCTGGATGGTGAATCAGAAGAAGTAGAAGAAGGAGAAGGAGAAGGTGAAGTCTGGAGGGTGAAGCAGAAGAAGCAGAAGAAGGAGAAGGAGAAGGTGAAGTCTGGATGGTGAATCAGAAGAAGTAGAAGAAGGAGAAGGAGAAGGTGAAGTCAGGCGGGTGAATCAGAAGAAGTAGAAGAAGGAGAAGGAGAAGGTGAGGTCTGGAGGGTGAATCAGAAGAAGCAGAAGAAGGAGAAGGAGAAGGTGAAGTCAGGAGGGTGAATAAGAAGAAGCAGAAGAAGGAGAAGGAGAAGGTAAAGTTAGGAGGGTGAATCAGAAGAAGCAGAAGAAGGAGAAGGAGAAGGAGAAGGTGAAGTCAGGAGGGTGAAGCAGAAGAAGTAGAAGAAGGAGAAGGAGAAGGTGAAGTCAGGAGGGTGAAGCAGAAGAAGCAGAAGAAGGAGAAGGAGAAGGTGAAGCCTGGGGGGCGCAGCAGAAGAAGCAGAAGAAGGAGAAGGAGAAGGTGAAGTCTGGAGGGTGAAGCAGAAGAAGCAGAAGAAGGAGAAGGTGAAGTCTGGATGGTGAATCAGAAGAAGTAGAAGAAGGAGAAGGAGAAGGTGAAGTCTGGAGGGTGAAGCAGAAGAAGCAGAAGAAGGAGAAGGAGAAGGCGAAGTCTGGAGGTTGAATCAGAAGAAGCAGAAGAAGGAGAAGGAGAAGGTGAAGTCTGGAGGGTTAATCTGAAGAAGCAGAAGAAGGAGAAGGAGAAGATGAAGTCTGGAGGGTGAATCAGAAGAAGGAGAAGGAGAAGGTGAGGTCTGGAGGGTGAATCAGAAGAAGCAGAAGAAGGAGAAGGAGAAGGTGAAGTCTGAAGGGTGAATCAGAAGAAGCAGAAGAAGTAGAAGGAGAAGGTGAAGTCTGGAGGTTGAATCAGAAGAAGCAGAAGAAGGAGAAGGAGAAGGTGAAGTCTGGAGGGTGAATCAGAAGAAGCAGAAGAAGGAGAAGGTGAAGTCTGGAGGGTGAATCAGAAGAAGTAGAAGAAGGAGAAGGAGAAGGTGAAGTCTGGAGGGTGAATCAGAAGAAGTAGAAGAAGGAGAAGTAGAAGGTGAAGTCTGGAGGGTGAATCAGAAGAAGCAGAAGAAGCAGAAGGAGAAGGTGAAGTCTGGAGGGTGAATCAGAAGAAGCAGGAGAAGGAGAAGGAGAAGATGAAGTCTGGAGGATGAATCAGAAGAAGTAGAAGAAGGAGAAGGAGAAGGTGAAGCCTGGAGGGTGAATCAGAAGAAGCAGAAGAAGGAGAAGGAGAAGGTGAAGTCTGGAGGGTGAATCAGAAGAAGCAGAAGAAGGAGGAGGAGAAGGTGTAGTCTGGAGGGTGAATCAGAAGAAGCAGAAGAAGGAGAAGGAGAAGGTGAAGTCTGGAGGGTAAATCGGAAGAAGTAGAAGAAGGAGAAGGTGAAGTCTGGAGGGTGAATCAGAAGAAGTA
Source organism: Somniosus microcephalus (assembly GCF_052327205.1). Taxonomy (NCBI): domain Eukaryota; kingdom Metazoa; phylum Chordata; class Chondrichthyes; order Squaliformes; family Somniosidae; genus Somniosus; species Somniosus microcephalus. The sequence goes on from NW_028225376.1 coordinate 89,260, forward strand.
GAAGAAGGAGAATTAGAAGGTGAAGTCTGGAGGGTGAATCAGAAGAAGCAGAAGAAGGAGAAGGAGAAGGTGAAGTCTGGAGGGTGAATCAGAAGAAGCAGAAGAAGGAGAAGGAGAAGATGAAGTCTGGAGGGTGAATCAGAAGAAGTAGAAGAAGGAGAAGGAGAAGGTGAAGCCTGGAGGGTGAATCAGAAGGAGCAGAAGAAGGAGAAGGAGAAGGTAAAGTTAGGAGGGTGAATCAGAAGAAGCAGAAGAAGGAGAAGGAGAAGGAGAAGGTGAAGTCAGGAGGGTGAAGCAGAAGAAGTAGAAGAAGGAGAAGGAGAAGGTGAAGTCAGGAGGGTGAAGCAGAAGAAGCAGAAGAAGGAGAAGGAGAAGGTGAAGCCTGGGGGGCGCAGCAGAAGAAGCAGAAGAAGGAGAAGGAGAAGGAGAAGTCTGGAGGGTGAAGCAGAAGAAGCAGAAGAAGGAGAAGGTGAAGTCTGGATGGTGAATCAGAAGAAGTAGAAGAAGGAGAAGGAGAAGGTGAAGTCTGGAGGGTGAAGCAGAAGAAGCAGAAGAAGGAGAAGGAGAAGGCGAAGTCTGGAGGTTGAATCAGAAGAAGCAGAAGAAGGAGAAGGAGAAGGTGAAGTCTGGAGGGTTAATCTGAAGAAGCAGAAGAAGGAGAAGGAGAAGATGAAGTCTGGAGGGTGAATCAGAAGAAGGAGAAGGAGAAGGTGAAGTCTGAAGGGTGAATCAGAAGAAGCAGAAGAAGTAGAAGGAGAAGGTGAAGTCTGGAGGTTGAATCAGAAGAAGCAGAAGAAGGAGAAGGAGAAGGTGAAGTCTGGAGGGTGAATCAGAAGAAGCAGAAGAAGGAGAAGGTGAAGTCTGGAGGGTGAATCAGAAGAAGTAGAAGAAGGAGAAGGAGAAGGTGAAGTCTGGAGGGTGAATCAGAAGAAGTAGAAGAAGGAGAAGTAGAAGGTGAAGTCTGGAGGGTGAATCAGAAGAAGCAGAAGAAGCAGAAGGAGAAGGTGAAGTCTGGAGGGTGAATCAGAAGAAGCAGGAGAAGGAGAAGGAGAAGATGAAGTCTGGAGGATGAATCAGAAGAAGTAGAAGAAGGAGAAGGAGAAGGTGAAGCCTGGAGGGTGAATCAGAAGAAGCAGAAGAAGGAGAAGGAGAAGGTGAAGTCTGGAGGGTGAATCAGAAGAAGCAGAAGAAGGAGGAGGAGAAGGTGTAGTCTGGAGGGTGAATCAGAAGAAGCAGAAGAAGGAGAAGGAGAAGGTGAAGTCTGGAGGGTGAATCGGAAGAAGTAGAAGAAGGAGAAGGTGAAGTCTGGAGGGTGAATCAGAAGAAGTAGAAGAAGGAGAATTAGAAGGTGAAGTCTGGAGGGTGAATCAGAAGAAGCAGAAGAAGGAGAAGGAGAAGGTGAAGTCTGGAGGGTGAATCAGAAGAAGCTGAAGAAGGAGAAGGAGAAGATGAAGTCTGGAGGGTGAATCAGAAGAAGTAGAAGAAGGAGAAGGAGAAGGTGAAGCCTGGAGGGTGAATCAGAAGGAGCAGAAGAAGGAGAAGGAGAAGGTGAAGTCTGGAGGGTGAATCAGAAGAAGCAGAAGAAGGAGAAGGAGAAGGTGAAGTCTGGAGGGTGAATCAGAAGAAGCAGAATAAGGAGAAGGAGAAGATGAAGTCTGGAGGGTGAATCAGAAGAAGTAGAAGAAGGAGAAGGGAAGGTGAAGTCTGGAGGGTGAATCAGAAGAAGCAGAAGAAGGAGAAGGAGAAGGTGAAGTCTGGAGGGTGAATCAGAACAAGCAGAAGAAGGAGAAGGAGAAGGTGAAGTCAGGAGGGTGAATAAGAAGAAGCAGAAGAAGGAGAAGGAGAAGGTAAAGTTAGGAGGGTGAATCAGAAGAAGCAGAAGAAGGAGAAGGAGAAGGAGAAGGTGAAGTCAGGAGGGTGAAGCAGAAGAAGTAGAAGAAGGAGAAGGAGAAGGTGAAGTCAGGAGGGTGAAGCAGAAGAAGCAGAAGAAGGAGAAGGAGAAGGTGAAGCCTGGAGGGTGAATCAGAAGAAGCAGAATAAGGAGAAGGAGAAGGTGAAGTCTGGAGGGTGAATCAGAAGAAGCAGAAGAAGGAGAAGGAGAAGATGAAGTCTGGAGGGTCAATCAGAAGAAGTAGAAGAAGGAGAAGGAGAAGGTGAGGTCTGGAGGGTGAATCAGAAGAAGCAGAAGAAGGAGAAGGAGAAGGTGAAGTCTGGAGGGTGAATCAGAAGAAGCAGAAGAAGGAGAAGGAGAAGGTGAAGTCTGGAGGGTGAATCAGCAGAAGCAGAAGAAGGAGAAGGAGAAGGTGAATTCAGGCGGGTGAATCAGAAGAAGCAGAAGAAGGAGAAGGAGAAGGTGAAGTTAGGAGGGTGAATCAGAAGAAGCAGAAGAAGGAGAAGGAGAAGGTGAAGTCAGGAGGGTGAAGCAGAAGAAGCAGAAGAAGGAGAAGGAGAAGGTGATGTCTGGAGGGCGCAGCAGAAGAAGCAGAAGAAGGAGAAGGAGAAGGTGAAGTCTGGAGGGCGAAGCAGAAGAAGCAGAAGAAGGAGAAGGAGAAGGTGAAGTCTGGAGGGCGAAGCAGAAGAAGCAGAAGAAGGAGAAGGAGAAGGTGAAGTCTGGAGGGTGAAGCAAAAGAAGCAGAAGAAGGAGAAGGAGAAGGTGAAGTCTGGAGGGTGAATCAGAAGAAGTAGAAGAAGGAGAAGTAGGAGGTGAAGTCTGGAGGTTGAATCAGAAGAAGCAGAAGAAGCAGAAGGAGAAGGTGAAGTCTGGAGGGTGAATCAGAAGAAGCAGGAGAAGGAGAAGGAGAAGATGAAGTCTGGAGGATGAATCAGAAGAAGTAGAAGAAGGAGAAGGAGAAGGTGAAGCCTGGAGGGTGAATCAGAAGAAGCAGAAGAAGGAGAAGGAGAAGGTGAAGTCTGGTGGGTGAATCAGAAGAAGCAGAAGAAGGAAAAGGAGAAGGTGAAGCCTGGAGGGTGAATCAGAAGAAGCAGAATAAGGAGAAGGAGAAGGTGAAGTCTGGAGGGTGAATCAGAAGAAGCAGAAGAAGGAGAAGGAGAAGATGAAGTCTGGAGGGTGAATCAGAAGAAGTAGAAGAAGGAGAAGGAGAAGGTGAGGTCTGGAGGGTGAATCAGAAGAAGCAGAAGAAGGAGAAGGAGAAGGTGAAGTCTGGAGGGTGAATCAGAAGAAGCAGAAGAAGGAGAAGGAGAAGGTGAAGTCAGGAGGGTGAAGCAGAAGAAGCAGAAGAAGGAGAAGGAGAAGGTGAATTCAGGAGGGTGAATCAGAAGAAGCAGAAGAAGGAGAAGGAGAAGGTGAAGTTAGGAGGGTGAATCAGAAGAAGCAGAAGAAGGAGAAGGAGAAGGTGAAGTCAGGAGGGTGAAGCAGAAGAAGCAGAAGAAGGAGAAGGAGAAGGTGAAGTCTGGAGGGCGCAGCAGAAGAAGCAGAAGAAGGAGAAGGAGAAGGTGAAGTCTGGAGGGCGAAGCAGAAGAAGCAGAAGAAGGAGAAGGAGAAGGTGAAGTCTGGAGGGCGAAGCAGAAGAAGCAGAAGAAGGAGAAGGAGAAGGTGAAGTCTGGAGGGTGAAGCAAAAGAAGCAGAAGAAGGAGAAGGAGAAGGTGAAGTCTGGAGGGTGAAGCAGAAGAAGCAGAAGAAGGAGAAGGAGAAGGTGAAATCTGGAGGGTGTAGCAGAAGAAGCAGAAGAAGGAGAAGGAGAAGGTGAAGTCTGGAGGGTGAAGCAGAAGAAGCAGAAGAAGGAGAAGGAGAAGGTGAAGTCAGGAGGGTGAATCAGAAGAAGTAGAAGAAGGAGAAGGAGAAGGTGAAGTCTGGAGGGTGAATCAGAAGAAGCAGAAGAAGGAGAAGGAGAAGGTGAAGTCTGGAGGGTGAATCAGAAGAAGCAGAAGAAGGAGGAGGAGAAAGTAAAGTCTGGAGGGTGAATCAGAAGAAGCAGAAGAAGGAGAAGGAGAAGGTGAAGTCTGGAGGGTGAATCGGAAGAAGTAGAAGAAGGAGAAGGAGAAGGTGAAGTCTGGAGGGTGAATCAGAAGAAGTAGAAGAAGGAGAAGTAGAAGGTGAAGTCTGGAGGGTGAATCAGAAGAAGCAGAAGAAGGAGAAGGAGAAGGTGAAGTCTGGAGGGTGAATCAGAAGAAGCAGAAGAAGGAGAAGGAGAAGATGAAGTCTGGAGGGTGAATCAGAAGAAGTAGAAGAAGGAGAAGGAGAAGGTGAAGCCTGGAGGGTGAATCAGAAGAAGCAGAAGAAGGAGAAGGAGAAGGTGAAGTCTGGAGGGTGAATCAGAAGAAGCAGAAGAAGGAGAAGGAGAAGGTGAAGTCAGGAGGGTGAATCAGAAGAAGCAGAATAAGGAGAAGGAGATGATGAAGTCTGGAGGGTGAATCAGAAGAAGTAGAAGAAGGAGAAGGAGAAGGTGAGGTCTGGAGGGTGAAGCAGAAGAAGCAGAAGAAGGAGAAGGAGAAGGTGAAGTCTGGAGGGTGAATCAGAAGAAGCAGAAGAAGGAGAAGGAGAAGGTGAAGTCAGGAGGGTGAATAAGAAGAAGCAGAAGAAGGAGAAGGAGAAGGTAAAGTTAGGAGGGTGAATCAGAAGAAGCAGAAGAAGGAGAAGGAGAAGGTGAAGTCAGGGGGGTGAAGCAGAAGAAGTAGAAGAAGGAGAAGAAGAAGGTGAAGTCAGGAGGGTGAAGCAGAAGAAGCAGAAGAAGGAGAAGTAGAAGGTGAAGTCTGGAGGGTGAAGCAGAAGAAGCAGAAAAAGGAGAAGGAGAAGGTGAAGTCAGGAGGGTGAATCAGAAGATGTAGAAGAAGGAGAAGGAGAAGGTGAAGTCTGGAGGGTGAATCAGAAGAAGTAGAAGAAGGAGAAGGAGAAGGTGAAGTCTGGAGGGTGACTCAGAAGAAGTAGAAGAAGGAGAAGGAGAAGGTGAAGTCTGGAGGACGAATCAGAAGAAGCAGAAGAAGGAGAAGGAGAAGGTGAAGTCTGGAGGGAGAAGCAGAAGAAGTAGAAGAAGGAGAAGGAGAAGGTGAAGTCTGGAGGGTGAATCAGAAGAAGTAGAAGAAGGAGAAGGAGAAGGTAAAGTCTGGAGGGTGAATCAGAAGAAGTAGAAGAAGGAGAAGGAGAAGGTGAAGTCTGGAGGGTGAATCAGAAGAAGCAGAAGAAGGAGAAGGAGAAGGTGAAGTCTGGAGGGTGAATCAGAAGAACTAGAAGAAGGAGAAGGAGAAGGTGTAATCTGGAGGGTGAATCAGAAGAAATAGACGAAGGAGAAGGAGAAGGTGAAGTCTGGAGGGTGAATCAGAAGAAGCAGAAGAAGGAGAAGGAGAAGGTGAAGTCTGGAGGGTGAATCAGAAGAAGTAGAAGAAGGAGAAGGAGAAGGTGAAGTCTGGAGGGTGAATCAGAAGAAGCAGAAGAAGGAGAAGGAAAAGGTGAAGTCTGGAGGGTGAATCAGAAGAAGCAGAAGAAGGAGAAGGAGAAGGTGAAGTCTGGAGGGTGAATCAGAAGAAGCAGAAGAAGGAGAAGGAGAAGGTGAAGTCTGGAGGGTGAATCAGAAGAAGCAGAAGAAGTAGAAGGAGAAGGTGAAGTCTGGAGGGTGAATCAGAAGAAGCAGAAGAAGGAGAAGGAGAAGGTGAAGTCAGGAGGGTGAATCAGAAGAAGCAGAAGAAGGAGAAGGAGAAGGTGAAGTCTGGAGTGTGAATCAGAAGAAGCAGAAGAAGGAGAAGGGGAAGGTGAAGACTGGAGGTTGAATCAGAAGAAGTAGAAGAAGGAGAAGGGGAAGGTGAAGACTGGAGGCTGAATCAGAAGAAGTAGAAGAAGGAGAAGGAGAAGGTGAAGTCTGGAGGGTGAATCAGAAGAAGTAGAAGAAGCAGAAGGAGAAGGCGAAGTCTGGAGGGTGAATCAGAAGAAGCAGGAGAAGGAGAAGGAGAAGGTGAAGTCTGGAGGGTGAATCAGAAGAAGGAGAAGGAGAAGATGAAGTCTGGAGGGCGAATCAGAAGGAGTAGAAGAAGGAGAAGGAGAAGGTGAGGTCTGGAGGGTGAATCACAAGAAGCAGAAGAAGGAGAAGGAGAAGGTGAAGTCTGAAGGGTGAATCAGAAGAAGCAGAAGAAGGAGAAGGAGGAGGTGAAGTCGGGAGGGTGAATCAGAAGAAGCAGAAGAAGGAGAAGGAGAAGGTGAGGTCTGGAGGGTGAATCAGAAGAAGCAGAAGAAGGAGAAGGAGAAGGTGTAGTCTGGAGGGTGAATCAGAAGAAGTAGAAGAAGGAGAAGTAGAAGGTGAAGTCTGGAGGGTGAATCAGAAGAAGCAGAAGAAGCAGAAGGAGAAGGTGAAGTCTGGAGGGTGATTCAGAAGAAGCAGAAGAAGGAGAAGGAGAAGATGAAGTCTGGAGGGTGAATCAGAAGAAGTAGAAGAAGGAGAAGGAGAAGGTGAAGCCTGGAGGGTGAATCAGAAGAAGCAGAAGAAGGAGAAGGAGAAGGTGAAGACTGGAGGGTGAATCAGAAGAAGCAGAAGAAGGAGAAGGAGAAGGTGAAGTCTGGAGGGTGAATCAGAAGAAGCAGAATAAGGAGAAGGAGAAGGTGAAGTCTGGAGGGTGAATCAGAAGAAGCAGAAGAAGGAGAAGGAGAAGATGAAGTCTGGAGGGTGAATCAGAAGAAGTAGAAGAAGGAGAAGGAGAAGGTGAGGTCTGGAGGGTGAATCAGAAGAAGCAGAACAAGGAGAAGGAGAAGGTGAAGTCTGGAGGGTGAATCAGAAGAAGAAGCAGAAGAAGGAGAAGGAGAAGGTGAATCAGAAGAAGCAGAAGATGGAGAAGGAGAAGGTGAAGTCTGGGGGCGCAGCAGAAGAAGCAGAAGAAGGAGAAGGAGTAGGTGAAGTCTGGAGGGTGAAGCAGAAGAAGCAGAAGAAGGAGAAGGAGAAGGGGAAGTCTGGATTGTGAATCAGAAGATGTAGAAGAAGGAGAAGGAGAAGGTGATGTCAGGATGGTGAAGCAGAAGAAGGAGAAGAAGGAGAAGGAGAAGGTGAAGTCTGGTGGGTGAAGCAGAAGAAGCAGAAGAAGCAGAAGGAGAAGGTGAAGTCTGGAGGGCGAAGCAGAAGAAGCAGAAGAAGGAGAAGGAGAAGGTGAAGTCTGGAGGGCGCAGCAGAAGAAGCAGAAGAAGGAGAAGGAGAAGGTGAAGTCTGGAGGGTGAAGCAGAAGAAGCAGAAGAAGGAGAAGGAGAAGGTGAAGTCTGGAGGGTGAATCAGAAGAAGTAGAAGAAGGAGAAGGAGAAGATGAAGTCAGGAGGGTGAAGCAGAAGAAGCAGAAGAAGGAGAAGGAGAAGATGAAGTCTGGAGGGTGAATCAGAAGAAGCAGAAGAAGGAGAAGGAGAAGGTGAAGTCTGGAGGGCGAAGCAGAAGAAGCAGAAGAAGGAGAAGGAGAAGGTGAAGTCTGGAGGGTGAAGCAGAAGAAGCAGAAGAAGGAGAAGGAGAAGGTGAAGTCTGGAGGGTGAATCAGAAGAAGTAGAAGAAGGAGAAGGAGAAGGTGAAGTCAGGAGGGTGAAGCAGAAGAAGCAGAAGAAGGAGAAGGAGAAGGTGAAGTCTGGAGGGTGAATCAGAAGAAGCAGAAGAAGGAGAAGGAGAAGGTGAAGCCTGGAGGGTGAAGCAGAAGAAGCAGAAGAAGGAGAAGGAGAAGGTGAAGTCTGGAGGGTGAATCAGAAGAAGTAGAAGAAAGAGAAGGAGAAGGTGAAGTCTGGAGGGTGAATCAGAAGAAGTAGAAGAAGGAGAAGGAGAAGGTGAAGTCTGGAGGGTGAATCAGATGAAGTAGAAGAAGGAGAAGGAAAAGGTGAAGTCTGGAGGGTGAATCAGAAGAAGCAGAAAAAGGAGAAGGAGAAGGTGAAGTCTGGAGGGAGAAGCAGAAGAAGTAGAAGAAGGAGAAGGAGAAGGTGAAGTCTGGAGGGTGAATCAGAAGAAGTAGAAGAAGGAGCAGGAGAAGGTGTAGTCTGGAGGGTGAATCAGAAGAAGTAGAAGAAGGAGAAGGAGAAGGTGAAGTCTGGAGGGTGAATCAGAAGAAGCAGAAGAAGGAGAAGGAAAAGGTGAAGTCTGGAGGGTGAATCAGAAGAAGTAGAAGAAGGAGAAGGAGAAGGTGTAGTCTGGAGGGTGAATCAGAAGAAGTAGACGAAGGAGAAGGAGAAGGTGAAGCCTGGAGGGTGAATCAGAAGAAGCAGAAGAAGGAGAAGGAGAAGGTGAAGTCTGGAGGGTGAAGCAGAAGAAGCAGAAGAAGGAGAAGGAGAAGGTGAAGTCTGGAGGGTGAATCAGAAGAAGTAGAAGAAGGAGAAGGAGAAGGTGAAGTCAGGAGGGTGAAGCAGAAGAAGCAGAAGAAGGAGAAGGAGAAGGTGAAGTCTGGAGGGTGAATCAGAAGAAGCAGAAGAAGGAGAAGGAGAAGGTGAAGCCTGGAGGGTGAAGCAGAAGAAGCAGAAGAAGGAGAAGGAGAAGGTGAATCTGGAGGGTGAATCAGAAGAAGTAGAAGAAGGAGAAGGAGTAGGTGAAGTCTGGAGGGTGAATCAGAAGAAGTAGAAGAAGGAGAAGGAGAAGGTGAAGTCTGGAGGGTGAATCAGATGAAGTAGAAGAAGGAGAAGGAAAAGGTGAAGTCTGGAGGGTGAATCAGAAGAAGCAGAAAAAGGAGAAGGAGAAGGTGAAGTCTGGAGGGAGAAGCAGAAGAAGTAGAAGAAGGAGAAGGAGAAGGTGAAGTCTGGAGGGAGAATCAGAAGAAGTAGAAGAAGGAGCAGGAGAAGGTGTGGTCTGGAGGGTGAATCAGAAGAAGTAGAAGAAGGAGAAGGAGAAGGTGAAGTCTGGAGGGTGAATCAGAAGAAGCAGAAGAAGGAGAAGGAGAAGGTGAAGTCTGGAGGGTGAATCAGAAGAAGTAGAAGAAGGAGAAGGAGAAGGTGTAGTCTGGAGGGTGAATCAGAAGAAGTAGACGAAGGAGAAGGAGAAGGTGAAGCCTGGAGGGTGAATCAGAAGAAGCAGAAGAAGGAGAAGGAGAAGGTGAAGTCTGGAGGGTGAATCAGAAGAAGTAGAAGAAGGAGAAGGAGAAGGTGAAGTCTGGAGGGTGAATCAGAAGAAGCAGAAGAAGGAGAAGGAGAAGGTGAAGTCTGGAGGGTGAATCAGAAGAAGCAGAAGAAGGAGAAGGAGAAGGTGAAGTCTGGAGGGTGAATCAGAAGAAGCAGAAGAAGGAGAAGGAGAAGGTGAAGTCTGGAGGGTGAATCAGAAGGGGCAGAAGAAGTAGAAGGAGAAGGTGAAGTCTGGAGGGTGAATCAGAAGAAGCAGAAGAAGGAGAAGGAGAAGGTGAAGTCAGGAGGGTGAATCAGAAGAAGCAGAAGAAGGAGAAGGAGAAGGTGAAGTCTGGAGGGTGAATCAGAAGAAGCAGAAGAAGGAGAAGGAGAAGGTGAAGACTGGAGGGTGAATCAGAAGAAGTAGAAGAAGGAGAAGGAGAAGGTGAAGTCTGGAGGGTGAATCAGAAGAAGCAGAAGAAGGAGAAGGAGAAGGTGAAGTCTGGAGGGTGAATCAGAAGAAGCAGAATAAGGAGAAGGAGAAGGTGAAGTCTGGAGGTTGAATCAGAAGAAGCAGAAGAAGGAGAAGGAGAAGATGAAGTCTGGAGGGTGAATCAGAAGAAGTAGAAGAAGGAGAAGGAGAAGGTGAGGTCTGGAGGGTGAATCAGAAGAAGCAGAAGAAGGAGAAGGAGAAGGTGAAGTCTGGAGGGTGCATCAGAAGAAGCAGAAGAAGGAGAAGGAGAAGGTGAATCAGAAGAAGCAGAAGACGGAGAAGGAGAAGATGAAGTCTGGGGGGCGCAGCAGAAGAAGCAGAAGAAGGAGAAGGAGAAGGTGAAGTCTGGAGGGTGAAGCAGAAGAAGCAGAAGAAGGAGAAGGAGAAGGTGAAGTCTGGATTGTGAATCAGAAGAAGTAGAAGAAGGAGAAGGAGAAGGTGAAGGCAGGAGGGTGAAGCAGAAGAAGGAGAAGAAGGAGAAGGAGAAGGTGAAGTCTAGAGGGTGAAGCAGAAGAAGCAGAAGAAGGAGAAGGAGAAGGTGAAGTCTGGAGGGCGAAGCAGAAGAAGCAGAAGAAGGAGAAGGAGAAGGTGAAGTCAGGAGGGTGAAGCAGAAGAAGCAGAAGAAGGAGAAGGAGAAGGTGAAGTCTGGAGTGTGAATCAGAAGAAGCAGAAGAAGGAGAAGGAGAAGGTGAAGTCTGGAGGGCGAAGCAGAAGAAGCAGAAGAAGGAGAAGGAGAAGGTGAAGTCTGGAGGGTGAAGCAGAAGAAGCAGAAGAAGGAGAAGGAGAAGGTGAAGTCTGGAGGGTGAATCAGAAGAAGTAGAAGAAGGAGAAGGAGAAGGTGAAGTCAGGAGGGTGAAGCAGAAGAAGCAGAAGAAGGAGAAGGAGAAGGTGAAGTCTGGAGGGTGAAGCAGAAGAAGCAGAAGAAGGAGAAGGAGAAGGTGAAGTCTGGAGGGTGAAGCAGAAGAAGCAGAAGAAGGAGAAGGAGAAGGTGAAGTCTGGAGGGTGAATCAGAATAAGTAGAAGAAGGAGAAGGAGAAGGTGAAGTCTGGAGGGTGAATCAGAAAAAGTAGAAGAAGGAGAAGGAGAAGGTGAAGTCTGGAGGGTGAATCAGAAGAAGTAGAAGAAGGAGAAGGAGAAGGTGAAGTCTGGAGGGCGAATCAGAAGAAGCAAAAGAAGGAGAAGGAGAAGGTGAAGTCTGGAGGGAGAAGCAGAAGAAGTAGAAGAAGGAGAAGGAGAAGGTGAAGTCTGGAGGGTGAATCAGAAGAAGTAGAAGAAGGAGAAGGAGAAGGTGAAGTCTGGAGGGTGAATCAGAAGAAGTAGAAGAAGGAGAAGGAGAAGGTGAAGTCTGGAGGGTGAATCAGAAGAAGCAGAAGAAGGAGAAGGAGAAGGTGAAGTCTGGAGGGTGAATCAGAAGAAGTAGAAGAAGGAGAAGGAGAAGGTGTAGTCTGGAGGGTGAATCAGAAGAAGTAGACGAAGGAGAAGGAGAAGGTGAAGTCTGGAGGGTGAATCAGAAGAAGCAGAAGAAGGAGAAGGAGAAGGTGATGTCTGGAGGGTGAATCAGAAGGAGTAGAAGAAGGAGAAGGAGAAGGTGAAATCTGGAGGGTGAATCAGAAGAAGCAGAAGAAGGAGAAGGAGTAGGTGAAGTCTGGAGGGTGAATCAGAAGAAGCAGAAGAAGGAGAAGGAGAAGGTGAAGTCTGGAGGGTGAATCAGAAGAAGCAGAAGAAGGAGAAGGAGAAGGTGAAGTCTGGAGGGTGAATCAGAAGAAGCAGAAGAAGTAGAAGGAGAAGGTGAAGTCTGGAGGGTGAATCAGAAGAAGTAGAAGAAGGAGAAGGAGAAGGTGAAGTCTGGAGGGTGAATCAGAAGAAGCAGACGAAGGAGAAGGAGAAGGTGAAGTCAGGAGGGTGAATCAGAAGAAGCAGAAGAAGGAGAAGGAGAAGGTGAAGTCTGGAGGGTGAATCAGAAGAAGCAGAAGAAGGAGAAGGAGAAGGTGAAGACTGGAGGGTGAATCAGAAGAAGTAGAAGAAGGAGAAGGAGAAGGTGAAGTCTGGAGGGTGTATCAGAAGAAGTCGAAGAAGGAGAAGGAGAAGGCGAAGTCTGGAGGGTGAATCAGAAGAAGCAGAAGAAGGAGAAGGAGAAGTTGAAGTCTGGAGGGTGAATCAGAAGAAGCAGAAGAAGGAGAAGGAGAAGATGAAGTCTGGAGGGTGAATCAGAAGAAGTCGAAGAAGGAGAAGGAGAAGGTGAGGTCTGGAGCGTGAATCAGAAGAAGCAGAAGAAGGAGAAGGAGAAGGTGAAGTCTGAAGGGTGAATCAGAAGAAGCAGAAGAAGGAGAAGCAGAAGGTGAAGTCTGGAGGGTGAATCAGAAGAAGCAGAAGAAGGAGAAGGAGAAGGTGAAGTCTGGCGGGTGAATCAGAAGAAGCAGAAGAAGGAGAAGGAGAAGGTGAAGTCTGGAGGGTGAATCAGAAGAAGTAGAAGAAGGAGAAGGAGAAGGTGAAGTCTGGAGGGTGAATCAGAAGAAGTAGAAGAAGGAGAAGTAGAAGGTGAAGTCTGGAGGGTGAATCAGAAGAAGCAGAAGAAGCAGAAGGAGAAGGTGAAGTCTGGAGGGTGAATTAGAAGAAGCAGAAGAAGGAGAAGGAGAAGATGAAGTCTGGAGGGTGAATCAGAAGAAGTAGAAGAAGCAGAAGGAGAAGGTGAAGCCTGGAGGGTGAATCAGAAGAAGCAGAAGAAGGAGAAGGAGAAGGTGAAGTCTGGAGGGTGTATCAGAAGAAGCAGAAGAAGGAGAAGGAGAAGGTGAAGTCTGGAGGGTGAATCAGAAGAAGCAGAATAAGGAGAAGGACAAGGTGAAGTCTGGAGGGTGAATCAGAAGAAGCAGAAGAAGGAGAAGGAGAAGATGAAGTCTGGAGGGTGAATCAGAAGAAGCAGAAGAAGGAGAAGGAGAAGGTGAAGTCTGGAGGGTGAATCAGAAGAAGCAGAAGAAGGAGAAGGAGAAGGTGAAGTCTGGAGGGTGAATCAGAGGAAGCAGAAGAAGTAGAAGGAGAAGGTGAAGTCTGGAGGCTGAATCAGAAGAAGTAGAAGAAGGAGAAGGAGAAGGTGAAGTCTGGAGGGTGAATCAGAAGAAGTAGAAGAAGGAGAAGGAGAAGGTGAAGTCAGGAGGGTGAATCAGAAGAAGCAGAAGAAGGAGAAGGAGAAGGTGAAGTCTGGAGGGTGAATCAGAAGAAGCAGAAGAAGGAGAAGGAGAAGGTGAAGACTGGAGGGTGAATCAGAAGAAGTAGAAGAAGGAGAAGGAGAAGGTGAAGTCTGGAGGGTGAATCAGAAGAAGCAGAAGAAAGAGAAGGAGAAGGTGAAGTCTGGAGGGTGAATCAGAAGAAGCAGAATAAGGAGAAGGAGAAGTTGAAGTCTGGAGGGTGAATCAGAAGAAGCAGAAGAAGGAGAAGGAGAGGATGAAGTCTGGAGGGTGTATCAGAAGAAGTAGAAGAAGGAGAAGGAGAAGGTGAGGTCTGGAGGGTGAATCAGAAGAAGCAGAAGAAGGAGAAGGAGAAGGTGAAGTCTGGAGGGTGATTCAGAAGAAGCAGAAGAAGGAGAAGGAGAAGGTGAAGTCTGGGGGGCGCAGCAGAAGAAGCAGAAGAAGGAGAAGGAGAAGGTGAAGTCTGGAGGGTGAAGCAGAAGAAGCAGAAGAAGGAGAAGGAGAAGGTGAAGTCTGGATTGTGAATCAGAAGAAGTAGAAGAAGGAGAAGGAGAAGGTGAAGTCAGGAGGGTGAAGCAGAAGAAGGAGAAGAAGGAGAAGGCGAAGGTGAAGTCTGGAGGGTGAAGCAGAAGAAGCAGAAGAAGGAGAAGGAGAAGGTGAAGTCTGGAGGGCGAAGCAGAAGAAGCAGAAGAAGGAGAAGGAGAAGGTGAAGTCTGGAGCGCGCAGCAGAAGAAGCAGAAGAAGGAGAAGGAGAAGGTGAAGTCTGGAGGGCGAAGCAGAAGAAGCAGAAGAAGGAGAAGGAGAAGGTGAAGTCTGGAGGGTGAAGCAGAAGAAGCAGAAGAAGGAGAAGGAGAAGGTGAAGTCTGGAGGGTGAATCAGAAGAAGTAGAAGAAGGAGAAGGAGAAGGTGAAGTCTGGAGGGTGAATCAGAAGAAGCAGAAGAAGGAGAAGGAGAAGGTGAAGTCTGGAGGGTGAATCAGAAGATGCAGAAGAAGTAGAAGGAGAAGGTGAAGTCTGGAGGGTGAATCAGAAGAAGTAGAAGAAGGGGAAGGAGAAGGTGAAGTCTGGAGGGTGTATCAGAAGAAGCAGAAGAAGGAGAAGGAGAAGGTGAAGTCAGGAGGGTGAATCAGAAGAAGAAGAAGAAGGAGAAGGAGAAGGTGAAGTCTGGAGGGTGAATCAGAAGAAGCAGAAGAAGGAGAAGGAGAAGGTGAAGACTGGAGGGTGAATCAGAAGAAGTAGAAGAAGGAGAAGGAGAAGGTGAAGTCTGGAGGGTGAATCAGAAGAAGCAGAAGAAGGAGAAGGAGAAGGTGAAGTCTGGAGGGTGAATCAGAAGAAGCAGAATAAGGAGAAGGAGAAGGTGAAGTCTGGAGGGTGAATCAGAAGAAGCAGAAGAAGGAGAAGGAGAAGATGAAGTCTGGAGGGTGAATCAGAAGAAGTAGAAGAAGGAGAAGGAGAAGGTGAGGTCTGGAGGGTGAATCAGAAGAAGCAGAAGAAGCAGAAGGAGAAGGTGAAGTCTGGAGGGTGAATCAGAAGAAGCAGAAGAAGGAGAAGGAGAAGGTGAATCAGAAGAAGCAGAAGAAGGAGAAGGAGAAGATGAAGTCTGGGGGGCGCAGCAGAAGAAGCAGAAGAAGGAGAAGGAGAAGGTGAAGTCTGGAGGGTGAAGCAGAAGAAGCAGAAGAAGGAGAAGGAGAAGGTGAAGTCTGTATTGTGAATCAGAAGAAGTAGAAGAAGGAGAAGGAGAAGGTGAAGGCAGGAGGGTGAAGCAGAAGAAGGAGAAGAAGGAGAAGGTGAAGTCTGGTGGGTGAAGCAGAAGAAGCAGAAGAAGGAGAAGGAGAAGGTGAAGTCTGGAGGGCGAAGCAGAAGAAGCAGAAGAAGGAGAAGGATAAGGTGAAGTCTGGAGGGCGCAGCAGAAGAAGCAGAAGAAGGAGAAGGAGAAGGTGAAGTCTGGAGGGTGAAGGAGAAGAAGCAGAAGAAGGAGAAGGAGAAGGTGAAGTCTGGAGGGTGTATCAGAAGAAGCAGAAGAAGGAGAAGCAGAAGGTGAAGTCTGGAGTGTGAATCTGAAGAAGCAGAAGAAGGAGAAGGAGAAGGTGAAGTCTGGAGGGCGAAGCAGAAGAAGCAGAAGAAGGAGAAGGAGAAGGTGAAGTCTGGAGGGTGAAGCAGAAGAAGCAGAAGAAGGAGAAGGAGAAGGTGAAGTCTGGAGGGTGAATCAGAAGAAGTAGAAGAAGGAGAAGGAGAAGGTGAAGTCAGGAGGCTGAAGCAGAAGAAGCAGAAGAAGGAGAAGGAGAAGGTGAAGTCTGGAGGGTGCATCAGAAGAAGTAGAAGAAGGAGAAGGAGAAGGTGAAGTCTGGAGGGTGAATCAGAAGTAGTAGAAGAAGGAGAAGGAGAAGGGGAAGTCTGGAGGATGAATCAGAAGAAGCAGAAGAAGGAGAAGGAGAAGGTGAAGTCTGGAGGGTGAATCAGAAGAAGTCGAAGAAGGAGAAGGAGAAGGTGTAGGCTGGAGGGTGAATCAGAAGAAGTAGACGAAGGAGAAGTTGAAGGTGAAGTCTGGAGGGTGAATCAGAAGAAGCAGAAGAAGGAGAAGGAGAAGTTGATGTCTGGAGGGTGAATCAGAAGGAGTAGAAGAAGGAGAAGGAGAAGGTGAAGTCTGGAGGGTGAATCAGAAGAAGCAGAAGAAGGAGAAGGAGTAGGTGAAGTCTGGAGGGTGAATCAGAAGAAGCAGAAGAAGGAGAAGGAGAAGGTGAAGTCTGGAGGGTGAATCAGAAGAAGCAGAAGAAGGAGAAGGAGAAGGTGAAGTCTGGAGGGTGAAACAGAAGAAGCAGAAGAAGGAGAAGGAGAAGGTGAAGTCTGGAGGGTGAATCAGAAGAAGCAGAAGAAGGAGAAGGAGAAGGTGAAGTCAGGGGGGTGAAGCAGAAGAAGTAGAAGAAGGAGAAGGAGATGGTGAAGTCTGGAGGGTGAAGCAGAAGAAGCAGAAGAAGGAGAAGCAGAAGGTGAAGTCTGGAGGGCGCAGCAGAAGATGCAGAAGAAGGAGAAGGAGAAGCTAAAGTCTGGAGGGTGAAGCAGAAGAAGCAGAAGAAGGAGAAGGAGAAGGTGAAGTCTGGAGGGTGAATCAGAAGAAGTAGAAGAAAGAGAAGGAGAAGGTGAAGTCAGGAGGGTGAAGCAGAAGAACAGAAGAAGGAGAAGGAGAAGGTGAAGTCTGGAGGGTGAATCAGAAGAAGCAGAAGAAGGAGAAGGAGAAGGTGAAGTCTGGAGGGCGAAGCAGAAGAAGCAGAAGAAGGAGAAGGAGAAGGTGAAGTCTGGAGGGTGAAGCAGAAGAAGCAGAAGAAGGAGAAGGAGAAGGTGAAGTCTGGAGGGTGAATCAGAAGAAGTAGAAGAAGGAGAAGGAGAAGGTGAAGTCAGGAGGGTGAAGCAGAAGAAGCAGAAGAAGGAGAAGGAGAAGATGAAGTCTGGAGGGTGAAGCTGAAGAAGCAGAAGAAGGAGAAGGAGAAGGTGAAGTCTGGAGGGTGAAGCAGAATAAGCAGAAGAAAGAGAAGGAGAAGGTGAAGTCAGGAGGGTGAAGCAGAAGAACAGAAGAAGGAGAAGGAGAAGGTGAAGTCTGGAGGGTGAATCAGAAGAAGCAGAAGAAGGAGAAGGAGAAGGTGAAGTCAGGAGGGTGAATCAGAAGAAGCAGAAGAAGGAGAAGGAGAAGGTGAAGTTAGGAGGGTGAATCAGAAGAAGCAGAAGAAGGAGAAGGAGAAGGTGAAGTCAGGGGGGTGAAGCAGAAGAAGTAGAAGAAGGAGAAGGAGATGGTGAAGTCAGGAGGGTGAAGCAGAAGAAGCAGAAGAAGGAGAAGGAGAAGGTGAAGTCTGGAGGGCGCAGCAGAAGAAGCAGAAGAAGGAGAAGGAGAAGGTAAAGTCTGGAGGGTGAAGCAGAAGAAGCAGAAGAAGGAGAAGGAGAAGGTGAAGTCTGGAGGGTGAATCAGAAGAAGTAGAAGAAGGAGAAGGAGAAGGTGAAGTCAGGAGGGTGAAGCAGAAGAAGCAGAAGAAGGAGAAGGAGAAGGTGAAGTCTGGAGGGTGAATCAGAAGAAGCAGAAGAAGGAGAAGGAGAAGGTGAAGTCTGGAGGGCGAAGCAGAAGAAGCAGAAGAAGGAGAAGGAGAAGGTGAAGTCTGGAGGGTGAAGCAGAAGAAGCAGAAGAAGGAGAAGGAGAAGTTGAAGTCTGGAGGGTGAATCAGAAGAAGTAGAAGAAGGAGAAGGAGAAGGTGAAGTCAGGAGGGTGAAGCAGAAGAAGCAGAAGAAGGAGAAGGAGAAGATGAAGTCTGGAGGGTGAAGCAGAAGAAGCAGAAGAAGGAGAAGGAGAAGGTGAAGTCTGGAGGGTGAAGCAGAAGAAGCAGAAGAAGGAGAAGGAGAAGGTGAAGTCTGGAGGGTGAAGCAGAAGAAGCAGAAGAAGGAGAAGGAGAAGGTGAAGTCTGGTGGGTGAATCAGAAGAAATAGAAGAAGGAGAAGGAGAAGTGAAGTCAGGAGGGTGAAGCAGAAGAAGCAGAAGAAGGAGAAGGAGAAGGTGAGGTCTGGAGGGTGAATCAAAAGAAGCAGAAGAAGGAGAAGCAGAAGGTGAAGTCTGAAGGGTGAATCAGAAGAAGCAGAAGAAGGAGAAGGAGAAGGTGAAGTCTGGAGGGTGAATCAGAAGAAGCAGAAGAAGGAGAAGGAGAAGGTGAAGTCTGGAGGCTGAATCAGAAGAAGCAGAAGAAGGAGAAGGAGAAGGTGAAGTCTGGAGGGTGAATCAGAAGAAGTAGAAGAAGGAGAAGGAGAAGGTGAAGTCTGGAGGGTGAATCAGAAGAAGTAGAAGAAGGAGAAGCTGAAGATGAAGTCTGGAGGGTGAATCAGAAGAAGCAGAAGAAGGAGAAGGAGAAGGTGAAGTCTGGAGGGTGAATCAGAAGAAGCAGAAGAAGGAGAAGGAGAAGATGAAGTCTGGAGGGTGAATCAGAAGAAGCAGAAGAAGGAGAAGGAGAAGGTGAAGTCTGGAGGGTGAATCAGAAGAAGCAGAATCAGGAGAAGGAGAAGGTGAAGACTGGAGGGTGAATCAGAAGAAGCAGAAGAAGGAGAAGGAGAAGGTTAAGTCTGGAGGGTGAAACAGAAGAAGCAGAAGAAGTAGAAGGAGAAGGTGAAGTCTGGAGGGTGAATCAGAAGAAGTAGAAGAAGGAGAAGGAGAAGGTGAAGTCTGGAGGCTGAATCAGAAGAAGTAGAAGAAGGAGAAGGAGTAGGTGAAGTCTGGAGGTTGAAGCAGAAGAAGTAGAAGAAGGAGAAGGAGAAGGTAAAGTCAGGAGGGTGAATCAGAAGAAGTAGAAGCAGGAGAAGGAGAAGGTGAAGTCAGGAGGGTGAATCAGGAGAAGTAGAAGAAGGAGAAGGAGAAGGTGAAGTCTGGAGGGTGAATCAGAAGAAGTAAAAGAAGGAGAAGGTGAAGTCTGGAGGGTGAATCAGAAGAAATAGAAGAAGGAGAAGGAGAAGGTGAAGTCTGGATGGTGAATCAGAAGAAGCAGAAGAAGGAGAAGGAGAAGGTGAAGTCTGGAGGGAGAAGCAGAAGAAGTAGAAGAAGGAGAAGGAGAAGGTGAAGTCAGGAGGGTGAAGCAGAAGAAGCAGAAGAAGGAGAAGGAGAAGGTGAAGTCAGGAGGGTGAATCAGAAGAAGTAGAAGAAGGAGAAGGAGAAGGTGAAGTCTAGAGGGTGAATCAGAAGAAGTAGAAGAAGGAGAAGGAGAAGGTGAAGCCTGGAGGGTGAATCAGAAGAAGTAGAAGAAGGAGAAGGAGAAGGTGAAGTCTGGAGGGTGAATCAGAAGAAGCAGAAGAAGGAGAAGGAGAAGGTGAAGTCTGGAGGGAGAAGCAGAAGAAGTAGAAGAAGGAGAAGGAGAAGGTGAAGTCTGGAGGGTGAATCAGAAGAAGTAGAAGAAGGAGAAGGAGAAGGTGAAGTCTGGAGGGTGAATCAGAAGTAGTAGAAGAAGGAGAAGGAGAAGGTGAAGTCCGGAGGATGAATCAGAAGAAGCAGAAGAAGGAGAAGGAGAAGGTGAAGTCTGGAGGGTGAATCAGAAGAAGTAGAAGAAGGAGAAGGAGAAGGTGTAGTCTGGAGGGTGAATCAGAAGAAGTAGACGAAGGAGAAGGAGAAGGTGAAGTCTGGATGGTGAATCAGAAGAAGCAGAAGAAGGAGAAGGAGAAGGTGATGTCTGGAGGGTGAATCAGAAGAAGCAGAAGAAGGAGAAGGAGAAGATGAAGTCTGGAGGGTGAAGCTGAAGAAGCAGAAGAAGGAGAAGGAGAAGGTGAAGTCTGGAGGGTGAAGCAGAATAAGCAGAAGAAAGAGAAGGAGAAGGTGAAGTCAGGAGGGTGAAGCAGAAGAACAGAAGAAGGAGAAGGAGAAGGTGAAGTCTGGAGGGTGAATCAGAAGAAGCAGAAGAAGGAGAAGGAGAAGGTGAAGTCAGGAGGGTGAATCAGAAGAAGCAGAAGAAGGAGAAGGAGAAGGTGAAGTTAGGAGGGTGAATCAGAAGAAGCAGAAGAAGGAGAAGGAGAAGGTGAAGTCAGGGGGGTGAAGCAGAAGAAGTAGAAGAAGGAGAAGGAGATGGTGAAGTCAGGAGGGTGAAGCAGAAGAAGCAGAAGAAGGAGAAGGAGAAGGTGAAGTCTGGAGGGCGCAGCAGAAGAAGCAGAAGAAGGAGAAGGAGAAGGTAAAGTCTGGAGGGTGAAGCAGAAGAAGCAGAAGAAGGAGAAGGAGAAGGTGAAGTCTGGAGGGAGAAGCAGAAGAAGTAGAAGAAGGAGAAGGAGAAGGTGAAGTCAGGAGGGTGAAGCAGAAGAAGCAGAAGAAGGAGAAGGAGAAGGTGAAGTCAGGAGGGTGAATCAGAAGAAGTAGAAGAAGGAGAAGGAGAAGGTGAAGTCTAGAGGGTGAATCAGAAGAAGTAGAAGAAGGAGAAGGAGAAGGTGAAGCCTGGAGGGTGAATCAGAAGAAGTAGAAGAAGGAGAAGGAGAAGGTGAAGTCTGGAGGGTGAATCAGAAGAAGCAGAAGAAGGAGAAGGAGAAGGTGAAGTCTGGAGGGAGAAGCAGAAGAAGTAGAAGAAGGAGAAGGAGAAGGTGAAGTCTGGAGGGTGAATCAGAAGAAGTAGAAGAAGGAGAAGGAGAAGGTGAAGTCTGGAGGGTGAATCAGAAGTAGTAGAAGAAGGAGAAGGAGAAGGTGAAGTCCGGAGGATGAATCAGAAGAAGCAGAAGAAGGAGAAGGAGAAGGTGAAGTCTGGAGGGTGAATCAGAAGAAGTAGAAGAAGGAGAAGGAGAAGGTGTAGTCTGGAGGGTGAATCAGAAGAAGTAGACGAAGGAGAAGGAGAAGGTGAAGTCTGGATGGTGAATCAGAAGAAGCAGAAGAAGGAGAAGGAGAAGGTGATGTCTGGAGGGTGAATCAGAAGAAGCAGAAGAAGGAGAAGGAGAAGATGAAGTCTGGAGGGTGAAGCTGAAGAAGCAGAAGAAGGAGAAGGAGAAGGTGAAGTCTGGAGGGTGAAGCAGAATAAGCAGAAGAAAGAGAAGGAGAAGGTGAAGTCAGGAGGGTGAAGCAGAAGAACAGAAGAAGGAGAAGGAGAAGGTGAAGTCTGGAGGGTGAATCAGAAGAAGCAGAAGAAGGAGAAGGAGAAGGTGAAGTCAGGAGGGTGAATCAGAAGAAGCAGAAGAAGGAGAAGGAGAAGGTGAAGTTAGGAGGGTGAATCAGAAGAAGCAGAAGAAGGAGAAGGAGAAGGTGAAGTCAGGGGGGTGAAGCAGAAGAAGTAGAAGAAGGAGAAGGAGATGGTGAAGTCAGGAGGGTGAAGCAGAAGAAGCAGAAGAAGGAGAAGGAGAAGGTGAAGTCTGGAGGGCGCAGCAGAAGAAGCAGAAGAAGGAGAAGGAGAAGGTAAAGTCTGGAGGGTGAAGCAGAAGAAGCAGAAGAAGGAGAAGGAGAAGGTGAAGTCTGGAGGGTGAATCAGTAGAAGTAGAAGAAGGAGAAGGAGAAGGTGAAGTCAGGAGGGTGAAGCAGAAGAAGCAGAAGAAGGAGAAGGAGAAGGTGAAGTCTGGAGGGTGAATCAGAAGAAGCAGAAGAAGGAGAAGGAGAAGGTGAAGTCTGGAGGGCGAAGCAGAAGAAGCAGAAGAAGGAGAAGGAGAAGGTGAAGTCTGGAGGGTGAAGCAGAAGAAGCAGAAGAAGGAGAAGGAGAAGTTGAAGTCTGGAGGGTGAATCAGAAGAAGTAGAAGAAGGAGAAGGAGAAGGTGAAGTCAGGAGGGTGAAGCAGAAGAAGCAGAAGAAGGAGAAGGAGAAGATGAAGTCTGGAGGGTGAAGCAGAAGAAGCAGAAGAAGGAGAAGGAGAAGGTGAAGTCTGGAGGGTGAAGCAGAAGAAGCAGAAGAAGGAGAAGGAGAAGGTGAAGTCTGGAGGGTGAATCAGAAGAAGTAGAAGAAGGAGAAGGAGAAGGTGAAGTCAGGATGGTGAAGCAGAAGAAGCAGAAGAAGGAGAAGGAGAAGGTGAAGTCTGGAGGGTGAAGCAGAAGAAGCAGAAGAAGGAGAAGGAGAAGGTGAAGTCTGGAGGGTGAAGCAGAAGAAGCAGAAGAAGGAGAAGGAGAAGGTGAAGTCTGGTGGGTGAATCAGAAGAAATAGAAGAAGGAGAAGGAGAAGTGAAGTCAGGAGGGTGAAGCAGAAGAAGCAGAAGAAGGAGAAGGAGAAGGTGAGGTCTGGAGGGTGAATCAAAAGAAGCAGAAGAAGGAGAAGCAGAAGGTGAAGTCTGAAGGGTGAATCAGAAGAAGCAGAAGAAGGAGAAGGAGAAGGTGAAGTCTGGAGGGTGAATCAGAAGAAGCAGAAGAAGGAGAAGGAGAAGGTGAAGTCTGGAGGCTGAATCAGAAGAAGCAGAAGAAGGAGAAGGAGAAGGTGAAGTCTGGAGGGTGAATCAGAAGAAGTAGAAGAAGGAGAAGGAGAAGGTGAAGTCTGGAGGGTGAATCAGAAGAAGTAGAAGAAGGAGAAGCTGAAGATGAAGTCTGGAGGGTGAATCAGAAGAAGCAGAAGAAGGAGAAGGAGAAGGTGAAGTCTGGAGGGTGAATCAGAAGAAGCAGAAGAAGGAGAAGGAGAAGATGAAGTCTGGAGGGTGAATCAGAAGAAGCAGAAGAAGGAGAAGGAGAAGGTGAAGTCTGGAGGGTGAATCAGAAGAAGCAGAATCAGGAGAAGGAGAAGGTGAAGACTGGAGGGTGAATCAGAAGAAGCAGAAGAAGGAGAAGGAGAAGGTTAAGTCTGGAGGGTGAAACAGAAGAAGCAGAAGAAGTAGAAGGAGAAGGTGAAGTCTGGAGGGTGAATCAGAAGAAGTAGAAGAAGGAGAAGGAGAAGGTGAAGTCTGGAGGCTGAATCAGAAGAAGTAGAAGAAGGAGAAGGAGTAGGTGAAGTCTGGAGGTTGAAGCAGAAGAAGTAGAAGAAGGAGAAGGAGAAGGTAAAGTCAGGAGGGTGAATCAGAAGAAGTAGAAGCAGGAGAAGGAGAAGGTGAAGTCAGGAGGGTGAATCAGGAGAAGTAGAAGAAGGAGAAGGAGAAGGTGAAGTCTGGAGGGTGAATCAGAAGAAGTAAAAGAAGGAGAAGGTGAAGTCTGGAGGGTGAATCAGAAGAAATAGAAGAAGGAGAAGGAGAAGGTGAAGTCTGGAGGGTGAATCAGAAGAAGCAGAAGAAGGAGAAGGAGAAGGTGAAGTCTGGAGGGAGAAGCAGAAGAAGTAGAAGAAGGAGAAGGAGAAGGTGAAGTCAGGAGGGTGAAGCAGAAGAAGCAGAAGAAGGAGAAGGAGAAGGTGAAGTCAGGAGGGTGAATCAGAAGAAGTAGAAGAAGGAGAAGGAGAAGGTGAAGTCTAGAGGGTGAATCAGAAGAAGTAGAAGAAGGAGAAGGAGAAGGTGAAGCCTGGAGGGTGAATCAGAAGAAGTAGAAGAAGGAGAAGGAGAAGGTGAAGTCTGGAGGGTGAATCAGAAGAAGCAGAAGAAGGAGAAGGAGAAGGTGAAGTCTGGAGGGAGAAGCAGAAGAAGTAGAAGAAGGAGAAGGAGAAGGTGAAGTCTGGAGGGTGAATCAGAAGAAGTAGAAGAAGGAGAAGGAGAAGGTGAAGTCTGGAGGGTGAATCAGAAGTAGTAGAAGAAGGAGAAGGAGAAGGTGAAGTCCGGAGGATGAATCAGAAGAAGCAGAAGAAGGAGAAGGAGAAGGTGAAGTCTGGAGGGTGAATCAGAAGAAGTAGAAGAAGGAGAAGGAGAAGGTGTAGTCTGGAGGGTGAATCAGAAGAAGTAGACGAAGGAGAAGGAGAAGGTGAAGTCTGGATGGTGAATCAGAAGAAGCAGAAGAAGGAGAAGGAGAAGGTGATGTCTGGAGGGTGAATCAGAAGGAGTAGAAGAAGGAGAAGGAGAAGATGAAGTCTGGAGGGTGAATCAGAAGAAGCAGAAGAAGGAGAAGGAGTAGGTGAAGTCTGGAGGGTGAATCAGAAGAAGCAGAAGAAGGAGAAGGAGAAGATGAAGTCTGGAGGGTGAATCAGAAGAAGCAGAAGAAGGAGAAGGAGAAGGTGAAGTCTGGAGGGTGAAACAGAAGAAGCAGAAGAAGTAGAAGGAGAAGGTGAAGTCTGGAGGGTGAATCAGAAGAAGCAGAAGAAGGAGAAGGAGAAGGTGAAGTCAGGGGGGTGAAGCAGAAGAAGTAGAAGAAGGAGAAGGAGATGGTGAAGTCTGGAGGGTGAAGCAGAAGAAGCAGAAGAAGGAGAAGGAGAAGGTGAAGTCTGGAGGGCGCAGCAGAAGATGCAGAAGAAGGAGAAGGAGAAGCTAAAGTCTGGAGGGTGAAGCAGAAGAAGCAGAAGAAGGAGAAGGAGAAGGTGAAGTCTGGAGGGTGAATCAGAAGAAGTAGAAGAAAGAGAAGGAGAAGGTGAAGTCAGGAGGGTGAAGCAGAAGAACAGAAGAAGGAGAAGGAGAAGGTGAAGTCTGGAGGGTGAATCAGAAGAAGCAGAAGAAGGAGAAGGAGAAGGTGAAGTCTGGAGGGCGAAGCAGAAGAAGCAGAAGAAGGAGAAGGAGAAGGTGAAGTCTGGAGGGTGAAGCAGAAGAAGCAGAAGAAGGAGAAGGAGAAGATGAAGTCTGGAGGGTGAAGCAGAAGAAGCAGAAGAAGGAGAAGGAGAAGGTGAAGTCTGGAGGGTGAATCAGAAGAAGTAGAAGAAGGAGAAGGAGAAGGTGTAGTCTGGAGGGTGAATCAGAAGAAGTAGACGAAGGAGAAGGAGAAGGTGAAGTCTGGATGGTGAATCAGAAGAAGCAGAAGAAGGAGAAGGAGAAGGTGATGTCTGGAGGGTGAATCAGAAGGAGTAGAAGAAGGAGAAGGAGAAGATGAAGTCTGGAGGGTGAATCAGAAGAAGCAGAAGAAGGAGAAGGAGTAGGTGAAGTCTGGAGGGTGAATCAGAAGAAGCAGAAGAAGGAGAAGGAGAAGGTGAAGTCTGGAGGGTGAATCAGAAGAAGCAGAAGAAGGAGAAGGAGAAGGTGAAGTCTGGAGGGTGAAACAGAAGAAGCAGAAGAAGTAGAAGGAGAAGGTGAAGTCTGGAGGGTGAATCAGAAGAAGCAGAAGAAGGAGAAGGAGAAGGTGAAGTCAGGGGGGTGAAGCAGAAGAAGTAGAAGAAGGAGAAGGAGATGGTGAAGTCTGGAGGGTGAAGCAGAAGAAGCAGAAGAAGGAGAAGGAGAAGGTGAAGTCTGGAGGGCGCAGCAGAAGATGCAGAAGAAGGAGAAGGAGAAGCTAAAGTCTGGAGGGTGAAGCAGAAGAAGCAGAAGAAGGAGAAGGAGAAGGTGAAGTCTGGAGGGTGAATCAGAAGAAGTAGAAGAAAGAGAAGGAGAAGGTGAAGTCAGGAGGGTGAAGCAGAAGAACAGAAGAAGGAGAAGGAGAAGGTGAAGTCTGGAGGGTGAATCAGAAGAAGCAGAAGAAGGAGAAGGAGAAGGTGAAGTCTGGAGGGCGAAGCAGAAGAAGCAGAAGAAGGAGAAGGAGAAGGTGAAGTCTGGAGGGTGAAGCAGAAGAAGCAGAAGAAGGAGAAGGAGAAGATGAAGTCTGGAGGGTGAAGCAGAAGAAGCAGAAGAAGGAGAAGGAGAAGGTGAAGTCTGGAGGGTGAAGCAGAAGAAGTAGAAGAAGGAGAAGGAGAAGGTGAAGTCTGGAGGGTGAATCAGAAGAAGTAGAAGAAGGAGAAGGAGAAGGTGAAGTCAGGATGGTGAAGCAGAAGAAGCAGAAGAAGGAGAAGGAGAAGGTGAAGTCTGGAGGGTGAAGCAGAAGAAGCAGAAGAAGGAGAAGGAGAAGGTGAAGTCTGGAGGGTGAAGCAGAAGAAGCAGAAGAAGGAGAAGGAGAAGGTGAAGTCTGGAGGGTGAATCAGAAGAAATAGAAGAAGGAGAAGGAGAAGTGAAGTCAGGAGGGTGAAGCAGAAGAAGCAGAAGAAGGAGAAGGAGAAGGTGAGGTCTGGAGGGTGAATCAAAAGAAGCAGAAGAAGGAGAAGGAGAAGGTGAAGTCTGAAGGGTGAATCAGAAGAAGCAGAAGAAGGAGAAGGAGAAGGTGAAGTCTGGAGGGTGAATCAGAAGAAGCAGAAGAAGGAGAAGGAGAAGGTGAAGTCTGGAGGCTGAATCAGAAGAAGCAGAAGAAGGAGAAGGAGAAGTCTGGAGGGTGAATCAGAAGAAGTAGAAGAAGGAGAAGGAGAAGATGAAGTCTGGAGGGTGAATCAGAAGAAGCAGAAGAAGGAGAAGGAGAAGGTGAAGTCTGGAGGGTGAATCAGAAGAAGCAGAAGAAGGAGAAGGAGAAGGTGAAGTCTGGAGGGTGAATCAGAAGAAGCAGAATCAGGAGAAGGAGAAGGTGAAGACTGGAGGGTGAATCAGAAGAAGCAGAAGAAGGAGAAGGAGAAGGTGAAGTCTGGAGGGTGAATCAGAAGAAGTAGAAGAAGGAGAAGGAGAAGGTGAAGTCTGGAGGGTGAAGCAGAAGAAGTAGAAGAAGGAGAAGGAGAAGGTGAAGTCAGGAGGGTGAATCAGGAGAAGTAGAAGAAGGAGAAGGAGAAGGTGAAGTCTGGAGGGTGAATCAGAAGAAGTAGAAGAAGGAGAAGGAGAAGGTGAAGTCTGGAGGGTGAATCAGAAGTAGTAGAAGAAGGAGAAGGAGAAGGTGAAGTCCGGAGGATGAATCAGAAGAAGCAGAAGAAGGAGAAGGAGAAGGTGAAGTCTGGAGGGTGAATCAGAAGAAGTAGAAGAAGGAGAAGGAGAAGGTGTAGTCTGGAGGGTGAATCAGAAGAAGTAGACGAAGGAGAAGGAGAAGGTGAAGTCTGGATGGTGAATCAGAAGAAGCAGTAGAAGGAGAAGGAGAAGGTGATGTCTGGAGGGTGAATCAGAAGGAGTAGAAGAAGGAGAAGGAGAAGATGAAGTCTGGAGGGTGAATCAGAAGAAGCAGAAGAAGGAGAAGGAGTAGGTGAAGTCTGGAGGGTGAATCAGAAGAAGCAGAAGAAGGAGAAGGAGAAGGTGAAGTCTGGAGGGTGAATCAGAAGAAGCAGAAGAAGGAGAAGGAGAAGGTGAAGTCTGGAGGGTGAAACAGAAGAAGCAGAAGAAGTAGAAGGAGAAGGTGAAGTCTGGAGGGTGAATCAGAAGAAGCAGAAGAAGGAGAAGGAGAAGGTGAAGTTAGGGGGGTGAAGCAGAAGAAGTAGAAGAAGGAGAAGGAGATGGTGAAGTCTGGAGGGTGAAGCAGAAAAAGCAGAAGAAGGAGAAGGAGAAGGTGAAGTCTGGAGGGCGCAGCAGAAGATGCAGAAGAAGGAGAAGGAGAAGCTAAAGTCTGGAGGGTGAAGCAGAAGAAGCAGAAGAAGGAGAAGGAGAAGGTGAAGTCTGGAGGGTGAATCAGAAGAAGTAGAAGAAAGAGAAGGAGAAGGTGAAGTCAGGAGGGTGAAGCAGAAGAACAGAAGAAGGAGAAGGAGAAGGTGAAGTCTGGAGGGTGAATCAGAAGAAGCAGAAGAAGGAGAAGGAGAAGGTGAAGTCTGGAGGGCGAAGCAGAAGAAGCAGAAGAAGGAGAAGGAGAAGGTGAAGTCTGGAGGGTGAAGCAGAAGAAGCAGAAGAAGGAGAAGGAGAAGGTGAAGTCTGGAGGGTGAATCAGAAGAAGTAGAAGAAGGAGATGGAGAAGGTGAAGTCAGGAGGGTGAAGCAGAAGAAGCAGAAGAAGGAGAAGGAGAAGATGAAGTCTGGAGTGTGAAGCAGAAGAAGCAGAAGAAGGAGAAGGAGAAGGTGAAGTCTGGAGGGTGAAGCAGAATAAGCAGAAGAAGGAGAAGGAGAAGGTGAAGTCTGGAGGGTGAATCAGAAGAAGTAGAAGAAGGAGAAGGAGAAGGTGAAGTCAGGATGGTGAAGCAGAAGAAGCAGAAGAAGGAGAAGGAGAAGGTGAAGTCTGGAGGGTGAAGCAGAAGAAGCAGAAGAAGGAGAAGGAGAAGGTGAAGTCTGGAGGGTGAAGCAGAAGAAGCAGAAGAAGGAGAAGGAGAAGGTGAAGTCTGGAGGGTGAATCAGAAGAAATAGAAGAAGGAGAAGGAGAAGTGAAGTCAGGAGGGTAAAGCAGAAGAAGCAGAAGAAGGAGAAGGAGAAGTGAAGTCAGGAGGGTGAAGCAGAAGAAGCAGAAGAAGGAGAAGGAGAAGGTGAAGTTAGGAGGGTGAATCAGAATAAGCAGAAGAAGGAGAAGGTGAAGTCAGGGGGGTGAAGCAGAAGAAGTAGAAGAAGGAGAAGGAGATGGTGAAGTCAGGAGGGTGAAGCAGAAGAAGCAGAAGAAGGAGAAGGAGAAGGTGAAGTCTGGAGGGCGCAGCAGAAGAAGCAGAAGAAGGAGAAGGAGAAGGTAAAGTCTGGAGGGTGAAGCAGAAGAAGCAGAAGAAGGAGAAGGAGAAGGTGAAGTCTGGAGGGTGAATCAGAAGAAGTAGAAGAAGGAGAAGGAGAAGGTGAAGTCAGGAGGGTGAAGCAGAAGAAGCAGAAGAAGGAGAAGGAGAAGGTGAAGTCTGGAGGGTGAATCAGAAGAAGCAGAAGAAGGAGAAGGAGAAGGTGAAGTCTGGAGGGCGAAGCAGAAGAAGCAGAAGAAGGAGAAGGAGAAGGTGAAGTCTGGAGGGTGAAGCAGAAGAAGCAGAAGAAGGAGAAGGAGAAGGTGAAGTCTGGAGGGTGAATCAGAAGAAGTAGAAGAAGGAGAAGGAGAAGGTGAAGTCAGGAGGGTGAAGCAGAAGAAGCAGAAGAAGGAGAAGGAGAAGATGAAGTCTGGAGGGTGAAGCAGAAGAAGCAGAAGAAGGAGAAGGAGAAGGTGAAGTCTGGAGGGTGAAGCAGAAGAAGCAGAAGAAGGAGAAGGAGAAGGTGAAGTCTGGAGGGTGAATCAGAAGAAGTAGAAGAAGGAGAAGGAGAAGGTGAAGTCAGGATGGTGAAGCAGAAGAAGCAGAAGAAGGAGAAGGAGAAGGTGAAGTCTGGAGGGTGAAGCAGAAGAAGCAGAAGAAGGAGAAGGAGAAGGTGAAGTCTGGAGGGTGAAGCAGAAGAAGCAGAAGAAGGAGAAGGAGAAGGTGAAGTCTGGAGGGTGAATCAGAAGAAATAGAAGAAGGAGAAGGAGAAGTGAAGTCAGGAGGGTGAAGCAGAAGAAGCAGAAGAAGGAGAAGGAGAAGGTGAGGTCTGGAGGGTGAATCAAAAGAAGCAGAAGAAGGAGAAGGAGAAGGTGAAGTCTGAAGGGTGAATCAGAAGAATCAGAAGAAGGAGAAGGAGAAGGTGAAGTCTGGAGGGTGAATCAGAAGAAGTTGACGAAGGAGAAGGAGAAGGTGAAGTCTGGAGTGAGAATCAGAAGAAGCAGAAGAAGGAGAAGGAGAAGGTGAAGTCTGGAGGGTGAATCAGAAGAAGTAGAAGAAGGAGAAGGAGAAGGTGAAGTCTGGAGGGTGAATCAGAAGAAGTAGAAGAAGGAGAAGGAGAAGGTGAAGTCTGGAGGGTGAATCAGAAGAAGTAGAAGAAGGTGAAGGAGAAGATGAAGTCTGGAGGGTGAATCAGAAGAAGCAGAAGAAGGAGAAGGAGAAGGTTAAGTCTGGAGGGTGAATCAGAAGAAGCAGAAGAAGGAGAAGGAGAAGATGAAGTCTGGAGGGTGAATCAGAAGAAGCAGAAGAAGGAGAAGGAGAAGGTGAAGTCTGGAGGGTGAATCAGAAGAAGCAGAATCAGGAGAAGGAGAAGGTGAAGACTGGAGGGTGAATCAGAAGAAGCAGAAGAAGGAGAAGGAGAAGGTGAAGTCTGGAGGGTGAATCAGAAGAAGTAGAAGAAGGAGAAGGAGAAGGTGAAGTCAGGAGGGTGAATCAGAAGAAGTCGAAGCAGGAGAAGGAGAAGGTGAAGTCAGGAGGGTGAATCAGGAGAAGTAGAAGAAGGAGAAGGAGAAGGTGAAGTCTGGAGGGTGAATCAGAAGAAGTAGAAGAAGGAGAAGGTGAAGTCTGGAGGGTGAATCAGAAGAAATAGAAGAAGGAGAAGGAGAAGGTGTAGTCTGGAGGGTGAATCAGACGAAGCAGAAGAAGGAGAAGGAGAAGGTGAAGTCTGGAGGGAGAAGCAGAAGAAGTAGAAGAAGGAGAAGGAGAAGGTGAAGTCTGGAGGGTGAATCAGAAGAAGCAGAAGAAGGAGAAGGAGAAGGTGAAGTTAGGGGGGTGAAGCAGAAGAAGTAGAAGAAGGAGAAGGAGATGGTGAAGTCTGGAGGGTGAAGCAGAAGAAGCAGAAGAAGGAGAAGGAGAAGGTGAAGTCTGGAGGGCGCAGCAGAAGATGCAGAAGAAGGAGAAGGAGAAGCTAAAGTCTGGAGGGTGAAGCAGAAGAAGCAGAAGAAGGAGAAGGAGAAGGTGAAGTCTGGAGGGTGAATCAGAAGAAGTAGAAGAAAGAGAAGGAGAAGGTGAAGTCAGGAGGGTGAAGCAGAAGAACAGAAGAAGGAGAAGGAGAAGGTGAAGTCTGGAGGGTGAATCAGAAGAAGCAGAAGAAGGAGAAGGAGAAGGTGAAGTCTGGAGGGCGAAGCAGAAGAAGCAGAAGAAGGAGAAGGAGAAGGTGAAGTCTGGAGGGTGAAGCAGAAGAAGCAGAAGAAGGAGAAGGAGAAGGTGAAGTCTGGAGGGTGAATCAGAAGAAGTAGAAGAAGGAGATGGAGAAGGTGAAGTCAGGAGGGTGAAGCAGAAGAAGCAGAAGAAGGAGAAGGAGAAGATGAAGTCTGGAGGGTGAAGCAGAAGAAGCAGAAGAAGGAGAAGGAGAAGGTGAAGTCTGGAGGGTGAAGCAGAATAAGCAGAAGAAGGAGAAGGAGAAGGTGAAGTCTGGAGGGTGAATCAGAAGAAGTAGAAGAAGGAGAAGGAGAAGGTGAAGTCAGGATGGTGAAGCAGAAGAAGCAGAAGAAGGAGAAGGAGAAGGTGAAGTCTGGAGGGTGAAGCAGAAGAAGCAGAAGAAGGAGAAGGAGAAGGTGAAGTCTGGAGGGTGAAGCAGAAGAAGCAGAAGAAGGAGAAGGAGAAGGTGAAGTCTGGAGGGTGAATCAGAAGAAATAGAAGAAGGAGAAGGAGAAGTGAAGTCAGGAGGGTAAAGCAGAAGAAGCAGAAGAAGGAGAAGGAGAAGTGAAGTCAGGAGGGTGAAGCAGAAGAAGCAGAAGAAGGAGAAGGAGAAGGTGAAGTTAGGAGGGTGAATCAGAATAAGCAGAAGAAGGAGAAGGAGAAGGTGAAGTCAGGGGGGTGAAGCAGAAGAAGTAGAAGAAGGAGAAGGAGATGGTGAAGTCAGGAGGGTGAAGCAGAAGAAGCAGAAGAAGGAGAAGGAGAAGGTGAAGTCTGGAGGGCGCAGCAGAAGAAGCAGAAGAAGGAGAAGGAGAAGGTAAAGTCTGGAGGGTGAAGCAGAAGAAGCAGAAGAAGGAGAAGGAGAAGGTGAAGTCTGGAGGGTGAATCAGAAGAAGTAGAAGAAGGAGAAGGAGAAGGTGAAGTCAGGAGGGTGAAGCAGAAGAAGCAGAAGAAGGAGAAGGAGAAGGTGAAGTCTGGAGGGTGAATCAGAAGAAGCAGAAGAAGGAGAAGGAGAAGGTGAAGTCTGGAGGGCGAAGCAGAAGAAGCAGAAGAAGGAGAAGGAGAAGGTGAAGTCTGGAGGGTGAAGCAGAAGAAGCAGAAGAAGGAGAAGGAGAAGGTGAAGTCTGGAGGGTGAATCAGAAGAAGTAGAAGAAGGAGAAGGAGAAGGTGAAGTCAGGAGGGTGAAGCAGAAGAAGCAGAAGAAGGAGAAGGAGAAGATGAAGTCTGGAGGGTGAAGCAGAAGAAGCAGAAGAAGGAGAAGGAGAAGGTGAAGTCTGGAGGGTGAAGCAGAAGAAGCAGAAGAAGGAGAAGGAGAAGGTGAAGTCTGGAGGGTGAATCAGAAGAAGTAGAAGAAGGAGAAGGAGAAGGTGAAGTCAGGATGGTGAAGCAGAAGAAGCAGAAGAAGGAGAAGGAGAAGGTGAAGTCTGGAGGGTGAAGCAGAAGAAGCAGAAGAAGGAGAAGGAGAAGGTGAAGTCTGGAGGGTGAAGCAGAAGAAGCAGAAGAAGGAGAAGGAGAAGGTGAAGTCTGGAGGGTGAATCAGAAGAAATAGAAGAAGGAGAAGGAGAAGTGAAGTCAGGAGGGTGAAGCAGAAGAAGCAGAAGAAGGAGAAGGAGAAGGTGAGGTCTGGAGGGTGAATCAAAAGAAGCAGAAGAAGGAGAAGGAGAAGGTGAAGTCTGAAGGGTGAATCAGAAGAATCAGAAGAAGGAGAAGGAGAAGGTGAAGTCTGGAGGGTGAATCAGAAGAAGCAGAAGAAGGAGAAGGAGAAGGTGAAGTCTGGAGGCTGAATCAGAAGAAGCAGAAGAATGAGAAGGAGAAGGTGAAGTCTGGAGGGTGAATCAGAAGAAGTAGAAGAAGGAGAAGGAGAAGGTGAAGTCTGGAGGGTGAATCAGAAGAAGTAGAAGAAGGAGAAGGAGAAGATGAAGTCTGGAGGGTGAATCAGAAGAAGCAGAAGAAGGAGAAGGAGAAGGTGAAGTCTGGAGGGTGAATCAGAAGAAGCAGAATCAGGAGAAGGTGAAGTCTGGAGGGTGAATCAGAAGAAATAGAAGAAGGAGAAGGAGAAGGTGTAGTCTGGAGGGTGAATCAGAAGAAGCAGAAGAAGGAGAAGGAGAAGGTGAAGTCTGGAGGGAGAAGCAGAAGAAGTAGAAGAAGGAGAAGGAGAAGGTGAAGTCAGGAGGGTGAAGCAGAAGAAGCAGAAGAAGGAGAAGGAGGAGGTGAAGTCAGGAGGGTGAATCAGAAGAAGTAGAAGAAGGAGAAGGAGAAGGTGATGTCTAGAGGGTGAATCAGAAGAAGTAGAAGAAGGAGAAGGAGAAGGTGAAGCCTGAAGGGTGAATCAGAAGAAGTAGAAGAAGGAGAAGGAGAAGGTGAAGTCTGGAGGGTGAATCAGAAGAAGCAGAAGAAGGAGAAGGAGAAGGTGAAGTCTGGAGGGAGAAGCAGAAGAAGTAGAAGAAGGAGAAGGAGAAGGTGAAGTCTGGAGGGTGAATCAGAAGAAGTAGAAGAAGGAGAAGGAGAAGGTGAAGTCTGGAGGGTGAATCAGAAGAAGTAGAAGAAGGAGAAGGAGAAGGTGAAGTCTGGAGGGTGAATCAGAAGAAGCAGAAGAAGGAGAAGGAGAAGGTGAAGTCTGGAGGGTGAATCAGAAGAAGTAGAAGAAGGAGAAGGAGAAGGTGTAGTCTGGAGGGTGAATCAGAAGAAGTTGACGAAGGAGAAGGAGAAGGTGAAGTCTGGAGTGAGAATCAGAAGAAGCAGAAGAAGGAGAAGGAGAAGGTGAAGTCTGGAGGGTGAATCAGAAGAAGTAGAAGAAGGAGAAGGAGAAGGTGAAGTCTGGAGGGTGAATCAGAAGAAGTAGAAGAAGGAGAAGGAGAAGGTGAAGTCTGGAGGGTGAATCAGAAGAAGTAGAAGAAGGTGAAGGAGAAGATGAAGTCTGGAGGGTGAATCAGAAGAAGCAGAAGAAGGAGAAGGAGAAGGTTAAGTCTGGAGGGTGAATCAGAAGAAGCAGAAGAAGGAGAAGGAGAAGATGAAGTCTGGAGGGTGAATCAGAAGAAGCAGAAGAAGGAGAAGGAGAAGGTGAAGTCTGGAGGGTGAATCAGAAGAAGCAGAATCAGGAGAAGGAGAAGGTGAAGACTGGAGGGTGAATCAGAAGAAGCAGAAGAAGGAGAAGGAGAAGGTGAAGTCTGGAGGGTGAAGCAGAAGAAGCAGAAGAAGGAGAAGGAGAAGGTGAAGTCTGGAGGGTGAAGCAGAAGAAGCAGAAGAAGGAGAAGGAGAAGGTGAAGTCTGGAGGGTGAATCAGAAGAAGTAGAAGAAGGAGAAGGAGAAGGTGAAGTCAGGATGGTGAAGCAGAAGAAGCAGAAGAAGGAGAAGGAGAAGGTGAAGTCTGGAGGGTGAAGCAGAAGAAGCAGAAGAAGGAGAAGGAGAAGGTGAAGTCTGGAGGGTGAAGCAGAAGAAGCAGAAGAAGGAGAAGGAGAAGGTGAAGTCTGGAGGGTGAATCAGAAGAAATAGAAGAAGGAGAAGGAGAAGTGAAGTCAGGAGGGTGAAGCAGAAGAAGCAGAAGAAGGAGAAGGAGAAGATGAGGTCTGGAGGGTGAATCAAAAGAAGCAGAAGAAGGAGAAGGAGAAGGTGAAGTCTGAAGGGTGAATCAGAAGAAGCAGAAGAAGGAGAAGGAGAAGGTGAAGTCTGGAGGGTGAATCAGAAGAAGCAGAAGAAGGAGAAGGAGAAGGTGAAGTCTGGAGGCTGAATCAGAAGAAGCAGAAGAATGAGAAGGAGAAGGTGAAGTCTGGAGGGTGAATCAGAAGAAGTAGAAGAAGGAGAAGGAGAAGGTGAAGTCTGGAGGGTGAATCAGAAGAAGTAGAAGAAGGAGAAGGAGAAGATGAAGTCTGGAGGGTGAATCAGAAGAAGCAGAAGAAGGAGAAGGAGAAGGTGAAGTCTGGAGGGTGAATCAGAAGAAGCAGAATCAGGAGAAGGTGAAGTCTGGAGGGTGAATCAGAAGAAATAGAAGAAGGAGAAGGAGAAGGTGTAGTCTGGAGGGTGAATCAGAAGAAGCAGAAGAAGGAGAAGGAGAAGGTGAAGTCTGGAGGGAGAAGCAGAAGAAGTAGAAGAAGGAGAAGGAGAAGGTGAAGTCAGGAGGGTGAAGCAGAAGAAGCAGAAGAAGGAGAAGGAGGAGGTGAAGTCAGGAGGGTGAATCAGAAGAAGTAGAAGAAGGAGAAGGAGAAGGTGATGTCTAGACGGTGAATCAGAAGAAGTAGAAGAAGGAGAAGGAGAAGGTGAAGCCTGAAGGGTGAATCAGAAGAAGTAGAAGAAGGAGAAGGAGAAGGTGAAGTCTGGAGGGTGAATCAGAAGAAGCAGAAGAAGGAGAAGGAGAAGGTGAAGTCTGGAGGGAGAAGCAGAAGAAGTAGAAGAAGGAGAAGGAGAAGGTGAAGTCTGGAGGGTGAATCAGAAGAAGTAGAAGAAGGAGAAGGAGAAGGTGAAGTCTGGAGGGTGAATCAGAAGAAGTAGAAGAAGGAGAAGGAGAAGGTGAAGTCTGGAGGGTGAATCAGAAGAAGCAGAAGAAGGAGAAGGAGAAGGTGAAGTCTGGAGGGTGAATCAGAAGAAGTAGAAGAAGGAGAAGGAGAAGGTGTAGTCTGGAGGGTGAATCAGAAGAAGTTGACGAAGGAGAAGGAGAAGGTGAAGTCTGGAGTGAGAATCAGAAGAAGCAGAAGAAGGAGAAGGAGAAGGTGAAGTCTGGAGGGTGAATCAGAAGAAGTAGAAGAAGGAGAAGGAGAAGGTGAAGTCTGGAGGGTGAATCAGAAGAAGTAGAAGAAGGAGAAGGAGAAGGTGAAGTCTGGAGGGTGAATCAGAAGAAGTAGAAGAAGGAGAAGGAGAAGATGAAGTCTGGAGGGTGAATCAGAAGAAGCAGAAGAAGGAGAAGGAGAAGGTTAAGTCTGGAGGGTGAATCAGAAGAAGCAGAAGAAGGAGAAGGAGAAGATGAAGTCTGGAGGGTGAATCAGAAGAAGCAGAAGAAGGAGAAGGAGAAGGTGAAGTCTGGAGGGTGAATCAGAAGAAGCAGAATCAGGAGAAGGAGAAGGTGAAGACTGGAGGGTGAATCAGAAGAAGCAGAAGAAGGAGAAGGAGAAGGTGAAGTCTGGAGGGTGAATCAGAAGAAGTAGAAGAAGGAGAAGGAGAAGGTGAAGTCAGGAGGGTGAATCAGAAGAAGTCGAAGCAGGAGAAGGAGAAGGTGAAGTCAGGAGGGTGAATCAGGAGAAGTAGAAGAAGGAGAAGGAGAAGGTGAAGTCTGGAGGGTGAATCAGAAGAAGTAGAAGAAGGAGAAGGTGAAGTCTGGAGGGTGAATCAGAAGAAATAGAAGAAGGAGAAGGAGAAGGTGTAGTCTGGAGGGTGAATCAGACGAAGCAGAAGAAGGAGAAGGAGAAGGTGAAGTCTGGAGGGAGAAGCAGAAGAAGTAGAAGAAGGAGAAGGAGAAGGTGAAGTCAGGAGGGTGAAGCAGAAGAAGCAGAAGAAGGAGAAGGAGAAGGTGAAGTCAGGAGGGTGAATCAGAAGAAGTAGAAGAAGGAGAAGGAGAAGGTGAAGTCTAGAGGGTGAATCAGAAGAAGTAGAAGAAGGAGAAGGAGAAGGTGAAGCCTGGAGGGTGAATCAGAAGAAGTAGAAGAAGGAGAAGGAGAAGGTGAAGTCTGGAGGGTGAATCAGAAGAAGCAGAAGAAGGAGAAGTAGAAGGTGAAGTCTGGAGGGAGAAGCAGAAGAAGTAGAAGAAGGAGAAGGAGAAGGTGAAGTCTGGAGGGTGAATCAGAAGAAGTAGAAGAAGGAGAAGGAGAAGGTGAAGTCTGGAGGGTGAATCAGAAGAAGTAGAAGAAGGAGAAGGAGAAGGTGAAGTCTGGAGGGTGAATCAGAAGAAGCAGAAGAAGGAGAAGGAGAAGGTGAAGTCTGGAGGGTGAATCAGAAGAAGTAGAAGAAGGAGAAGGAGAAGGTGTAGTCTGGAGGGTGAATCAGAAGAAGTTGACGAAGGAGAAGGAGAAGGTGAAGTCTGGAGTGAGAATCAGAAGAATCAGAAGAAGGAGAAGGAGAAGGTGAAGTCTGGAGGGTGAATCAGAAGAAGTAGAAGAAGGAGAAGGAGAAGGTGAAGTCTGGAGGGTGAATCAGAAGAAGTAGAAGAAGGAGAAGGAGAAGGTGAAGCCTGGAGGGTGAAGCAGAAGAAGTAGAAGAAGGAGAAGGAGAAGGTGAAGTCTGGAGGGTGAATCAGAAGAAGCAGAAGAAGGAGAAGGAGAAGGTGAAGTCTGGAGGGAGAAGCAGAAGAAGTAGAAGAAGGAGAAGGAGAAGGTGAAGTCTGGAGGGTGAATCAGAAGAAGTAGAAGAAGGAGAAGGAGAAGGTGAAGTCTGGAGGGTGAATCAGAAGTAGTAGAAGAAGGAGAAGGAGAAGGTGAAGTCCGGAGGATGAATCAGAAGAAGCAGAAGAAGGAGAAGGAGAAGGTGAAGTCTGGAGGGTGAATCAGAAGAAGTAGAAGAAGGAGAAGGAGAAGGTGTAGTCTGGAGGGTGAATCAGAAGAAGTAGACGAAGGAGAAGGAGAAGGTGAAGTCTGGAGGGTGAATCAGAAGAAGCAGAAGAAGGAGAAGGAGAAGGTGATGTCTGGAGGGTGAATCAGAAGGAGTAGAAGAAGGAGAAGGAGAAGATGAAGTCTGGAGGGTGAATCAGAAGAAGCAGAAGAAGGAGAAGGAGTAGGTGAAGTCTGGAGGGTGAATCAGAAGAAGCAGAAGAAGGAGAAGGAGAAGGTGAAGTCTGGAGGGTGAATCAGAAGAAGCAGAAGAAGGAGAAGGAGAAGGTGAAGTCTGGAGGGTGAAAC
This sequence comes from Somniosus microcephalus, assembly GCF_052327205.1. Lineage (NCBI taxonomy): Eukaryota > Metazoa > Chordata > Chondrichthyes > Squaliformes > Somniosidae > Somniosus > Somniosus microcephalus. The sequence goes on from NW_028225376.1 coordinate 125,712, forward strand.
AGAAGAAGCAGAAGAAGTAGAAGGAGAAGGTGAAGTCTGGAGGGTGAATCAGAAGAAGCAGAAGAAGGAGAAGGAGAATGTGAAGTCAGGGGGGTGAAGCAGAAGAAGTAGAAGAAGGAGAAGGAGATGGTGAAGTCTGGAGGGTGAAGCAGAAGAAGCAGAAGAAGGAGAAGGAGAAGGTGAAGTCTGGAGGGCGCAGCAGAAGATGCAGAAGAAGGAGAAGGAGAAGCTAAAGTCTGGAGGGTGAAGCAGAAGAAGCAGAAGAAGGAGAAGGAGAAGGTGAAGTCTGGAGGGTGAATCAGAAGAAGTAGAAGAAAGAGAAGGAGAAGGTGAAGTCAGGAGGGTGAAGCAGAAGAACAGAAGAAGGAGAAGGAGAAGGTGAAGTCTGGAGGGTGAATCAGAAGAAGCAGAAGAAGGAGAAGGAGAAGGTGAAGTCTGGAGGGCGAAGCAGAAGAAGCAGAAGAAGGAGAAGGAGAAGGTGAAGTCTGGAGGGTGAAGCAGAAGAAGCAGAAGAAGGAGAAGGAGAAGGTGAAGTCTGGAGGGTGAATCAGAAGAAGTAGAAGAAGGAGAAGGAGAAGGTGAAGTCAGGAGGGTGAAGCAGAAGAAGCAGAAGAAGGAGAAGGAGAAGATGAAGTCTGGAGGGTGAAGCAGAAGAAGCAGAAGAAGGAGAAGGAGAAGGTGAAGTCTGGAGGGTGGAGCAGAATAAGCAGAAGAAGGAGAAGGAGAAGGTGAAGTCTGGAGGGTGAATCAGAAGAAGTAGAAGAAGGAGAAGGAGAAGGTGAAGTCAGGATGGTGAAGCAGAAGAAGCGGAAGAAGGAGAAGGAGAAGGTGAAGTCTGGAGGGTGAAGCAGAAGAAGCAGAAGAAGGAGAAGGAGAAGGTGAAGTCTGGAGGGTGAAGCAGAAGAAGCAGAAGAAGGAGAAGGAGAAGGTGAAGTCTGGAGGGTGAATCAGAAGAAATAGAAGAAGGAGAAGGAGAAGTGAAGTCAGGAGGGTGAAGCAGAAGAAGCAGAAGGAGAAGGAGAAGGAGAAGTCTGGAGGGTGAATCAGAAGAAGCAGAAGAAGGAGAAGGAGAAGGTGAAGTCAGGAGGGTGAATCAGAAGAAGCAGAAGAAGGAGAAGGAGAAGGTGAAGTTAGGAGGGTGAATCAGAAGAATCAGAAGAAGGAGAAGGAGAAGGTGAAGTCAGGGGGGTGAAGCAGAAGAAGTAGAAGAAGGAGAAGGAGATGGTGAAGTCAGGAGGGTGAAGCAGAAGAAGCAGAAGAAGGAGAAGGAGAAGGTGAAGTCTGGAGGGCGCAGCAGAAGAAGCAGAAGAAGGAGAAGGAGAAGGTAAAGTCTGGAGGGTGAAGCAGAAGAAGCAGAAGAAGGAGAAGGAGAAGGTGAAGTCTGGAGGGTGAATCAGAAGAAGTAGAAGAAGGAGAAGGAGAAGGTGAAGTCAGGAGGGTGAAGCAGAAGAAGCAGAAGAAGGAGAAGGAGAAGGTGAAGTCTGGAGGGTGAATCAGAAGAAGCAGAAGAAGGAGAAGGAGAAGGTGAAGTCTGGAGGGCGAAGCAGAAGAAGCAGAAGAAGGAGAAGGAGAAGGTGAAGTCTGGAGGGTGAATCAGAAGAAGTAGAAAAAGGAGAAGGAGAAGGTGAAGTCAGGAGGGTGAAGCAGAAGAAGCAGAAGAAGGAGAAGGAGAAGATGAAGTCTGGAGGGTGAAGCAGAAGAAGCAGAAGAAGGAGAAGGAGAAGGTGAAGTCTGGAGGGTGAAGCAGAAGAAGCAGAAGAAGGAGAAGGAGAAGGTGAAGTCTGGAGGGTGAATCAGAAGAAGTAGAAGAAGGAGAAGGAGAAGGTGAAGTCAGGATGGTGAAGCAGAAGAAGCAGAAGAAGGAGAAGGAGAAGGTGAAGTCTGGAGGGTGAAGCAGAAGAAGCAGAAGAAGGAGAAGGAGAAGGTGAAGTCTGGAGGGTGAAGCAGAAGAAGCAGAAGAAGGAGAAGGAGAAGGTGAAGTCTGGAGGGTGAATCAGAAGAAATAGAAGAAGGAGAAGGAGAAGTGAAGTCAGGAGGGTGAAGCAGAAGAAGCAGAAGAAGGAGAAGGAGAAGGTGAGGTCTGGAGGGTGAATCAAAAGAAGCAGAAGAAGGAGAAGGAGAAGGTGAAGTCTGAAGGGTGAATCAGAAGAAGCAGAAGAAGGAGAAGGAGAAGGTGAAGTCTGGAGGGTGAATCAGAAGAAGCAGAAGAAGGAGAAGGAGAAGGTGAAGTCTGGAGGCTGAATCAGAAGAAGCAGAAGAAGGAGAAGGAGAAGGTGAAGTCTGGAGGGTGAATCAGAAGAAGTAGAAGAAGGAGAAGGTGAAGTCTGGAGGGTGAATCAGAAGAAGTAGAAGAAGGAGAAGGAGAAGATGAAGTCTGGAGGGTGAATCAGAAGAAGCAGAAGAAGGAGAAGGAGAAGGTGAAGTCTGGAGGGTGAATCAGAAGAAGCAGAAGAAGGAGAAGGAGAAGATGAAGTCTGGAGGGTGAATCAGAAGAAGCAGAAGAAGGAGAAGGAGAAGGTGAAGTCTGGAGGGTGAATCAGAAGAAGCAGAATCAGGAGAAGGAGAAGGTGAAGACTGGAGGGTGAATCAGAAGAAGCAGAAGAAGGAGAAGGAGAAGGTGAAGTCTGGAGGGTGAATCAGAAGAAGTAGAAGAAGGAGAAGGAGAAGGTGAAGTCTGGAGGGTGAAGCAGAAGAAGTAGAAGAAGGAGAAGGAGAAGGTGAAGTCAGGAGGGTGAATCAGAAAAAGTAGAAGCAGGAGAAGGAGAAGGTGAAGTCAGGAGGGTGAATCAGGAGAAGTAGAAGAAGGAGAAGGAGAAGGTGAAGTCTGGAGGGTGAATCAGAAGAAGTAGAAGAAGGAGAAGGTGAAGTCTGGAGGGTGAATCAGAAGAAATAGAAGAAGGAGAAGGAGAAGGTGTCGTCTGGAGGGTGAATCAGAAGAAGCAGAAGAAGGAGAAGGAGAAGGTGAAGTCTGGAGGGAGAAGCAGAAGAAGTAGAAGAAGGAGAAGGAGAAGGTGAAGTCAGGAGGGTGAAGCAGAAGAAGCAGAAGAAGGAGAAGGAGAAGGTGAAGTCAGGAGGGTGAATCAGAAGAAGTAGAAGAAGGAGAAGGAGAAGGTGAAGTCTAGAGGGTGAATCAGAAGAAGTAGAAGAAGGAGAAGGAGAAGGAGGAGCCTGGAGGGTGAATCAGAAGAAGTAGAAGAAGGAGAAGGAGAAGGTGAAGTCTGGAGGGTGAATCAGAAGAAGCAGAAGAAGGAGAAGGAGAATGTGAAGTCTGGAGGGAGAAGCAGAAGAAGTAGAAGAAGGAGAAGGAGAAGGTGAAGTCTGGAGGGTGAATCAGAAGAAGAAGAAGAAGGAGAAGGAGAAGGTGAAGTCTGGAGGGTGAATCAGAAGAAGTAGAAGAAGGAGAAGGATAAGGTGAAGTCTGGAGGGTGAATCAGAAGAAGCAGAAGAAGGAGAAGGAGAAGGTGAAGTCTGGAGGGTGAATCAGAAGAAGTAGAAGAAGGAGAAGGAGAATGTGTAGTCTGGAGGGTGTATCAGAAGAAGTTGACGAAGGAGAAGGAGAAGGTTAAGTCTGGAGTGAGAATCAGAAGAAGCAGAAGAAGGAGAAGGAGAAGGTGAAGTCTGGAGGGTGAATCAGAAGAAGTAGAAGAAGGAGAAGGAGAAGGTGAAGTCTGGAGGGTGAATCAGAAGAAGTAGAAGAAGGAGATGGAGAAGGTGAAGTCTGGAGGGTGAATCAGAAGAAGTAGAAGAAGGAGAAGGAGAAGGTGAAGCCTGGAGGGAGAATCAGAAGAAGTAGAAGAAGGAGAAGGAGAAGGTGAAGTCTGGAGGGTGAATCAGAAGAAGCAGAAGAAGGAGAAGGAGAAGCTAAAGTCTGGAGGGTGAAGCAGAAGAAGCAGAAGAAGGAGAAGGAGAAGGTGAAGTCTGGAGGGTGAATCAGAAGAAGTAGAAGAAAGAGAAGGAGAAGGTGAAGTCAGGAGGGTGAAGCAGAAGAACAGAAGAAGGAGAAGGAGAAGGTGAAGTCTGGAGGGTGAATCAGAAGAAGCAGAAGAAGGAGAAGGAGAAGGTGAAGTCTGGAGGGCGAAGCAGAAGAAGCAGAAGAAGGAGAAGGAGAAGGTGAAGTCTGGAGGGTGAAGCAGAAGAAGCAGAAGAAGGAGAAGGAGAAGGTGAAGTCTGGAGGGTGAATCAGAAGAAGTAGAAGAAGGAGAAGGAGAAGGTGAAGTCAGGAGGGTGAAGCAGAAGAAGCAGAAGAAGGAGAAGGAGAAGATGAAGTCTGGAGGGTGAAGCAGAAGAAGCAGAAGAAGGAGAAGGAGAAGGTGAAGTCTGGAGGGTGAAGCAGAATAAGCAGAAGAAGGAGAAGGAGAAGGTGAAGTCAGGGGGGTGAAGCAGAAGAAGTAGAAGAAGGAAAAGGAGATGGTGAAGTCAGGAGGGTGAAGCAGAAGAAGCAGAAGAAGGAGAAGGAGAAGGTGAAGTCTGGAGGGCGCAGCAGAAGAAGCAGAAGAAGGAGAAGGAGAAGGTAAAGTCTGGAGGGTGAAGCAGAAGAAGCAGAAGAAGGAGAAGGAGAAGGTGAAGTCTGGAGGGTGAATCAGAAGAAGTAGAAGAAGGAGAAGGAGAAGGTGAAGTCAGGAGGGTGAAGCAGAAGAAGCAGAAGAAGGAGAAGGAGAAGGTGAAGTCTGGAGGGTGAATCAGAAGAAGCAGAAGAAGGAGAAGGAGAAGGTGAAGTCTGGAGGGCGAAGCAGAAGAAGCAGAAGAAGGAGAAGGAGAAGGTGAAGTCTGGAGGGTGAAGCAGAAGAAGCAGAAGAAGGAGAAGAAGAAGGTGAAGTCTGGAGGGTGAAGCAGAAGAAGCAGAAGAAGGAGAAGGAGAAGGTGAAGTCTGGAGGGTGAATCAGAAGAAGTAGAAGAAGGAGAAGGAGAAGGTGAAGTCAGGATGGTGAAGCAGAAGAAGCAGAAGAAGGAGAAGGAGAAGGTGAAGTCTGGAGGGTGAAGCAGAAGAAGCAGAAGAAGGAGAAGGAGAAGGTGAAGTCTGGAGGGTGAAGCAGAAGAAGCAGAAGAAGGAGAAGGAGAAGGTGAAGTCTGGAGGGTGAATCAGAAGAAATAGAAGAAGGAGAAGGAGAAGTGAAGTCAGGAGGGTGAAGCAGAAGAAGCAGAAGAAGGAGAAGGAGAAGGTGAGGTCTGGAGGGTGAATCAAAAGAAGCAGAGGAAGGAGAAGGAGAAGGTGAAGTCTGAAGGGTGAATCAGAAGAAGCAGAAGAAGGAGAAGGAGAAGGTGAAGTCTGGAGGGTGAATCAGAAGAAGCAGAAGAAGGAGAAGGAGAAGGTGAAGTCTGGAGGCTGAATCAGAAGAAGCAGAAGAAGGAGAAGGAGAAGGTGAAGTCTGGAGGGTGAATCAGAAGAAGTAGAAGAAGGAGAAGGAGAAGGTGAAGTCTGGAGGGTGAATCAGAAGAAGTAGAAGAAGGAGAAGGAGAAGATGAAGTCTGGAGGATGAATCAGAAGAAGCAGAAGAAGGAGAAGGAGAAGGTGAAGTCTGGAGGGTGAATCAGAAGAAGCAGAAGAAGGAGAAGGAGAAGATGAAGTCTGGAGGGTGAATCAGAAGAAGCAGAAGAAGGAGAAGGAGAAGGTGAAGTCTGGAGGGTGAATCAGAAGAAGCAGAATCAGGAGAAGGAAAAAGTGAAGACTGGAGGGTGAATCAGAAGAAGCAGAAGAAGGAGAAGGAGAAGGTGAAGTCTGGAGGGTGAATCAGAAGAAGTAGAAGAAGGAGAAGGAGAAGGTGAAGTCTGGAGGGTAAAGCAGAAGAAGTAGAAGAAGGAGAAGGAGAAGGTGAAGTCAGGAGGGTGAATCAGAAGAAGTAGAAGCAGGAGAAGGAGAAGGTGAAGTCAGGAGGGTGAATCAGGAGAAGTAGAAGAAGGAGAAGGAGAAGGTGAAGTCTGGAGGGTGAATCAGAAGAAGTAGAAGAAGGAGAAGGTGAAGTCTGGAGGGTGAATCAGAAGAAATAGAAGAAGGAGAAGGAGAAGGTGTAGTCTGGAGAGTGAATCAGAAGAAGCAGAAGAAGGAGAAGGAGAAGGTGAAGTCTGGAGGGTGAATCAGAAGAAGCAGAAGAAGGAGAAGGAGAAGGTGAAGTCTGGAGGGAGAAGCAGAAGAAGTAGAAGAAGGAGAAGGAGAAGGTGAAGTCTGGAGGGTGAATCAGAAGAAGTAGAAGAAGGAGAAGGAGAAGGTGAAGTCTGGAGGGTGAATCAGAAGAAGTAGAAGAAGGAGAAGGAGAAGGTGAAGTCTGGAGGGTGAATCAGAAGAAGCAGAAGAAGGAGAAGGAGAAGGTGAAGTCTGGAGGGTGAATCAGAAGAAGTAGAAGAAGGAGAAGGAGAAGGTGTAGTCTGGAGGGTGAATCAGAAGAAGTTGACGAAGGAGAAGGAGAAGGTGAAGTCTGGAGTGAGAATCAGAAGAAGCAGAAGAAGGAGAAGGAGAAGGTGAAGTCTGGAGGGTGAATCAGAAGAAGTAGAAGAAGGAGAAGGAGAAGGTGAAGTCTGGAGGGTGAATCAGAAGAAGTAGAAGAAGGAGATGGAGAAGGTGAAGTCTGGAGGGTGAATCAGAAGAAGTAGAAGAAGGAGAAGGAGAAGGTGAAGTCTGGAGGGTGAATCAGAAGAAGTAGAAGAAGGAGAAGGAGAAGGTGAAGTCTGGAGTGAGAATCAGAAGAAGCAGAAGAAGGAGAAGGAGAAGGTGAAGTCTGGAGGGTGAATCAGAAGAAGTAGAAGAAGGAGAAGGAGAAGGTGAAGTCTGGAGGGTGAATCAGAAGAAGTAGAAGAAGGAGATGGAGAAGGTGAAGTCTGGAGGGAGAATCAGAAGAAGTAGAAGAAGGAGAAGGAGAAGGTGAAGTCTGGAGGGTGAATCAGAAGAAGCAGAAGAAGGAGAAGGAGAAGCTAAAGTCTGGAGGGTGAAGCAGAAGAAGCAGAAGAAGGAGAAGGAGAAGGTGAAGTCTGGAGGGTGAATCAGAAGAAGTAGAAGAAAGAGAAGGAGAAGGTGAAGTCAGGAGGGTGAAGCAGAAGAACAGAAGAAGGAGAAGGAGAAGGTGAAGTCTGGAGGGTGAATCAGAAGAAGCAGAAGAAGGAGAAGGAGAAGGTGAAGTCTGGAGGGCGAAGCAGAAGAAGCAGAAGAAGGAGAAGGAGAAGGTGAAGTCTGGAGGGTGAAGCAGAAGAAGCAGAAGAAGGAGAAGGAGAAGGTGAAGTCTGGAGGCTGAATCAGAAGAAGCAGAAGAAGGAGAAGGAGAAGGTGAAGTCTGGAGGGTGAATCAGAAGAAGTAGAAGAAGGAGAAGGAGAAGGTGAAGTCTGGAGGGTGAATCAGAAGAAGTAGAAGAAGGAGAAGGAGAAGATGAAGTCTGGAGGATGAATCAGAAGAAGCAGAAGAAGGAGAAGGAGAAGGTGAAGTCTGGAGGGTGAATCAGAAGAAGCAGAAGAAGGAGAAGGAGAAGATGAAGTCTGGAGGGTGAATCAGAAGAAGCAGAAGAAGGAGAAGGAGAAGGTGAAGTCTGGAGGGTGAATCAGAAGAAGCAGAATCAGGAGAAGGAGAAGGTGAAGACTGGAGGGTGAATCAGAAGAAGCAGAAGAAGGAGAAGGAGAAGGTGAAGTCTGGAGGGTGAATCAGAAGAAGTAGAAGAAGGAGAAGGAGAAGGTGAAGTCTGGAGGGTAAAGCAGAAGAAGTAGAAGAAGGAGAAGGAGAAGGTGAAGTCAGGAGGGTGAATCAGAAGAAGTAGAAGCAGGAGAAGGAGAAGGTGAAGTCAGGAGGGTGAATCAGGAGAAGTAGAAGAAGGAGAAGGAGAAGGTGAAGTCTGGAGGGTGAATCAGAAGAAGTAGAAGAAGGAGAAGGTGAAGTCTGGAGGGTGAATCAGAAGAAATAGAAGAAGGAGAAGGAGAAGGTGTAGTCTGGAGAGTGAATCAGAAGAAGCAGAAGAAGGAGAAGGAGAAGGTGAAGTCTGGAGGGTGAATCAGAAGAAGCAGAAGAAGGAGAAGGAGAAGGTGAAGTCTGGAGGGAGAAGCAGAAGAAGTAGAAGAAGGAGAAGGAGAAGGTGAAGTCTGGAGGGTGAATCAGAAGAAGTAGAAGAAGGAGAAGGAGAAGGTGAAGTCTGGAGGGTGAATCAGAAGAAGTAGAAGAAGGAGAAGGAGAAGGTGAAGTCTGGAGGGTGAATCAGAAGAAGCAGAAGAAGGAGAAGGAGAAGGTGAAGTCTGGAGGGTGAATCAGAAGAAGTAGAAGAAGGAGAAGGAGAAGGTGTAGTCTGGAGGGTGAATCAGAAGAAGTTGACGAAGGAGAAGGAGAAGGTGAAGTCTGGAGTGAGAATCAGAAGAAGCAGAAGAAGGAGAAGGAGAAGGTGAAGTCTGGAGGGTGAATCAGAAGAAGTAGAAGAAGGAGAAGGAGAAGGTGAAGTCTGGAGGGTGAATCAGAAGAAGTAGAAGAAGGAGATGGAGAAGGTGAAGTCTGGAGGGTGAATCAGAAGAAGCAGAAGAAGGAGAAGGAGAAGGTGAAGTCTGGAGGGTGAATCAGAAGAAGTAGAAGAAGGAGAAGGAGAAGGTGAAGTCTGGAGTGAGAATCAGAAGAAGCAGAAGAAGGAGAAGGAGAAGGTGAAGTCTGGAGGGTGAATCAGAAGAAGTAGAAGAAGGAGAAGGAGAAGGTGAAGTCTGGAGGGTGAATCAGAAGAAGTAGAAGAAGGAGATGGAGAAGGTGAAGTCTGGAGGGAGAATCAGAAGAAGTAGAAGAAGGAGAAGGAGAAGGTGAAGTCTGGAGGGTGAATCAGAAGAAGCAGAAGAAGGAGAAGGAGAAGCTAAAGTCTGGAGGGTGAAGCAGAAGAAGCAGAAGAAGGAGAAGGAGAAGGTGAAGTCTGGAGGGTGAATCAGAAGAAGTAGAAGAAAGAGAAGGAGAAGGTGAAGTCAGGAGGGTGAAGCAGAAGAACAGAAGAAGGAGAAGGAGAAGGTGAAGTCTGGAGGGTGAATCAGAAGAAGCAGAAGAAGGAGAAGGAGAAGGTGAAGTCTGGAGGGCGAAGCAGAAGAAGCAGAAGAAGGAGAAGGAGAAGGTGAAGTCTGGAGGGTGAAGCAGAAGAAGCAGAAGAAGGAGAAGGAGAAGGTGAAGTCTGGAGGGTGAATCAGAAGAAGTAGAAGAAGGAGAAGGAGAAGGTGAAGTCAGGAGGGTGAAGCAGAAGAAGCAGAAGAAGGAGAAGGAGAAGATGAAGTCTGGAGGGTGAAGCAGAAGAAGCAGAAGAAGGAGAAGGAGAAGGTGAAGTCTGGAGGGTGAAGCAGAATAAGCAGAAGAAGGAGAAGGAGAAGGTGAAGTCAGGGGGGTGAAGCAGAAGAAGTAGAAGAAGGAAAAGGAGATGGTGAAGTCAGGAGGGTGAAGCAGAAGAAGCAGAAGAAGGAGAAGGAGAAGTTGAAGTCTGGAGGGCGCAGCAGAAGAAGCAGAAGAAGGAGAAGGAGAAGGTAAAGTCTGGAGGGTGAAGCAGAAGAAGCAGAAGAAGGAGAAGGAGAAGGTGAAGTCTGGAGGGTGAATCAGAAGAAGTAGAAGAAGGAGAAGGAGAAGGTGAAGTCAGGAGGGTGAAGCAGAAGAAGCAGAAGAAGGAGAAGGAGAAGGTGAAGTCTGGAGGGTGAATCAGAAGAAGCAGAAGAAGGAGAAGGAGAAGGTGAAGTCTGGAGGGCGAAGCAGAAGAAGCAGAAGAAGGAGAAGGAGAAGGTGAAGTCTGGAGGGTGAAGCAGAAGAAGCAGAAGAAGGAGAAGAAGAAGGTGAAGTCTGGAGGGTGAAGCAGAAGAAGCAGAAGAAGGAGAAGGAGAAGGTGAAGTCTGGAGGGTGAATCAGAAGGAGAAGGAGAAGGTGAAGTCAGGATGGTGAAGCAGAAGAAGCAGAAGAAGGAGAAGGAGAAGGTGAAGTCTGGAGGGTGAAGCAGAAGAAGCAGAAGAAGGAGAAGGAGAAGGTGAAGTCTGGAGGGTGAAGCAGAAGAAGCAGAAGAAGGAGAAGGAGAAGGTGAAGTCTGGAGGGTGAATCAGAAGAAATAGAAGAAGGAGAAGGAGAAGTGAAGTCAGGAGGGTGAAGCAGAAGAAGCAGAAGAAGGAGAAGGAGAAGATGAAGTCTGGAGGATGAATCAGAAGAAGCAGAAGAAGGAGAAGGAGAAGGTGAAGTCTGGAGGGTGAATCAGAAGAAGCAGAAGAAGGAGAAGGAGAAGATGAAGTCTGGAGGGTGAATCAGAAGAAGCAGAAGAAGGAGAAGGAGAAGATGAAGTCTGGAGGGTGAATCAGAAGAAGCAGAAGAAGGAGAAGGAGAAGGTGAAGTCAGGAGGGTGAAGCAGAAGAAGCAGAAGAAGGAGAAGGAGAAGGTGAAGTCTGGAGGGTGAATCAGAAGAAGCAGAAGAAGGAGAAGGAGAAGGTGAAGTCTGGAGGGCGAAGCAGAAGAAGCAGAAGAAGGAGAAGGAGAAGGTGAAGTCTGGAGGGTGAAGCAGAAGAAGCAGAAGAAGGAGAAGAAGAAGGTGAAGTCTGGAGGGTGAAGCAGAAGAAGCAGAAGAAGGAGAAGGAGAAGGTGAAGTCTGGAGGGTGAATCAGAAGAAGTAGAAGAAGGAGAAGGAGAAGGTGAAGTCAGGATGGTGAAGCAGAAGAAGCAGAAGAAGGAGAAGGAGAAGGTGAAGTCTGGAGGGTGAAGCAGAAGAAGCAGAAGAAGGAGAAGGAGAAGGTGAAGTCTGGAGGGTGAAGCAGAAGAAGCAGAAGAAGGAGAAGGAGAAGGTGAAGTCTGGAGGGTGAATCAGAAGAAATAGAAGAAGGAGAAGGAGAAGTGAAGTCAGGAGGGTGAAGCAGAAGAAGCAGAAGAAGGAGAAGGAGAAGGTGAGGTCTGGAGGGTGAATCAAAAGAAGCAGAAGAAGGAGAAGGAGAAGGTGAAGTCTGAAGGGTGAATCAGAAGAAGCAGAAGAAGGAGAAGGAGAAGGTGAAGTCTGGAGGGTGAATCAGAAGAAGCAGAAGAAGGAGAAGGAGAAGGTGAAGTCTGGAGGCTGAATCAGAAGAAGCAGAAGAAGGAGAAGGAGAAGGTGAAGTCTGGAGGGTGAATCAGAAGAAGTAGAAGAAGGAGAAGGAGAAGGTGAAGTCTGGAGGGTGAATCAGAAGAAGTAGAAGAAGGAGAAGGAGAAGATGAAGTCTGGAGGATGAATCAGAAGAAGCAGAAGAAGGAGAAGGAGAAGGTGAAGTCTGGAGGGTGAATCAGAAGAAGCAGAAGAAGGAGAAGGAGAAGATGAAGTCTGGAGGGTGAATCAGAAGAAGCAGAAGAAGGAGAAGGAGAAGGTGAAGTCTGGAGGGTGAATCAGAAGAAGCAGAATCAGGAGAAGGAGAAGGTGAAGACTGGAGGGTGAATCAGAAGAAGCAGAAGAAGGAGAAGGAGAAGGTGAAGTCTGGAGGGTGAATCAGAAGAAGTAGAAGAAGGAGAAGGAGAAGGTGAAGTCTGGAGGGTAAAGCAGAAGAAGTAGAAGAAGGAGAAGGAGAAGGTGAAGTCAGGAGGGTGAATCAGAAGAAGTAGAAGCAGGAGAAGGAGAAGGTGAAGTCAGGAGGGTGAATCAGGAGAAGTAGAAGAAGGAGAAGGAGAAGGTGAAGTCTGGAGGGTGAATCAGAAGAAGTAGAAGAAGGAGAAGGTGAAGTCTGGAGGGTGAATCAGAAGAAATAGAAGAAGGAGAAGGAGAAGGTGTAGTCTGGAGAGTGAATCAGAAGAAGCAGAAGAAGGAGAAGGAGAAGGTGAAGTCTGGAGGGTGAATCAGAAGAAGCAGAAGAAGGAGAAGGAGAAGGTGAAGTCTGGAGGGAGAAGCAGAAGAAGTAGAAGAAGGAGAAGGAGAAGGTGAAGTCTGGAGGGTGAATCAGAAGAAGTAGAAGAAGGAGAAGGAGAAGGTGAAGTCTGGAGGGTGAATCAGAAGAAGTAGAAGAAGGAGAAGGAGAAGGTGAAGTCTGGAGGGTGAATCAGAAGAAGCAGAAGAAGGAGAAGGAGAAGGTGAAGTCTGGAGGGTGAATCAGAAGAAGTAGAAGAAGGAGAAGGAGAAGGTGTAGTCTGGAGGGTGAATCAGAAGAAGTTGACGAAGGAGAAGGAGAAGGTGAAGTCTGGAGTGAGAATCAGAAGAAGCAGAAGAAGGAGAAGGAGAAGGTGAAGTCTGGAGGGTGAATCAGAAGAAGTAGAAGAAGGAGAAGGAGAAGGTGAAGTCTGGAGGGTGAATCAGAAGAAGTAGAAGAAGGAGATGGAGAAGGTGAAGTCTGGAGGGTGAATCAGCAGAAGTAGAAGAAGGAGAAGGAGAAGGTGAAGTCTGGAGGGTGAATCAGAAGAAGTAGAAGAAGGAGAAGGAGAAGGTGTAGTCTGGAGGGTGAATTAGAAGAAGCAGAAGAAGGAGAAGGAGAAGGTGAAGTCTGGAGGGTGAATCAGAAGAAGCAGACGAAGGAGAAGGAGAAGGTGAAGTCTGGAGGGTGAATCAGAAGAAGCAGAAGAAGGAGAAGGAGGAGGTGAAGTCTGCAGGGTGAATCAGAAGAAGCAGAAGAAGGAGAAGGAGAAGGTGAAGTCTGGAGGGTGAAACAGAAGAAGTAGAAGAAGGAGAAGGAGAAGGTGAGGTCTGGAGGGTGAATCAGAAGAAGCAGAAGAAGGAGAAGGAGAAGGTGACGTCTGAAGGTTGAATCAGAAGAAGCAGAAGAAGGAGAAGGAGAAGGTGAAGTCTGGAGGGTGAATCAGAAGAAGCAGAAGAAGGAGAAGGAGAAGGTGAAATCTGGAGGGTGAATCAGAAGAAGCAGAAGAAGGAGAAGGAGAAGGTGAAGTCTGGAGGGTGAATCAGAAGAAGCAGAAGAAGGAGAAGGAGAAGGTGAAGTCTGGAGGGTGGATCAGAAGAAGCAGAAGAAGTAGAAGGAGAAGGTGAAGTCTGGAGGGTGAATCAGAAGAAGCAGAAGAAGGAGAAGGAGAAGGTGAAGTCTGGAGGGTGAATCAGAAGAAGTAGAAGAAGGAGAAGGAGAAGGTGAAGTCTGGAGGGTGAATCAGAAGAAGCAGAAGAAGGAGAAGGAGAAGGTGAAATCAGGAGGGTGAATCAGAAGAAGCAGAAGAAGGAGAAGGAGAAGGTGAAGTCTGGAGGGTGAATCAGAAGAAGTAGAAGAAGGAGAAGGAGAAGGTGAAGTCTGGAGGGTGAATCAGAAGAAGCAGAAGAAGGAGAAGGAGAAGGTGAAGTCTGGAAGGTGAATCAGAAGAAGTAGAAGAAGGAGAAGGAGAAGGTGTAGTCTGGAGGGTGAATCAGAAGAAGTTGACGAAGGAGAAGGAGAAGGTGAAGTCTGGAGTGAGAATCAGAAGAAGCAGAAGAAGGAGAAGGAGAAGGTGAAGTCTGGAGGGTGAATCAGAAGAAGTAGAAGAAGGAGAAGGAGAAGGTGAAGTCTGGAGGGTGAATCAGAAGAAGTAGAAGATGGAGATGGAGAAGGTAAAGTCTGGAGGGTGAATCAGAAGAAGTAGAAGAAGGAGAAGGAGAAGGTGAAGTCTGGAGGGTGAATCAGAAGAAGTAGAAGAAGGAGAAGGAGAAGGTGTGGTCTGGAGGGTGAATCAGAAGAAGCAGAAGAAGGAGAAGGAGAAGGTGAAGTCTGGAGGGTGAATCAGAAGAAGCAGAAGAAGGAGAAGGAGAAGGTGAAGTCTGGAGGGTGAATCAGAAGAAGCAGAAGAAGGAGAAGGAGGAGGTGAAGTCTGGAGGGTGAATCAGAAGAAGCAGAAGAAGGAGAAGGAGAAGGTGAAGTCTGGAGGGTGAATCAGAAGAAGCAGAAGAAGTAGAAGGAGAAGGTGAAGTCTGGAGGGTGAATCAGAAGAAGTAGAAGAAGGAGAAGGAGAAGGTGAAGTCTGGAGGGTGAATCAGAAGAAGCAGAAGAAGGAGAAGGAGAAGGTGAAGTCAGGAGGGTGAATCAGAAGAAGCAGAAGAAGGAGAAGGAGAAGGTGAAGTCTGGAGGGTGAATCAGAAGAAGCAGAAGAAGGAGAAGGAGAAGGTGAAGACTGGAGGGTGAATCAGAAGAAGTAGAAGGAGAAGTAGAAGGTGAATTCTGGAGGGTGAATCTGAAGAAGGAGAAGGAGAAGGCGAAATCTGGAGTGTGAAACAGAAGAAGCAGAAGAAGGAGAAGGAGAAGGTGAAGTCTGGAGGGTGAATCAGAAGAAGCAGAAGAAGGAGAAGGAGAAGATGAAGTCTGGAGGGTGAAACAGAAGAAGTAGAAGAAGGAGAAGGAGAAGGTGAGGTCTGGAGGGTGAATCAGAAGAAGCAGAAGAAGGAGAAGGAGAAGGTGACGTCTGAAGGGTGAATCAGAAGAAGCAGAAGAAGGAGAAGGAGAAGGTGAAGTCTGGAGGGTGAATCAGAAGAAGCAGAAGAAGGAGAAGGAGAAGGTGAAATCTGGAGGGTGAATCAGAAGAATCAGAAGAAGGAGAAGGAGAAGGTGAAGTCTGGAGGTTGAATCAGAAGAAGTAGAAGAAGGAGAAGGAGAAGGTGAAGTCTGGAGGGTGAATCAGAAGAAGTAGAAAAAGGAGAAGGAGAAGATGAAGTCTGGAGGGTGAATCAGAAGAAGCAGAAGAAGGAGAAGGAGAAGGTGAAGTCTGGAGGGTGGATCAGAAGAAGCAGAAGAAGTAGAAGGAGAAGGTGAAGTCTGGATGGTGAATCAGAAGAAGCAGAAGAAGGAGAAGGAGAAGGTGAAGTCTGGAGGGTGAATCAGAAGAAGGAGAATAAGGAGAAGGAGAAGGTGAAGTCTGGAGGGTGAATCAGAAGAAGCAGAAGAAGGAGAAGGAGAAGGTGAAGTCAGGAGGGTGAATCAGAAGAAGTAGAAGAAGGAGAAGGAGAAGGTGAAGTCAGGAGGGTGAATCAGAAGAAGCAGAAGAAGGAGAAGGAGAAGGTGAAGTCTGGAGGGTGAATCAGAAGAATCAGCAGAAGGAGAAGGAAAAGGTGAGGTCTGGAGGGTGAATCAGAAGAAGCAGAAGAAAGAGAAGTAGAAGGTGAAGTCTGGAGGGTGAAGCAGAAGAAGCAGAAGAAGGAGAAGGAGAAGGTGAAGACTGGAGGGTGAATCAGAAGAAGTAGAAGAAGGAGAAGTAGAAGGTGAAGTCTGGAGGGTGAATCAGAAGAAGTAGAAGAAGGAGAAGGAGAAGGTGAAGTCTGGAGGGTGAATCAGAAGAAACAGAAGAAGGAGAATGAGAAGGTGAAGTCTGGAGGGTGAATCAGAAGAAGCAGAAGAAGGTGAAGGAGAAGATGAAGTCTGGAGGGTGAATCAGAAGAAGTAGAAGAAGGAGAAGGAGAAGGTGAGGTCTGGAGGGTGAATCAGAAGAAGCAGAAGAAGGAGAAGGAGAAGGTGAAGTCTGGAGGGTGAATCAGAAGAAGCAGAAGAAGGAGAAGGAGAAGGTGAAGTCTGGAGGGTGAATCAGAAGAAGCAGAAGAAGGAGAAGGAGAAGGTGAAGTCAGGAGGGTGAATCAGAAGAAGCAGAAGAAGGAGAAGGAGAAGGTGAAGTTAGGAGGGTGAATCAGAAGAAGCAGAAGAAGGAGAAGGAGAAGGTGAAGTCAGGGGGGTGAAGCAGAAGAAGTAGAAGAAGGAGAAGGAGATGGTGAAGTCAGGAGGGTGAAGCAGAAGAAGCAGAAGAAGGAGAAGGAGAAGGTGAAGTCTGGAGGGCGCAGCAGAAGAAGCAGAAGAAGGAGAAGGAGAAGGTAAAGTCAGGAGGGTGAAGCAGAAGAAGCAGAAGAAGGAGAAGGAGAAGGTGAAGTCTGGAGGGTGAATCAGAAGAAGTAGAAGAAGGAGAAGGAGAAGGTGAAGTCAGGAGGGTGAAGCAGAAGAAGCAGAAGAAGGAGAAGGAGAAGGTGAAGTCTGGAGGGTGAAGCAGAAGAAGCAGAAGAAGGAGAAAGAGAAGGTGAAGTCTGGAGGGTGAAGCAGAAGAAGCAGAAGAAGGAGAAGGTGAAGGTGAAGTCTGGAGGGTGAATCAGAAGAAGTAGAAGAAGGAGAAGGAGAAGGTGAAGTCTGGAGGGTGAATCAGAAGAAGCAGAAGAAGTAGAAGGAGAAGGTGAAGTCTGGAGGGTGAATCAGAAGAAGTAGAAGAAGGAGAAGGAGAAGGTGAAGTCTGGAGGGTGAATCAGAAGAAGCAGGAGAAGGAGAAGGAGAAGGTGAAGTCAGGAGGGTGAATCAGAAGAAGCAGAAGAAGGAGAAGGAGAAGGTGAAGTCTGGAGGGTGAATCAGAAGAAGCAGAAGAAGGAGATGGAGAAGGTGAAGTCTGGAGGGTGAATCAGAAGAAGTAGAAGAAGGAGAAGGAGAAGTGAAGTCAGGAGGGTGAAGCAGAAGAAGCAGAAGAAGGAGAAGGAGAAGCTGAAGTCAGGAGGGTGAATCAGAAGAAGCAGAAGAAGGAGAAGGAGAAGGTGAAGTCAGGAGGGTGAATCAGAAGAAGCAGAATCAGGAGAAGGAGAAGGTGAAGTCTGGAGGGTGAATCAGAAGAAGCAGAAGAAGGAGAAGGAGAAGGTGAAGTCTGGAGGGTGAATCAGAAGAAGTAGAAGAAGGAGAAGGAGAAGGTGAAGTCTGGAGGGTGAAGCAGAAGAAATAGAAGAAGGAGAAGGAGAAGGTGAAGTCAGGAGGGTGAATCAGAAGAAGTAGAAGATGGAGAAGGAGAAGGTGAAGTCAGGAGGGTGAATCAGAAGAGGTAGAAGAAGGAGAAGGAGAAGGTGAAGTCTGGAGGGTGAATCAGAAGAAGTAGAAGAAGGAGAAGGAGAAGGTGAAGTCTGGAGGGTGAATCAGAAGAAGTAGAAGAAGGAGAAGGAGAAGGAGAAGTCTGGAGGGTGAATCAGAAGAAGAAGAAGAAGGAGAAAGAGAAGGTGAAGTCTGGAGGGAGAAGCAGAAGAAGTAGAAGAAGAAGGAGAAGGTGAAGTCAGGAGGGTGAAGCAGAAGAAGCAGAAGAAGGAGAAGGAGAAGGTGAAGTCAGGAGGGTGAATCAGAAGAAGTAGAAGAAGGAGAAGGAGAAGGTGAAGTCTGGAGGGTGCATCAGAAGAAGTAGAAGAAGGAGAAGGAGTAGGTGAAGTCTGGAGGGTGAATCAGAAGAAGTAGAAGAAGGAGAAGGAGAAGGTGAAGTCTGGAGGGTGAATCAGAAGAAGCAGAAGAAGGAGAAGGAGAAGGTGAAGTCTGGAGGGAGAAGCAGAAGAAGTAGAAGAAGGAGAAGGAGAAGGTGAAGTCTGGAGGGTGAATCAGAAGAAGTAGAAGAAGGAGAAGGAGAAGGTGAAGTCTGGAGGGTGAATCAGAAGAAGTAGAAGAAGGAGAAGGAGAAGGTGAAGTCTGGAGGGTGAATCAGAAGAAGCAGAAGAAGGAGAAGGAGAAGGTGAAGTCTGGAGGGTGAATCAGAAGAAGTAGAAGAAGGAGAAGGAGAAGGTGTAGTCTGGAGGGTGAATCAGAAGAAGTTGACGAATGAGAAGGAGAAGGTGAAGTCTGGAGGGTGAATCAGAAGAAGCAGAAGAAGGAGAAGGAGAAGGTGAAGTCTTGAGGGTGAATCAGAAGAAGTAGAAGAAGGAGAAGGAGAAGGTGAAGTCTGGAGGGTGAATCAAAAGAAGCAGAAGAAAGAGAAGGAGAAGGTGAAGTCTGGAGGGTGAATCAGAAGAAGCAAAAGTAGGAGAAGGAGGAGGTGAAGTCTGGAGGGTGAATCAGAAGAAGCAGAAGAAGGAGAAGGAGAAGGTGAAGTCTGGAGGGTGAATCAGAAGAAGCAGAAGAAGTAGAAGGAGAAGGTGAAGTCTGGAGGGTGAATCAGAAGTAGTAGAAGAAGGAGAAGGAGAAGGTGAAGTCTGGAGGGTGAATCAGAAGAAGCAGAAGAAGGAGAAGGAGAAGGTGAAGTCAGGAGGGTGAATCAGAAGAAGCAGAAGAAGGAGAAGGAGAAGGTGAAGTCTGGAGGGTGAATCAGAAGAAGCAGAAGAAGGAGAAGGAGAAGGTGAAGACTGGAGGGTGAATCAGAAGAAGTAGAAGAAGGAGAAGGAGAAGGTGAAGTCTGGAGGGTGAATCAGAAGAAGGAGAAGGAGAAGGCGAAGTCTGGAGTGTGAAACAGAAGAAGCAGAAGAAGGAGAAGGAGAAGGTGAAGTCTGGAGGGTGAATCAGCAGAAGCAGAAGAAGGAGAAGGAGAAGATGAAGTCTGGAGGGTGAAACAGAAGAAGTAGAAGAAGGAGAAGGAGAAGGTGAGGTCTGGAGGGTGAATCAGAAGAAGCAGAAGAAGGAAAAGGAGAAGGTGAAGTCTGAAGGGTGAATCAGAAGAAGCAGAAGAAGGAGAAGATGAAGGTGAAGTCTGGAGGGAGAAGCAGAAGAAGTAGAAGAAGGAGAAGGAGAAGGTGAAGTCTGGAGGGTGAATCAGAAGAAGTAGAAGAAGGAGAAGGAGAAGGTGAAGTCTGGAGGGTGAATCAGAAGAAGTAGAAGAAGGAGAAGGAGAAGGTGAAGTCTGGAGGGTGAATCAGAAGAAGCAGAAGAAGGAGAAGGAGAAGGTGAAGTCTGGAGGGTGAATCAGAAGAAGTAGAAAAAGGAGAAGGAGAAGGTGTAGTCTGGAGGGTGAGTCAGAAGAAGTTGACAAAGGAGAAGGAGAAGGTGAAGTCTGGAGGGTGAATCAGAAGAAGCAGAAGAAGGAGAAGGAGAAGGTGAAGTCTGGAGGGTGAATCAGAAGAAGTAGAAGAAGGAGAGGGAGAAGGTGAAGTCTGGAGGGTGAATCAGAAGAAGCAGAAGAAGGAGAAGGAGAAGGTGAAGTCTGGAGGGTGAATCAGAAGAAGCAGAAGAAGGAGAAGGAGGAGGTGAAGTCTGGAGGGTGAATCAGAAGAAGCAGAAGAAGGAGAAGGAGATGGTGAAGTCTGGAGGGTGAATCAGAAGAAGCAGAAGAAGTAGAAGGAGAAGGTGAAGTCTGGAGGGTGAATCAGAAGAAGTAGAAGAAGGAGAAGGAGAAGGTGAAGTCTGGAGGGTGAATCAGAAGAAGCAGAAGAAGGAGAAGGAGAAGGTGAAGTCTGGAGGGTGAATCAGAAGAAGCAGAAGAAGGAGAAGGAGAAGGTGAAGACTGGAGGGTGAATCAGAAGAAGTAGAAGAAGGAGAAGGAGAAGGTGAAGTCTGAAGGGTGAATCAGAAGAAGGAGGAGGAGAAGGCGAAGTCTGGAGTGTGAAACAGAAGAAGCAGCAGAAGGAGAAGGAGAAGGTGAAGTCTGGAGGGTGAATCAGAAGAAGCAGAAGAAGGAGAAGGAGAAGATGAAGTCTGGAGGGTGAAACTGAAGAAGTAGAAGAAGGAGAAGGAAAAGGTGAGGTCTGGAGGGTGAATCAGAAGAAGCAGAAGAAGGAGAAGGAGAAGGTGAAGTCTGAAGGGTGAATCAGAAGAAGCAGAAGAAGGAGAAGGAGAAGGTGAAGTCTGGAGGGTGAATCAGAAGAAGCAGAAGAAGGAGAAGGAGAAGGTGAAATCTGGAGGGTGAATCAGAAGAAGCAGAATAAGGAGAAGGAGAAGGTGAAGTCTGGAGGGTGAATCAGAAGAAGTAGAAGAAGGAGAAGGAGAAGGTGAAGTCTGGAGGGTGAATCAGAAGAAGTAGAAGAAGGAGAAGGAGAAGATAAAGTCTGGAGGGTGAATCAGAAGAAGCAGAAGAAGGAGAAGGAGAAGGTGAAGTCTGGAGGGTGAATCAGAAGAAGCAGAAGAAGGAGAAGGAGAAGATGAAGTCTGGAGGGTGAATCAGAAGAAGTAGAAGAAGGAGAAGGAGAAGGTGAAGTCTGGAGGGTGGATCAGAAGAAGCAGAAGAAGTAGAAGGAGAAGGTGAAGTCTGGAGGGTGAATCAGAAGAAGCAGAAGAAGGAGAAGGAGAAGATGAAGTCTGGAGGGTGAATCAGAAGAAGCAGAATAAGGAGAAGGAGAAGGTGAAGTCTTGAGGGTGAATCAGAAAAACCAGAAGAAGGAGAAGGAGAAGGTGAAGTCTGGAGGGTGAATCAGAAGAAGGAGAAGAAGGAGAAGGAGAAGGTGAAGTCTGGAGGGTGAAGCAGAAGAAGTAGAAGAAGGAGAAGGAGAAGGTGAAGTCAGGAGGGTGAATCAGAAGAAGTAGAAGAAGGAGAAGGAGAAGGCGAAGTCAGGAGGGTGAATCAGAAGAAGCAGAAGAAGGAGAAGGAGAAGGTGAAGTCTGGAGGGTGAATCAGAAGAATCAGCAGAAGGAGAAGGAAAAGGTGAAGTCTGGAGGGTGAATCAGAAGAAGCAGAAGAAAGAGAAGGAGAAGGTGAAGTCTGGAGGGTGAAGCAGAAGAAGCAGAAGAAGGAGAAGGAGAAGGTGAAGACTGGAGGGTGAATCAGAAGAAGTAGAAGAAGGAGAAGGAGAAGGTGAAGTCTGGAGGGTGAATCAGAAGAAGTAGAAGAAGGAGAAGGAGAAGGTGAAGTCTGGAGGGTGAATCAGAAGAAGCAGAAGAAGGAGAAGGAGAAGGTGAAGTCTGGAGGGTGAATCAGAAGAAGCAGAAGAAGGTGAAGGAGAAGATGAAGTCTGGAGGGTGAATCAGAAGAAGTAGAAGAAGGAGAAGGAGAAGGTGAGGTCTGGAGGGTGAATCAGAAGAAGCAGAAGAAGGAGAAGGTGAAGTCTGGAGGGTGAATCAGAAGAAGCAGAAGAAGGAGAAGGAGAAGGTGAAGTCTGGGGGGTGAATCAGAAGAAGCAGAAGAAGGAGAAGGAGAAGGTGAAGTCAGGAGGGTGAATCAGAAGAAGCAGAAGAACGAGAAGGAGAAGGTGAAGTTAGGAGGGTGAATCAGAGGAAGCAGAAGAAGGAGAAGGAGAAGGTGAAGTCAGGGGGGTGAAGCAGAAGAAGTAGA
This sequence comes from Somniosus microcephalus, assembly GCF_052327205.1. Classification (NCBI taxonomy): domain Eukaryota; kingdom Metazoa; phylum Chordata; class Chondrichthyes; order Squaliformes; family Somniosidae; genus Somniosus; species Somniosus microcephalus. The sequence continues at coordinate 146,480 of NW_028225376.1, forward strand.
AGAAGGAGAAGGAGATGGTGAAGTCAGGAGGGTGAAGCAGAAGAAGCAGAAGAAGGAGAAGGAGAAGGTGAAGTCTGGAGGGCGCAGCAGAAGAAGCAGAAGAAGGAGAAGGAGAAGGTAAAGTCTGGAGGGTGAAGCAGAAGAAGCAGAAGAAGGAGAAGGAGAAGATGAAGTCTGGAGGGTGAATCAGAAGATTTAGAAGAAGGAGAAGGAGAAGGTGAAGTCAGGAGGGTGAAGCAGAAGAAGCAGAAGAAGGAGAAGGAGAAGGTGAAGTCTGGAGGGTGAAGCAGAAGAAGCAGAAGAAGGAGAAGGAGAAGGTGAAGTCTGGAGGGCGAAGCAGAAGAAGGAGAAGGAGAAGGTGAAGTCTGGAGGGTGAATCAGAAGAAGTAGAAGAAGGAGATGGAGAAGTTGAAGTCTGGAGGGTGAATGAGAAGAAGCAGAAGAAGTAGAAGGAGAAGGTGAAGTCTGGAGGGTGAATCAGAAGAAGTAGAAGTAGGAGAAGGAGAAGGTGAAGTCTGGAGGGTGAATCAGAAGAAGTAGAAGAAGGAGAAGGAGAAGGTGAAGTCTGGAGGGTGAATCAGAAGAATCAGAAGAAGGAGAAGAAGAAGGTGAAGTCTGGAGGGTGAATCAGAAGAAGTAGAAGAAGGAGAAGGAGAAGGTGTAGTCTGGAGGGTGAATCAGAAGAAGTAGACGAAGGAGAAGGAGAAGATAAAGTCTGGAGGGTGAATCAGAAGAAGCAGAAGAAGGAGAAGGAGAAGTTGAAGTCTGGAGAGTGAATCATAAGAAGTAGAAGAAGGAGAAGGAGAAGGTGAAGTCTGGAGGGTGAATCAGAAGAAGCAGAAGAAGGAGAAGGAGAAGGTGAAGTCTGGAGGGTGAATCAGAAGAAGCAGAAGAAGGAGAAGGAGAAGGAGAAGTCTGGAGGGTGAATCAGAAGAAGCAGAAGAAGGAGAAGGAGACGGTGAAGTCTGGAGGGTGATTCAGAAGAAGCAGAAGAAGGAGAAGGAGAAGGTGAAGTCTGGAGGTTGAATCAGAAGAAGCAGAAGAAAGAGAAGGAGAAGGTGAAGTCTGGAGGGTGAAGCAGAAGAAGCAGAAGAAGGAGAAGGAGAAGGTGAAGACTGGAGGGTGAATCAGAAGAAGTAGAAGAAGGAGAAGGAGAAGGTGAAGTCTGGAGGGTGAATCAGAAGAAGGAGAAGGAGAAGGCGAAGTCTGGAGTGTGAAACAGAAGAAGCAGAAGAAGGAGAAGGAGAAGGTGAAGTCTGGAGGGTGAATCAGACGACGCAGAAGAAGGAGAAGGAGAAGATGAAGTCTGGAGGGTGAAACAGAAGAAGTAGAAGAAGGAGAAGGAGAAGGTGAGGTCTGGAGGGTGTATCAGAAGAAGCAGAAGAAGGAGAAGGAGAAGGTGAAGTCTGAAGGGTGAATCAGAAGAAGCAGAAAAAGGAGAAGGAGAAGGTGAAGTCTGGAGGGTGAATCAGAAGAAGCAGAAGAAGGAGAAGGAGAAGGTGAAATCTGGAGGGTGAATCAGAAGAAGCAGAAGAAGGAGAAGGAGAAGGTGAAGTCTGGAGGGTGAATCAGAAGAAGTAGAAGAAGGAGAAGGAGAAGGTGAAGTCTGGAGGGTGAATCAGAAGAAGTAGAAGAAGGAGAAGGAGAAGATGAAGTCTGGAGGGTGAATCAGAAGAAGCAGAAGAAGGAGAAGGAGAAGGTGAAGTCTGGAGGGTGAATCAGAAGAAGCAGAAGAAGGAGAAGGAGAAGATGAAGTCTGGAGGGTGAATCAGAAGAAGTAGAAGAAGGAGAAGGAGAAGGTGAAGTCTGGAGGGTGGATCAGAAGAAGCAGAAGAAGTAGAAGGAGAAGGTGAAGTCTGGAGGGTGAATCAGAAGAAGCAGATGAAGGAGAAGGAGAAGGTGAAGTCTGGAGGGTGAATCAGAAGAAGCAGAATAAGGAGAAGGAGAAGGTGAAGTCTGGAGGGTGAATCAGAAGAAGCAGAAGAAGGAGAAGGAGAAGGTGAAGCCTGGAGGGTGAATCAGAAGAAGTAGAAGAAGGAGAAGGAGAAGGTGAAGTCTGGAGGGTGAAGCAGAAGAAGTAGAAGAAGGAGAAGGAGAAGGTGAAGTCAGGAGGGTGAATCAGAAGAAGTAGAAGAAGGAGAAGGAGAAGGTGAAGTCAGGAGGGTGAATCAGAAGAAGCAGAAGAAGGAGAAGGAGAAGGTGAAGTCTGGAGGGTGAAGCAGAAGAAGTAGAAGAAGGAGAAGGAGAAGGTGAAGTCAGGAGGGTGAATCAGAAGAAGTAGAAGAAGGAGAAGGAGAAGGTGAAGTCAGGAGGGTGAATCAGAAGAAGCAGAAGAAGGAGAAGGAGAAGGTGAAGTCTGGAGGGTGAATCAGAAGAATCAGCAGAAGGAGAAGGAAAAGGTGAAGTCTGGAGGGTGAATCAGAAGAAGCAGAAGAAAGAGAAGGAGAAGGTGAAGTCTGGAGGGTGAAGCAGAAGAAGCCGAAGAAGGAGAAGGAGAAGGTGAAGACTGGAGGGTGAATCAGAAGAATTAGAAGAAGGAGAAGGAGAAGGTGAAGTCTGGAGGGTGAATCAGAAGAAGCAGAAAAAGGAGAAGGAGAAGGTGAAGTCTGGAGGGTGAATCAGAAGAAGCAGAAGAAGGAGAAGGAGAAGGTGAAGTCTGGAGGGTGAATCAGAAGAAGCAGAAGAAGGAGAAGGAGAAGGTGAAGTCTGGAGGATGATTCAGAAGAAGCAGAAGAAGGAGAAGGAGAAGGTGAAGTCTGGAGGTTGAATCAGAAGAAGCAGAAGAAAGAGAAGGAGAAGGTGAAGTCTGGAGGGTGAAGCAGAAGAAGCAGAAGAAGGAGAAGGAGAAGGTGAAGACTGAAGGGTGAAACAGAAGAAGCAGAAGAAGGAGAAGGAGAAGGTGAAGTCTGGAGGGTGAATCAGAAGAAGCAGAAGAAGGAGAAGGAGAAGGTGAAATCTGGAGGGAGAATCAGAAGAAGCAGAAGAAGGAGAAGGTGAAGTCTGGAGGGTGAATCAGAAGAAGTAGAAGAAGGAGAAGGAGAAGGTGAAGTCTGGAGGGTGAATCAGAAGAAGTAGAAGAAGGAGAAGGAGAAGATGAAGTCTGGAGGGTGAATCAGAAGAAGCAGAAGAAGGAGAAGGAGAACGTGAAGTCTGGAGGGTGAATCAGAAGAAGCAGAAGAAGGAGAAGGAGAAGATGAAGTCTGGAGGGTGAATCAGAAGAAGTAGAAGAAGGAGAAGGAGAAGGTGAAGTCTGGAGGGTGGATCAGAAGAAGCAGAAGAAGTAGAAGGAGAAAGTGAAGTCTGGAGGGTGAATCAGAAGAAGCAGAAGAAGGAGAAGGTGAAGTCTGGAGGGTGAATCAGAAGAAGCAGAATAAGGAGAAGGAGAAGGTGAAGTCTGGAGGGTGAATCAGAAGAAGCAGAAGAAGGAGAAGGAGAAGGTGAAGCCTGGAGGGTGAATCAGAAAAAGTAGAAGAAGGAGAAGGAGAAGGTGAAGTCTGGAGGGTGAAGCAGAAGAAGTAGAAGAAGGAGAAGGAGAAGGTGAAGTCAGGAGGGTGAATCAGAAGAAGTAGAAGAAGGAGAAGGAGAAGGTGAAGTCAGGTGGGTGAATCAGAAGAAGCAGAAGAAGGAGAAGGAGAAGGTGAAGTCTGGAGGGTGAATCAGAAGAATCAGCAGAAGGAGAAGGAAAAGGTGAAGTCTGGAGGGTGAATCAGAAGAAGCAGAAGAAAGAGAAGGAGAAGGTGAAGTCTGGAGGGTGAAGCAGAAGAAGCAGAAGAAGGAGAAGGAGAAGGTGAAGACTGGAGGGTGAATCAGAAGAAGTAGAAGAAGGAGAAGGAGAAGGTGAAGTCTGGAGGGTGAATCAGAAGAAGTAGAAGAAGGAGAAGGAGAAGGTGAAGTCTGGAGGGTGAATCAGAAGAAGCAGAAGAAGGAGAAGGAGAAGGTGAAGTCTGGAGGGTGAATCAGAAGAAGCAGAAGAAGGTGAAGGAGAAGATGAAGTCTGGAGGGTGAATCAGAAGAAGTAGAAGAAGGAGAAGGAGAAGGTGATGTCTGGAGGGCGAATCAGAAGAAGCAGAAGAAGGAGAAGGAGAAGGTGAAGTCTGGAGGGTGAATCAGAAGAAGCAGAAGAAGGAGAAGGAGAAGGTGAAGTCTGGGGGGTGAATCAGAAGAAGCAGAAGAAGGAGAAGGAGAAGGTGAAGTCAGGAGGGTGAATCAGAAGAAGCAGAAGAACTAGAAGGAGAAGGTGAAGTTAGGAGGGTGAATCAGAGGAAGCAGAAGAAGGAGAAGGAGGAGGTGAAGTCAGGGGGGTGAAGCAGAAGAAGTAGAAGAAGGAGAAGGAGATGGTGAAGTCAGGAGGGTGAAGCAGAAGAAGCAGAAGAAGGAGAAGGAGAAGGTGAAGTCTGGAGGGCGCAGCAGAAGAAGCAGAAGAAGGAGAAGGAGAAGGTAAAGTCTGGAGGGTGAAGCAGAAGAAGCAGAAGAAGGAGAAGGTGAAGTCTGGAGGGTGAATCAGAAGAAGTAGAAGAAGGAGAAGGAGAAGGTGAAGTCAGGAGGGTGAAGCAGAAGAAGCAGAAGAAGGAGAAGGAGAAGGTGAAGTCTGGAAGGTGAATCAGAAGAAGCAGAAAAAGGAGAAGGAGAAGGTGAAGTCTGGAGGGCGAAGCAGAAGAAGCAGAAGGAGGAGAAGGAGAAGGTGAAGTCTGGAGGGGGAAGCAGAAGAAGCAGAAGAAGGAGAAGGAGAAGGTGAAGTCTGGAGGGTGAATCAGAAGAAGTAGAAGAAGGAGAAGGAGAAGGTGAAGTCAGGAGGGTGAAGCAGAAGAAGCAGAAGAAGGAGAAGGAGAAGGTGAAGTCTGGAGGGTGAAGCAGAAGAAGCAGAAGAAGGAGAAGGAGAAGGTGAAGTCTGGAGGGTGAATCAGAAGAAGTAGAAGAAGGAGATGGAGAAGGTGAAGTCTGGAGGGTGAATCAGAAGAAGCAGAAGAAGTAGAAGGAGAAGGTGAAGTCTGGATGGTGAATCAGAAGAAGCAGAAGAAGGAGAAGGAGAAGGTGAAGTCTGGAGGGCGCAGCAGAAGAAGCAGAAGAAGGAGAAGGAGAAGGTGATGTCTGGAGGGTGAATCAGAAGAAGCAGAAGAAGGAGAAGGAGAAGGTGAAGTCTGGAGGGAGAAGCAGAAGAAGTAGAAGAAGGAGAAGGAGAAGGTGCAGTCTGGAGAGTGAATCAGAAGAAGTAGAAGAAGGAGAAGGAGAAGGTGAAGTCTGGAGGGTGAATCAGAAGAAGTAGAAGAAGGAGAAGGAGAAGGTGAAGTCTGGAGGGTGAATCAGAAGAAGCAGAAGAAGGAGAAGGAGAAGGTGAAGTCTGGAGGGTGAATCAGAAGAAGTAGAAGAAGGAGAAGGAGAAGGTGTAGTCTGGAGGGTGAATCAGAAGAAGTAGACGAAGGAGAAGGAGAAGATGAAGTCTGGAGGGTGAATCAGAAGAAGCAGAAGTAGGAGAAGGAGAAGTTGAAGTCTGGAGGGTGAATCATAAGAAGTAGAAGAAGGAGAAGGAGAAGGTGAAGTCTGGAGGGTGAATCAGAAGAAGCAGAAGAAGGAGAAGGAGAAGGTGAAGTCTGGAGGGTGAATCAGAAGAAGCAGAAGAAGGAGAAGGAGAAGGTGAAGTCTGGAGGGTGATTCAGAAGAAGCAGAAGAAGGAGAAGGAGAAGGTGAAGTCTGGAGGTTGAATCAGAAGAAGCAGAAGAAGGAGAAGGAGAAGGTGAAGTCTGGAGGGCGCAGCAGAAGAAGCAGAAGAAGGAGAAGGAGAAGGTGATGTCTGGAGGGTGAATCAGAAGAAGCAGAAGAAGGAGAAGGAGAAGGTGAAGTCTGGAGGGAGAAGCAGAAGAAGTAGAAGAAGGAGAAGGAGAAGGTGCAGTCTGGAGAGTGAATCAGAAGAAGTAGAAGAAGGAGAAGGAGAAGGTGAAGTCTGGAGGGTGAATCAGAAGAAGTAGAAGAAGGAGAAGGAGAAGGTGAAGTCTGGAGGGTGAATCAGAAGAAGCAGAAGAAGGAGAAGGAGAAGGTGAAGTCTGGAGGGTGAATCAGAAGAAGTAGAAGAAGGAGAAGGAGAAGGTGGAGTCTGGAGGGTGAATCAGAAGAAGTAGACGAAGGAGAAGGAGAAGATGAAGTCTGGAGGGTGAATCAGAAGAAGCAGAAGAAGGAGAAGGAGAAGTTGAAGTCTGGAGGGTGAATCATAAGAAGTAGAAGAAGGAGAAGGAGAAGGTGAAGTCTGGATGGTGAATCAGAAGAAGCAGAAGAAGGAGAAGGAGAAGGTGAAGTCTGGAGGGTGAATCAGAAGAAGCAGAAGAAGGAGAAGGAGAAGGTGAAGTCTGGAGGGTGAATCAGAAGAAGCAGAAGAAGGAGAAGGAGAAGGTGAAGTCTGGAGGGTGATTCAGAAGAAGCAGAAGAAGGAGAAGGAGAAGGTGAAGTCTGGAGGTTGAATCAGAAGAAGCAGAAGAAAGAGAAGGAGAAGGTGAAGTCTGGAGGGTGAAGCAGAAGAAGCAGAAGAAGGAGAAGGAGAAGGTGAAGACTGGAGGGTGAATCAGAAGAAGTAGAAGAAGCAGAAGGTGAAGGTGAAGTCTGGAGGGTGAATCAGAAGAAGTAGAAGAAGGAGAAGGAGAAGGTGAAGTCTGGAGGGTGAATCAGAAGAAGCAGAAGAAGGAGAAGGAGAAGGTGAAGTCTGGAGGGTGAATCAGAAGAAGCAGAAGAAGGAGAAGGAGAAGATGAAGTCTGGAGGGTGAATCAGAAGAAGTGGAAGAAGGAGAAGGAGAAGGTGAGGTCTGGAGGGTGAATCAGAAGAAACAGAAGAAGGAGAAGGAGAAGGTGAAGTCTGGAGGGTGAATCAGAAGAAGCAGAAGAAGGAGAAGGAGAAGGTGAAGTCAGGAGGGTGAATCAGAAGAAGCAGAAGAAGGAGAAGTAGAAGGTGAAGTTAGTTGGGTGAATCAGAAGAAGCAGAAGAAGGAGAAGGAGAAGGTGAAGTCTTGAGGGTGAATCAGAAGAAGCAGAAGAAGTAGAAGGAGAAGGTGAAGTCTGGAGGGTGAATCAGAAGAAGTAGAAGAAGGAGAAGGAGAAGGTGAAGTCTGGAGGGTGAATCAGAAGAAGCAGAAGAAGGAGAAGGAGAAGATGAAGTCTGGAGGGTGAATCAGAAGAAGTAGAAGAAGGAGAAGGAGAAGGTGAAGTCTGGAGGGTGGATCAGAAGAAGCAGAAGAAGTAGAAGGAGAAGGTGAAGTCTGGAGGGTGAATCAGAAGAAGCAGAAGAAGGAGAAGGAGAAGGTGAAGTCTGGAGGGTGAATCAGAAGAAGCAGAATAAGGAGAAGGAGAAGGTGAAGTCTGGAGGGTGAATCAGAAGAAGCAGAAGAAGGAGAAGGAGAAGGTGAAGCCTGGAGGGTGAATCAGAAGAAGTAGAAGAAGGAGAAGGAGAAGGTGAAGTCTGGAGGGTGAAGCAGAAGAAGTAGAAGAAGGAGAAGGAGAAGGTGAAGTCAGGAGGGTGAATCAGAAGAAGTAAAAGAAGGAGAAGGAGAAGGTGAAGTCAGGAGGGTGAATCAGAAGAAGCAGAAGAAGGAGAAGGAGAAGGTGAAGTCTGGAGGGTGAATCAGAAGAATCAGCAGAAGGAGAAGGAAAAGGTGAAGTCTGGAGGGTGAATCAGAAGAAGCAGAAGAAAGAGAAGGAGAAGGTGAAGTCTGGAGGGTGAAGCAGAAGAAGCAGAAGAAGGAGAAGGAGAAGGTGTAGACTGGAGGGTGAATCAGAAGTAGAAGAAGGAGAAGGAGAAGGTGAAGTCTGGAGGGTGAATCAGAAGAAGCAGAAGAAGGAGAAGGAGATGGTGAAGTCTGGAGGGTGAATCAGAAGAAGCAGAAGAAGGAGAAGGAGAAGGTGAAGTCTGGAGGGTGAATCAGAAGAAGCAGAAGAAGGAGAAGGAGAAGGTGAAGTCTGGAGGGTGAATCAGAAGAAGCAGAAGAAGGAGAAGGAGAAGGTGAAGTCTGGAGGATGATTCAGAAGAAGCAGAAGAAGGAGAAGGAGAAGGTGAAGTCTGGAGGTTGAATCAGAAGAAGCAGAAGAAAGAGAAGGAGAAGGTGAAGTGTGGAGGGTGAAGCAGAAGAAGCAGAAGAAGGAGAAGGAGAAGGTGAAGACTGAAGGGTGAATCAGAAGAAGCAGAAGAAGGAGAAGGAGAAGGTGAAGTCTGGAGGGTGAATCAGAAGAAGCAGAAGAAGGAGAAGGAGAAGGTGAAATCTGGAGTGAGAATCAGAAGAAGCAGAAGAAGGAGAAGGTGAAGTCTGGAGGGTGAATCAGAAGAAGTAGAAGAAGGAGAAGGTGAAGGTGAAGTCTGGAGGGTGAATCAGAAGAAGTAGATGAAGGAGAAGGAGAAGATGAAGTCTGGAGGGTGAATCAGAAGAAGCAGAAGAAGGAGAAGGAGAACGTGAAGTCTGGAGGGTGAATCAGAAGAAGCAGAAGAAGGAGAAGGAGAAGATGAAGTCTGGAGGGTGAATCAGAAGAAGTAGAAGAAGGAGAGGGAGAAGGTGAAGTCTGGAGGGTGGATCAGAAGAAGCAGAAGAAGTAGAAGGAGAAGGTGAAGTCTGGAGGGTGAATCAGAAGAAGCAGAAGAAGGAGAAGGTGAAGTCTGGAGTGTGAATCAGAAGAAGCAGAATAAGGAGAAGGAGAAGGTGAAGTCTGGAGGGTGAATCAGAAGAAGCAGAAGGAGGAGAAGGAGAAGGTGAAGCCTGGAGGGTGAATCAGAAGAAGTAGAAGAAGGAGAAGGAGAAGGTGAAGTCTGGAGGGTGAAGCAGAAGAAGTAGAAGAAGGAGAAGGAGAAGGTGAAGTCAGGAGGGTGAATCAGAAGAAGTAGAAGAAGGAGAAGGAGAAGGTGAAGTCAGGAGGGTGAATCAGAAGAAGCAGAAGAAGGAGAAGGAGAAGGTGAAGTCTGGAGGGTGAATCAGAAGAATCAGCAGAAGGAGAAGGAAAAGGTGAAGTCTGGAGGGTGAATCAGAAGAAGCAGAAGAAAGAGAAGGAGAAGGTGAAGTCTGGAGGGTGAAGCAGAAGAAGCAGAAGAAGGAGAAGGAGAAGGTGAAGTCTGGAGGGTGAATCAGAAGAAGTAGAAGAAGGAGAAGGAGAAGGTGAAGTCTGGAGGGTGAATCAGAAGAAGCAGAAGAAGGAGAAGGAGAAGGTGAAGTCTGGAGGGTGAATCAGAAGAAGCAGAAGAAGGTGAAGGAGAAGATGAAGTCTGGAGGGTGAATCAGAAGAAGTAGAAGAAGGAGAAGGAGAAGGTGAGGTCTGGAGGGTGAATCAGAAGAAGCAGAAGAAGGAGAAGGAGAAGGTGAAGTCTGGAGGGTGAATCAGAAGAAGCAGAAGAAGGAGAAGGAGAAGGTGAAGTCTGGGGGGTGAATCAGAAGAAGCAGAAGAAGGAGAAGGAGAAGGTGAAGTCAGGAGGGTGAATCAGAAGAAGCAGAAGAACTAGAAGGAGAAGGTGAAGTTAGGAGGGTGAATCAGAGGAAGCAGAAGAAGGAGAAGGAGGAGGTGAAGTCAGGGGGGTGAAGCAGAAGAAGTAGAAGAAGGAGAAGGAGATGGTGAAGTCAGGAGGGTGAAGCAGAAGAAGCAGAAGAAGGAGAAGGAGAAGGTGAAGTCTGGAGGGCGCAGCAGAAGAAGCAGAAGAAGGAGAAGGAGAAGGTAAAGTCTGGAGGTTGAAGCAGAAGAAGCAGAAGAAGGAGAAGGTGAAGTCTGGAGTGTGAATCAGAAGAAGTAGAAGAAGGAGAAGGAGAAGGTGAAATCTGGAGGTTGAATCAGAAGAAGCAGAAGAAAGAGAAGGAGAAGGTGAAGTCTGGAGGGTGAAGCAGAAGAAGCAGAAGAAGGAGAAGGAGAAGGTGAAGACTGGAGGGTGAATCAGAAGAAGTAGAAGAAGGAGAAGGAGAAGGTGAAGTCTGGAGGGTGAATCAGAAGAAGTAGAAGAAGGAGAAGGAGAAGGTGAAGTCTGGAGGGTGAATCAGAAGAAGCAGAAGAAGGAGAAGGAGAAGGTGAAGTCTGGAGGGTGAATCAGAAGAAGCAGAAGAAGGAGAAGGAGAAGATGAAGTCTGGAGGGTGAATCAGAAGAAGTGGAAGAAGGAGAAGGAGAAGGTGAGGTCTGGAGGGTGAATCAGAAGAAACAGAAGAAGGAGAAGGAGAAGGTGAAGTCTGGAGGGTGAATCAGAAGAAGCAGAAGAAGGAGAAGGAGAAGGTGAAGTCAGGAGGGTGAATCAGAAGAAGCAGAAGAAGGAGAAGTAGAAGGTGAAGTTAGTTGGGTGAATCAGAAGAAGCAGAAGAAGGAGAAGGAGAAGGTGAAGTCTTGAGGGTGAATCAGATGAAGCAGAAGAAGTAGAAGGAGAAGGTGAAGTCTGGAGGGTGAATCAGAAGAAGTAGAAGAAGGAGAAGGAGAAGGTGAAGTCTGGAGGGTGAATCAGAAGAAGCAGAAGAAGGAGAAGGAGAAGATGAAGTCTGGAGGCTGAATCAGAAGAAGTAGAAGAAGGAGAAGGAGAAGGTGAAGTCTGGAGGGTGGATCAGAAGAAGCAGAAGAAGTAGAAGGAGAAGGTGAAGTCTGGAGGGTGAATCAGAAGAAGCAGAAGAAGGAGAAGGAGAAGGTGAAGTCTGGAGGGTGAATCAGAAGAAGCAGAATAAGGAGAAGGAGAAGGTGAAGTCTGGAGGGTGAATCAGAAGAAGCAGAAGAAGGAGAAGGAGAAGGTGAAGCCTGGAGGGTGAATCAGAAGAAGTAGAAGAAGGAGAAGGAGAAGGTGAAGTCTGGAGGGTGAAGCAGAAGAAGTAGAAGAAGGAGAAGGAGAAGGTGAAGTCAGGAGGGTGAATCAGAAGAAGTAAAAGAAGGAGAAGGAGAAGGTGAAGTCAGGAGGGTGAATCAGAAGAAGCAGAAGAAGGAGAAGGAGAAGGTGAAGTCTGGAGGGTGAATCAGAAGAATCAGCAGAAGGAGAAGGAAAAGGTGAAGTCTGGAGGGTGAATCAGAAGAAGCAGAAGAAAGAGAAGGAGAAGGTGAAGTCTGGAGGGTGAAGCAGAAGAAGCAGAAGAAGGAGAAGGAGAAGGTGTAGACTGGAGGGTGAATCAGAAGAAGTAGAAGAAGGAGAAGGAGAAGGTGAAGTCTGGAGGGTGAATCAGAAGAAGCGGAAGAAGGAGAAGGAGATGGTGAAGTCTGGAGGGTGAATCAGAAGAAGCAGAAGAAGGAGAAGGAGAAGGTGAAGTCTGGAGGGTGAATCAGAAGAAGCAGAAGAAGGAGAAGGAGAAGGTGAAGTCTGGAGGGTGAATCAGAAGAAGCAGAAGAAGGAGAAGGAGAAGGTGAAGTCTGGAGGATGATTCAGAAGAAGCAGAAGAAGGAGAAGGAGAAGGTGAAGTCTGGAGGTTGAATCAGAAGAAGCAGAAGAAAGAGAAGGAGAAGGTGAAGTCTGGAGGGTGAAGCAGAAGAAGCAGAAGAAGGAGAAGGAGAAGGTGAAGACTGAAGGGTGAATCAGAAGAAGCAGAAGAAGGAGAAGGAGAAGGTGAAGTCTGGAGGGTGAATCAGAAGAAGCAGAAGAAGGAGAAGGAGAAGGTGAAATCTGGAGGGAGAATCAGAAGAAGCAGAAGAAGGAGAAGGTGAAGTCTGGAGGGTGAATCAGAAGAAGTAGAAGAAGGAGAAGGAGAAGGTGAAGTCTGGAGGGTGAATCAGAAGAAGTAGATGAAGGAGAAGGAGAAGATGAAGTCTGGAGGGTGAATCAGAAGAAGCAGAAGAAGGAGAAGGAGAACGTGAAGTCTGGAGGGTGAATCAGAAGAAGCAGAAGAAGGAGAAGGAGAAGATGAAGTCTGGAGGGTGAATCAGAAGAAGTAGAAGAAGGAGAGGGAGAAGGTGAAGTCTGGAGGGTGGATCAGAAGAAGCAGAAGAAGTAGAAGGAGAAGGTGAAGTCTGGAGGGTGAATCAGAAGAAGCAGAAGAAGGAGAAGGTGAAGTCTGGAGTGTGAATCAGAAGAAGCAGAATAAGGAGAAGGAGAAGGTGAAGTCTGGAGGGTGAATCAGAAGAAGCAGAAGAAGGAGAAGGAGAAGGTGAAGCCTGGAGGGTGAATCAGAAGAAGTAGAAGAAGGAGAAGGAGAAGGTGAAGTCTGGAGGGTGAAGCAGAAGAAGTAGAAGAAGGAGAAGGAGAAGGTGAAGTCAGGAGGGTGAATCAGAAGAAGTAGAAGAAGGAGAAGGAGAAGGTGAAGTCAGGAGGGTGAATCAGAAGAAGCAGAAGAAGGAGAAGGAGAAGGTGAAGTCTGGAGGGTGAATCAGAAGAATCAGCAGAAGGAGAAGGAAAAGGTGAAGTCTGGAGGGTGAATCAGAAGAAGCAGAAGAAAGAGAAGGAGAAGGTGAAGTCTGGAGGGTGAAGCAGAAGAAGCAGAAGAAGGAGAAGGAGAAGGTGAAGTCTGGAGGGTGAATCAGAAGAAGTAGAAGAAGGAGAAGGAGAAGGTGAAGTCTGGAGGGTGAATCAGAAGAAGCAGAAGAAGGAGAAGGAGAAGGTGAAGTCTGGAGGGTGAATCAGAAGAAGCAGAAGAAGGTGAAGGAGAAGATGAAGTCTGGAGGGTGAATCAGAAGAAGTAGAAGAAGGAGAAGGAGAAGGTGAGGTCTGGAGGGTGAATCAGAAGAAGCAGAAGAAGGAGAAGGAGAAGGTGAAGTCTGGAGGGTGAATCAGAAGAAGCAGAAGAAGGAGAAGGAGAAGGTGAAGTCTGGGGATGAATCAGAAGAAGCAGAAGAAGGAGAAGGAGAAGGTGAAGTCAGGAGGGTGAATCAGAAGAAGCAGAAGAACTAGAAGGAGAAGGTGAAGTTAGGAGGGTGAATCAGAGGAAGCAGAAGAAGGAGAAGGAGAAGGTGAAGTCTGGAGGGTGAATCAGAAGAATCAGCAGAAGGAGAAGGAAAAGGTGAAGTCTGGAGGGTGAATCAGAAGAAGCAGAAGAAAGAGAAGGAGAAGGTGAAGTCTGGAGGGTGAAGCAGAAGAAGCAGAAGAAGGAGAAGGAGAAGGTGAAGTCTGGAGGGTGAATCAGAAGAAGTAGAAGAAGGAGAAGGAGAAGGTGAAGTCTGGAGGGTGAATCAGAAGAAGCAGAAGAAGGAGAAGGAGAAGGTGAAGTCTGGAGGGTGAATCAGAAGAAGCAGAAGAAGGTGAAGGAGAAGATGAAGTCTGGAGGGTGAATCAGAAGAAGTAGAAGAAGGAGAAGGAGAAGGTGAGGTCTGGAGGGTGAATCAGAAGAAGCAGAAGAAGGAGAAGGAGAAGGTGAAGTCTGGAGGGTGAATCAGAAGAAGCAGAAGAAGGAGAAGGAGAAGGTGAAGTCTGGGGGGTGAATCAGAAGAAGCAGAAGAAGGAGAAGGAGAAGGTGAAGTCAGGAGGGTGAATCAGAAGAAGCAGAAGAACTAGAAGGAGAAGGTGAAGTTAGGAGGGTGAATCAGAGGAAGCAGAAGAAGGAGAAGGAGGAGGTGAAGTCAGGGGGGTGAAGCAGAAGAAGTAGAAGAAGGAGAAGGAGATGGTGAAGTCAGGAGGGTGAAGCAGAAGAAGCAGAAGAAGGAGAAGGAGAAGGTGAAGTCTGGAGGGCGCAGCAGAAGAAGCAGAAGAAGGAGAAGGAGAAGGTAAAGTCTGGAGGGTGAAGCAGAAGAAGCAGAAGAAGGAGAAGGTGAAGTCTGGAGTGTGAATCAGAAGAAGTAGAAGAAGGAGAAGGAGAAGGTGAAGTCTGGAGGATGAATCAGAAGAAGCAGAAGAAAGAGAAGGAGAAGGTGAAGTCTGGAGGGTGAAGCAGAAGAAGCAGAAGAAGGAGAAGGAGAAGGTGAAGACTGGAGGGTGAATCAGAAGAAGTAGAAGAAGGAGAAGGAGAAGGTGAAGTCTGGAGGGTGAATCAGAAGAAGTAGAAGAAGGAGAAGGAGAAGATGAAGTCTGGAGGGTGAATCAGAAGAAGCAGAAGAAGGAGAAGGAGAAGGTGAAGTCTGGAGGGTGAATCAGAAGAAGCAGAAGAAGGAGAAGGAGAAGATGAAGTCTGGAGGGTGAATCAGAAGAAGTGGAAGAAGGAGAAGGAGAAGGTGAGGTCTGGAGGGTGAATCAGAAGAAACAGAAGAAGGAGAAGGAGAAGGTGAAGTCTGGAGGGTGAATCAGAAGAAGCAGAAGAAGGAGAAGGAGAAGGTGAAGTCAGGAGGGTGAATCAGAAGAAGCAGAAGAAGGAGAAGTAGAAGGTGAAGTTAGTTGGGTGAATCAGAAGAAGCAGAAGAAGGAGAAGGAGAAGGTGAAGTCTTGAGGGTGAATCAGAAGAAGCAGAAGAAGTAGAAGGAGAAGGTGAAGTCTGGAGGGTGAATCAGAAGAAGTAGAAGAAGGAGAAGGAGAAGGTGAAGTCTGGAGGGTGAATCAGAAGAAGCAGAAGAAGGAGAAGGAGAAGATGAAGTCTGGAGGGTGAATCAGAAGAAGTAGAAGAAGGAGAAGGAGAAGGTGAAGTCTGGAGGGTGGATCAGAAGAAGCAGAAGAAGTAGAAGGAGAAGGTGAAGTCTGGAGGGTGAATCAGAAGAAGCAGAAGAAGGAGAAGGAGAAGGTGAAGTCTGGAGGGTGAATCAGAAGAAGCAGAATAAGGAGAAGAAGAAGGTGAAGTCTGGAGGGTGAATCAGAAGAAGCAGAAGAAGGAGAAGGAGAAGGTGAAGCCTGGAGGGTGAATCAGAAGAAGTAGAAGAAGGAGAAGGAGAAGGTGAAGTCTGGAGGGTGAAGCAGAAGAAGTAGAAGAAGGAGAAGGAGAAGGTGAAGTCAGGAGGGTGAATCAGAAGAAGTAAAAGAAGGAGAAGGAGAAGGTGAAGTCAGGAGGGTGAATCAGAAGAAGCAGAAGAAGGAGAAGGAGAAGGTGAAGTCTGGAGGGTGAATCAGAAGAATCAGCAGAAGGAGAAGGAAAAGGTGAAGTCTGGAGGGTGAATCAGAAGAAGCAGAAGAAAGAGAAGGAGAAGGTGAAGTCTGGAGGGTGAAGCAGAAGAAGCAGAAGAAGGAGAAGGAGAAGGTGAAGACTGGAGGGTGAATCAGAAGAAGTAGAAGAAGGAGAAGGAGAAGGTGAAGTCTGGAGGGTGAATCAGAAGAAGCAGAAGAAGGAGAAGGAGATGGTGAAGTCTGGAGGGTGAATCAGAAGAAGCAGAAGAAGGAGAAGGAGAAGGTGAAGTCTGGAGGGTGAATCAGAAGAAGCAGAAGAAGGAGAAGGAGAAGGTGAAGTCTGGAGGATGATTCAGAAGAAGCAGAAGAAGGAGAAGGAGAAGGTGAAGTCTGGAGGTTGAATCAGAAGAAGCAGAAGAAAGAGAAGGAGAAGGTGAAGTCTGGAGGGTGAATCAGAAGAAGCAGAAGAAGGAGAAGGAGAAGGTGAAGTCTGGAGGGTGAATCAGAAGAAGCAGAAGAAGGAGAAGGAGAAGGTGAAGTCAGGAGGGTGAATCAGAAGAAGCAGAAGAAGGAGAAGGAGAAGGTGAAGTCTGGAGGGTGAATCAGAAGAATCAGCAGAAGGAGAAGGAAAAGGTGAAGTCTGGAGGGTGAATCAGAAGAAGCAGAAGAAAGAGAAGGAGAAGGTGAAGTCTGGAGGGTGAAGCAGAAGAAGCAGAAGAAGGAGAAGGAGAAGGTGTAGACTGGAGGGTGAATCAGAAGAAGTAGAAGAAGGAGAAGGAGAAGGTGAAGTCTGGAGGGTGAATCAGAAGAAGCAGAAGAAGGAGAAGGAGATGGTGAAGTCTGGAGGGTGAATCAGAAGAAGCAGAAGAAGGAGAAGGAGAAGGTGAAGTCTGGAGGGTGAATCAGAAGAAGCAGAAGAAGGAGAAGGAGAAGGTGAAGTCTGGAGGGTGAATCAGAAGAAGCAGAAGAAGGAGAAGGAGAAGGTGAAGTCTGGAGGATGATTCAGAAGAAGCAGAAGAAGGAGAAGGAGAAGGTGAAGTCTGGAGGTTGAATCAGAAGAAGCAGAAGAAAGAGAAGGAGAAGGTGAAGTCTGGAGGGTGAAGCAGAAGAAGCAGAAGAAGGAGAAGGAGAAGGTGAAGACTGAAGGGTGAATCAGAAGAAGCAGAAGAAGGAGAAGGAGAAGGTGAAGTCTGGAGGGTGAATCAGAAGAAGCAGAAGAAGGAGAAGGAGAAGGTGAAATCTGGAGGGAGAATCAGAAGAAGCAGAAGAAGGAGAAGGTGAAGTCTGGAGGGTGAATCAGAAGAAGTAGAAGAAGGAGAAGGAGAAGGTGAAGTCTGGAGGGTGAATCAGAAGAAGTAGATGAAGGAGAAGGAGAAGATGAAGTCTGGAGGGTGAATCAGAAGAAGCAGAAGAAGGAGAAGGAGAACGTGAAGTCTGGAGGGTGAATCAGAAGAAGCAGAAGAAGGAGAAGGAGAAGATGAAGTCTGGAGGGTGAATCAGAAGAAGTAGAAGAAGGAGAGGGAGAAGGTGAAGTCTGGAGGGTGGATCAGAAGAAGCAGAAGAAGTAGAAGGAGAAGGTGAAGTCTGGAGGGTGAATCAGAAGAAGCAGAAGAAGGAGAAGGTGAAGTCTGGAGTGTGAATCAGAAGAAGCAGAATAAGGAGAAGGAGAAGGTGAAGTCTGGAGGGTGAATCAGAAGAAGCAGAAGAAGGAGAAGGAGAAGGTGAAGCCTGGAGGGTGAATCAGAAGAAGTAGAAGAAGGAGAAGGAGAAGGTGAAGTCTGGAGGGTGCAGCAGAAGAAGTAGAAGAAGGAGAAGGAGAAGGTGAAGTCAGGAGGGTGAATCAGAAGAAGTAGAAGAAGGAGAAGGAGAAGGTGAAGTCAGGAGGGTGAATCAGAAGAAGCAGAAGAAGTAGAAGGAGAAGGTGAAGTCTGGAGGGTGAATCAGAAGAAGTAGAAGAAGGAGAAGGAGAAGGTGAAGTCTGGAGGGTGAATCAGAAGAAGCAGAAGAAGGAGAAGGAGAAGATGAAGTCTGGAGGGTGAATCAGAAGAAGTAGAAGAAGGAGAAGGAGAAGGTGAAGTCTGGAGGGTGGATCAGAAGAAGCAGAAGAAGTAGAAGGAGAAGGTGAAGTCTGGAGGGTGAATCAGAAGAAGCAGAAGAAGGAGAAGGAGAAGGTGAAGTCTGGAGGGTGAATCAGAAGAAGCAGAATAAGGAGAAGAAGAAGGTGAAGTCTGGAGGGTGAATCAGAAGAAGCAGAAGAAGGAGAAGGAGAAGGTGAAGCCTGGAGGGTGAATCAGAAGAAGTAGAAGAAGGAGAAGGAGAAGGTGAAGTCTGGAGGGTGAAGCAGAAGAAGTAGAAGAAGGAGAAGGAGAAGGTGAAGTCAGGAGGGTGAATCAGAAGAAGTAAAAGAAGGAGAAGGAGAAGGTGAAGTCAGGAGGGTGAATCAGAAGAAGCAGAAGAAGGAGAAGGAGAAGGTGAAGTCTGGAGGGTGAATCAGAAGAATCAGCAGAAGGAGAAGGAAAAGGTGAAGTCTGGAGGGTGAATCAGAAGAAGCAGAAGAAAGAGAAGGAGAAGGTGAAGTCTGGAGGGTGAAGCAGAAGAAGCAGAAGAAGGAGAAGGAGAAGGTGAAGACTGGAGGGTGAATCAGAAGAAGTAGAAGAAGGAGAAGGAGAAGGTGAAGTCTGGAGGGTGAATCAGAAGAAGCAGAAGAAGGAGAAGGAGATGGTGAAGTCTGGAGGGTGAATCAGAAGAAGCAGAAGAAGGAGAAGGAGAAGGTGAAGTCTGGAGGGTGAATCAGAAGAAGCAGAAGAAGGAGAAGGAGAAGGTGAAGTCTGGAGGATGATTCAGAAGAAGCAGAAGAAGGAGAAGGAAAAGGTGAAGTCTGGAGGTTGAATCAGAAGAAGCAGAAGAAAGAGAAGGAGAAGGTGAAGTCTGGAGGGTGAATCAGAAGAAGCAGAAGAAGGAGAAGGAGAAGGTGAAGTCTGGAGGGTGAATCAGAAGAAGCAGAAGAAGGAGAAGGAGAAGGTGAAGTCAGGAGGGTGAATCAGAAGAAGCAGAAGAAGGAGAAGGAGAAGGTGAAGTCTGGAGGGTGAATCAGAAGAATCAGCAGAAGGAGAAGGAAAAGGTGAAGTCTGGAGGGTGAATCAGAAGAAGCAGAAGAAAGAGAAGGAGAAGGTGAAGTCTGGAGGGTGAAGCAGAAGAAGCAGAAGAAGGAGAAGGAGAAGGTGTAGACTGGAGGGTGAATCAGAAGAAGTAGAAGAAGGAGAAGGAGAAGGTGAAGTCTGGAGGGTGAATCAGAAGAAGCAGAAGAAGGAGAAGGAGATGGTGAAGTCTGGAGGGTGAATCAGAAGAAGCAGAAGAAGGAGAAGGAGAAGGTGAAGTCTGGAGGGTGAATCAGAAGAAGCAGAAGAAGGAGAAGGAGAAGGTGAAGTCTGGAGGGTGAATCAGAAGAAGCAGAAGAAGGAGAAGGAGAAGGTGAAGTCTGGAGGATGATTCAGAAGAAGCAGAAGAAGGAGAAGGAGAAGGTGAAGTCTGGAGGTTGAATCAGAAGAAGCAGAAGAAAGAGAAGGAGAAGGTGAAGTCTGGAGGGTGAAGCAGAAGAAGCAGAAGAAGGAGAAGGAGAAGGTGAAGACTGAAGGGTGAATCAGAAGAAGCAGAAGAAGGAGAAGGAGAAGGTGAAGTCTGGAGGGTGAATCAGAAGAAGCAGAAGAAGGAGAAGGAGAAGGTGAAATCTGGAGGGAGAATCAGAAGAAGCAGAAGAAGGAGAAGGTGAAGTCTGAAGGGTGAATCAGAAGAAGTAGAAGAAGGAGAAGGAGAAGGTGAAGTCTGGAGGGTGAATCAGAAGAAGTAGATGAAGGAGAAGGAGAAGATGAAGTCTGGAGGGTGAATCAGAAGAAGCAGAAGAAGGAGAAGGAGAACGTGAAGTCTGGAGGGTGAATCAGAAGAAGCAGAAGAAGGAGAAGGAGAAGATGAAGTCTGGAGGGTGAATCAGAAGAAGTAGAAGAAGGAGAGGGAGAAGGTGAAGTCTGGAGGGTGGATCAGAAGAAGCAGAAGAAGTAGAAGGAGAAGGTGAAGTCTGGAGGGTGAATCAGAAGAAGCAGAAGAAGGAGAAGGTGAAGTCTGGAGTGTGAATCAGAAGAAGCAGAATAAGGAGAAGGAGAAGGTGAAGTCTGGAGGGTGAATCAGAAGAAGCAGAAGAAGGAGAAGGAGAAGGTGAAGCCTGGAGGGTGAATCAGAAGAAGTAGAAGAAGGAGAAGGAGAAGGTGAAGTCTGGAGGGTGCAGCAGAAGAAGTAGAAGAAGGAGAAGGAGAAGGTGAAGTCAGGAGGGTGAATCAGAAGAAGTAGAAGAAGGAGAAGGAGAAGGTGAAGTCAGGAGGGTGAATCAGAAGAAGCAGAAGAAGGAGAAGGAGAAGGTGAAGTCTGGAGGGTGAATCAGAAGAATCAGCAGAAGGAGAAGGAAAAGGTGAAGTCTGGAGGGTGAATCAGAAGAAGCAGAAGAAAGAGAAGGAGAAGGTGAAGTCTGGAGGGTGAAGCAGAAGAAGCAGAAGAAGGAGAAGGAGAAGGTGAAGACTGGAGGGTGAATCAGAAGAAGTAGATGAAGGAGAAGGAGAAGATGAAGTCTGGAGGGTGAATCAGAAGAAGCAGAAGAAGGAGAAGGAGAACGTGAAGTCTGGAGGGTGAATCAGAAGAAGCAGAAGAAGGAGAAGGAGAAGATGAAGTCTGGAGGGTGAATCAGAAGAAGTAGAAGAAGGAGAGGGAGAAGGTGAAGTCTGGAGGGTGGATCAGAAGAAGCAGAAGAAGTAGAAGGAGATGGTGAAGTCTGGAGGGTGAATCAGAAGAAGCAGAAGAAGGAGAAGGTGAAGTCTGGAGTGTGAATCAGAAGAAGCAGAATAAGGAGAAGGAGAAGGTGAAGTCTGGAGGGTGAATCAGAAGAAGCAGAAGAAGGAGAAGGAGAAGGTGAAGCCTGGAGGGTGAATCAGAAGAAGTAGAAGAAGGAGAAGGAGAAGGTGAAGTCTGGAGGGTGCAGCAGAAGAAGTAGAAGAAGGAGAAGGAGAAGGTGAAGTCAGGAGGGTGAATCAGAAGAAGTAGAAGAAGGAGAAGGAGAAGGTGAAGTCAGGAGGGTGAATCAGAAGAAGCAGAAGAAGGAGAAGTAGAAGGTGAAGTTAGTTGGGTGAATCAGAAGAAGCAGAAGAAGGAGAAGGAGAAGGTGAAGTCTTGAGGGTGAATCAGAAGAAGCAGAAGAAGTAGAAGGAGAAGGTGAAGTCTGGAGGGTGAATCAGAAGAAGTAGAAGAAGGAGAAGGAGAAGGTGAAGTCTGGAGGGTGAATCAGAAGAAGCAGAAGAAGGAGAAGGAGAAGATGAAGTCTGGAGGGTGAATCAGAAGAAGTAGAAGAAGGAGAAGGAGAAGGTGAAGTCTGGAGGGTGGATCAGAAGAAGCAGAAGAAGTAGAAGGAGAAGGTGAAGTCTGGAGGGTGAATCAGAAGAAGCAGAAGAAGGAGAAGGAGAAGGTGAAGTCTGGAGGGTGAATCAGAAGAAGCAGAATAAGGAGAAGAAGAAGGTGAAGTCTGGAGGGTGAATCAGAAGAAGCAGAAGAAGGAGAAGGAGAAGGTGAAGCCTGGAGGGTGAATCAGAAGAAGTAGAAGAAGGAGAAGGAGAAGGTGAAGTCTGGAGGGTGAAGCAGAAGAAGTAGAAGAAGGAGAAGGAGAAGGTGAAGTCAGGAGGGTGAATCAGAAGAAGTAAAAGAAGGAGAAGGAGAAGGTGAAGTCAGGAGGGTGAATCAGAAGAAGCAGAAGAAGGAGAAGGAGAAGGTGAAGTCTGGAGGGTGAATCAGAAGAATCAGCAGAAGGAGAAGGAAAAGGTGAAGTCTGGAGGGTGAATCAGAAGAAGCAGAAGAAAGAGAAGGAGAAGGTGAAGTCTGGAGGGTGAAGCAGAAGAAGCAGAAGAAGGAGAAGGAGAAGGTGAAGACTGGAGGGTGAATCAGAAGAAGTAGAAGAAGGAGAAGGAGAAGGTGAAGTCTGGAGGGTGAATCAGAAGAAGCAGAAGAAGGAGAAGGAGATGGTGAAGTCTGGAGGGTGAATCAGAAGAAGCAGAAGAAGGAGAAGGAGAAGGTGAAGTCTGGAGGGTGAATCAGAAGAAGCAGAAGAAGGAGAAGGAGAAGGTGAAGTCTGGAGGATGATTCAGAAGAAGCAGAAGAAGGAGAAGGAAAAGGTGAAGTCTGGAGGTTGAATCAGAAGAAGCAGAAGAAAGAGAAGGAGAAGGTGAAGTCTGGAGGGTGAATCAGAAGAAGCAGAAGAAGGAGAAGGAGAAGGTGAAGTCTGGAGGGTGAATCAGAAGAAGCAGAAGAAGGAGAAGGAGAAGGTGAAGTCAGGAGGGTGAATCAGAAGAAGCAGAAGAAGGAGAAGGAGAAGGTGAAGTCTGGAGGGTGAATCAGAAGAATCAGCAGAAGGAGAAGGAAAAGGTGAAGTCTGGAGGGTGAATCAGAAGAAGCAGAAGAAAGAGAAGGAGAAGGTGAAGTCTGGAGGGTGAAGCAGAAGAAGCAGAAGAAGGAGAAGGAGAAGGTGTAGACTGGAGGGTGAATCAGAAGAAGTAGAAGAAGGAGAAGGAGAAGGTGAAGTCTGGAGGGTGAATCAGAAGAAGCAGAAGAAGGAGAAGGAGATGGTGAAGTCTGGAGGGTGAATCAGAAGAAGCAGAAGAAGGAGAAGGAGAAGGTGAAGTCTGGAGGGTGAATCAGAAGAAGCAGAAGAAGGAGAAGGAGAAGGTGAAGTCTGGAGGGTGAATCAGAAGAAGCAGAAGAAGGAGAAGGAGAAGGTGAAGTCTGGAGGATGATTCAGAAGAAGCAGAAGAAGGAGAAGGAGAAGGTGAAGTCTGGAGGTTGAATCAGAAGAAGCAGAAGAAAGAGAAGGAGAAGGTGAAGTCTGGAGGGTGAAGCAGAAGAAGCAGAAGAAGGAGAAGGAGAAGGTGAAGACTGAAGGGTGAATCAGAAGAAGCAGAAGAAGGAGAAGGAGAAGGTGAAGTCTGGAGGGTGAATCAGAAGAAGCAGAAGAAGGAGAAGGAGAAGGTGAAATCTGGAGGGAGAATCAGAAGAAGCAGAAGAAGGAGAAGGTGAAGTCTGAAGGGTGAATCAGAAGAAGTAGAAGAAGGAGAAGGAGAAGGTGAAGTCTGGAGGGTGAATCAGAAGAAGTAGATGAAGGAGAAGGAGAAGATGAAGTCTGGAGGGTGAATCAGAAGAAGCAGAAGAAGGAGAAGGAGAACGTGAAGTCTGGAGGGTGAATCAGAAGAAGCAGAAGAAGGAGAAGGAGAAGATGAAGTCTGGAGGGTGAATCAGAAGAAGTAGAAGAAGGAGAGGGAGAAGGTGAAGTCTGGAGGGTGGATCAGAAGAAGCAGAAGAAGTAGAAGGAGAAGGTGAAGTCTGGAGGGTGAATCAGAAGAAGCAGAAGAAGGAGAAGGTGAAGTCTGGAGTGTGAATCAGAAGAAGCAGAATAAGGAGAAGGAGAAGGTGAAGTCTGGAGGGTGAATCAGAAGAAGCAGAAGAAGGAGAAGGAGAAGGTGAAGCCTGGAGGGTGAATCAGAAGAAGTAGAAGAAGGAGAAGGAGAAGGTGAAGTCTGGAGGGTGCAGCAGAAGAAGTAGAAGAAGGAGAAGGAGAAGGTGAAGTCAGGAGGGTGAATCAGAAGAAGGAGAAGAAGGAGAAGGAGAAGGTGAAGTCAGGAGGGTGAATCAGAAGAAGCAGAAGAAGGAGAAGGAGAAGGTGAAGTCTGGAGGGTGAATCAGAAGAATCAGCAGAAGGAGAAGGAAAAGGTGAAGTCTGGAGGGTGAATCAGAAGAAGCAGAAGAAAGAGAAGGAGAAGGTGAAGTCTGGAGGGTGAAGCAGAAGAAGCAGAAGAAGGAGAAGGAGAAGGTAAAGACTGGAGGGTGAATCAGAAGAAGTAGAAGAAGGAGAAGGAGAAGGTGAAGTCTGGAGGGTGAATCAGAAGAAGTAGAAGAAGGAGAAGGAGAAGGTGAAGTCTGGAGGGTGAATCAGAAGAAGCAGAAGAAGGAGAAGGAGAAGGTGAAGTCTGGAGGGTGAATCAGAAGAAGCAGAAGAAGGTGAAGGAGAAGATGAAGTCTGGAGGGTGAATCAGAAGAAGTAGAAGAAGGAGAAGGAGAAGGTGAGGTCTGGAGGGTGAATCAGAAGAAGCAGAAGAAGGAGAAGGAGAAGGTGAAGTCTGGGGGGTGAATCAGAAGAAGCAGAAGAAGGAGAAGGAGAAGGTGAAGTCAGGAGGGTGAATCAGAAGAAGCAGAAGAACTAGAAGGAGAAGGTGAAGTTAGGAGGGTGAATCAGAGGAAGCAGAAGAAGGAGAAGGAGGAGGTGAAGTCAGGGGGGTGAAGCAGAAGAAGTAGAAGAAGGAGAAGGAGATGGTGAAGTCAGGAGGGTGAAGCAGAAGAAGCAGAAGAAGGAGAAGGAGAAGGTGAAGTCTGGAGGGCGCAGCAGAAGAAGCAGAAGAAGGAGAAGGAGAAGGTAAAGTCTGGAGGGTGAAGCAGAGGAAGCAGAAGAAGGAGAAGGTGAAGTCTGGAGTGTGAATCAGAAGAAGTAGAAGAAGGAGAAGGAGAAGGTGAAATCTGGAGGTTGAATCAGAAGAAGCAGAAGAAAGAGAAGGAGAAGGTGAAGTCTGGAGGGTGAAGCAGAAGAAGCAGAAGAAGGAGAAGGAGAAGGTGAAGACTGGAGGGTGAATCAGAAGAAGTAGAAGAAGGAGAAGGAGAAGGTGAAGTCTGGAGGGTGAATCAGAAGAAGTAGAAGAAGGAGAAGGAGAAGGTGAAGTCTGGAGGGTGAATCAGAAGAAGCAGAAGAAGGAGAAGGAGAAGGTGAAGTCTGGAGGGTGAATCAGAAGAAGCAGAAGAAGGAGAAGGAGAAGATGAAGTCTGGAGGGTGAATCAGAAGAAGTGGAAGAAGGAGAAGGAGAAGGTGAGGTCTGGAGGGTGAATCAGAAGAAACAGAAGAAGGAGAAGGAGAAGGTGAAGTCTGGAGGGTGAATCAAAAGAAGCAGAAGAAGGAGAAGGAGAAGGTGAAGTCAGGAGGGTGAATCAGAAGAAGCAGAAGAAGGAGAAGTAGAAGGTGAAGTTAGTTGGGTGAATCAGAAGAAGCAGAAGAAGGAGAAGGAGAAGGTGAAGTCTTGAGGGTGAATCAGAAGAAGCAGAAGAAGTAGAAGGAGAAGGTGAAGTCTGGAGGGTGAATCAGAAGAAGTAGAAGAAGGAGAAGGAGAAGGTGAAGTCTGGAGGGTGAATCAGAAGAAGCAGAAGAAGGAGAAGGAGAAGATGAAGTCTGGAGGGTGAATCAGAAGAAGTAGAAGAAGGAGAAGGAGAAGGTGAAGTCTGGAAGGTGGATCAGAAGAAGCAGAAGAAGTAGAAGGAGAAGGTGAAGTCTGGAGGGTGAATCAGAAGAAGCAGAAGAAGGAGAAGGAGAAGGTGAAGTCTGGAGGGTGAATCAGAAGAAGCAGAATAAGGAGAAGAAGAAGGTGAAGTCTGGAGGGTGAATCAGAAGAAGCAGAAGAAGGAGAAGGAGAAGGTGAAGCCTGGAGGGTGAATCAGAAGAAGTAGAAGAAGGAGAAGGAGAAGGTGAAGTCTGGAGGGTGAAGCAGAAGAAGTAGAAGAAGGAGAAGGAGAAGGTGAAGTCAGGAGGGTGAATCAGAAGAAGTAAAAGAAGGAGAAGGAGAAGGTGAAGTCAGGAGGGTGAATCAGAAGAAGCAGAAGAAGGAGAAGGAGAAGGTGAAGTCTGGAGGGTGAATCAGAAGAATCAGCAGAAGGAGAAGGAAAAGGTGAAGTCTGGAGGGTGAATCAGAAGAAGCAGAAGAAAGAGAAGGAGAAGGTGAAGTCTGGAGGGTGAAGCAGAAGAAGCAGAAGAAGGAGAAGGAGAAGGTGAAGACTGGAGGGTGAATCAGAAGAAGTAGAAGAAGGAGAAGGAGAAGGTGAAGTCTGGAGGGTGAATCAGAAGAAGCAGAAGAAGGAGAAGGAGATGGTGAAGTCTGGAGGGTGAATCAGAAGAAGCAGAAGAAGGAGAAGGAGAAGGTGAAGTCTGGAGGGTGAATCAGAAGAAGCAGTAGAAGGAGAAGGAGAAGGTGAAGTCTGGAGGATGATTCAGAAGAAGCAGAAGAAGGAGAAGGAGAAGGTGAAGTCTGGAGGTTGAATCAGAAGAAGCAGAAGAAGGAGAAGGAGAAGGTGAAGTCTGGAGGGTGAATCAGAAGAAGCAGAAGAAGGAGAAGGAGAAGGTGAAGTCTGGAGGGTGAATCAGAAGAAGCAGAAGAAGGAGAAGGAGAAGGTGAAGTCTGGAGGATGATTCAGAAGAAGCAGAAGAAGGAGAAGGTGAAGTCTGGAGGTTGAATCAGAAGAAGCAGAAGAAAGAGAAGGAGAAGGTGAAGACTGAAGGGTGAATCAGAAGAAGCAGAAGAAGGAGAAGGAGAAGGTGAAGTCTGGAGGGTGAATCAGAAGAAGCAGAAGAAGGAGAAGGAGAAGGTGAAATCTGGAGGGAGAATCAGAAGAAGCAGAAGAAGGAGAAGGTGAAATCTGGAGGGTGAATCAGAAGAAGTAGAAGAAGGAGAAGGAGAAGGTGAAGTCTGGAGGGTGAATCAGAAGAAGTAGAAGAAGGAGAAGGAGAAGATGAAGTCTGGAGGGTGAATCAGAAGAAGCAGAAGAAGGAGAAGGAGAACGTGAAGTCTGGAGGGTGAATCAGAAGAAGCAGAAGAAGGAGAAGGAGAAGATGAAGTCTGGAGGGTGAATCAGAAGAAGTAGAAGAAGGAGAAGGAGAAGGTGAAGTCTGGAGGGTGGATCAGAAGAAGCAGAAGAAGTAGAAGGAGAAGGTGAAGTCTGGAGGGTGAATCAGAAGAAGCAGAAGAAGGAGAAGGTGAAGTCTGGAGGGTGAATCAGAAGAAGCAGAATAAGGAGAAGGAGAAGGTGAAGTCTGGAGGGTGAATCAGAAGAAGCAGAAGAAGGAGAAGGAGAAGGTGAAGCCTGGAGGGTGAATCAGAAGAAGTAGAAGAAGGAGAAGGAGAAGGTGAAGTCTGGAGGGTGAAGCAGAAGAAGTAGAAGAAGGAGAAGGAGAAGGTGAAGACTGGAGGGTGAATCAGAAGAAGTAGAAGAAGGAGAAGGAGAAGGTGAAGTCTGGAGGGTGAATCAGAAGAAGTAGAAGAAGGAGAAGGAGAAGGTGAAGTCTGGAGGGTGAATCAGAAGAAGCAGAAGAAGGAGAAGGAGAAGGTGAAGTCTGGAGGGTGAATCAGAAGAAGCAGAAGAAGGTGAAGGAGAAGATGAAGTCTGGAGGGTGAATCAGAAGAAGTAGAAGAAGGAGAAGGAGAAGGTGAGGTCTGGAGGGTGAATCAGAAGAAGCAGAAGAAGGAGAAGGAGAAGGTGAAGTCTGGAGGGTGAATCAGAAGAAGCAGAAGAAGGAGAAGGAGAAGGTGAAGTCTGGGGGTTGAATCAGAAGAAGCAGAAGAAGGAGAAGGAGAAGGTGAAGTCAGGAGGGTGAATCAGAAGAAGCAGAAGAACTAGAAGGAGAAGGTGAAGTTAGGAGGGTGAATCAGAGGAAGCAGAAGAAGGAGAAGGAGGAGGTGAAGTCAGGGGGGTGAAGCAGAAGAAGTAGAAGAAGGAGAAGGAGATGGTGAAGTCAGGAGGGTGAAGCAGAAGAAGCAGAAGAAGGAGAAGGAGAAGGTGAAGTCTGGAGGGCGCAGCAGAAGAAGCAGAAGAAGGAGAAGGAGAAGGTAAAGTCTGGAGGGTGAAGCAGAAGAAGCAGAAGAAGGAGAAGGTGAAGTCTGGAGGGTGAATCAGAAGAAGTAGAAGAAGGAGAAGGAGAAGGTGAAGTCAGGAGGGTGAAGCAGAAGAAGCAGAAGAAGGAGAAGGAGAAGGTGAAGTCTGGAGGGTGAATCAGAAGAAGCAGAAGAAGGAGAAGGAGAAGGTGAAGTCTGGAGGGCGAAGCAGAAGAAGCAGAAGGAGGAGAAGGAGAAGGTGAAGTCTGGAGGGGGAAACAGAAGAAGCAGAAGAAGGAGAAGGAGAAGGTGAAGTCTGGAGGGTGAATCAGAAGAAGTAGAAGAAGGAGAAGGAGAAGGTGAAGTCAGGAGGGTGAAGCAGAAGAAGCAGAAGAAGGAGAAGGAGAAGGTGAAGTCTGGAGGGTGAAGCAGAAGAAGCAGAAGAAGGAGAAGGAGAAGGTGAAGTCTGGAGGGTGAATCAGAAGAAGTAGAAGAAGGAGATGGAGAAGGTGAAGTCTGGAGGGTGAATCAGAAGAAGCAGAAGAAGTAGAAGGAGAAGGTGAAGTCTGGAGGGTGAATCAGAAGAAGTAGAAGAAGGAGAAGGAGAAGGTGAAGTCTGGAGGGTGAAGCAGAAGAAGCAGAAGAAGGAAAAGGAGAAGGTGAAGTCTGGAGGGCGCAGCAGAAGAAGCAGAAGAAGGAGAAGGAGAAGGTGATGTCTGGAGGGTGAATCAGAAGAAGCAGAAGAAGGAGAAGGAGAAGGTGAAGTCTGGAGGGAGAAGCAGAAGAAGTAGAAGAAGGAGAAGGAGAAGGTGCAGTCTGGAGAGTGAATCAGAAGAAGTAGAAGAAGGAGAAGGAGAAGGTGAAGTCTGGAGGGTGAATCAGAAGAAGTAGAAGAAGGAGAAGGAGAAGTTGAAGTCTGGAGGGTGAATCAGAAGAAGCAGAAGAAGGAGAAGGAGAAGGTGAAGTCTGGAGGGTGAATCAGAAGAAGTAGAAGAAGGAGAAGGAGAAGGTGTAGTCTGGAGGGTGAATCAGAAGAAGTAGACGAAGGAGAAGGAGAAGATGAAGTCTGGAGGGTGAATCAGAAGAAGCAGAAGAAGGAGAAGGAGAAGTTGAAGGCTGGAGGGAGAATCATAAGAAGTTGAAGAAGGAGAAGGAGAAGGTGAAGTCTGGATGGTGAATCAGAAGAAGCAGAAGGAGGAGAAGGAGAAGGTGAAGTCTGGAGGGTGAATCAGAAGAAGCAGAAGAAGGAGAAGGAGAAGGTGAAGTCTGGAGGGTGAATCAGAAGAAGCAGAAGAAGGAGAAGGAGAAGGTGAAGTCTGGAGGGTGATTCAGAAGAAGCAGAAGAAGGAGAAGGAGAAGGTGAAGTCTGGAAGTTGAATCAGAAGAAGCAGAAGAAAGAGAAGGAGAAGGTGAAGTCTGGAGGGTGAAGCAGAAGAAGCAGAAGAAGGAGAAGGAGAAGGTGAAGACCGGAGAGTGAATCAGAAGAAGTAGAAGAAGGAGAAGGAGAAGGTGAAGTCTGGAGGGTGAATCAGAAGAAGTAGAAGAAGGAGAAGGAGAAGGTGAAGTCTGGAGGGTGAATCAGAAGAAGCAGAAGAAGGAGAAGGAGAAGGTGAAGTCTGGAGGGTGTATCAGAAGAAGCAGAAGAAGGAGAAGGAGAAGATGAAGTCTGGAGGGTGAATCAGAAGAAGTGGAAGAAGGAGAAGGAGAAGGTGAGGTCTGGAGGGTGAATCAGAAGAAACAGAAGAAGGAGAAGGAGAAGGTGAAGTCTGGAGGGTGAATCAGAAGAAGCAGAAGAAGGAGAAGGAGAAGGTGAAGTCAGGAGGGTGAATCAGAAGAAGCAGAAGAAGGAGAAGTAGAAGGTGAAGTTAGGTGGGTGAATCAGAAGAAGCAGAAGAAGGAGAAGGAGAAGGTGAAGTCAGGGGGGTGAAGCAGAAGAAGTAGAAGAAGGAGAAGGAGAAGGTGAAGTCTGGAGGGCGCAGCAGAAGAAGCAGAAGAAGGAGAAGGAGAAGGTGAAGTCTGGAGGGTGAAGCAGAAGAAGCAGAAGAAGGAGAAGGAGAAGGTGAAGTCTGGAGGGTGAATCAGAAGAAGTAGAAGAAGGAGAAGGAGAAGGTGAAGTCAGGAGGGTGGAGCAGAAGAAGCAGAAGAAGGAGAAGGAGAAGGTGAAGTCTGGAGGGTTAAGCAGAAGAAGCAGAAGAAGGAGAAGGAGAAGGTGAAGTCTGGAGGGCGAAGCAGAAGAAGCAGAAGAAGGAGAAGGAGAAGGCTAAGTTTGGAGGGTGAAGCAGAAGAAGCAGAAGAAGGAGAAGGAGAAGGTGAAGTCAGGAGGGTGAATCAGAAGAAGAAGAAGAAGGAGAAGGAGAAGGTGAAGTCTGGAGGGTGAATCAGAAGAAGTAGAAGAATGAGAAGGAGAAGGTGAAGTCTGGAGGGTGAATCAGAAGAAGTAGAGGAAGGAGAAGGAGAAGGTGAAGTCTGGAGGGTGAATCAGAAGAAGCAGAAGTAGGAGAAGGAGAAGGTGAAGTCTGGAGGGAGAAGCAGAAGAAGTAGAAGAAGGAGAAGGGGAAGGTGAAGTCTGGAGGGTGAATCAGAAGAAGTAGAAGAAGGAGAAGGAGAAGGTGAAGTCTGGAGGGTGAATCAGAAGAAGCAGAAGAAGGAGAAGGAGAAGGTGAAGTCTGGAGTGTGAATCAGAAGAAGGAGAAGAAGGAGAAGGAGAAGGTGTAGTCTGGAGGGTGAATCAGAAGAAGTAGACGAAGGAGAAGGAGAAGGTGAAGTCTGGAGGGTGAATCAGAAGAAGCAGAAGAAGGAGAAGGAGAAGGTGAAGTCTGGAGGGTGAATCAGAAGAAGTAGAAGAAGGAGAAGGAGAAGGTGAAGTCTGGAGGGTGAATCAGAAGAAGCAGAAGAAGGAGAAGGAGAAGGTGAAGTCTGGAGGGTGAATCAGAAGAAGCAGAATAAGGAGAAGGAGAAGGTGAAGTCTGGAGGTTGAATCAGAAGAAGCAGAAGAAGGAGAAGGAGAAGGTGAAGTCTGGAGGGTGAATCAGAAGAAGCAGAAGAAGTAGAAGTAGAAGGTGAAGTCTGGAGGGTGAATCAGAAGAAGTAGAAGAAGGAGAAGGAGAAGGTGAGGTCTGGAGGGTGAATCAGAAGAAGCAGAAGAAGGAGAAGGAGAAGGTGAAGTCAGGACGGTGAATCAGAAGAAGCAGAAGAAGGAGAAGGAGAAGGTGAAGTCTGGAGGGTGAATCAGAAGAAGCAGAAGAAGGAGAAGGAGAAGGTGAAGACTGGAGGGTGAATCAGAAGAAGTAGAAGAAGGAGAAGGAGAAGGTGAAGTCTGGAGGGTGAATCAGAAGAAGTAGAAGAAGGAGAAGGAGAAGGCGAAGTCTGGAGTGTGAATCAGAAGAAGCAGAAGAAGGAGAGGGAGAAGGTGAAGTCTGGAGGGTGAATCAGAAGAAGCAGAAGAAGGAGAAGGAGAAGATGAAGTCTGGAGGGTGAATCTGAAGAAGTAGAAGAAGGAGAAGGAGAAGGTGAGGTCTGGAGGGTGAATCAGAAGAAGCAGAAGAAGGAGAAGGAGAAGGTGAAGTCTGGAGGGTGAATCAGAAGAAGTAGAAGAAGGAGAAGGAGAAGGTGAAGTCTGGAGGTTGAATCAGAAGATGTAGAAGAAGGAGAAGGAGAAGATGAAGTCTGGAGGGTGAATCAGAAGAAGCGGAAGAAGGAGAAGGAGAAGATGAAGTCTGGAGGGTGAACCAGAAGAAGCAGAAGAAGGAGAAGGTGAAGATGAAGTCTGGAGGGTGAATCAGAAGAAGTAGAAGAAGGAGAAGGAGAAGGCGAAGTCTGGAGGGTGGATCAGAAGAAGCAGAAGAAGAAGGAGAAGGTGAAGTCTGGAGGGTGAATCAGAAGAAGCAGAATCATGAGAAGGAGAAGGTGAAGTCTGGAGGGTAAATCAGAAGAAGCAGAAGAAGGAGAAGGAGAAGGTGAAGTCTGGAGGGTGAATCAGAAGAAGTAGAAGAAGGAGAAGGAGAAGGTGAAATCTGGAGGGTTAAGCAGAAGAAGGAGAAGAAGGAGAAGGAGAAGGTGAAGTCAGGAGGGTGAATCAGAAGAAGTAGA
Source organism: Somniosus microcephalus (assembly GCF_052327205.1). NCBI lineage: Eukaryota > Metazoa > Chordata > Chondrichthyes > Squaliformes > Somniosidae > Somniosus > Somniosus microcephalus. Next base: position 177,129 of record NW_028225376.1, read on the forward strand.
AGAAGGAGAAGGAGAAGGTGAAGTCAGGAGGGTGAATTAGAAGAAGTAGAAGAAGGAGAAGGAGAAGGTGAAGTCTGGAGGGTGAATCAGAAGAAGCAGAAGAAGGAGAAGGAGAAGGTGAAGTCAGGAGGGTGAATCAGAAGAAGCAGAAGAAGGCGAAGGAGAAGGTGAAGACTGGAGGGTGAATCAGAAGAAGTAGAAGAAGGAGAAGGAGAAGGTGAATTTTGGAGGGTGAATCAGAAGAAGGAGAAGGAGAAGCAGAAGTCTGGAGTGTGAAACAGAAGAAGCAGAAGAAGGAGAAGGAGAAGGTGAAGTCTGGAGGGTGAATCAGAAGAAGCAGAAGAAGGAGAAGGAGAAGATGAAGTCTGGAGGGTGAAAGAAAAGAAGTAGAAGAAGGAGAAGGAGAAGATGAGGTCTGGAGGGTGAATCAGAAGAAGCAGAAGAAGGAGAAGGAGAAGGTGAAGTCTGAAGGGTGAATCAGAAGAAGCAGAAGAAGGAGAAGGAGAAGGTGAAGTCTGGAGGGTGAATCAGAAGAAGCAGAAGAAGGAGAAGGAGAAGGTGAAATCTGGAGGGTGAATCAGAAGAAGCAGAAGAAGGAGAAGGAGAAGGTGAAGTCTGGAGGGTGAATCAGAAGAAGTAGAAGAAGGAGAAGGAGAAGGTGAAGTCAGGAGGGTGAATCAGAAGAAGCAGAAGAAGGAGAAGGAGAAGGTGAAGTCTGGAGGGTGAATCAGAAGAAGCAGAAGAAGGAGAAGGAGAAGATGAAGTCTGGAGGGTGAATCAGAAGAAGTAGAAGAAGGAGAAGGAGAAGGTGAAGTCTGGAGGGAGGATCAGAAGAAGCAGAAGAAGTGGAAGGAGAAGGTGAAGTCTGGAGGGTGAATCAGAATAAGCAGAAGAAGGAGAAGGAGAAGGTGAAGTCTGGAGGGTGAATCAGAAGAAGCAGAATAAGGAGAAGGAGAAGGTGAAGTCTGGAGGGTGAATCAGAAGAAGCAGAAAAGGAGAAGGAGAAGGTGAAGTCTGGAGGGTGAATCAGAAGAAGTAGAAGAAGGAGAAGGAGAAGGTAAAGTCTGGAGGGTGAAGCAGAAGAAGTAGAAGAAGGAGAAGGAGAAGGTGAAGTCAGGAGGGTGTATCAGAAGAAGTAGAAGAATGAGAAGGAGAAGGTGAAGACAGGAGGGTGAATCAGAAGAAGCAGAAGAAGGAGAAGGAGAAGGTGAAGTCTGGAGGGTGAATCAGAATAATCAGCAGAAGGTGAAGGAAAAGGTGAAGTCTGGAGGGTGAATCAGTAGAAGCAGAAGAAAGAGAAGGAGAAGGTGAAGTCTGGAGGGTGAAGCAGAAGAAGCAGAAGATGGAGAAGGAGAAGTTGAAGACTGGAGGGTGAATCAGAAGAAGTAGAAGAAGGAGAAGGAGAAGGTGAAGTCTGGAGGGTGAATCAGAAGAAGTAGAAGAAGGAGAAGGAGAAGGTGAAGTCTGGAGGGTGAATCAGAAGAAGCAGAAGAAGGAGAAGGAGAAGGTGAAGTCTGGAGGGTGAATCAGAAGAAGCAGAAGAAGGTGAAGGAGAAGATGAAGTCTGGAGGGTGAATCAGAAGAAGTACAAGAAGGAAAAGGAGAAGGTGAGGTCTGGAGGGTGAATCAGAAGAAGCAGAAGAAGGAGAAGGAGAAGGTGAAGTCTGGAGGGTGAATCAGAAGAAGCAGAAGAAGGAGAAGGAGAAGGTGAAGTCTGGAGGGTGAATCAGAAGAAGCAGAAGAAGGAGAAGGAGAAGGTGAAGTCAGGAGGGTGAATCAGAAGAAGCAGAAGAAGGAGAAGGAGAAGGTGAAGTTAGGAGGGTGAATCAGAAGAAGCAGAAGAAGGAGAAGGAGAAGGTGAAGTCAGGGGGGTGAAGCAGAAGAAGCAGAAGAAGGAGAAGGAGAAGGTAAAGTCTGGAGGGTGAAGCAGAAGAAGCAGAAGAAGGAGAAGGAGAAGTGGAAGTCTGGAGGGTGAATCAGAAGAAGTAGAAGAAGGAGAAGGAGAAGGAGAAGTCAGGAGGGTGAAGCAGAAGAAGCTGAAGAAGGAGAAGGAGAAGGTGAAGTCTGGAGGGTGAATCAGAAGAAGCAGAAGAAGGAGAAGGAGAAGGTGAAGTCTGGAGGGCGAAGCAGAAGAAGCAGATGAAGGAGAAGGAGAAGGTGAAGTCTGGAGGGTGAAGCAGAAGAAGGAGAAGGTGAAGTCTGGAGGTTGAATCAGAAGAAGTAGAAGAAGGAGAAGGAGAAGGTGAAGTCAGGAGGGTGAAGCAGAAGATGCAGAAGAAGGAGAAGAAGAAGATGAAGTCTGGAGGGTGAAGCAGAAGAAGCAGAAGAAGGAGAAGGAGAAGGTGAAGTCTGGAGGGTGAATCAGAAGAAGCAGAAGAAGGAGAAGGAGAAGGTGAAGTCTGGAGGGTGAATCAGACGAAGTAGAAGAAGGAGAAGGAGAAGGTGAAGTCAGGATGGTGAAGCAGAAGAAGCAGAAGAAGGAGAAGGAGAAGGTGAAGTCTGGAGTGTGAAGCAGAAGAAGCAGAAGAAGGAGAAGGAGAAGGTGAAGTCTGGAGGGTGAAGCAGAAGAAGCAGAAGAAGGAGAAGGAGAAGGTGAAGTCTGGAGGGTGAATCAGAAGAAATAGAAGAAGGAGAAGGAGAATGAAGTCAGGAGGGTGAAGCAGAAGAAGCAGAAGAAGGAGAAGGAGAAGGTGAGGTCTGGAGGGTGAATCAGAAGAAGCAGAAGAAGGAGAAGGAGAAGGTGAAGTCTGAAGGGTGAATCAGAAGAAGCAGAAGAAGGAGAAGGAGAAGGTGAAGTCTGGAGGGTGAATCAGAAGAAGCAGAAGAAGGAGAAGGAGAAGGTGAAGTCTGGAGGGTGAATCAGAAGAAGCAGAAGAAGGAGAAGGAGAAGGTGAAGTCTGGAGGGTGAATCAGAAGAAGTAGAAGAAGGAGAAGGTGAAGTCTGGAGGGTGAATCAGAAGAAGTAGAAGAAGGAGAAGGAGAAGATGAAGTCTGGAGGGTGAATCAGAAGAAGCAGAAGAAGGAGAAGGAGAAGGTGAAGTCTGGAGGGTGAATCAGAAGAAGCAGAAGAAGGAGAAGGAGAAGATGAAGTCTGGAGGGTGAATCAGAAGACGTAGAAGAAGGAGAAGGAGAAGGTGAATCTGGAGGGTGGATCAGAAGAAGAAGAAGAAGGAGAAGGAGAAGGTGAATTCTGGAGGGAGAATCAGAAGAAGCAGAAGAAGGAGAAGGAGAAGGTGAAGTCTGGAGGGTGAATCAGAAGAAGCAGAATCAGGAGAAGGAGAAGGTGAAGTCTGGAGGGTGAATCAGAAGAAGCAGAAGAAGGAGAAGGAGAAGGTGAAGTCTGGAGGGTGAATCAGAAGAAGTAGAAGAAGGAGAAGGAGAAGGTGAAGTCTGGAGCGTGAAGCAGAAGAAGTAGAAGAAGGAGAAGGGGAAGGTGAAGTCAGGAGGGTGAATCAGAAGAAGTAGAAGCAGGAGAAGGAGAAGGTGAAGTCAGGAGGGTGAATCAGGAGAAGTAGAAGAAGGAGAAGGAGAAGGTGAAGTCTGGAGGGTGAATCAGAAGAAGTAGAAGAAGGAGAAGGAGAAGGTGAAGTCTGGAGGGTGAATCAGAAGAAGTAGAAGAAGGAGAAGGAGAAGGTGAAGTCTGGAGGGTGAATCAGAAGAAGCAGAAGAAGGAGAAGGAGAAGGTGAAGTCTGGAGGGAGAAGCAGAAGAAGTAGAAGAAGGAGAAGGAGAAGGTGAAGTCAGGAGGGTGAAGCAGAAGAAGCAGAAGAAGGAGAAGGAGAAGGTGAAGTCAGGAGGGTGAATCAGAAGAAGTAGAAGAAGGAGAAGGAGAAGGTGAAATCTGGAGGGTGAATCAGAAGAAGTAGAAGAAGGAGAAGGAGAAGGTGAAGTCTGGAGGGTGAATCAGAAGAAGTAGAAGAAGGAGAAGGAGAAAGTGAAGTCTGGAGGGTGAATCAGAAGAAGCAGAAGAAGGAGAAGGAGAAGGTGAAGTCTGGAGGGAGAAGCAGAAGAAGTAGAAGAAGGAGAAGGAGAAGGTGAAGTCTGGAGGGTGAATCAGAAGAAGTAGAAGAAGGAGAAGGAGAAGGTGAAGTCTGGAGGGTGAATCAGAAGAAGTAGAAGAAGGAGAAGGAGAAGGTGAAGTCTGGAGGGTGAATCAGAAGAAGCAGAAGAAGGAGAAGGAGATGGTGAAGTCTGGAGGGTGAATCAGAAGAAGTAGAAGAAGGAGAAGGAGAAGGTGTGGTCTGGAGGGTGAATCAGAAGAAGTTGACGAAGGAGAAGGAGAAGGTGAAGTCTGGAGGGTGAATCAGAAGAAGCAGAAGAAGGAGAAGGAGAAGGTGAAGTCTGGAGGGTGAATCAGAAGAAGTAGAAGAAGGAGAAGGAGAAGGTGTAGTCTGGAGGGTGAATCAGAAGAAGTTGACGAAGGAGAAGGAGAAGGTGAAGTCTGGAGGGTGAATCAGAAGAAGCAGAAGAAGGAGAAGGAGAAGGTGAAGTCTGGAGGGTGAATCAGAAGAAGTAGAAGAAGGAGAAGGAGAAGGTGAAGTCTGGAGGGTGAATCAGAAGAAGCAGAAGAAGGAGAAGGAGAAGGTGAAGTCTGGAGGGTGAATCAGAAGAAGCAGAAGAAGGAGAAGGAGGAGGTGAAGTCTGGAGGGTGAATCAGAAGAAGCAGAAGAAGGAGAAGGAGAAGGTGAAGTCTGGAGGGTGAATCAGAAGAAGCAGAAGAAGTAGAAGGAGAAGGTGAAGTCTGGAGGGTGAATCAGAAGAAGTAGAAGAAGGAGAAGGAGAAGGTGAAGTCTGGAGGGTGAATCAGAAGAAGCAGAAGAAGGAGAAGGAGAAGGTGAAGTCAGGAGGGTGAATCAGAAGAAGCAGAAGAAGGAGAAGGAGAAGGTGAAGTCTGGAGGGTGAATCAGAAGAAGCAGAAGAAGGAGAAGGAGAAGGTGAAGACTGGAGGGTGAAACAGAAGAAGTAGAAGAAGGAGAAGGAGAAGGTGAAGTCTGGAGGGTGAATCAGAAGAAGGAGAAGGAGAAGGCGAAGTCTGGAGTGTGTAACAGAAGAAGCAGAAGAAGGAGAAGGAGAAGGTGAAGTCTGGAGGGTGAATCAGAAGAAGCAGAAGAAGGAGAAGGAGAAGATGAAGTCTGGAGGGTGAAACAGAAGAAGTAGAAGAAGGAGAAGGAGAAGGTGAAGTCTGGAGGGTGAATCAGAAGAAGTAGAAGAAGGAGAAGTAGAAGGTGAAGTCTGGAGGGTGAATCAGAAGAAGTAGAAGAAGGAGAAGGAGAAGATGAAGACTGGAGGGTGAATCAGAAGAAGCAGAAGAAGGAGAAGGAGAAGGTGACGTCTGAAGGGTGAATCAGAAGAAGCAGAAGAAGGAGAAGGAGAAGGTGAAGTCTGGAGGGTGAATCAGAAGAAGCAGAAGAAGGAGAAGGAGAAGGTGAAATCTGGAGGGTGAATCAGAAGAAGCAGAAGAAGGAGAAGGAGAAGGTGAAGTCTGGAGGGTGAATCAGAAGAAGTAGAAGAAGGAGAAGTAGAAGGTGAAGTCTGGAGGGTGAATCAGAAGAAGTAGAAGAAGGAGAAGGAGAAGATGAAGACTGGAGGGTGAATCAGAAGAAGCAGAAGAAGGAGAAGGAGAAGGTAAAGTCTGGAGGGTGAATCAGAAGAAGCAGAAGAAGGAGAAGGAGAAGATGAAGTCTGGAGGGTGAATCAGAAGAAGTAGAATAAGGAGAAGGAGAAGGTGAAGTCTGGAGGGTGGGTCAGAAGAAGCAGAAGAAGTAGAAGGAGAAGGTGAAGTCTGGAGGGTGAATCAGAAGAAGCAGAAGAAGGAGAAGGAGAAGGGGAAGTCTGGAGGGTGAATCAGAAGAAGCAGAATAAGGAGAAGGAGAAGGTGAAGTCTGGAGTGCGAATCAGAAGAAGCAGAAGAAGGAGAAGGAGAAGGTGAAGTCTGGAGGGCGCAGCAGAAGAAGCAGAAGAAGGAGAAGGAGAAGGTGATGTCTGGAGGGTGAATCAGAAGAAGCAGAAGAAGGAGAAGGAGAAGGTGAAGTCTGGAGGGAGAAGCAGAAGAAGTAGAAGAAGGAGAAGGAGAAGGTGCAGTCTGGAGAGTGAATCAGAAGAAGTAGAAGAAGGAGAAGGAGAAGGTGAAGTCTGGAGGGTGAATCAGAAGAAGTAGAAGAAGGAGAAGGAGAAGTTGAAGTCTGGAGGGTGAATCAGAAGAAGCAGAAGAAGGAGAAGGAGAAGGTGAAGTCTGGAGGGTGAATCAGAAGAAGTAGAAGAAGGAGAAGGAGAAGGTGTAGTCTGGAGGGTGAATCAGAAGAAGTAGACGAAGGAGAAGGAGAAGATGAAGTCTGGAGGGTGAATCAGAAGAAGCAGAAGAAGGAGAAGGAGAAGTTGAAGTCTGGAGGGTGAATCATAAGAAGTAGAAGAAGGAGAAGGAGAAGGTGAAGTCTGGATGGTGAATCAGAAGAAGCAGAAGGAGGAGAAGGAGAAGGTGAAGTCTGGAGGGTGAATCAGAAGAAGCAGAAGAAGGAGAAGGAGAAGGTGAAGTCTGGAGGGTGAATCAGAAGAAGCAGAAGAAGGAGAAGGAGAAGGTGAAGTCTGGAGGGTGATTCAGAAGAAGCAGAAGAAGGAGAAGGAGAAGGTGAAGTCTGGAGGTTGAATCAGAAGAAGCAGAAGAAAGAGAAGGAGAAGGTGAAGTCTGGAGGGTGAAGCAGAAGAAGCAGAAGAAGGAGAAGGAGAAGGTGAAGACCGGAGAGTGAATCAGAAGAAGTAGAAGAAGGAGAAGGAGAAGGTGAAGTCTGGAGGGTGAATCAGAAGAAGTCGAAGAAGGAGAAGGAGAAGGTGAAGTCTGGAGGGTGAATCAGAAGGAGCAGAAGAAGGAGAAGGAGAAGGTGAAGTCTGGAGGGTGTATCAGAAGAAGCAGAAGAAGGAGAAGGAGAAGATGAAGTCTGGAGGGTGAATCAGAAGAAGTGGAAGAAGGAGAAGGAGAAGGTGAGGTCTGGAGGGTGAATCAGAAGAAACAGAAGAAGGAGAAGGAGAAGGTGAAGTCTGGAGGGTGAATCAGAAGAAGCAGAAGAAGGAGAAGGAGAAGGTGAAGTCAGGAGGGTGAATCAGAAGAAGCAGAAGAAGGAGAAGTAGAAGGTGAAGTTAGGTGGGTGAATCAGAAGAAGCAGAAGAAGGAGAAGGAGAAGGTGAAGTCAGGGGGGTGAAGCAGAAGAAGTAGAAGAAGGAGAAGGAGAAGGTGAAGTCTGGAGGGTGAAGCAGAAGAAGCAGAAGAAGGAGAAGGAGAAGGTGAAGTCTGGAGGTTGAATCAGAAGAAGTAGAAGAAGGAGAAGGAGAAGGTGAAGTCAGGAGGGTGGAGCAGAAGAAGCAGAAGAAGGAGAAGGACAAGGTGAAGTCTGGAGGGTTAAGCAGAAGAAGCAGAAGAAGGAGAAGGAGAAGGTGAAGTCTGGAGGGCGAAGCAGAAGAAGCAGAAGAAGGAGAAGGAGAAGGCTAAGTCTGGAGGGTGAAGCAGAAGAAGCAGAAGAAGGAGAAGGAGAAGGTGAAGTCAGGAGGGTGAATCAGAAGAAGAAGAAGAAGGAGAAGGAGAAGGTGAAGTCTGGAGGGTGAATCAGAAGAAGTAGAAGAATGAGAAGGAGAAGGTGAAGTCTGGAGGGTGAATCAGAAGAAGTAGAGGAAGGAGAAGGAGAAGGTGAAGTCTGGAGGGTGAATCAGAAGAAGCAGAAGTAGGAGAAGGAGAAGGTGAAGTCTGGAGGGAGAAGCAGAAGAAGTAGAAGAAGGAGAAGGGGAAGGTGAAGTCTGGAGGGTGAATCAGAAGAAGTAGAAGAAGGAGAAGGAGAAGGTGAAGTCTGGAGGGTGAATCAGAAGAAGCAGAAGAAGGAGAAGGAGAAGGTGTAGTCTGGAGTGTGAATCAGAAGAAGGAGAAGAAGGAGAAGGAGAAGGTGTAGTCTGGAGGGTGAATCAGAAGAAGTAGACGAAGGAGAAGGAGAAGGTGAAGTCTGGAGGGTGAATCAGAAGAAGCAGAAGAAGGAGAAGGAGAAGGTGAAGTCTGGAGTGTGAATCAGAAGAAGTAGAAGAAGGAGAAGAAGAAGGTGAAGTCTGGAGGGTGAATCAGAAGAAGCAGAAGAAGGAGAAGGAGAAGGTGAAGTCTGGAGGGTGAATCAGAAGAAGGAGAAGGAGAAGGCGAAGTCTGGAGTGTGTAACAGAAGAAGCAGAAGAAGGAGAAGGAGAAGGTGAAGTCTGGAGGGTGAATCAGAAGAAGCAGAAGAAGGAGAAGGAGAAGATGAAGTCTGGAGGGTGAAACAGAAGAAGTAGAAGAAGGAGAAGGAGAAGGTGAGGTCTGGAGGGTGAATCAGAAGAAGCAGAAGAAGGAGAAGGAGAAGGTGACGTCTGAAGGGTGAATCAGAAGAAGCAGAAGAAGGAGAAGGAGAAGGTGAAGTCTGGAGGGTGAATCAGAAGAAGCAGAAGAAGGAGAAGGAGAAGGTGAAATCTGGAGGGTGAATCAGAAGAAGCAGAAGAAGGAGAAGGAGAAGGTGAAGTCTGGAGGGTGAATCAGAAGAAGTAGAAGAAGGAGAAGTAGAAGGTGAAGTCTGGAGGGTGAATCAGAAGAAGTAGAAGAAGGAGAAGGAGAAGATGAAGACTGGAGGGTGAATCAGAAGAAGCAGAAGAAGGAGAAGGAGAAGGTAAAGTCTGGAGGGTGAATCAGAAGAAGCAGAAGAAGGAGAAGGAGAAGATGAAGTCTGGAGGGTGAATCAGAAGAAGTAGAATAAGGAGAAGGAGAAGGTGAAGTCTGGAGGGTGGGTCAGAAGAAGCAGAAGAAGTAGAAGGAGAAGGTGAAGTCTGGAGGGTGAATCAGAAGAAGCAGAAGAAGGAGAAGGAGAAGGGGAAGTCTGGAGGGTGAATCAGAAGAAGCAGAATAAGGAGAAGGAGAAGGTGAAGTCTGGAGTGCGAATCAGAAGAAGCAGAAGAAGGAGAAGGAGAAGGTGAAGTCTGGAGGGCGCAGCAGAAGAAGCAGAAGAAGGAGAAGGAGAAGGTGATGTCTGGAGGGTGAATCAGAAGAAGCAGAAGAAGGAGAAGGAGAAGGTGAAGTCTGGAGGGAGAAGCAGAAGAAGTAGAAGAAGGAGAAGGAGAAGGTGCAGTCTGGAGAGTGAATCAGAAGAAGTAGAAGAAGGAGAAGGAGAAGGTGAAGTCTGGAGGGTGAATCAGAAGAAGTAGAAGAAGGAGAAGGAGAAGTTGAAGTCTGGAGGGTGAATCAGAAGAAGCAGAAGAAGGAGAAGGAGAAGGTGAAGTCTGGAGGGTGAATCAGAAGAAGTAGAAGAAGGAGAAGGAGAAGGTGTAGTCTGGAGGGTGAATCAGAAGAAGTAGACGAAGGAGAAGGAGAAGATGAAGTCTGGAGGGTGAATCAGAAGAAGCAGAAGAAGGAGAAGGAGAAGTTGAAGTCTGGAGGGTGAATCATAAGAAGTAGAAGAAGGAGAAGGAGAAGGTGAAGTCTGGATGGTGAATCAGAAGAAGCAGAAGGAGGAGAAGGAGAAGGTGAAGTCTGGAGGGTGAATCAGAAGAAGCAGAAGAAGGAGAAGGAGAAGGTGAAGTCTGGAGGGTGAATCAGAAGAAGCAGAAGAAGGAGAAGGAGAAGGTGAAGTCTGGAGGGTGATTCAGAAGAAGCAGAAGAAGGAGAAGGAGAAGGTGAAGTCTGGAGGTTGAATCAGAAGAAGCAGAAGAAAGAGAAGGAGAAGGTGAAGTCTGGAGGGTGAAGCAGAAGAAGCAGAAGAAGGAGAAGGAGAAGGTGAAGACCGGAGAGTGAATCAGAAGAAGTAGAAGAAGGAGAAGGAGAAGGTGAAGTCTGGAGGGTGAATCAGAAGAAGTAGAAGAAGGAGAAGGAGAAGGTGAAGTCTGGAGGGTGAATCAGAAGGAGCAGAAGAAGGAGAAGGAGAAGGTGAAGTCTGGAGGGTGTATCAGAAGAAGCAGAAGAAGGAGAAGGAGAAGATGAAGTCTGGAGGGTGAATCAGAAGAAGTGGAAGAAGGAGAAGGAGAAGGTGAGGTCTGGAGGGTGAATCAGAAGAAACAGAAGAAGGAGAAGGAGAAGGTGAAGTCTGGAGGGTGAATCAGAAGAAGCAGAAGAAGGAGAAGGAGAAGGTGAAGTCAGGAGGGTGAATCAGAAGAAGCAGAAGAAGGAGAAGTAGAAGGTGAAGTTAGGTGGGTGAATCAGAAGAAGCAGAAGAAGGAGAAGGAGAAGGTGAAGTCAGGGGGGTGAAGCAGAAGAAGTAGAAGAAGGAGAAGGAGAAGGTGAAGTCTGGAGGGTGAAGCAGAAGAAGCAGAAGAAGGAGAAGGAGAAGGTGAAGTCTGGAGGTTGAATCAGAAGAAGTAGAAGAAGGAGAAGGAGAAGGTGAAGTCAGGAGGGTGGAGCAGAAGAAGCAGAAGGAGGAGAAGGAGAAGGTGAAGTCTGGAGGGTTAAGCAGAAGAAGCAGAAGAAGGAGAAGGAGAAGGTGAAGTCTGGAGGGCGAAGCAGAAGAAGCAGAAGAAGGAGAAGGAGAAGGCTAAGTCTGGAGGGTGAAGCAGAAGAAGCAGAAGAAGGAGAAGGAGAAGGTGAAGTCAGGAGGGTGAATCAGAAGAAGAAGAAGAAGGAGAAGGAGAAGGTGAAGTCTGGAGGGTGAATCAGAAGAAGTAGAAGAATGAGAAGGAGAAGGTGAAGTCTGGAGGGTGAATCAGAAGAAGTAGAGGAAGGAGAAGGAGAAGGTGAAGTCTGGAGGGTGAATCAGAAGAAGCAGAAGTAGGAGAAGGAGAAGGTGAAGTCTGGAGGGAGAAGCAGAAGAAGTAGAAGAAGGAGAAGGGGAAGGTGAAGTCTGGAGGGTGAATCAGAAGAAGTAGAAGAAGGAGAAGGAGAAGGTGAAGTCTGGAGGGTGAATCAGAAGAAGCAGAAGAAGGAGAAGAAGAAGGTGAAGTCTGGAGTGTGAATCAGAAGAAGGAGAAGAAGGAGAAGGAGAAGGTGTAGTCTGGAGGGTGAATCAGAAGAAGTAGACGAAGGAGAAGGAGAAGGTGAAGTCTGGAGGGTGAATCAGAAGAAGCAGAAGAAGGAGAAGGAGAAGGTGAAGTCTGGAGTGTGAATCAGAAGAAGTAGAAGAAGGAGAAGAAGAAGGTGAAGTCTGGAGGGTGAATCAGAAGAAGCAGAAGAAGGAGAAGGAGAAGGTGAAGTCTGGAGGGTGAATCAGAAGAAGCAGAATAAGGAGAAGGAGAAGGTGAAGTCTGGAGGTTGAATCAGAAGAAGCAGAAGAAGGAGAAGGAGAAGGTGAAGTCTGGAGGGTGAATCAGAAGAAGCAGAAGAAGTAGAAGTAGAAGGTGAAGTCTGGAGGGTGAATCAGAAGAAGTAGAAGAAGGAGAAGGAGAAGGTGAGGTCTGGAGGGTGAATCAGAAGAAGCAGAAGAAGGAGAAGGAGAAGGTGAAGTCAGGACGGTGAATCAGAAGAAGCAGAAGAAGGAGAAGGAGAAGGTGAAGTCTGGAGGGTGAATCAGAAGAAGCAGAAGAAGGAGAAGGAGAAGGTGAAGACTGAAGGGTGAATCAGAAGAAGTAGAAGAAGGAGAAGGAGAAGGTGAAGTCTGGAGGGTGAATCAGAAGAAGTAGAAGAAGGAGAAGGAGAAGGCGAAGTCTGGAGTGTGAATCAGAAGAAGCAGAAGAAGGAGAGGGAGAAGGTGAAGTCTGGAGGGTGAATCAGAAGAAGCAGAAGAAGGAGAAGGAGAAGATGAAGTCTGGAGGGTGAATCTGAAGAAGTAGAAGAAGGAGAAGGAGAAGGTGAGGTCTGGAGGGTGAATCAGAAGAAGCAGAAGAAGGAGAAGGAGAAGGTGAAGTCTGGAGGGTGAATCAGAAGAAGTAGAAGAAGGAGAAGGAGAAGGTGAAGTCTGGAGGGTGAATCAGAAGATGTAGAAGAAGGAGAAGGAGAAGATGAAGTCTGGAGGGTGAATCAGAAGAAGCGGAAGAAGGAGAAGGAGAAGATGAAGTCTGGAGGGTGAACCAGAAGAAGCAGAAGAAGGAGAAGGAGAAGATGAAGTCTGGAGGGTGAATCAGAAGAAGTAGAAGAAGGAGAAGGAGAAGGCGAAGTCTGGAGGGTGGATCAGAAGAAGCAGAAGAAGAAGGAGAAGGTGAAGTCTGGAGGGTGAATCAGAAGAAGCAGAATCATGAGAAGGAGAAGGTGAAGTCTGGAGGGTGAATCAGAAGAAGCAGAAGAAGGAGAAGGAGAAGTTGAAGTCTGGAGGGTGAATCAGAAGAAGTAGAAGAAGGAGAAGGAGAAGGTGAAATCTGGAGGGTTAAGCAGAAGAAGGAGAAGAAGGAGAAGGAGAAGGTGAAGTCAGGAGGGTGAATCAGAAGAAGTAGAAGAAGGAGAAGGAGAAGGTGAAGTCAGGAGGGTGAATTAGAAGAAGTAGAAGAAGTAGAAGGAGAAGGTGAAGTCTGGAGGGTGAATCAGAAGAAGTAGAAGAAGGAGAAGGAGAAGGTGAAGTCTGGAGGGTGAATCAGAAGAAGCAGAAGAAGGAGAAGGAGAAGGTGAAGTCAGGAGGGTGAATCAGAAGAAGCAGAAGAAGGCGAAGGAGAAGGTGAAGACTGGAGGGTGAATCAGAAGAAGCAGAAGAAGGAGAAGGAGAAGGTGAAGTCTGGAGGGCGAAGCAGAAGAAGCAGATGAAGGAGAAGGAGAAGGTGAAGTCTGGAGGGTGAAGCAGAAGAAGGAGAAGGAGAAGGTGAAGTCTGGAGGTTGAATCAGAAGAAGTAGAAGAAGGAGAAGGAGAAGGTGAAGTCAGGAGGGTGAAGCAGAAGATGCAGAAGAAGGAGAAGAAGAAGATGAAGTCTGGAGGGTGAAGCAGAAGAAGCAGAAGAAGGAGAAGGAGAAGGTGAAGTCTGGAGGGTGAATCAGAAGAAGCAGAAGAAGGAGAAGGAGAAGGTGAAGTCTGGAGGGTGAATCAGACGAAGTAGAAGAAGGAGAAGGAGAAGGTGAAGTCAGGATGGTGAAGCAGAAGAAGCAGAAGAAGGAGAAGGAGAAGGTGAAGTCTGGAGTGTGAAGCAGAAGAAGCAGAAGAAGGAGAAGGAGAAGGTGAAGTCTGGAGGGTGAAGCAGAAGAAGCAGAAGAAGGAGAAGGAGAAGGTGAAGTCTGGAGGGTGAATCAGAAGAAATAGAAGAAGGAGAAGGAGAATGAAGTCAGGAGGGTGAAGCAGAAGAAGCAGAAGAAGGAGAAGGAGAAGGTGAGGTCTGGAGGGTGAATCAGAAGAAGCAGAAGAAGGAGAAGGAGAAGGTGAAGTCTGAAGGGTGAATCAGAAGAAGCAGAAGAAGGAGAAGGAGAAGGTGAAGTCTGGAGGGTGAATCAGAAGAAGCAGAAGAAGGAGAAGGAGAAGGTGAAGTCTGGAGGGTGAATCAGAAGAAGCAGAAGAAGGAGAAGGAGAAGGTGAAGTCTGGAGGGTGAATCAGAAGAAGTAGAAGAAGGAGAAGGTGAAGTCTGGAGGGTGAATCAGAAGAAGTAGAAGAAGGAGAAGGAGAAGATGAAGTCTGGAGGGTGAATCAGAAGAAGCAGAAGAAGGAGAAGGAGAAGGTGAAGTCTGGAGGGTGAATCAGAAGAAGCAGAAGAAGGAGAAGGAGAAGATGAAGTCTGGAGGGTGAATCAGAAGACGTAGAAGAAGGAGAAGGAGAAGGTGAATCTGGAGGGTGGATCAGAAGAAGAAGAAGAAGGAGAAGGAGAAGGTGAAGTCTGGAGGGAGAATCAGAAGAAGCAGAAGAAGGAGAAGGAGAAGGTGAAGTCTGGAGGGTGAATCAGAAGAAGCAGAATCAGGAGAAGGAGAAGGTGAAGTCTGGAGGGTGAATCAGAAGAAGCAGAAGAAGGAGAAGGAGAAGGTGAAGTCTGGAGGGTGAATCAGAAGAAGTAGAAGAAGGAGAAGGAGAAGGTGAAGTCTGGAGCGTGAAGCAGAAGAAGTAGAAGAAGGAGAAGGGGAAGGAGAAGTCAGGAGGGTGAATCAGAAGAAGTAGAAGCAGGAGAAGGAGAAGGTGAAGTCAGGAGGGTGAATCAGGAGAAGTAGAAGAAGGAGAAGGAGAAGGTGAAGTCTGGAGGGTGAATCAGAAGAAGTAGAAGAAGGAGAAGGAGAAGGTGAAGTCTGGAGGGTGAATCAGAAGTAGTAGAAGAAGGAGAAGGAGAAGGTGAAGTCTGGAGGGTGAATCAGAAGAAGCAGAAGAAGGAGAAGGAGAAGGTGAAGTCTGGAGGGAGAAGCAGAAGAAGTAGAAGAAGGAGAAGGAGAAGGTGAAGTCAGGAGGGTGAAGCAGAAGAAGCAGAAGAAGGAGAAGGAGAAGGTGAAGTCAGGAGGGTGAATCAGAAGAAGTAGAAGAAGGAGAAGGAGAAGGTGAAGTCTGGAGGGTGAATCAGAAGAAGTAGAAGAAGGAGAAGGAGAAGGTGAAGTCTGGAGGGTGAATCAGAAGAAGTAGAAGAAGGAGAAGGAGAAAGTGAAGTCTGGAGGGTGAATCAGAAGAAGCAGAAGAAGGAGAAGGAGAAGGTGAAGTCTGGAGGGAGAAGCAGAAGAAGTAGAAGAAGGAGAAGGAGAAGGTGAAGTCTGGAGGGTGAATCAGAAGAAGTAGAAGAAGGAGAAGGAGAAGGTGAAGTCTGGAGGGTGAATCAGAAGAAGTAGAAGAAGGAGAAGGAGAAGGTGAAGTCTGGAGGGTGAATCAGAAGAAGCAGAAGAAGGAGAAGGAGATTCTGAAGTCTGGAGGGTGAATCAGAAGAAGTAGAAGAAGGAGAAGGAGAAGGTGTGGTCTGGAGGGTGAATCAGAAGAAGTTGACGAAGGAGAAGGAGAAGGTGAAGTCTGGAGGGTGAATCAGAAGAAGCAGAAGAAGGAGAAGGAGAAGGTGAAGTCTGGAGGGTGAATCAGAAGAAGTAGAAGAAGGAGAAGGAGAAGGTGTAGTCTGGAGGGTGAATCAGAAGAAGTTGACGAAGGAGAAGGAGAAGGTGAAGTCTGGAGGGTGAATCAGAAGAAGCAGAAGAAGGAGAAGGAGAAGGTGAAGTCTGGAGGGTGAATCAGAAGAAGTAGAAGAAGGAGAAGGAGAAGGTGAAGTCTGGAGGGTGAATCAGAAGAAGCAGAAGAAGGAGAAGGAGAAGGTGAAGTCTGGAGGGTGAATCAGAAGAAGCAGAAGAAGGAGAAGGAGGAGGTGAAGTCTGGAGGGTGAATCAGAAGAAGCAGAAGAAGGAGAAGGAGAAGGTGAAGTCTGGAGGGTGAATCAGAAGAAGCAGAAGAAGTAGAAGGAGAAGGTGAAGTCTGGTGGGTGAATCAGAAGAAGTAGAAGAAGGAGAAGGAGAAGGTGAAGTCTGGAGGGTGAATCAGAAGAAGCAGAAGAAGGAGAAGGAGAAGGTGAAGTCAGGAGGGTGAATCAGAAGAAGCAGAAGAAGGAGAAGGAGAAGGTGAAGTCTGGAGGGTGAATCAGAAGAAGCAGAAGAAGGAGAAGGAGAAGGTGAAGACTGGAGGGTGAAACAGAAGAAGTAGAAGAAGGAGAAGGAGAAGGTGAAGTCTGGAGGGTGAATCAGAAGAAGGAGAAGGAGAAGGCGAAGTCTGGAGTGTGTAACAGAAGAAGCAGAAGAAGGAGAAGGAGAAGGTGAAGTCTGGAGGGTGAATCAGAAGAAGCAGAAGAAGGAGAAGGAGAAGATGAAGTCTGGAGGGTGAAACAGAAGAAGTAGAAGAAGGAGAAGGAGAAGGTGAGGTCTGGAGGGTGAATCAGAAGAAGCAGAAGAAGGAGAAGGAGAAGGTGACGTCTGAAGGGTGAATCAGAAGAAGCAGAAGAAGGAGAAGGAGAAGGTGAAGTCTGGAGGGTGAATCAGAAGAAGCAGAAGAAGGAGAAGGAGAAGGTGAAATCTGGAGGGTGAATCAGAAGAAGCAGAAGAAGGAGAAGGAGAAGGTGAAGTCTGGAGGGTGAATCAGAAGAAGTAGAAGAAGGAGAAGTAGAAGGTGAAGTCTGGAGGGTGAATCAGAAGAAGTAGAAGAAGGAGAAGGAGAAGATGAAGACTGGAGGGTGAATCAGAAGAAGCAGAAGAAGGAGAAGGAGAAGTTAAAGTCTGGAGGGTGAATCAGAAGAAGCAGAAGAAGGAGAAGGAGAAGATGAAGTCTGGAGGGTGAATCAGAAGAAGTAGAATAAGGAGAAGGAGAAGGTGAAGTCTGGAGGGTGGGTCAGAAGAAGCAGAAGAAGTAGAAGGAGAAGGTGAAGTCTGGAGGGTGAATCAGAAGAAGCAGAAGAAGGAGAAGGAGAAGGGGAAGTCTGGAGGGTGAATCAGAAGAAGCAGAATAAGGAGAAGGAGAAGGTGAAGTCTGGAGTGCGAATCAGAAGAAGCAGAAGAAGGAGAAGGAGAAGGTGAAGTCTGGAGGGCGCAGCAGAAGAAGCAGAAGAAGGAGAAGGAGAAGGTGATGTCTGGAGGGTGAATCAGAAGAAGCAGAAGAAGGAGAAGGAGAAGGTGAAGTCTGGAGGGAGAAGCAGAAGAAGTAGAAGAAGGAGAAGGAGAAGGTGCAGTCTGGAGAGTGAATCAGAAGAAGTAGAAGAAGGAGAAGGAGAAGGTGAAGTCTGGAGGGTGAATCAGAAGAAGTAGAAGAAGGAGAAGGAGAAGTTGAAGTCTGGAGGGTGAATCAGAAGAAGCAGAAGAAGGAGAAGGAGAAGGTGAAGTCTGGAGGGTGAATCAGAAGAAGTAGAAGAAGGAGAAGGAGAAGGTGTAGTCTGGAGGGTGAATCAGAAGAAGTAGACGAAGGAGAAGGAGAAGATGAAGTCTGGAGGGTGAATCAGAAGAAGCAGAAGAAGGAGAAGGAGAAGTTGAAGTCTGGAGGGTGAATCATAAGAAGTAGAAGAAGGAGAAGGAGAAGGTGAAGTCTGGATGGTGAATCAGAAGAAGCAGAAGGAGGAGAAGGAGAAGGTGAAGTCTGGAGGGTGAATCAGAAGAAGCAGAAGAAGGAGAAGGAGAAGGTGAAGTCTGGAGGGTGAATCAGAAGAAGCAGAAGAAGGAGAAGGAGAAGGTGAAGTCTGGAGGGTGATTCAGAAGAAGCAGAAGAAGGAGAAGGAGAAGGTGAAGTCTGGAGGTTGAATCAGAAGAAGCAGAAGAAAGAGAAGGAGAAGGTGAAGTCTGGAGGGTGAAGCAGAAGAAGCAGAAGAAGGAGAAGGAGAAGGTGAAGACCGGAGAGTGAATCAGAAGAAGTAGAAGAAGGAGAAGGAGAAGGTGAAGTCTGGAGGGTGAATCAGAAGAAGTAGAAGAAGGAGAAGGAGAAGGTGAAGTCTGGAGGGTGAATCAGAAGGAGCAGAAGAAGGAGAAGGAGAAGGTGAAGTCTGGAGGGTGTATCAGAAGAAGCAGAAGAAGGAGAAGGAGAAGATGAAGTCTGGAGGGTGAATCAGAAGAAGTGGAAGAAGGAGAAGGAGAAGGTGAGGTCTGGAGGGTGAATCAGAAGAAACAGAAGAAGGAGAAGGAGAAGGTGAAGTCTGGAGGGTGAATCAGAAGAAGCAGAAGAAGGAGAAGGAGAAGGTGAAGTCAGGAGGGTGAATCAGAAGAAGCAGAAGAAGGAGAAGTAGAAGGTGAAGTTAGGTGGGTGAATCAGAAGAAGCAGAAGAAGGAGAAGGAGAAGGTGAAGTCAGGGGGGTGAAGCAGAAGAAGTAGAAGAAGGAGAAGGAGAAGGTGAAGTCTGGAGGGTGAAGCAGAAGAAGCAGAAGAAGGAGAAGGAGAAGGTGAAGTCTGGAGGTTGAATCAGAAGAAGTAGAAGAAGGAGAAGGAGAAGGTGAAGTCAGGAGGGTGGAGCAGAAGAAGCAGAAGAAGGAGAAGGAGAAGGTGAAGTCTGGAGGGTTAAGCAGAACAAGCAGAAGAAGGAGAAGGAGAAGGTGAAGTCTGGAGGGCGAAGCAGAAGAAGCAGAAGAAGGAGAAGGAGAAGGCTAAGTCTGGAGGGTGAAGCAGAAGAAGCAGAAGAAGGAGAAGGAGAAGGTGAAGTCAGGAGGGTGAATCAGAAGAAGAAGAAGAAGGAGAAGGAGAAGGTGAAGTCTGGAGGGTGAATCAGAAGAAGTAGAAGAATGAGAAGGAGAAGGTGAAGTCTGGAGGGTGAATCAGAAGAAGTAGAGGAAGGAGAAGGAGAAGGTGAAGTCTGGAGGGTGAATCAGAAGAAGCAGAAGTAGGAGAAGGAGAAGGTGAAGTCTGGAGGGAGAAGCAGAAGAAGTAGAAGAAGGAGAAGGGGAAGGTGAAGTCTGGAGGGTGAATCAGAAGAAGTAGAAGAAGGAGAAGGAGAAGGTGAAGTCTGGAGGGTGAATCAGAAGAAGCAGAAGAAGGAGAAGGAGAAGGTGAAGTCTGGAGTGTGAATCAGAAGAAGGAGAAGAAGGAGAAGGAGAAGGTGTAGTCTGGAGGGTGAATCAGAAGAAGTAGACGAAGGAGAAGGAGAAGGTGAAGTCTGGAGGGTGAATCAGAAGAAGCAGAAGAAGGAGAAGGAGAAGGTGAAGTCTGGAGTGTGAATCAGAAGAAGTAGAAGAAGGAGAAGAAGAAGGTGAAGTCTGGAGGGTGAATCAGAAGAAGCAGAAGAAGGAGAAGGAGAAGGTGAAGTCTGGAGGGTGAATCAGAAGAAGCAGAATAAGGAGAAGGAGAAGGTGAAGTCTGGAGGTTGAATCAGAAGAAGCAGAAGAAGGAGAAGGAGAAGGTGAAGTCTGGAGGGTGAATCAGAAGAAGCAGAAGAAGTAGAAGTAGAAGGTGAAGTCTGGAGGGTGAATCAGAAGAAGTAGAAGAAGGAGAAGGAGAAGGTGAGGTCTGGAGGGTGAATCAGAAGAAGCAGAAGAAGGAGAAGGAGAAGGTGAAGTCAGGACGGTGAATCAGAAGAAGCAGAAGAAGGAGAAGGAGAAGGTGAAGTCTGGAGGGTGAATCAGATGAAGCAGAAGAAGGAGAAGGAGAAGGTGAAGACTGAAGGGTGAATCAGAAGAAGTAGAAGAAGGAGAAGGAGAAGGTGAAGTCTGGAGGGTGAATCAGAAGAAGTAGAAGAAGGAGAAGGAGAAGGCGAAGTCTGGAGTGTGAATCAGAAGAAGCAGAAGAAGGAGAGGGAGAAGGTGAAGTCTGGAGGGTGAATCAGAAGAAGCAGAAGAAGGAGAAGGAGAAGATGAAGTCTGGAGGGTGAATCTGAAGAAGTAGAAGAAGGAGAAGGAGAAGGTGAGGTCTGGAGGGTGAATCAGAAGAAGCAGAAGAAGGAGAAGGAGAAGGTGAAGTCTGGAGGGTGAATCAGAAGAAGTAGAAGAAGGAGAAGGAGAAGGTGAAGTCTGGAGGGTGAATCAGAAGATGTAGAAGAAGGAGAAGGAGAAGATGAAGTCTGGAGGGTGAATCAGAAGAAGCGGAAGAAGGAGAAGGAGAAGATGAAGTCTGGAGGGTGAACCAGAAGAAGCAGAAGAAGGAGAAGGAGAAGATGAAGTCTGGAGGGTGAATCAGAAGAAGTAGAAGAAGGAGAAGGAGAAGGCGAAGTCTGGAGGGTGGATCAGAAGAAGCAGAAGAAGAAGGAGAAGGTGAAGTCTGGAGGGTGAATCAGAAGAAGCAGAATCATGAGAAGGAGAAGGTGAAGTCTGGAGGGTGAATCAGAAGAAGCAGAAGAAGGAGAAGGAGAAGTTGAAGTCTGGAGGGAGAATCAGAAGAAGTAGAAGAAGGAGAAGGAGAAGGTGAAATCTGGAGGGTTAAGCAGAAGAAGGAGAAGAAGGAGAAGGAGAAGGTGAAGTCAGGAGGGTGAATCAGAAGAAGTAGAAGAAGGAGAAGGAGAAGGTGAAGTCAGGAGGGTGAATTAGAAGAAGTAGAAGAAGTAGAAGGAGAAGGTGAAGTCTGGAGGGTGAATCAGAAGAAGTAGAAGAAGGAGAAGGAGAAGGTGAAGTCTGGAGGGTGAATCAGAAGAAGCAGAAGAAGGAGAAGGAGAAGGTGAAGTCAGGAGGGTGAATCAGAAGAAGCAGAAGAAGGCGAAGGAGAAGGTGAAGACTGGAGGGTGAATCAGAAGAAGTAGAAGAAGGAGAAGGAGAAGGTGAATTTTGGAGGGTGAATCAGAAGAAGGAGAAGGAGAAGCAGAAGTCTGGAGTGTGAAACAGAAGAAGCAGAAGAAGGAGAAGGAGAAGGTGAAGTCTGGAGGGTGAATCAGAAGAAGCAGAAGAAGGAGAAGGAGAAGATGAAGTCTGGAGGGTGAAAGAAAAGAAGTAGAAGAAGGAGAAGGAGAAGGTGAGGTCTGGAGGGTGAATCAGAAGAAGCAGAAGAAGGAGAAGGAGAAGGTGAAGTCTGAAGGGTGAATCAGAAGAAGCAGAAGAAGGAGAAGGAGAAGGTGAAGTCTGGAGGGTGAATCAGAAGAAGCAGAAGAAGGAGAAGGAGAAGGTGAAATCTGGAGGGTGAATCAGAAGAAGCAGAAGAAGGAGAAGGAGAAGGGGAAGTCTGGAGGGTGAATCAGAAGAAGTAGAAGAAGGAGAAGGAGAAGGTGAAGTCAGGAGGGTGTATCAGAAGAAGCAGAAGAAGGAGAAGGAGAAGGTGAAGTCTGGAGGGTGAATCAGAAGAAGCAGAAGAAGGAGAAGGAGAAGATGAAGTCTGGAGGGTGAATCAGAAGAAGTAGAAGAAGGAGAAGGAGAAGGTGAAGTCTGGAGGGTGGATCAGAAGAAGCAGAAGAAGTGGAAGGAGAAGGTGAAGTCTGGAGGGTGAATCAGAAGAAGCAGAAGAAGGAGAAGGAGAAGGTGAAGTCTGGAGGGTGAATCAGAAGAAGCAGAATAAGGAGAAGGAGAAGGTGAAGTCTGGAGGGTGAATCAGAAGAAGCAGAAAAGGAGAAGGAGAAGGTGAAGTCAGGAGGGTGTATCAGAAGAAGTAGAAGAATGAGAAGGAGAAGGTGAAGACAGGAGGGTGAATCAGAAGAAGCAGAAGAAGGAGAAGGAGAAGGTGAAGTCTGGAGGGTGAATCAGAATAATCAGCAGAAGGTGAAGGAAAAGGTGAAGTCTGGAGGGTGAATCAGTAGAAGCAGAAGAAAGAGAAGGAGAAGGTGAAGTCTGGAGGGTGAAGCAGAAGAAGCAGAAGATGGAGAAGGAGAAGTTGAAGACTGGAGGGTGAATCAGAAGAAGTAGAAGAAGGAGAAGGAGAAGGTGAAGTCTGGAGGGTGAATCAGAAGAAGTAGAAGAAGGAGAAGGAGAAGGTGAAGTCTGGAGGGTGAATCAGAAGAAGCAGAAGAAGGAGAAGGAGAAGGTGAAGTCTGGAGGGTGAATCAGAAGAAGCAGAAGAAGGTGAAGGAGAAGATGAAGTCTGGAGGGTGAATCAGAAGAAGTACAAGAAGGAAAAGGAGAAGGTGAGGTCTGGAGGGTGAATCAGAAGAAGCAGAAGAACGAGAAGGAGAAGGTGAAGTCTGGAGGGTGAATCAGAAGAAGCAGAAGAAGGAGAAGGAGAAGGTGAAGTCTGGAGGGTGAATCAGAATAATCAGCAGAAGGTGAAGGAAAAGGTGAAGTCTGGAGGGTGAATCAGTAGAAGCAGAAGAAAGAGAAGGAGAAGGTGAAGTCTGGAGGGTGAAGCAGAAGAAGCAGAAGATGGAGAAGGAGAAGTTGAAGACTGGAGGGTGAATCAGAAGAAGTAGAAGAAGGAGAAGGAGAAGGTGAAGTCTGGAGGGTGAATCAGAAGAAGTAGAAGAAGGAGAAGGAGAAGGTGAAGTCTGGAGGGTGAATCAGAAGAAGCAGAAGAAGGAGAAGGAGAAGGTGAAGTCTGGAGGGTGAATCAGAAGAAGCAGAAGAAGGTGAAGGAGAAGATGAAGTCTGGAGGGTGAATCAGAAGAAGTACAAGAAGGAAAAGGAGAAGGTGAGGTCTGGAGGGTGAATCAGAAGAAGCAGAAGAACGAGAAGGAGAAGGTGAAGTCTGGAGGGTGAATCAGAAGAAGCAGAAGAAGGAGAAGGAGAAGGTGAAGTCTGGAGGGTGAATCAGAAGAAGCAGAAGAAGGAGAAGGAGAAGGTGAAGTCAGGAGGGTGAATCAGAAGAAGCAGAAGAAGGAGAAGGAGAAGGTGAAGTTAGGAGGGTGAATCAGAAGAAGCAGAAGAAGGAGAAGGAGAAGGTGAAGTCAGGGGGGTGAAGCAGAAGAAGCAGAAGAAGGAGAAGGAGAAGGTAAAGTCTGGAGGGTGAAGCAGAAGAAGCAGAAGAAGGAGAAGGAGAAGTGGAAGTCTGGAGGGTGAATCAGAAGAAGTAGAAGAAGGAGAAGGAGAAGGAGAAGTCAGGAGGGTGAAGCAGAAGAAGCTGAAGAAGGAGAAGGAGAAGGTGAAGTCTGGAGGGTGAATCAGAAGAAGCAGAAGAAGGAGAAGGAGAAGGTGAAGTCTGGAGGGCGAAGCAGAAGAAGCAGATGAAGGAGAAGGAGAAGGTGAAGTCTGGAGGGTGAAGCAGAAGAAGGAGAAGGAGAAGGTGAAGTCTGGAGGTTGAATCAGAAGAAGTAGAAGAAGGAGAAGGAGAAGGTGAAGTCAGGAGGGTGAAGCAGAAGATGCAGAAGAAGGAGAAGAAGAAGATGAAGTCTGGAGGGTGAAGCAGAAGAAGCAGAAGAAGGAGAAGGAGAAGGTGAAGTCTGGAGGGTGAATCAGAAGAAGCAGAAGAAGGAGAAGGAGAAGGTGAAGTCTGGAGGGTGAATCAGACGAAGTAGAAGAAGGAGAAGGAGAAGGTGAAGTCAGGATGGTGAAGCAGAAGAAGCAGAAGAAGGAGAAGGAGAAGGTGAAGTCTGGAGGGTGAAGCAGAAGAAGCAGAAGAAGGAGAAGGAGAAGGTGAAGTCTGGAGGGTGAAGCAGAAGAAGCAGAAGAAGGAGAAGGAGAAGGTGAAGTCTGGAGGGTGAATCAGAAGAAATAGAAGAAGGAGAAGGAGAATGAAGTCAGGAGGGTGAAGCAGAAGAAGCAGAAGAAGGAGAAGGAGAAGGTGATGTCTGGAGGGTGAATCAGAAGAAGCAGAAGAAGGAGAAGGAGAAGGTGAAGTCTGAAGGGTGAATCAGAAGAAGCAGAAGAAGGAGAAGGAGAAGGTGAAGTCTGGAGGGTGAATCAGAAGAAGCAGAAGAAGGAGAAGGAGAAGGTGAAGTCTGGAGGGTGAATCAGAAGAAGCAGAAGAAGGAGAAGGAGAAGGTGAAGTCTGGAGGGTGAATCAGAAGAAGTAGAAGAAGGAGAAGGTGAAGTCTGGAGGGTGAATCAGAAGAAGTAGAAGAAGGAGAAGGAGAAGATGAAGTCTGGAGGGTGAATCAGAAGAAGCAGAAGAAGGAGAAGGAGAAGGTGAAGTCTGGAGGGTGAATCAGAAGAAGCAGAAGAAGGAGAAGGAGAAGATGAAGTCTGGAGGGTGAATCAGAAGACGTAGAAGAAGGAGAAGGAGAAGGTGAATCTGGAGGGTGGATCAGAAGAAGCAGAAGAAGGAGAAGGAGAAGGTGAAGTCTGGAGGGAGAATCAGAAGAAGCAGAAGAAGGAGAAGGAGAAGGTGAAGTCTGGAGGGTGAATCAGAAGAAGCAGAAGAAGGTGAAGGAGAAGATGAAGTCTGGAGGGTGAATCAGAAGAAGTACAAGAAGGAAAAGGAGAAGGTGAGGTCTGGAGGGTGAATCAGAAGAAGCAGAAGAACGAGAAGGAGAAGGTGAAGTCTGGAGGGTGAATCAGAAGAAGCAGAAGAAGGAGAAGGAGAAGGTGAAGTCTGGAGGGTGAATCAGAAGAAGCAGAAGAAGGAGAAGGAGAAGGTGAAGTCAGGAGGGTGAATCAGAAGAAGCAGAAGAAGGAGAAGGAGAAGGTGAAGTTAGGAGGGTGAATCAGAAGAAGCAGAAGAAGGAGAAGGAGAAGGTGAAGTCAGGGGGGTGAAGCAGAAGAAGCAGAAGAAGGAGAAGGAGAAGGTAAAGTCTGGAGGGTGAAGCAGAAGAAGCAGAAGAAGGAGAAGGAGAAGTGGAAGTCTGGAGGGTGAATCAGAAGAAGTAGAAGAAGGAGAAGGAGAAGCAGAAGTCAGGAGGGTGAAGCAGAAGAAGCTGAAGAAGGAGAAGGAGAAGGTGAAGTCTGGAGGGTGAATCAGAAGAAGCAGAAGAAGGAGAAGGAGAAGGTGAAGTCTGGAGGGCGAAGCAGAAGAAGCAGATGAAGGAGAAGGAGAAGGTGAAGTCTGGAGGGTGAAGCAGAAGAAGGAGAAGGAGAAGGTGAAGTCTGGAGGTTGAATCAGAAGAAGTAGAAGAAGGAGAAGGAGAAGGTGAAGTCAGGAGGGTGAAGCAGAAGATGCAGAAGAAGGAGAAGAAGAAGATGAAGTCTGGAGGGTGAAGCAGAAGAAGCAGAAGAAGGAGAAGGAGAAGGTGAAGTCTGGAGGGTGAATCAGAAGAAGCAGAAGAAGGAGAAGGAGAAGGTGAAGTCTGGAGGGTGAATCAGACGAAGTAGAAGAAGGAGAAGGAGAAGGTGAAGTCAGGATGGTGAAGCAGAAGAAGCAGAAGAATGAGAAGGAGAAGGTGAAGTCTGGAGGGTGAAGCAGAAGAAGCAGAAGAAGGAGAAGGAGAAGGTGAAGTCTGGAGGGTGAAGCAGAAGAAGCAGAAGAAGGAGAAGGAGAAGGTGAAGTCTGGAGGGTGAATCAGAAGAAATAGAAGAAGGAGAAGGAGAATGAAGTCAGGAGGGTGAAGCAGAAGAAGCAGAAGAAGGAGAAGGAGAAGGTGAGGTCTGGAGGGTGAATCAGAAGAAGCAGAAGAAGGAGAAGGAGAAGGTGAAGTCTGAAGGGTGAATCAGAAGAAGCAGAAGAAGGAGAAGGAGAAGGTGAAGTCTGGAGGGTGAATCAGAAGAAGCAGAAGAAGGAGAAGGAGAAGGTGAAGTCTGGAGGGTGAATCAGAAGAAGCAGAAGAAGGAGAAGGAGAAGGTGAAGTCTGGAGGGTGAATCAGAAGAAGTAGAAGAAGGAGAAGGTGAAGTCTGGAGGGTGAATCAGAAGAAGTAGAAGAAGGAGAAGGAGAAGATGAAGTCTGGAGGGTGAATCAGAAGAAGCAGAAGAAGGAGAAGGAGAAGGTGAAGTCTGGAGGGTGAATCAGAAGAAGCAGAAGAAGGAGAAGGAGAAGATGAAGTCTGGAGGGTGAATCAGAAGACGTAGAAGAAGGAGAAGGAGAAGGTGAATCTGGAGGGTGGATCAGAAGAAGCAGAAGAAGGAGAAGGAGAAGGTGAAGTCTGGAGGGAGAATCAGAAGAAGCAGAAGAAGGAGAAGGAGAAGGTGAAGTCTGGAGGGTGAATCAGAAGAAGCAGAATCAGGAGAAGGAGAAGGTGAAGTCTGGAGGGTGAATCAGAAGAAGCAGAAGAAGGAGAAGGAGAAGGTGAAGTCTGGAGGGTGAATCAGAAGAAGTAGAAGAAGGAGAAGGAGAAGGTGAAGTCTGGAGCGTGAAGCAGAAGAAGTAGAAGAAGGAGAAGGGGAAGGTGAAGTCAGGAGGGTGAATCAGAAGAAGTAGAAGCAGGAGAAGGAGAAGGTGAAGTCAGGAGGGTGAATCAGGAGAAGTAGAAGAAGGAGAAGGAGAAGGTGAAGTCTGGAGGGTGAATCAGAAGAAGTAGAAGAAGGAGAAGGAGAAGGTGAAGTCTGGAGGGTGAATCAGAAGAAGTAGAAGAAGGAGAAGGAGAAGGTGAAGTCTGGAGGGTGAATCAGAAGAAGCAGAAGAAGGAGAAGGAGAAGGTGAAGTCTGGAGGGAGAAGCAGAAGAAGTAGAAGAAGGAGAAGGAGAAGGTGAAGTCAGGAGGGTGAAGCAGAAGAAGCAGAAGAAGGAGAAGGAGAAGGTGAAGTCAGGAGGGTGAATCAGAAGAAGTAGAAGAAGGAGAAGGAGAAGGTGAAGTCTGGAGGGTGAATCAGAAGAAGTAGAAGAAGGAGAAGGAGAAGGTGAAGTCTGGAGGGTGAATCAGAAGAAGTAGAAGAAGGAGAAGGAGAAAGTGAAGTCTGGAGGGTGAATCAGAAGAAGCAGAAGAAGGAGAAGGAGAAGGTGAAGTCTGGAGGGAGAAGCAGAAGAAGTAGAAGAAGGAGAAGGAGAAGGTGAAGTCTGGAGGGTGAATCAGAAGAAGTAGAAGAAGGAGAAGGAGAAGGTGAAGTCTGGAGGGTGAATCAGAAGAAGTAGAAGAAGGAGAAGGAGAAGGTGAAGTCTGGAGGGTGAATCAGAAGAAGCAGAAGAAGGAGAAGGAGATGGTGAAGTCTGGAGGGTGAATCAGAAGAAGTAGAAGAAGGAGAAGGTGTGGTCTGGAGGGTGAATCAGAAGAAGTTGACGAAGGAGAAGGAGAAGGTGAAGTCTGGAGGGTGAATCAGAAGAAGCAGAAGAAGGAGAAGGAGAAGGTGAAGTCTGGAGGGTGAATCAGAAGAAGTAGAAGAAGGAGAAGGAGAAGGTGTAGTCTGGAGGGTGAATCAGAAGAAGTTGACGAAGGAGAAGGAGAAGGTGAAGTCTGGAGGGTGAATCAGAAGAAACAGAAGAAGGAGAAGGAGAAGGTGAAGTCTGGAGGGTGAATCAGAAGAAGTAGAAGAAGGAGAAGGAGAAGGTGAAGTCTGGAGGGTGAATCAGAAGAAGCAGAAGAAGGAGAAGGAGAAGGTGAAGTCTGGAGGGTGAATCAGAAGAAGCAGAAGAAGGAGAAGGAGGAGGTGAAGTCTGGAGGGTGAATCAGAAGAAGCAGAAGAAGGAGAAGGAGAAGGTGAAGTCTGGAGGGTGAATCAGAAGAAGCAGAAGAAGTAGAAGGAGAAGGTGAAGTCTGGAGGGTGAATCAGAAGAAGTAGAAGAAGGAGAAGGAGAAGGTGAAGTCTGGAGGGTGAATCAGAAGAAGCAGAAGAAGGAGAAGGAGAAGGTGAAGTCAGGAGGGTGAATCAGAAGAAGCAGAAGAAGGAGAAGGAGAAGGTGAAGTCTGGAGGGTGAATCAGAAGAAGCAGAAGAAGGAGAAGGAGAAGGTGAAGACTGGAGGGTGAAACAGAAGAAGTAGAAGAAGGAGAAGGAGAAGGTGAAGTCTGGAGGGTGAATCAGAAGAAGGAGAAGGAGAAGGCGAAGTCTGGAGTGTGTAACAGAAGAAGCAGAAGAAGGAGAAGGAGAAGGTGAAGTCTGGAGGGTGAATCAGAAGAAGCAGAAGAAGGAGAAGGAGAAGATGAAGTCTGGAGGGTGAAACAGAAGAAGTAGAAGAAGGAGAAGGAGAAGGTGAGGTCTGGAGGGTGAATCAGAAGAAGCAGAAGAAGGAGGAGGAGAAGGTGACGTCTGAAGGGTGAATCAGAAGAAGCAGAAGAAGGAGAAGGAGAAGGTGAAGTCTGGAGGGTGAATCAGAAGAAGCAGAAGAAGGAGAAGGAGAAGGTGAAATCTGGAGGGTGAATCAGAAGAAGCAGAAGAAGGAGAAGGAGAAGGTGAAGTCTGGAGGGTGAATCAGAAGAAGTAGAAGAAGGAGAAGTAGAAGGTGAAGTCTGGAGGGTGAATCAGAAGAAGTAGAAGAAGGAGAAGGAGAAGATGAAGACTGGAGGGTGAATCAGAAGAAGCAGAAGAAGGAGAAGGAGAAGGTAAAGTCTGGAGGGTGAATCAGAAGAAGCAGAAGAAGGAGAAGGAGAAGATGAAGTCTGGAGGGTGAATCAGAAGAAGTAGAATAAGGAGAAGGAGAAGGTGAAGTCTGGAGTGCGAATCAGAAGAAGCAGAAGAAGGAGAAGGAGAAGGTGAAGTATGGAGGGTGAATCAGAAGAAGTAGAAGAAGGAGAAGGAGAAGGTGAAGTCTGGAGGGTGAAGCGGAAGAAGTAGAAGAAGGAGAAGGAGAAGGTGAAGTCAGGAGGGTGAATCAGAAGAAGTAGAAGAAGGAGAAGGAGAAGGTGAAGTCAGGAGGGTGAATCAGAAGAAGCAGAAGAAGGAGAAGGAGAAGGTGAAGTCTGGAGGGTGAATCAGAAGAATCAGCAGAAGGAGAAGGAAAAGGTGAAGTCTGGAGGGTGAATCAGAAGAAGCAGAAGAAAGAGAAGGAGAAGGTGAAGTCTGGAGGGTGAAGCAGAAGAAGTAGAAGAAGGAGAATGAGAAGGTGAAGACTGGAGGGTGAATCAGAAGAAGTAGAAGAAGGAGAAGGTGAAGTCTGGAGGGTGAATCAGAAGAAGTAGAAGAAGGAGAAGGAGAAGGTGACGACTGAAGGGTGAATCAGAAGAAGCAGAAGAAGGAGAAGGAGAAGGTGAAGTCTGGAGGGTGAATCAGAAGAAGCAGAAGAAGGTGAAGGAGAAGATGAAGTCTGGAGGGTGAATCAGAAGAAGTAGAAGAAGGAGAAGGAGAAGGTGAGGTCTGGAGGGTGAATCAGAAGAAGCAGAAGAAGGAGAAGGAGAAGGTGAAGTCTGGAGGGTGAATCAGAAGAAGCAGAAGAAGGAGAAGGAGAAGGTGAAGTCTGGAGGGTGAATCAGAAGAAGCAGAAGAAGGAGAAGGAGAAGGTGAAGTCAGGAGGGTGAATCAGAAGAAGCAGAAGAAGGAGAAGGAGAAGGTGAAGTTAGGAGGGTGAATCAGAAGAAGCAGAAGAAGGAGAAGGAGAAGGTGAAGTCAGGGGAGTGAAGCAGAAGAAGTAGAAGCAGGAGAAGGAGATGGTGAAGTCAGGAGGGTGAAGCAGAAGAAGCAGAAGAAGGAGAAGGAGAAGGTGAAGTCTGGAGGGCGCAGCAGAAGAAGCAGAAGAAGGAGAAGAAGAAGGTAAAGTCTGGAGGGTGAAGCAGAAGAAGCAGAAGAAGGAGAAGGAGAAGGTGAAGTCAGGAGGGTGAAGCAGAAGAAGCAGAAGAAGGAGAAGGAGAAGGTGAAGTCTGGAGGGTGAATCAGAAGAAGCAGAAGAAGGAGAAGGAGAAGGTGAAGTCTGGAGGGCGAAGCAGAAGAAGGAGAAGGAGAAGGAGAAGTCTGGAGGGTGAAGCAGAAGAAGCAGAAGAAGGAGAAGGAGAAGGTGAAGTCTGGAGGTTGAATCAGAAGAAGTAGAAGAAGGAGAAGGAGAAGGTGAAGTCAGGAGGGTGAAGCAGAAGAAGCAGAAGAAGGAGAAGGAGAAGGTGAAGTCTGGAGGGTGAAGCAGAAGAAGCAGAAGAAGGAGAAGGAGAAGGTGAAGTCTGGAGGGTGAAGCAGAAGAAGCAGAAGAAGGAGAAGGTGAAGGTGAAGTCTGGAGGGTGAATCAGAAGAAGTAGAAGAAGGAGAAGGAGAAGGTGAAGTCTGGAGGGTGAATCAGAAGAAGCAGAAGAAGTAGAAGGAGAAGGTGAAGTCTGGAGGGTGAATCAGAAGAAGTAGAAGAAGGAGAAGGAGAAGGTGAAGACTGGAGGGTGAATCAGAAGAAGCAGAAGAAGGAGAAGGAGAAGGTGAAGTCAGGAGGGTGAATCAGAAGAAGCAGAAGAAGGAGAAGGAGAAGGTGAAGTCTGGAGGGTGAATCAGAAGAAGCAGAAGAAGAGAAGGAGAAGGTGAAGTCTGGAGGGTGAATCAGAAGAAGTAGAAGAAGGAGAAGGAGAAGTGAAGTCAGGAGGGTGAAGCAGAAGAAGCAGAAGAAGGAGAAGGTGAAGTCTGGAGGGTGAATCAGAAGAAGCAGAAGAAGGAGAAGGAGAAGGTGAAGTCAGGAGGGTGAATCAGAAGAAGCAGAATCAGGAGAAGGAGAAGGTGAAGTCTGGAGGGTGAATCAGAAGAAGCAGAAGAAGGAGAAGGAGAAGGTGAAGTCTGGAGGGTGAAGCAGAAGAAGTAGAAGAAGGAGAAGGAGAAGGTGAAGTCAGGAGGGTGAATCAGAAGAAGTAGAAGAAGGAGAAGGAGAAGGTGAAGTCAGGAGGGTGAATCAGAAGAAGTAGAAGAAGGAGAAGGAGAAGGTGAAGTCAGGAGGGTGAATCAGAAGAAGTAGCAGAAGGAGAAGGAGAAGGTGAAGTCTGGAGGGTGAATCAGAAGAAGTAGAAGAAGGAGAAGGAGAAGGTGAAGTCTGGAGGGTGAATCAGAAGAAGTAGAAGAAGGAGAAGGAGAAGGTGAAGTCTGGAGGGTGAATCAGAAGAAGCAGAAGAAGGAGAAGGAGAAGGTGAAGTCTGGAGGGAGAAGCAGAAGAAGTAGAAGAAGGAGAAGGAGAAGGTGAAGTCAGGAGGGTGAAGCAGAAGAAGCAGAAGAAGGAGAAGGAGAAGGTGAAGTCAGGAGGGTGAATCAGAAGAAGTAGAAGAAGGAGAAGGAGAAGGTGAAGTCTGGAGGGTGAATCAGAAGAAGTAGAAGAAGGAGAAGGAGAAGGTGAAGTCTGGAGGGTGAATCAGAAGAAGTAGAAGAAGGAGAAGGAGAAGGTGAAGTATGGAGGGTGAATCAGAAGAAGCAGAAGAAGGAGAAGGAGAAGGTGAAGTCTGGAGGGAGAAGCAGAAGAAGTAGAAGAAGGAGAAGGAGAAGGTGAATTCTGGAGGGTGAATCAGAAGAAGCAGAAGAAGGAGAAGGAGAAGGTGAAGTCTGGAGGGTGAATCAGAAGAAGTAGAAGAAGGAGAAGGAGAAGGTGTAGTCTGGAGGGTGAATCAGAAGAAGTTGACGAAGGAGAAGGAGAAGGTGAAGTCTGGAGGGCGAAGCAGAAGAAGGAGAAGGAGAAGGAGAAGTCTGGAGGGTGAAGCAGAAGAAGCAGAAGAAGGAGAAGGAGAAGGTGAAGTCTGGAGGTTGAATCAGAAGAAGTAGAAGAAGGAGAAGGAGAAGGTGAAGTCAGGAGGGTGAAGCAGAAGAAGCAGAAGAAGGAGATGGAGAAGGTGAATTCTGGAGGGTGAAGCAGAAGAAGCAGAAGAAGGAGAAGGAGAAGGTGAAGTCTGGAGGGTGAAGCAGAAGAAGCAGAAGAAGGAGAAGGTGAAGGTGAAGTCTGGAGGGTGAATCAGAAGAAGTAGAAGAAGGAGAAGGAGAAGGTGAAGTCTGGAGGGTGAATCAGAAGAAGCAGAAGAAGTAGAAGGAGAAGGTGAAGTCTGGAGGGTGAATCAGAAGAAGTAGAAGAAGGAGAAGGAGAAGATGAAGTCTGGAGGGTGAATCAGAAGAAGCAGAAGAAGGAGAAGGAGAAGGTGAAGTCTGGAGGGTGAATCAGAAGAAGCAGAAGAAGGAGAAGGAGAAGATGAAGTCTGGAGGGTGAATCAGAAGACGTAGAAGAAGGAGAAGGAGAAGGTGAATCTGGAGGGTGGATCAGAAGAAGCAGAAGAAGGAGAAGGAGAAGGTGAAGTCTGGAGGGAGAATCAGAAGAAGCAGAAGAAGGAGAAGGAGAAGGTGAAGTCTGGAGGGTGAATCAGAAGAAGCAGAATCAGGAGAAGGAGAAGGTGAAGTCTGGAGGGTGAATCAGAAGAAGCAGAAGAAGGAGAAGGAGAAGGTGAAGTCTGGAGGGTGAATCAGAAGAAGTAGAAGAAGGAGAAGGAGAAGGTGAAGTCTGGAGCGTGAAGCAGAAGAAGTAGAAGAAGGAGAAGGGGAAGGTGAAGTCAGGAGGGTGAATCAGAAGAAGTAGAAGCAGGAGAAGGAGAAGGTGAAGTCAGGAGGGTGAATCAGGAGAAGTAGAAGAAGGAGAAGGAGAAGGTGAAGTCTGGAGGGTGAATCAGAAGAAGTAGAAGAAGGAGAAGGAGAAGGTGAAGTCTGGAGGGTGAATCAGAAGAAGTAGAAGAAGGAGAAGGAGAAGGTGAAGTCTGGAGGGTGAATCAGAAGAAGCAGAAGAAGGAGAAGGAGAAGGTGAAGTCTGGAGGGAGAAGCAGAAGAAGTAGAAGAAGGAGAAGGAGAAGGTGAAGTCAGGAGGGTGAAGCAGAAGAAGCAGAAGAAGGAGAAGGAGAAGGTGAAGTCAGGAGGGTGAATCAGAAGAAGTAGAAGAAGGAGAAGGAGAAGGTGAAGTCTGGAGGGTGAATCAGAAGAAGTAGAAGAAGGAGAAGGAGAAGGTGAAGTCTGGAGGGTGAATCAGAAGAAGTAGAAGAAGGAGAAGGAGAAAGTGAAGTCTGGAGGGTGAATCAGAAGAAGCAGAAGAAGGAGAAGGAGAAGGTGAAGTCTGGAGGGAGAAGCAGAAGAAGTAGAAGAAGGAGAAGGAGAAGGTGAAGTCTGGAGGGTGAATCAGAAGAAGTAGAAGAAGGAGAAGGAGAAGGTGAAGTCTGGAGGGTGAATCAGAAGAAGTAGAAGAAGGAGAAGGAGAAGGTGAAGTCTGGAGGGTGAATCAGAAGAAGCAGAAGAAGGAGAAGGAGATGGTGAAGTCTGGAGGGTGAATCAGAAGAAGTAGAAGAAGGAGAAGGTGTGGTCTGGAGGGTGAATCAGAAGAAGTTGACGAAGGAGAAGGAGAAGGTGAAGTCTGGAGGGTGAATCAGAAGAAGCAGAAGAAGGAGAAGGAGAAGGTGAAGTCTGGAGGGTGAATCAGAAGAAGTAGAAGAAGGAGAAGGAGAAGGTGTAGTCTGGAGGGTGAATCAGAAGAAGTTGACGAAGGAGAAGGAGAAGGTGAAGTCTGGAGGGTGAATCAGAAGAAACAGAAGAAGGAGAAGGAGAAGGTGAAGTCTGGAGGGTGAATCAGAAGAAGTAGAAGAAGGAGAAGGAGAAGGTGAAGTCTGGAGGGTGAATCAGAAGAAGCAGAAGAAGGAGAAGGAGAAGGTGAAGTCTGGAGGGTGAATCAGAAGAAGCAGAAGAAGGAGAAGGAGGAGGTGAAGTCTGGAGGGTGAATCAGAAGAAGCAGAAGAAGGAGAAGGAGAAGGTGAAGTCTGGAGGGTGAATCAGAAGAAGCAGAAGAAGTAGAAGGAGAAGGTGAAGTCTGGAGGGTGAATCAGAAGAAGTAGAAGAAGGAGAAGGAGAAGGTGAAGTCTGGAGGGTGAATCAGAAGAAGCAGAAGAAGGAGAAGGAGAAGGTGAAGTCAGGAGGGTGAATCAGAAGAAGCAGAAGAAGGAGAAGGAGAAGGTGAAGTCTGGAGGGTGAATCAGAAGAAGCAGAAGAAGGAGAAGGAGAAGGTGAAGACTGGAGGGTGAAACAGAAGAAGTAGAAGAAGGAGAAGGAGAAGGTGAAGTCTGGAGGGTGAATCAGAAGAAGGAGAAGGAGAAGGCGAAGTCTGGAGTGTGTAACAGAAGAAGCAGAAGAAGGAGAAGGAGAAGGTGAAGTCTGGAGGGTGAATCAGAAGAAGCAGAAGAAGGAGAAGGAGAAGATGAAGTCTGGAGGGTGAAACAGAAGAAGTAGAAGAAGGAGAAGGAGAAGGTGAGGTCTGGAGGGTGAATCAGAAGAAGCAGAAGAAGGAGAAGGAGAAGGTGACGTCTGAAGGGTGAATCAGAAGAAGCAGAAGAAGGAGAAGGAGAAGGTGAAGTCTGGAGGGTGAATCAGAAGAAGCAGAAGAAGGAGAAGGAGAAGGTGAAATCTGGAGGGTGAATCAGAAGAAGCAGAAGAAGGAGAAGGAGAAGGTGAAGTCTGGAGGGTGAATCAGAAGAAGTAGAAGAAGGAGAAGTAGAAGGTGAAGTCTGGAGGGTGAATCAGAAGAAGTAGAAGAAGGAGAAGGAGAAGATGAAGACTGGAGGGTGAATCAGAAGAAGCAGAAGAAGGAGAAGGAGAAGGTAAAGTCTGGAGGGTGAATCAGAAGAAGCAGAAGAAGGAGAAGGAGAAGATGAAGTCTGGAGGGTGAATCAGAAGAAGTAGAATAAGGAGAAGGAGAAGGTGAAGTCTGGAGTGCGAATCAGAAGAAGCAGAAGAAGGAGAAGGAGAAGGTGAAGTATGGAGGGTGAATCAGAAGAAGTAGAAGAAGGAGAAGGAGAAGGTGAAGTCTGGAGGGTGAAGCGGAAGAAGTAGAAGAAGGAGAAGGAGAAGGTGAAGTCAGGAGGGTGAATCAGAAGAAGTAGAAGAAGGAGAAGGAGAAGGTGAAGTCAGGAGGGTGAATCAGAAGAAGCAGAAGAAGGAGAAGGAGAAGGTGAAGTCTGGAGGGTGAATCAGAAGAATCAGCAGAAGGAGAAGGAAAAGGTGAAGTCTGGAGGGTGAATCAGAAGAAGCAGAAGAAAGAGAAGGAGAAGGTGAAGTCTGGAGGGTGAAGCAGAAGAAGTAGAAGAAGGAGAATGAGAAGGTGAAGACTGGAGGGTGAATCAGAAGAAGTAGAAGAAGGAGAAGGTGAAGTCTGGAGGGTGAATCAGAAGAAGTAGAAGAAGGAGAAGGAGAAGGTGACGACTGAAGGGTGAATCAGAAGAAGCAGAAGAAGGAGAAGGAGAAGGTGAAGTCTGGAGGGTGAATCAGAAGAAGCAGAAGAAGGTGAAGGAGAAGATGAAGTCTGGAGGGTGAATCAGAAGAAGTAGAAGAAGGAGAAGGAGAAGGTGAGGTCTGGAGGGTGAATCAGAAGAAGCAGAAGAAGGAGAAGGAGAAGGTGAAGTCTGGAGGGTGAATCAGAAGAAGCAGAAGAAGGAGAAGGAGAAGGTGAAGTCTGGAGGGTGAATCAGAAGAAGCAGAAGAAGGAGAAGGAGAAGGTGAAGTCAGGAGGGTGAATCAGAAGAAGCAGAAGAAGGAGAAGGAGAAGGTGAAGTTAGGAGGGTGAATCAGAAGAAGCAGAAGAAGGAGAAGGAGAAGGTGAAGTCAGGGGAGTGAAGCAGAAGAAGTAGAAGCAGGAGAAGGAGATGGTGAAGTCAGGAGGGTGAAGCAGAAGAAGCAGAAGAAGGAGAAGGAGAAGGTGAAGTCTGGAGGGCGCAGCAGAAGAAGCAGAAGAAGGAGAAGAAGAAGGTAAAGTCTGGAGGGTGAAGCAGAAGAAGCAGAAGAAGGAGAAGGAGAAGGTGAAGTCAGGAGGGTGAAGCAGAAGAAGCAGAAGAAGGAGAAGGAGAAGGTGAAGTCTGGAGGGTGAATCAGAAGAAGCAGAAGAAGGAGAAGGAGAAGGTGAAGTCTGGAGGGCGAAGCAGAAGAAGGAGAAGGAGAAGGAGAAGTCTGGAGGGTGAAGCAGAAGAAGCAGAAGAAGGAGAAGGAGAAGGTGAAGTCTGGAGGTTGAATCAGAAGAAGTAGAAGAAGGAGAAGGAGAAGGTGAAGTCAGGAGGGTGAAGCAGAAGAAGCAGAAGAAGGAGAAGGAGAAGGTGAAGTCTGGAGGGTGAAGCAGAAGAAGCAGAAGAAGGAGAAGGAGAAGGTGAAGTCTGGAGGGTGAAGCAGAAGAAGCAGAAGAAGGAGAAGGTGAAGGTGAAGTCTGGAGGGTGAATCAGAAGAAGTAGAAGAAGGAGAAGGAGAAGGTGAAGTCTGGAGGGTGAATCAGAAGAAGCAGAAGAAGTAGAAGGAGAAGGTGAAGTCTGGAGGGTGAATCAGAAGAAGTAGAAGAAGGAGAAGGAGAAGGTGAAGACTGGAGGGTGAATCAGAAGAAGCAGAAGAAGGAGAAGGAGAAGGTGAAGTCAGGAGGGTGAATCAGAAGAAGCAGAAGAAGGAGAAGGAGAAGGTGAAGTCTGGAGGGTGAATCAGAAGAAGCAGAAGAAGAGAAGGAGAAGGTGAAGTCTGGAGGGTGAATCAGAAGAAGTAGAAGAAGGAGAAGGAGAAGTGAAGTCAGGAGGGTGAAGCAGAAGAAGCAGAAGAAGGAGAAGGTGAAGTCTGGAGGGTGAATCAGAAGAAGCAGAAGAAGGAGAAGGAGAAGGTGAAGTCAGGAGGGTGAATCAGAAGAAGCAGAATCAGGAGAAGGAGAAGGTGAAGTCTGGAGGGTGAATCAGAAGAAGCAGAAGAAGGAGAAGGAGAAGGTGAAGTCTGGAGGGTGAAGCAGAAGAAGTAGAAGAAGGAGAAGGAGAAGGTGAAGTCAGGAGGGTGAATCAGAAGAAGTAGAAGAAGGAGAAGGAGAAGGTGAAGTCAGGAGGGTGAATCAGAAGAAGTAGAAGAAGGAGAAGGAGAAGGTGAAGTCAGGAGGGTGAATCAGAAGAAGTAGCAGAAGGAGAAGGAGAAGGTGAAGTCTGGAGGGTGAATCAGAAGAAGTAGAAGAAGGAGAAGGAGAAGGTGAAGTCTGGAGGGTGAATCAGAAGAAGTAGAAGAAGGAGAAGGAGAAGGTGAAGTCTGGAGGGTGAATCAGAAGAAGCAGAAGAAGGAGAAGGAGAAGGTGAAGTCTGGAGGGAGAAGCAGAAGAAGTAGAAGAAGGAGAAGGAGAAGGTGAAGTCAGGAGGGTGAAGCAGAAGAAGCAGAAGAAGGAGAAGGAGAAGGTGAAGTCAGGAGGGTGAATCAGAAGAAGTAGAAGAAGGAGAAGGAGAAGGTGAAGTCTGGAGGGTGAATCAGAAGAAGTAGAAGAAGGAGAAGGAGAAGGTGAAGTCTGGAGGGTGAATCAGAAGAAGTAGAAGAAGGAGAAGGAGAAGGTGAAGTATGGAGGGTGAATCAGAAGAAGCAGAAGAAGGAGAAGGAGAAGGTGAAGTCTGGAGGGAGAAGCAGAAGAAGTAGAAGAAGGAGAAGGAGAAGGTGAATTCTGGAGGGTGAATCAGAAGAAGCAGAAGAAGGAGAAGGAGAAGGTGAAGTCTGGAGGGTGAATCAGAAGAAGTAGAAGAAGGAGAAGGAGAAGGTGTAGTCTGGAGGGTGAATCAGAAGAAGTTGACGAAGGAGAAGGAGAAGGTGAAGTCTGGAGGGCGAAGCAGAAGAAGGAGAAGGAGAAGGAGAAGTCTGGAGGGTGAAGCAGAAGAAGCAGAAGAAGGAGAAGGAGAAGGTGAAGTCTGGAGGTTGAATCAGAAGAAGTAGAAGAAGGAGAAGGAGAAGGTGAAGTCAGGAGGGTGAAGCAGAAGAAGCAGAAGAAGGAGATGGAGAAGGTGAATTCTGGAGGGTGAAGCAGAAGAAGCAGAAGAAGGAGAAGGAGAAGGTGAAGTCTGGAGGGTGAAGCAGAAGAAGCAGAAGAAGGAGAAGGTGAAGGTGAAGTCTGGAGGGTGAATCAGAAGAAGTAGAAGAAGGAGAAGGAGAAGGTGAAGTCTGGAGGGTGAATCAGAAGAAGCAGAAGAAGTAGAAGGAGAAGGTGAAGTCTGGAGGGTGAATCAGAAGAAGTAGAAGAAGGAGAAGGAGAAGGTGAAGCCTGGAGGGTGAATCAGAAGAAGCAGAAGAAGGAGAAGGAGAAGGTGAAGTCAGGAGGGTGAATCAGAAGAAGCAGAAGAAGGAGAAGGAGAAGGTGAAGTCTGGAGGGTGAATCAGAAGAAGCAGAAGAAGGAGAAGGAGAAGGTGAAGTCTGGAGGGTGAATCAGAAGAAGTAGAAGAAGGAGAAGGAGAAGTGAAGTCAGGAGGGTGAAGCAGAAGAAGCAGAAGAAGGAGAAGGTGAAGTCTGGAGGGTGAATCAGAAGAAGCAGAAGAAGGAGAAGGAGAAGGTGAAGTCAGGAGGGTGAATCAGAAGAAGCAGAATCAGGAGAAGGAGAAGGTGAAGTCTGGAGGGTGAATCAGAAGAAGCAGAAGAAGGAGAAGGAGAAGGTGAAGTCTGGAGGGTGAATCAGAAGAAGTAGAAGAAGGAGAAGGAGAAGGTGAAGTCTGGAGGGTGAAGCAGAAGAAGTAGAAGAAGGAGAAGGAGAAGGTGAAGACAGGAGGGTGAATCAGAAGAAGTAGAAGAAGGAGAAGGAGAAGGTGAAGTCAGGAGGGTGAATCAGAAGAAGTAGCAGAAGGAGAAGGAGAAGGTGAAGTCTGGAGGGTGAATCAGAAGAAGTAGAAGAAGGAGAAGGAGAAGGTGAAGTCTGGAGGGTGAATCAGAAGAAGTAGAAGAAGGAGAAGGAGAAGGTGAAGTCTGGAGGGTGAATCAGAAGAAGCAGAAGAAGGAGAAGGAGAAGGTGAAGTCCGGAGGGAGAAGCAGAAGAAGTAGAAGAAGGAGAAGGAGAAGGTGAAGTCAGGAGGGTGAAGCAGAAGAAGCAGAAGAAGGAGAAGGAGAAGGTGAAGTCAGGAGGGTGAATCAGAAGAAGTAGAAGAAGGAGAAGGAGAAGGTGAAGTCTGGAGGGTGAATCAGAAGAAGTAGAAGAAGGAGAAGGAGAAGGTGAAGTCTGGAGGGTGAATCAGAAGAAGTAGAAGAAGGAGAAGGAGAAGGTGAAGTCTGGAGGGTGAATCAGAAGAAGCAGAAGAAGGAGAAGGAGAAGGTGAAGTCTGGAGGGAGAAGCAGAAGAAGTAGAAGAAGGTGAAGGAGAAGGTGAATTCTGGAGGGTGAATCAGAAGAAGCAGAAGAAGGAGAAGGAGAAGGTGAAGTCTGGAGGGTGAATCAGAAGAAGTAGAAGAAGGAGAAGGAGAAGGTGTAGTCTGGAGGGTGAATCAGAAGAAGTTGACGAAGGAGAAGGAGAAGGTGAAGTCTGGAGGGTGAATCAGAAGAAGCAAAAGAAGGAGAAGGAGAAGGTGAAGTCTTGAGGGTGAATCAGAAGAAGGAGAAGAAGGAGAAGGAGAAGGTGAAGTCTGGAGGGTGAATCAGAAGAAGCAGAAGAAGGAGAAGGAGAAGGTGAAGTCTGGAGGGTGAATCAGAAGAAGCAGAAGAAGGAGAAGGAGAAGGTGAAGTCTGGAGGGTGAATCAGAAGAAGCAGAAGAAGTAGAAGGAGAAGGTGAAGTCTGGAGGGTGAATCAGAAGAAGTAGAAGAAGGAGAAGGAGAAGGTGAAGTCTGGAGGGTGAATCAGAAGAAGCAGAAGAAGGAGAAGGAGAAGGTGAAGTCAGGAGGGTGAATCAGAAGAAGCAGAAGAAGGAGAAGGAGAAGGTGAAGTCTGGAGGGTGAATCAGAAGAAGCAGAAGAAGGAGAAGGAGAAGGTGAAGACTGCAGGGTGAATCAGAAGAAGTAGAAGAAGGAGAAGGAGAAGGTGAAGTCTGGAGGGTGAATCAGAAGAAGGAGAAGGAGAAGGCGAAGTCTGGAGTGTGAAACAGAAGAAGCAGAAGAAGGAGAAGGAGAAGGTGAAGTCTGGAGGGTGAATCAGAAGAAGCAGAAGAAGGAGAAGGAGAAGATGAAGTCTGGAGGGTAAAACAGAAGAAGTAGAAGAAGGAGAAGGAGAAGGTGAGGTCTGGAGGGTGAATCAGAAGAAGCAGAAGAAGGAGAAGGAGAAGGTGAAGTCTGAAGGGTGAATCAGAAGAAGCAGAAGAAGGAGAAGGAGAAGGTGAAGTCTGGAGGGTGAATCAGAAGAAGCAGAAGAAGGAGAAGGAGAAGGTGAAATCTGGAGGGTAAATCAGAAGAAGCAGAAGAAGGAGAAGGAGAAGTTGAAGTCTGGAGGGTGAATCAGAAGAAGTAGAAGAAGGAGAAGGAGAAGGTGAAGTCTGGAGGGTGAATCAGAAGAAGTAGAAGAAGGAGAAGGAGAAGATGAAGTCTGGAGGGTGAATCAGAAGAAGCAGAAGAAGGAGAAGATGAAGGTGAAGTCTGGAGGGAGAAGCAGAAGAAGTAGAAGAAGGAGAAGGAGAAGGTGAAGTCAGGAGGGTGAAGCAGAAGAAGCAGAAGAAGGAGAAGGAGAAGGTGAAGTCAGGAGGGTGAATCAGAAGAAGTAGAAGAAGGAGAAGGAGAAGGTGAAGTCTGGAGGGTGAATCAGAAGAAGTAGAAGAAGGAGAAGGAGAAGGTGAAGTCTGGAGGGTGAATCAGAAGAAGTAGAAGAAGGAGAAGGAGAAGGTGAAGTCTGGAGGGAGAAGCAGAAGAAGTAGAAGAAGGAGAAGGAGAAGGTGAAGTCTGGAGGGTGAATCAGAAGAAGTAGAAGAAGGAGCAGGAGAAGGTGAAGTCTGGAGGGTGAATCAGAAGAACTAGAAGAAGGAGAAGGAGAAGGTGAAGTCTGGAGGGTGAATCAGAAGAAGCAGAAGAAGGAGAAGGAGAAGGTGAAGTCTGGAGGGTGAATCAGAAGAAGTAGAAGAAGGAGAAGGAGAAGGTGTAGTCTGGAGGGTGAATCAGAAGAAGTTGACGAAGGAGAAGGAGAAGGTGAAGTCTGGAGGGTGAATCAGAAGAAGCAGATGAAGGAGAAGGAGAAGGTGAAGTTTGGAGGGTGAATCAGAAGAAGTAGAAGAAGGAGAGGGAGAAGGTGAAGTCTGGAGGGTGAATCACAAGAAGCAGAAGAAGGAGAAGGAGAAGGTGAAGTCAGGAGGGTGAATCAGAAGAAGCAGAATAAGGAGAAGGAGAAGGTGAAGTCTGGAGGGTGAATCAGAAGAAGCAGAAGAAGGAGAAGGTGACGACTGGAGGGTGAATCAGAAGAAGTAGAAGAAGGAGAAGGAGAAGGTGAAGTCTGGAGGGTGAATCAGAAGAAGGAGAAGGAGAAGGCGAAGTCTGGAGTGTGAAACAGAAGAAGCAGAAGAAGGAGAAGGAGAAGGTGAAGTCTGGAGGGTGAATCAGAAGAAGCAGAAGAAGGAGAAGGAGAAGATGAAGTCTGGAGGGTGAAACAGAAGAAGTAGAAGAAGGAGAAGGAGAAGGTGAGGTCTGGAGGGTGAATCAGAAGAAGCAGAAGAAGGAGAAGGAGAAGGTGAAGTCTGAAGGGTGAATCAGAAGAAGCAGAAGAAGGAGAAGGAGGAGGTGAAGTCTGGAGGGTGAATCAGAAGAAGCAGAAGAAGGAGAAGGAGAAGGTGAAGTCTGGAGGGTGAATCAGAAGAAGCAGAAGAAGTAGAAGGAGAAGGTGAAGTCTGGAGGGTGAATCAGAAGAAGCAGAAGAAGGAGAAGGAGAAGGTGAAGTCTGGAGGGCGAAGCAGAAGAAGGAGAAGGAGAAGGAGAAGTCTGGAGGGTGAAGCAGAAGAAGCAGAAGAAGGAGAAGGAGAAGGTGAAGTCTGGAGGTTGAATCAGAAGAAGTAGAAGAAGGAGAAGGAGAAGGTGAAGTCAGGAGGGTGAAGCAGAAGAAGCAGAAGAAGGAGAAGGAGAAGGTGAAGTCTGGAGGGTGAAGCAGAAGAAGCAGAAGAAGGAGAAGGAGAAGGTGAAGTCTGGAGGGTGAAGCAGAAGAAGCAGAAGAAGGAGAAGGTGAAGGTGAAGTCTGGAGGGTGAATCAGAAGAAGTAGAAGAAGGAGAAGGAGAAGGTGAAGTCTGGAGGGTGAATCAGAAGAAGCAGAAGAAGTAGAAGGAGAAGGTGAAGTCTGGAGGGTGAATCAGAAGAAGTAGAAGAAGGAGAAGGAGAAGGTGAAGACTGGAGGGTGAATCAGAAGAAGCAGAAGAAGGAGAAGGAGAAGGTGAAGTCAGGAGGGTGAATCAGAAGAAGCAGAAGAAGGAGAAGGAGAAGGTGAAGTCTGGAGGGTGAATCAGAAGAAGCAGAAGAAGAGAAGGAGAAGGTGAAGTCTGGAGGGTGAATCAGAAGAAGTAGAAGAAGGAGAAGGAGAAGTGAAGTCAGGAGGGTGAAGCAGAAGAAGCAGAAGAAGGAGAAGGTGAAGTCTGGAGGGTGAATCAGAAGAAGCAGAAGAAGGAGAAGGAGAAGGTGAAGTCAGGAGGGTGAATCAGAAGAAGCAGAATCAGGAGAAGGAGAAGGTGAAGTCTGGAGGGTGAATCAGAAGAAGCAGAAGAAGGAGAAGGAGAAGGTGAAGTCTGGAGGGTGAAGCAGAAGAAGTAGAAGAAGGAGAAGGAGAAGGTGAAGTCAGGAGGGTGAATCAGAAGAAGTAGAAGAAGGAGAAGGAGAAGGTGAAGTCAGGAGGGTGAATCAGAAGAAGTAGAAGAAGGAGAAGGAGAAGGTGAAGTCAGGAGGGTGAATCAGAAGAAGTAGCAGAAGGAGAAGGAGAAGGTGAAGTCTGGAGGGTGAATCAGAAGAAGTAGAAGAAGGAGAAGGAGAAGGTGAAGTCTGGAGGGTGAATCAGAAGAAGTAGAAGAAGGAGAAGGAGAAGGTGAAGTCTGGAGGGTGAATCAGAAGAAGCAGAAGAAGGAGAAGGAGAAGGTGAAGTCTGGAGGGAGAAGCAGAAGAAGTAGAAGAAGGAGAAGGAGAAGGTGAAGTCAGGAGGGTGAAGCAGAAGAAGCAGAAGAAGGAGAAGGAGAAGGTGAAGTCAGGAGGGTGAATCAGAAGAAGTAGAAGAAGGAGAAGGAGAAGGTGAAGTCTGGAGGGTGAATCAGAAGAAGTAGAAGAAGGAGAAGGAGAAGGTGAAGTCTGGAGGGTGAATCAGAAGAAGTAGAAGAAGGAGAAGGAGAAGGTGAAGTATGGAGGGTGAATCAGAAGAAGCAGAAGAAGGAGAAGGAGAAGGTGAAGTCTGGAGGGAGAAGCAGAAGAAGTAGAAGAAGGAGAAGGAGAAGGTGAATTCTGGAGGGTGAATCAGAAGAAGCAGAAGAAGGAGAAGGAGAAGGTGAAGTCTGGAGGGTGAATCAGAAGAAGTAGAAGAAGGAGAAGGAGAAGGTGTAGTCTGGAGGGTGAATCAGAAGAAGTTGACGAAGGAGAAGGAGAAGGTGAAGTCTGGAGGGCGAAGCAGAAGAAGGAGAAGGAGAAGGAGAAGTCTGGAGGGTGAAGCAGAAGAAGCAGAAGAAGGAGAAGGAGAAGGTGAAGTCTGGAGGTTGAATCAGAAGAAGTAGAAGAAGGAGAAGGAGAAGGTGAAGTCAGGAGGGTGAAGCAGAAGAAGCAGAAGAAGGAGATGGAGAAGGTGAATTCTGGAGGGTGAAGCAGAAGAAGCAGAAGAAGGAGAAGGAGAAGGTGAAGTCTGGAGGGTGAAGCAGAAGAAGCAGAAGAAGGAGAAGGTGAAGGTGAAGTCTGGAGGGTGAATCAGAAGAAGTAGAAGAAGGAGAAGGAGAAGGTGAAGTCTGGAGGGTGAATCAGAAGAAGCAGAAGAAGTAGAAGGAGAAGGTGAAGTCTGGAGGGTGAATCAGAAGAAGTAGAAGAAGGAGAAGGAGAAGGTGAAGCCTGGAGGGTGAATCAGAAGAAGCAGAAGAAGGAGAAGGAGAAGGTGAAGTCAGGAGGGTGAATCAGAAGAAGCAGAAGAAGGAGAAGGAGAAGGTGAAGTCTGGAGGGTGAATCAGAAGAAGCAGAAGAAGGAGAAGGAGAAGGTGAAGTCTGGAGGGTGAATCAGAAGAAGTAGAAGAAGGAGAAGGAGAAGTGAAGTCAGGAGGGTGAAGCAGAAGAAGCAGAAGAAGGAGAAGGTGAAGTCTGGAGGGTGAATCAGAAGAAGCAGAAGAAGGAGAAGGAGAAGGTGAAGTCAGGAGGGTGAATCAGAAGAAGCAGAATCAGGAGAAGGAGAAGGTGAAGTCTGGAGGGTGAATCAGAAGAAGCAGAAGAAGGAGAAGGAGAAGGTGAAGTCTGGAGGGTGAATCAGAAGAAGTAGAAGAAGGAGAAGGAGAAGGTGAAGTCTGGAGGGTGAAGCAGAAGAAGTAGAAGAAGGAGAAGGAGAAGGTGAAGACAGGAGGGTG
Source organism: Somniosus microcephalus (assembly GCF_052327205.1). NCBI lineage: Eukaryota > Metazoa > Chordata > Chondrichthyes > Squaliformes > Somniosidae > Somniosus > Somniosus microcephalus. The sequence goes on from NW_028225376.1 coordinate 220,123, forward strand.
AATCAGAAGAAGTAGAAGAAGGAGAAGGAGAAGGTGAAGTCAGGAGGGTGAATCAGAAGAAGTAGCAGAAGGAGAAGGAGAAGGTGAAGTCTGGAGGGTGAATCAGAAGAAGTAGAAGAAGGAGAAGGAGAAGGTGAAGTCTGGAGGGTGAATCAGAAGAAGTAGAAGAAGGAGAAGGAGAAGGTGAAGTCTGGAGGGTGAATCAGAAGAAGCAGAAGAAGGAGAAGGAGAAGGTGAAGTCCGGAGGGAGAAGCAGAAGAAGTAGAAGAAGGAGAAGGAGAAGGTGAAGTCAGGAGGGTGAAGCAGAAGAAGCAGAAGAAGGAGAAGGAGAAGGTGAAGTCAGGAGGGTGAATCAGAAGAAGTAGAAGAAGGAGAAGGAGAAGGTGAAGTCTGGAGGGTGAATCAGAAGAAGTAGAAGAAGGAGAAGGAGAAGGTGAAGTCTGGAGGGTGAATCAGAAGAAGTAGAAGAAGGAGAAGGAGAAGGTGAAGTCTGGAGGGTGAATCAGAAGAAGCAGAAGAAGGAGAAGGAGAAGGTGAAGTCTGGAGGGAGAAGCAGAAGAAGTAGAAGAAGGTGAAGGAGAAGTTGAATTCTGGAGGGTGAATCAGAAGAAGCAGAAGAAGGAGAAGGAGAAGGTGAAGTCTGGAGGGTGAATCAGAAGAAGTAGAAGAAGGAGAAGGAGAAGGTGTAGTCTGGAGGGTGAATCAGAAGAAGTTGACGAAGGAGAAGGAGAAGGTGAAGTCTGGAGGGTGAATCAGAAGAAGCAAAAGAAGGAGAAGGAGAAGGTGAAGTCTTGAGGGTGAATCAGAAGAAGGAGAAGAAGGAGAAGGAGAAGGTGAAGTCTGGAGGGTGAATCAGAAGAAGCAGAAGAAGGAGAAGGAGAAGGTGAAGTCTGGAGGGTGAATCAGAAGAAGCAGAAGAAGGAGAAGGAGAAGGTGAAGTCTGGAGGGTGAATCAGAAGAAGCAGAAGAAGTAGAAGGAGAAGGTGAAGTCTGGAGGGTGAATCAGAAGAAGTAGAAGAAGGAGAAGGAGAAGGTGAAGTCTGGAGGGTGAATCAGAAGAAGCAGAAGAAGGAGAAGGAGAAGGTGAAGTCAGGAGGGTGAATCAGAAGAAGCAGAAGAAGGAGAAGGAGAAGGTGAAGTCTGGAGGGTGAATCAGAAGAAGCAGAAGAAGGAGAAGGAGAAGGTGAAGACTGCAGGGTGAATCAGAAGAAGTAGAAGAAGGAGAAGGAGAAGGTGAAGTCTGGAGGGTGAATCAGAAGAAGGAGAAGGAGAAGGCGAAGTCTGGAGTGTGAAACAGAAGAAGCAGAAGAAGGAGAAGGAGAAGGTGAAGTCTGGAGGGTGAATCAGAAGAAGCAGAAGAAGGAGAAGGAGAAGATGAAGTCTGGAGGGTAAAACAGAAGAAGTAGAAGAAGGAGAAGGAGAAGGTGAGGTCTGGAGGGTGAATCAGAAGAAGCAGAAGAAGGAGAAGGAGAAGGTGAAGTCTGAAGGGTGAATCAGAAGAAGCAGAAGAAGGAGAAGGAGAAGGTGAAGTCTGGAGGGTGAATCAGAAGAAGCAGAAGAAGGAGAAGGAGAAGGTGAAATCTGGAGGGTAAATCAGAAGAAGCAGAAGAAGGAGAAGGAGAAGTTGAAGTCTGGAGGGTGAATCAGAAGAAGTAGAAGAAGGAGAAGGAGAAGGTGAAGTCTGGAGGGTGAATCAGAAGAAGTAGAAGAAGGAGAAGGAGAAGATGAAGTCTGGAGGGTGAATCAGAAGAAGCAGAAGAAGGAGAAGATGAAGGTGAAGTCTGGAGGGAGAAGCAGAAGAAGTAGAAGAAGGAGAAGGAGAAGGTGAAGTCAGGAGGGTGAAGCAGAAGAAGCAGAAGAAGGAGAAGGAGAAGGTGAAGTCAGGAGGGTGAATCAGAAGAAGTAGAAGAAGGAGAAGGAGAAGGTGAAGTCTGGAGGGTGAATCAGAAGAAGTAGAAGAAGGAGAAGGAGAAGGTGAAGTCTGGAGGGTGAATCAGAAGAAGTAGAAGAAGGAGAAGGAGAAGGTGAAGTCTGGAGGGAGAAGCAGAAGAAGTAGAAGAAGGAGAAGGAGAAGGTGAAGTCTGGAGGGTGAATCAGAAGAAGTAGAAGAAGGAGCAGGAGAAGGTGAAGTCTGGAGGGTGAATCAGAAGAACTAGAAGAAGGAGAAGGAGAAGGTGAAGTCTGGAGGGTGAATCAGAAGAAGCAGAAGAAGGAGAAGGAGAAGGTGAAGTCTGGAGGGTGAATCAGAAGAAGTAGAAGAAGGAGAAGGAGAAGGTGTAGTCTGGAGGGTGAATCAGAAGAAGTTGACGAAGGAGAAGGAGAAGGTGAAGTCTGGAGGGTGAATCAGAAGAAGCAGATGAAGGAGAAGGAGAAGGTGAAGTTTGGAGGGTGAATCAGAAGAAGTAGAAGAAGGAGAGGGAGAAGGTGAAGTCTGGAGGGTGAATCACAAGAAGCAGAAGAAGGAGAAGGAGAAGGTGAAGTCAGGAGGGTGAATCAGAAGAAGCAGAATAAGGAGAAGGAGAAGGTGAAGTCTGGAGGGTGAATCAGAAGAAGCAGAAGAAGGAGAAGGTGACGACTGGAGGGTGAATCAGAAGAAGTAGAAGAAGGAGAAGGAGAAGGTGAAGTCTGGAGGGTGAATCAGAAGAAGGAGAAGGAGAAGGCGAAGTCTGGAGTGTGAAACAGAAGAAGCAGAAGAAGGAGAAGGAGAAGGTGAAGTCTGGAGGGTGAATCAGAAGAAGCAGAAGAAGGAGAAGGAGAAGATGAAGTCTGGAGGGTGAAACAGAAGAAGTAGAAGAAGGAGAAGGAGAAGGTGAGGTCTGGAGGGTGAATCAGAAGAAGCAGAAGAAGGAGAAGGAGAAGGTGAAGTCTGAAGGGTGAATCAGAAGAAGCAGAAGAAGGAGAAGGAGGAGGTGAAGTCTGGAGGGTGAATCAGAAGAAGCAGAAGAAGGAGAAGGAGAAGGTGAAGTCTGGAGGGTGAATCAGAAGAAGCAGAAGAAGTAGAAGGAGAAGGTGAAGTCTGGAGGGTGAATCAGAAGAAGTAGAAGAAGGAGAAGGAGAAGGTGAAGTCTGGAGGGTGAATCACAAGAAGCAGAAGAAGGAGAAGGAGAAGGTGAAGTCAGGAGGGTGAATTAGAAGAAGCAGAAGAAGGAGAAGGAGAAGGTGAAGTCTGGAGGGTGAATCAGAAGAAGCAGAAGAAGGAGAAGGTGACGACTGGAGGGTGAATCAGAAGAAGTAGAAGAAGGAGAAGGAGAAGGTGAAGTCTGGAGGGTGAATCAGAAGAAGGAGAAGGAGAAGGCGAAGTCTGGAGTGTGAAACAGAAGAAGCAGAAGAAGGAGAAGGAGAAGGTGAAGTCTGGAGGGTGAATCAGAAGAAGCAGAAGAAGGAGAAGGAGAAGATGAAGTCTGGAGGGTGAAACAGAAGAAGTAGAAGAAGGAGAAGGAGAAGGTGAGGTCTGGAGGGTGAATCAGAAGAAGCAGAAGAAGGAGAAGGAGAAGGTGAAGTCTGAAGGGTGAATCAGAAGAAGCAGAAGAAGGAGAAGGAGAAGGTGAAGTCTGGAGGGTGAATCAGAAGAAGCAGAAGAAGGAGAAGGAGAAGGTGAAATCTGGAGGGTGAATCAGATGAAGCAGAAGAAGGAGAAGGAGAAGGTGAAGTCTGGAGGGTGAATCAGAAGAAGTAGAAGAAGGAGAAGGAGAAGGTGAAGTCTGGAGGGTGAATCAGAAGAAGTAGAAGAAGGAGAAGGAGTAGATGAAGTCTGGAGGGTGAATCAGAAGAAGCAGAAGAAGGAGAAGGAGAAGGTGAAGTCTGGAGGGTGAATCAGAAGAAGCAGAAGAAGGAGAAGGAGAAGGTGACGACTGGAGGGTGAATCAGAAGAAGTAGAAGAAGGAGAAGGAGAAGGTGAAGTCTGGAGGGTGAATCAGAAGAAGGAGAAGGAGAAGGCGAAGTCTGGAGTGTGAAACAGAAGAAGCAGAAGAAGGAGAAGGAGAAGGTGAAGTCTGGAGGGTGAATCAGAAGAAGCAGAAGAAGGAGAAGGAGAAGGTGAAGTCTGTAGGGTGAATCAGAAGAAGCAGAAGAAGGAGAAGGAGAAGGTGAAATCTGGAGGGTGAATCAGAAGAAGCAGAAGAAGGAGAAGGAGAAGGTGAAGTCTGGAGGGTGAATCAGAAGAAGTAGAAGAAGGAGAAGGAGAAGATGAAGTCTGGAGGGTGAATCAGAAGAAGCAGAAGAAGGAGAAGGAGAAGGTGAAGTCTGGAGGGTGAATCAGAAGAAGCAGAAGAAGGAGAAGGAGAAGATGAAGTCTGGAGGGAGAATCAGAAGAAGTAGAAGAAGGAGAAGGAGAAGGTGAAGTCTGGAGGGTGGATCAGAAGAAGCAGAAGAAGTAGAAGGAGAAGGTGAAGTCTGGATGGTGAATCAGAAGAAGCAGAAGAAGGAGAAGGAGAAGGTGAGGTCTGGAGGGTGAATCAGAAGAAGCAGAAGAAGGAGAAGGAGAAGGTGAAGTCTGAAGGGTGAATCAGAAGAAGCAGAAGAAGGAGAAGGAGAAGGTGAAGTCTGGAGGGTGAATCAGAAGAAGCAGAAGAAGGAGAAGGAGAAGGTGAAGTCTGGAGGGTGAATCAGAAGAAGCAGAAGAAGGAGAAGGAGAAGGTGAAGTCAGGAGGGTGAATCAGAAGAAGCAGAAGAAGGAGAAGGAGAAGGTGAAGTTAGGAGGGTGAATCAGAAGAAGCAGAAGAAGGAGAAGGAGAAGGTGAAGTCAGGGGAGTGAAGCAGAAGAAGTAGAAGAAGGAGAAGGAGATGGTGAAGTCAGGAGGGTGAAGCAGAAGAAGCAGAAGAAGGAGAAGGAGAAGGTGAAGTCTGGAGGGTGAATCAGAAGAAGCAGAAGAAGGAGAAGGAGAAGATGAAGTCTGGAGGGAGAATCAGAAGAAGTAGAAGAAGGAGAAGGAGAAGGTGAAGTCTGGAGGGTGGATCAGAAGAAGCAAAAGAAGTAGAAGGAGAAGGTGAAGTCTGGAGGGTGAATCAGAAGAAGCAGAAGAAGGAGAAGGAGAAGGTGAGGTCTGGAGGGTGAATCAGAAGAAGCAGAAGAAGGAGAAGGAGAAGGTGAAGTCTGAAGGGTGAATCAGAAGAAGCAGAAGAAGGAGAAGGAGAAGGTGAAGTCTGGAGGGTGAATCAGAAGAAGCAGAAGAAGGAGAAGGAGAAGGTGAAGTCTGGAGGGTGAATCAGAAGAAGCAGAAGAAGGAGAAGGAGAAGGTGAAGTCAGGAGGGTGAATCAGAAGAAGCAGAAGAAGGAGAAGGAGAAGGTGGAGTTAGGAGGGTGAATCAGAAGAAGCAGAAGAAGGAGAAGGAGAAGGTGAAGTCAGGGGAGTGAAGCAGAAGAAGTAGAAGAAGGAGAAGGAGATGGTGAAGTCAGGAGGGTGAAGCAGAAGAAGCAGAAGAAGGAGAAGGAGAAGGTGAAGTCTGGAGGGCGCAGCAGAAGAAGCAGAAGAAGGAGAAGAAGAAGGTAAAGTCTGGAGGGTGAAGCAGAAGAAGCAGAAGAAGGAGAAGGAGAAGGTGAAGTCAGGAGGGTGAAGCAGAAGAAGCAGAAGAAGGAGAAGGAGAAGGTGAAGTCTGGAGGGTGAATCAGAAGAAGCAGAAGAAGGAGAAGGAGAAGGTGAAGTCTGGAGGGCGAAGCAGAAGAAGGAGAAGGAGAAGGAGAAGTCTGGAGGGTGAAGCAGAAGAAGCAGAAGAAGGAGAACGAGAAGGTGAAGTCTGGAGGTTGAATCAGAAGAAGTAGAAGAAGGAGAAGGAGAAGGTGAAGTCAGGAGGGTGAAGCAGAAGAAGCAGAAGAAGGAGAAGGAGAAGGTGAAGTCTGGAGGGTGAAGCAGAAGAAGCAGAAGAAGGAGAAGGAGAAGGTGAAGTCTGGAGGGTGAAGCAGAAGAAGCAGAAGAAGGAGAAGGTGAAGGTGAAGTCTGGAGGGTGAATCAGAAGAAGTAGAAGAAGGAGAAGTAGAAGGTGAAGTCTGGAGGGTGAATCAGAAGAAGCAGAAGAAGTAGAAGCAGAAGGTGATGTCTGGAGGGTGAATCAGAAGAAGTAGAAGAAGGAGAAGGAGAAGGTGAAGCCTGGAGGGTGAATCAGAAGAAGCAGAAGAAGGAGAAGGAGAAGGTGAAGTCAGGAGGGTGAATCAGAAGAAGCAGAAGAAGGAGAAGGAGAAGGTGAAGTCTGGAGGGTGAATCAGAAGAAGCAGAAGAAGGAGAAGGAGAAGGTGAAGTCTGGAGGGTGAATCAGAAGAAGTAGAAGAAGGAGAAGGAGAAGTGAAGTCAGGAGGGTGAAGCAGAAGAAGCAGAAGAAGGAGAAGGTGAAGTCTGGAGGGTGAATCAGAAGAAGCAGAAGAAGGAGAAGGAGAAGGTGAAGTCAGGAGGGTGAATCAGAAGAAGCAGAATCAGGAGAAGGAGAAGGTGAAGTCTGGAGGGTGAATCAGAAGAAGCAGAAGAAGGAGAAGGAGAAGGTGAAGTCTGGAGGGTGAATCAGAAGAAGTAGAAGAAGGAGAAGGAGAAGGTGAAGTCTGGAGGGTGAATCAGAAGAAGTAGAAGAAGGAGAAGGAGAAGGTGAAGTCTGGAGGGTGAATCAGAAGAAGTAGAAGAAGGAGAAGGAGAAGGTGAAGTCTGGAGGGTGAATCAGAAGAAGCAGAAGAAGGAGAAGGAGAAGGTGAAGTCTGGAGGGTGAATCAGAAGAAGTAGAAGAAGGAGAAGGAGAAGGTGTAGTCTGGAGGGTGAATCAGAAGAAGTTGACGAAGGAGAAGGAGAAGGTGAAGTCTGGAGGGTGAATCAGAAGAAGCAGAAGAAGGAGAAGGAGAAGGTGAAGTCTGGAGGGTGAATCAGAAGAAGTAGAAGAAGGAGAGGGAGAAGGTGAAGTCTGGAGGGTGAATCACAAGAAGCAGAAGAAGGAGAAGGAGAAGGTGAAGTCAGGAGGGTGAATCAGAAGAAGCAGAAGAAGGAGAAGGAGAAGGTGAAGTCTGGAGGGTGAATCAGAAGAAGCAGAAGAAGGAGAAGGTGACGACTGGAGGGTGAATCAGAAGAAGTAGAAGAAGGAGAAGGAGAAGGTGAAGTCTGGAGGGTGAATCAGAAGAAGGAGAAGGAGAAGGTGAGGTCTGGAGTGTGAAACAGAAGAAGCAGAAGAAGGAGAAGGAGAAGGTGAAGTCTGGAGGGTGAATCAGAAGAAGCAGAAGAAGGAGAAGGTGACGACTGGAGGGTGAATCAGAAGAAGTAGAAGAAGGAGAAGGAGAAGGTGAAGTCTGGAGGGTGAATCAGAAGAAGGAGAAGGAGAAGGTGAGGTCTGGAGGGTGAATCAGAAGAAGCAGAAGAAGGAGAAGGAGAAGGTGAAGTCTGAAGGGTGAATCAGAAGAAGCAGAAGAAGGAGAAGGAGGAGGTGAAGTCTGGAGGGTGAATCAGAAGAAGCAGAAGAAGGAGAAGGAGAAGGTGAAGTCTGGAGGGTGAATCAGAAGAAGCAGAAGAAGTAGAAGGAGAAGGTGAAGTCTGGAGGGTGAATCAGAAGAAGTAGAAGAAGGAGAAGGAGAAGGTGAAGTCTGGAGGGTGAATCACAAGAAGCAGAAGAAGGAGAAGGAGAAGGTGAAGTCAGGAGGGTGAATCAGAAGAAGCAGAAGAAGGAGAAGGAGAAGGTGAAGTCTGGAGGGTGAATCAGAAGAAGCAGAAGAAGGAGAAGGTGACGACTGGAGGGTGAATCAGAAGAAGTGGAAGAAGGAGAAGGAGAAGGTGAAGTCTGGAGGGTGAATCAGAAGAAGGAGAAGGAGAAGGCGAAGTCTGGAGTGTGAAACAGAAGAAGCAGAAGAAGGAGAAGGAGAAGGTGAAGTCTGGAGGGTGAATCAGAAGAAGCAGAAGAAGGAGAAGGAGAAGATGAAGTCTGGAGGGTGAAACAGAAGAAGTAGAAGAAGGAGAAGGAGAAGGTGAGGTCTGGAGGGTGAATCAGAAGAAGCAGAAGAAGGAGAAGGAGAAGGTGAAGTCTGAAGGGTGAATCAGAAGAAGCAGAAGAAGGAGAAGGAGAAGGTGAAGTCTGGAGGGTGAATCAGAAGAAGCAGAAGAAGGAGAAGGAGAAGGTGAAATCTGGAGGGTGAATCAGAAGAAGCAGAAGAAGGAGAAGGAGAAGGTGAAGTCTGGAGGGTGAATCAGAAGAAGTAGAAGAAGGAGAAGGAGAAGGTGAAGTCTGGAGGGTGAATCAGAAGAAGTAGAAGAAGGAGAAGGAGAAGATGAAGTCTGGAGGGTGAATCAGAAGAAGCAGAAGAAGGAGAAGGAGAAGGTGAAGTCTGGAGGGTGAATCAGAAGAAGCAGAAGAAGGAGAAGGAGAAGGTGACGACTGGAGGGTGAATCAGAAGAAGTAGAAGAAGGAGAAGGAGAAGGTGAAGTCTGGAGGGTGAATCAGAAGAAGGAGAAGGAGAAGGCGAAGTCTGGAGTGTGAAACAGAAGAAGCAGAAGAAGGAGAAGGAGAAGGTGAAGTCTGGAGGGTGAATCAGAAGAAGCAGAAGAAGGAGAAGGAGGAGATGAAGTCTGGAGGGTGAAACAGAAGAAGTAGAAGAAGGAGAAGGAGAAGGTGAAGTCTGAAGGGTGAATCAGAAGAAGCAGAAGAAGGAGAAGGAGAAGGTGAAGTCTGGAGGGTGAATCAGAAGAAGCAGAAGAAGGAGAAGGAGAAGGTGAAATCTGGAGGGTAAATCAGAAGAAGCAGAAGAAGGAGAAGGAGAAGGTGAAGTCTGGAGGGTGAATCAGAAGAAGTAGAAGAAGGAGAAGGAGAAGGTGAAGTCTGGAGGGTGAATCAGAAGAAGTAGAAGAAGGAGAAGGAGAAGGTGAAGTCTGGAGGGTGAATCAGAAGAAGCAGAAGAAGTAGAAGGAGAAGGTGAAGTCTGGAGGGTGAATCAGAAGAAGCAGAAGAAGGAGAAGGAGAAGGTGAGGTCTGGAGGGTGAATCAGAAGAAGCAGAAGAAGGAGAAGGAGAAGGTGAAGTCTGAAGGGTGAATCAGAAGAAGCAGAAGAAGGAGAAGGAGAAGGTGAAGTCTGGAGGGTATATCAGAAGAAGCAGAAGAAGGAGAAGGAGAAGGTGAAGTCTGGAGGGTGAATCAGAAGAAGCAGAAGAAGGAGAAGGAGAAGGTGAAGTCAGGAGGGTGAATCAGAAGAAGCAGAAGAAGGAGAAGGAGAAGGTGAAGTTAGGAGGGTGAATCAGAAGAAGCAGAAGAAGGAGAAGGAGAAGGTGAAGTCAGGGGAGTGAAGCAGAAGAAGTAGAAGAAGGAGAAGGAGATGGTGAAGTCAGGAGGGTGAAGCAGAAGAAGCAGAAGAAGGAGAAGGAGAAGGTGAAGTCTGGAGGGCGCAGCAGAAGAAGCAGAAGAAGGAGAAGAAGAAGGTAAAGTCTGGAGGGTGAAGCAGAAGAAGCAGAAGAAGGAGAAGGAGAAGGTGAAGTCAGGAGGGTGAAGCAGAGGAAGCAGAAGAAGGAGAAGGAGAAGGTGAAGTCTGGAGGGTGAATCAGAAGAAGCAGAAGAAGGAGAAGGAGAAGGTGAAGTCTGGAGGGCGAAGCAGAAGAAGGAGAAGGAGAAGGAGAAGTCTGGAGGGTGAAGCAGAAGAAGCAGAAGAAGGAGAAGGAGAAGGTGAAGTCTGGAGGTTGAATCAGAAGAAGTAGAAGAAGGAGAAGGAGAAGGTGAAGTCAGGAGGGTGAAGCAGAAGAAGCAGAAGAAGGAGAAGGAGAAGGTGAAGTCTGGAGGGTGAAGCAGAAGAAGCAGAAGAAGGAGAAGGAGAAGGTGAAGTCTGGAGGGTGAAGCAGAAGAAGCAGAAGAAGGAGAAGGTGAAGGTGAAGTCTGGAGGGTGAATCAGAAGAAGTAGAAGAAGGAGAAGGAGAAGGTGAAGTCTGGAGGGTGAATCAGAAGAAGCAGAAGAAGTAGAAGCAGAAGGTGAAGTCTGGAGGGTGAATCAGAAGAAGTAGAAGAAGGAGAAGGAGAAGGTGAAGCCTGGAGGGTGAATCAGAAGAAGCAGAAGAAGGAGAAGGAGAAGGGGAAGTCAGGAGGGTGAATCAGAAGAAGCAGAAGAAGGAGAAGGAGAAGGTGAAGTCTGGAGGGTGAATCAGAAGAAGCAGAAGAAGGAGAAGGAGAAGGTGAAGTCTGGAGGGTGAATCAGAAGAAGTAGAAGAAGGAGAAGGAGAAGTGAAGTCAGGAGGGTGAAGCAGAAGAAGCAGAAGAAGGAGAAGGTGAAGTCTGGAGGGTGAATCAGAAGAAGCAGAAGAAGGAGAAGGAGAAGGTGAAGTCAGGAGGGTGAATCAGAAGAAGCAGAATCAGGAGAAGGAGAAGGTGAAGTCTGGAGGGTGAATCAGAAGAAGCAGAAGAAGGAGAAGGAGAAGGTGAAGTCTGGAGGGTGAATCAGAAGAAGTAGAAGAAGGAGAAGGAGAAGGTGAAGTCTGGAGGGTGAAGCAGAAGAAGTAGAAGAAGGAGAAGGAGAAGGTGAAGTCAGGAGGGTGAATCAGAAGAAGTAGAAGAAGGAGAAGGAGAAGGTGAAGTCAGGAGGGTGAATCAGAAGAAGTAGCAGAAGGAGAAGGAGAAGGTGAAGTCTGGAGGGTGAATCAGAAGAAGTAGAAGAAGGAGAAGGAGAAGGTGCAGTCTGGAGGGTGAATCAGAAGAAGTAGAAGAAGGAGAAGGAGAAGGTAAAGTCTGGAGGGTGAATCAGAAGAAGCAGAAGAAGGAGAAGGAGAAGGTGAAGTCTGGAGGGAGAAGCAGAAGAAGTAGAAGAAGGAGAAGGAGAAGGTGAAGTCAGGAGGGTGAAGCAGAAGAAGCAGAAGAAGGAGAAGGAGAAGGTGAAGTCAGGAGGGTGAATCAGAAGAAGTAGAAGAAGGAGAAGGAGAAGGTGAAGTCTGGAGGGTGAATCAGAAGAAGTAGAAGAAGGAGAAGGAGAAGGTGAAGTCTGGAGGGTGAATCAGAAGAAGCAGAAGAAGGAGAAGGAGAAGGTGAAGTCAGGAGGGTGAATCAGAAGAAGCAGAAGAAGGAGAAGGAGAAGGTGAAGTCTGGAGGGTGAATCAGAAGAAGCAGAAGAAGGAGAAGGAGAAGGTGAAGTCTGGAGGGTGAATCAGAAGAAGCAGAAGAAGGAGAAGGAGAAGATGAAGTCTGGAGGGAGAATCAGAAGAAGTAGAAGAAGGAGAAGGAGAAGGTGAAGTCTGGAGGGTGGATCAGAAGAAGCAGAAGAAGTAGAAGGAGAAGGTGAAGTCTGGAGGGTGAATCAGAAGAAGCAGAAGAAGGAGAAGGAGAAGGTGAGGTCTGGAGGGTGATTCAGAAGAAGCAGAAGAAGGAGAAGGTGAAGTCTGAAGGGTGAATCAGAAGAAGCAGAAGAAGGAGAAGGAGAAGGTGAAGTCTGGAGGGTGAATCAGAAGAAGCAGAAGAAGGAGAAGGAGAAGGTGAAGTCTGGAGGGTGAATCAGAAGAAGCAGAAGAAGGAGAAGGAGAAGGTGAAGTCAGGAGGGTGAATCAGAAGAAGCAGAAGAAGGAGAAGGAGAAGGTGAAGTTAGGAGGGTGAATCAGAAGAAGCAGAAGAAGGAGAAGGAGAAGGTGAAGTCAGGGGAGTGAAGCAGAAGAAGTAGAAGAAGGAGAAGGAGATGGTGAAGTCAGGAGGGTGAAGCAGAAGAAGCAGAAGAAGGAGAAGGAGAAGGTGAAGTCTGGAGGGCGCAGCAGAAGAAGCAGAAGAAGGAGAAGAAGAAGGTAAAGTCTGGAGGGTGAAGCAGAAGAAGCAGAAGAAGGAGAAGGAGAAGGTGAAGTCAGGAGGGTGAAGCAGAAGAAGCAGAAGAAGGAGAAGGAGAAGGTGAAGTCTGGAGGGTGAATCAGAAGAAGCAGAAGAAGGAGAAGGAGAAGGTGAAGTCTGGAGGGTGAAGCAGAAGAAGGAGAAGGAGAAGTCTGGAGGGTGAAGCAGAAGAAGCAGAAGAAGGAGAAGGAGAAGGTGAAGTCTGGAGGTTGAATCAGAAGAAGTAGAAGAAGGAGAAGGAGAAGGTGAAGTCAGGAGGGTGAAGCAGAAGAAGCAGAAGAAGGAGAAGGAGAAGGTGAAGTCTGGAGGGTGAAGCAGAAGAAGCAGAAGAAGGAGAAGGAGAAGGTGAAGTCAGGAGGGTGAATCAGAAGAAGCAGAATCAGGAGAAGGAGAAGGTGAAGTCTGGAGGGTGAATCAGAAGAAGCAGAAGAAGGAGAAGGAGAAGGTGAAGTCTGGAGGGTGAATCAGAAGAAGTAGAAGAAGGAGAAGGAGAAGGTGAAGTCTGGAGGGTGAAGCAGAAGAAGTAGAAGAAGGAGAAGGAGAAGGTGAAGTCAGGAGGGTGAATCCGAAGAAGTAGAAGAAGGAGAAGGAGAAGGTGAAGTCAGGAGGGTGAATCAGAAGAAGTAGCAGAAGGAGAAGGAGAAGGTGAAGTCTGGAGGGTGAATCAGAAGAAGTAGAAGAAGGAGAAGGAGAAGGTGAAGTCTGGAGGGTGAATCAGAAGAAGTAGAAGAAGGAGAAGGAGAAGGTGAAGTCCGGAGGGTGAATCAGAAGAAGCAGAAGAAGGAGAAGGAGAAGGTGAAGTCTGGAGGGAGAAGCAGAAGAAGTAGAAGAAGGAGAAGGAGAAGGTGAAGTCAGGAGGGTGAAGCAGAAGAAGCAGAAGAAGGAGAAGGAGAAGGTGAAGTCAGGAGGGTGAATCAGAAGAAGTAGAAGAAGGAGAAGGAGAAGGTGAAGTCTGGAGGGTGAATCAGAAGAAGTAGAAGAAGGAGAAGGAGAAGGTGAAGTCTGGAGGGTGAATCAGAAGAAGCAGAAGAAGGAGAAGGAGAAGGTGAAGTCAGGAGGGTGAATCAGAAGAAGCAGAAGAAGGAGAAGGAGAAGGTGAAGTCTGGAGGGTGAATCAGAAGAAGCAGAAGAAGGAGAAGGAGAAGGTGAAGTCTGGAGGGTGAATCAGAAGAAGCAGAAGAAGGAGAAGGAGAAGATGAAGTCTGGAGGGAGAATCAGAAGAAGTAGAAGAAGGAGAAGGAGAAGGTGAAGTCTGGAGGGTGGATCAGAAGAAGCAGAAGAAGTAGAAGGAGAAGGTGAAGTCTGAAGGGTGAATCAGAAGAAGCAGAAGAAGGAGAAGGAGAAGGTGAGGTCTGGAGGGTGAATCAGAAGAAGCAGAAGAAGGAGAAGGAGAAGGTGAAGTCTGAAGGGTGAATCAGAAGAAGCAGAAGAAGGAGAAGGAGAAGGTGAAGTCTGGAGGGTGAATCAGAAGAAGCAGAAGAAGGAGAAGGAGAAGGTGAAGTCTGGAGGGTGAATCAGAAGAAGCAGAAGAAGGAGAAGGAGAAGGTGAAGTCAGGAGGGTGAATCAGAAGAAGCAGAAGAAGGAGAAGGAGAAGGTGAAGTTAGGAGGGTGAATCAGAAGAAGCAGAAGAAGGAGAAGGAGAAGGTGAAGTCAGGGGAGTGAAGCAGAAGAAGTAGAAGAAGGAGAAGGAGATGGTGAAGTCAGGAGGGTGAAGCAGAAGAAGCAGAAGAAGGAGAAGGAGAAGGTGAAGTCTGGAGGGCGCAGCAGCAGAAGCAGAAGAAGGAGAAGAAGAAGGTAAAGTCTGGAGGGTGAAGCAGAAGAAGCAGAAGAAGGAGAAGGAGAAGGTGAAGTCAGGAGGGTGAAGCAGAAGAAGCAGAAGAAGGAGAAGGAGAAGGTGAAGTCTGGAGGGTGAATCAGAAGAAGCAGAAGAAGGAGAAGGAGAAGGTGAAGTCTGGAGGGCGAAGCAGAAGAAGGAGAAGGAGAAGGAGAAGTCTGGAGGGTGAAGCAGAAGAAGCAGAAGAAGGAGAAGGAGAAGGTGAAGTCTGGAGGTTGAATCAGAAGAAGTAGAAGAAGGAGAAGGAGAAGGTGAAGTCAGGAGGGTGAAGCAGAAGAAGCAGAAGAAGGAGAAGGAGAAGGTGAAGTCTGGAGGGTGAAGCAGAAGAAGCAGAAGAAGGAGAAGGAGAAGGTGAAGTCTGGAGGGTGAAGCAGAAGAAGCAGAAGAAGGAGAAGGTGAAGGTGAAGTCTGGAGGGTGAATCAGAAGAAGTAGAAGAAGGAGAAGGAGAAGGTGAAGTCTGGAGGGTGAATCAGAAGAAGCAGAAGAAGTAGAAGCAGAAGGTGAAGTCTGGAGGGTGAATCAGAAGAAGTAGAAGAAGGAGAAGGAGAAGGTGAAGCCTGGAGGGTGAATCAGAAGAAGCAGAAGAAGGAGAAGGAGAAGGGGAAGTCAGGAGGGTGAATCAGAAGAAGCAGAAGAAGGAGAAGGAGAAGGTGAAGTCTGGAGGGTGAATCAGAAGAAGCAGAAGAAGGAGAAGGAGAAGGTGAAGTCTGGAGGGTGAATCAGAAGAAGTAGAAGAAGGAGAAGGAGAAGTGAAGTCAGGAGGGTGAAGCAGAAGAAGCAGAAGAAGGAGAAGGTGAAGTCTGGAGGGTGAATCAGAAGAAGCAGAAGAAGGAGAAGGAGAAGGTGAAGTCAGGAGGGTGAATCAGAAGAAGCAGAATCAGGAGAAGGAGAAGGTGAAGTCTGGAGGGTGAATCAGAAGAAGCAGAAGAAGGAGAAGGAGAAGGTGAAGTCTGGAGGGTGAATCAGAAGAAGTAGAAGAAGGAGAAGGAGAAGGTGAAGTCTGGAGGGTGAAGCAGAAGAAGTAGAAGAAGGAGAAGGAGAAGGTGAAGTCAGGAGGGTGAATCAGAAGAAGTAGAAGAAGGAGAAGGAGAAGGTGAAGTCAGGAGGGTGAATCAGAAGAAGTAGCAGAAGGAGAAGGAGAAGGTGAAGTCTGGAGGGTGAATCAGAAGAAGTAGAAGAAGGAGAAGGAGAAGGTGCAGTCTGGAGGGTGAATCAGAAGAAGTAGAAGAAGGAGAAGGAGAAGTCTGGAGGGTGAATCAGAAGAAGCAGAAGAAGGAGAAGGAGAAGGTGAAGTCTGGAGGGAGAAGCAGAAGAAGTAGAAGAAGGAGAAGGAGAAGGTGAAGTCAGGAGGGTGAAGCAGAAGAAGCAGAAGAAGGAGAAGGAGAAGGTGAAGTCAGGAGGGTGAATCAGAAGAAGTAGAAGAAGGAGAAGGAGAAGGTGAAGTCTGGAGGGTGAATCAGAAGAAGTAGAAGAAGGAGAAGGAGAAGGTGAAGTCTGGAGGGTGAATCAGAAGAAGCAGAAGAAGGAGAAGGAGAAGGTGAAGTCAGGAGGGTGAATCAGAAGAAGCAGAAGAAGGAGAAGGAGAAGGTGAAGTCTGGAGGGTGAATCAGAAGAAGCAGAAGAAGGAGAAGGAGAAGGTGAAGTCTGGAGGGTGAATCAGAAGAAGCAGAAGAAGGAGAAGGAGAAGATGAAGTCTGGAGGGAGAATCAGAAGAAGTAGAAGAAGGAGAAGGAGAAGGTGAAGTCTGGAGGGTGGATCAGAAGAAGCAGAAGAAGTAGAAGGAGAAGGTGAAGTCTGGAGGGTGAATCAGAAGAAGCAGAAGAAGGAGAAGGAGAAGGTGAGGTCTGGAGGGTGATTCAGAAGAAGCAGAAGAAGGAGAAGGTGAAGTCTGAAGGGTGAATCAGAAGAAGCAGAAGAAGGAGAAGGAGAAGGTGAAGTCTGGAGGGTGAATCAGAAGAAGCAGAAGAAGGAGAAGGAGAAGGTGAAGTCTGGGAGGGTGAATCAGAAGAAGCAGAAGAAGGAGAAGGAGAAGGTGAAGTCAGGAGGGTGAATCAGAAGAAGCAGAAGAAGGAGAAGGAGAAGGTGAAGTTAGGAGGGTGAATCAGAAGAAGCAGAAGAAGGAGAAGGAGAAGGTGAAGTCAGGGGAGTGAAGCAGAAGAAGTAGAAGAAGGAGAAGGAGAGAAGGAGAAGGAGAAGGTGAAGTCTGGAGGGTGAAGCAGAAGAAGCAGAAGAAGGAGAAGGAGAAGGTGAAGTCTGGAGGGTGAAGCAGAAGAAGCAGAAGAAGGAGAAGGTGAAGGTGAAGTCTGGAGGGTGAATCAGAAGAAGTAGAAGAAGGAGAAGTAGAAGGTGAAGTCTGGAGGGTGAATCAGAAGAAGCAGAAGAAGTAGAAGCAGAAGGTGATGTCTGGAGGGTGAATCAGAAGAAGTAGAAGAAGGAGAAGGAGAAGGTGAAGCCTGGAGGGTGAATCAGAAGAAGCAGAAGAAGGAGAAGGAGAAGGTGAAGTCAGGAGGGTGAATCAGAAGAAGCAGAAGAAGGAGAAGGAGAAGGTGAAGTCTGGAGGGTGAATCAGAAGAAGCAGAAGAAGGAGAAGGAGAAGGTGAAGTCTGGAGGGTGAATCAGAAGAAGTAGAAGAAGGAGAAGGAGAAGTGAAGTCAGGAGGGTGAAGCAGAAGAAGCAGAAGAAGGAGAAGGTGAAGTCTGGAGGGTGAATCAGAAGAAGCAGAAGAAGGAGAAGGAGAAGGTGAAGTCAGGAGGGTGAATCAGAAGAAGCAGAATCAGGAGAAGGAGAAGGTGAAGTCTGGAGGGTGAATCAGAAGAAGCAGAAGAAGGAGAAGGAGAAGGTGAAGTCTGGAGGGTGAATCAGAAGAAGTAGAAGAAGGAGAAGGAGAAGGTGAAGTCTGGAGGGTGAATCAGAAGAAGTAGAAGAAGGAGAAGGAGAAGGTGAAGTCTGGAGGGTGAATCAGAAGAAGTAGAAGAAGGAGAAGGAGAAGGTGAAGTCTGGAGGGTGAATCAGAAGAAGCAGAAGAAGGAGAAGGAGAAGGTGAAGTCTGGAGGGTGAATCAGAAGAAGTAGAAGAAGGAGAAGGAGAAGGTGTAGTCTGGAGGGTGAATCAGAAGAAGTTGACGAAGGAGAAGGAGAAGGTGAAGTCTGGAGGGTGAATCAGAAGAAGCAGAAGAAGGAGAAGGAGAAGGTGAAGTCTGGAGGGTGAATCAGAAGAAGTAGAAGAAGGAGAGGGAGAAGGTGAAGTCTGGAGGGTGAATCACAAGAAGCAGAAGAAGGAGAAGGAGAAGGTGAAGTCAGGAGGGTGAATCAGAAGAAGCAGAAGAAGGAGAAGGAGAAGGTGAAGTCTGGAGGGTGAATCAGAAGAAGCAGAAGAAGGAGAAGGTGACGACTGGAGGGTGAATCAGAAGAAGTAGAAGAAGGAGAAGGAGAAGGTGAAGTCTGGAGGGTGAATCAGAAGAAGGAGAAGGAGAAGGCGAAGTCTGGAGTGTGAAACAGAAGAAGCAGAAGAAGGAGAAGGAGAAGGTGAAGTCTGGAGGGTGAATCAGAAGAAGCAGAAGAAGGAGAAGGAGAAGATGAAGTCTGGAGGGTGAAACAGAAGAAGTAGAAGAAGGAGAAGGAGAAGGTGAGGTCTGGAGGGTGAATCAGAAGAAGCAGAAGAAGGAGAAGGAGAAGGTGAAGTCTGAAGGGTGAATCAGAAGAAGCAGAAGAAGGAGAAGGAGGAGGTGAAGTCTGGAGGGTGAATCAGAAGAAGCAGAAGAAGGAGAAGGAGAAGGTGAAGTCTGGAGGGTGAATCAGAAGAAGCAGAAGAAGTAGAAGGAGAAGGTGAAGTCTGGAGGGTGAATCAGAAGAAGTAGAAGAAGGAGAAGGAGAAGGTGAAGTCTGGAGGGTGAATCACAAGAAGCAGAAGAAGGAGAAGGAGAAGATGAAGTCTGGAGGGTGAAACAGAAGAAGTAGAAGAAGGAGAAGGAGAAGGTGAAGTCTGGAGGGTGAATCAGAAGAAGGAGAAGGAGAAGGCGAAGTCTGGAGTGTGAAACAGAAGAAGCAGAAGAAGGAGAAGGAGAAGGTGAAGTCTGGAGGGTGAATCAGAAGAAGCAGAAGAAGGAGAAGGAGAAGATGAAGTCTGGAGGGTGAAACAGAAGAAGTAGAAGAAGGAGAAGGAGAAGGTGAGGTCTGGAGGGTGAATCAGAAGAAGCAGAAGAAGGAGAAGGAGAAGGTGAAGTCTGAAGGGTGAATCAGAAGAAGCAGAAGAAGGAGAAGGAGAAGGTGAAGTCTGGAGGGTGAATCAGAAGGAGCAGAAGAAGGAGAAGGAGAAGGTGAAATCTGGAGGGTGAATCAGAAGAAGCAGAAGAAGGAGAAGGAGAAGGTGAAGTCTGGAGGGTGAATCAGAAGAAATAGAAGAAGGAGAAGGAGAAGGTGAAGTCTGGAGGGTGAATCAGAAGAAGTAGAAGAAGGAGAAGGAGAAGATGAAGTCTGGAGGGTGAATCAGAAGAAGCAGAAGAAGGAGAAGGAGAAGGTGAAGTCTGGAGGGTGAATCAGAAGAAGCAGAAGAAGGAGAAGGAGAAGGTGACGACTGGAGGGTGAATCAGAAGAAGTAGAAGAAGGAGAAGGAGAAGGTGAAGTCTGGAGGGTGAATCAGAAGAAGGAGAAGGAGAAGGCGAAGTCTGGAGTGTGAAACAGAAGAAGCAGAAGAAGGAGAAGGAGAAGGTGAAGTCTGGAGGGTGAATCAGAAGAAGCAGAAGAAGGAGAAGGAGGAGATGAAGTCTGGAGGGTGAAACAGAAGAAGTAGAAGAAGGAGAAGGAGAAGGAGAAGTCTGAAGGGTGAATTAGAAGAAGCAGAAGAAGGAGAAGGAGAAGGTGAAGTCTGGAGGGTGAATCAGAAGAAGCAGAAGAAGGAGAAGGAGAAGGTGAAATCTGGAGGGTAAATCAGAAGAAGCAGAAGAAGGAGAAGGAGAAGGTGAAGTCTGGAGGGTGAATCAGAAGAAGTAGAAGAAGGAGAATGAGAAGGTGAAGTCTGGAGGGTGAATCAGAAGAAGTAGAAGAAGGAGAAGGAGAAGGTGAAGTCTGGAGGGTGAATCAGAAGAAGCAGAAGAAGTAGAAGGAGAGGGTGAAGTCTGGAGGGTGAATCAGAAGAAGCAGAAGAAGGAGAAGGAGAAGGTGAGGTCTGGAGGGTGAATCAGAAGAAGCAGAAGAAGGAGAAGGAGAAGGTGAAGTCTGAAGGGTGAATCAGAAGAAGCAGAAGAAGGAGAAGGAGAAGGTGAAGTCTGGAGGGTGAATCAGAAGAAGCAGAAGAAGGAGAAGGAGAAGGTGAAGTCTGGAGGGTGAATCAGAAGAAGCAGAAGAAGGAGAAGGAGAAGGTGAAGTCAGGAGGGTGAATCAGAAGAAGCAGAAGAAGGAGAAGGAGAAGGTGAAGTTAGGAGGGTGAATCAGAAGAAGCAGAAGAAGGAGAAGGAGAAGGTGAAGTCAGGGGAGTGAAGCAGAAGAAGTAGAAGAAGGAGAAGGAGATGGTGAAGTCAGGAGGGTGAAGCAGAAGAAGCAGAAGAAGGAGAAGGAGAAGGTGAAGTCTGGAGGGCGCAGCAGAAGAAGCAGAAGAAGGAGAAGAAGAAGGTAAAGTCTGGAGGGTGAAGCAGAAGAAGCAGAAGAAGGAGAAGGAGAAGGTGAAGTCAGGAGGGTGAAGCAGAAGAAGCAGAAGAAGGAGAAGGAGAAGGTGAAGTCTGGAGGGTGAATCAGAAGAAGCAGAAGAAGGAGAAGGAGAAGGTGAAGTCTGGAGGGCGAAGCAGAAGAAGGAGAAGGAGAAGGAGAAGTCTGGAGGGTGAAGCAGAAGAAGCAGAAGAAGGAGAAGGAGAAGGTGAAGTCTGGAGGTTGAATCAGAAGAAGTAGAAGAAGGAGAAGGAGAAGGTGAAGTCAGGAGGGTGAAGCAGAAGAAGCAGAAGAAGGAGAAGGAGAAGGTGAAGTCTGGAGGGTGAAGCAGAAGAAGCAGAAGAAGGAGAAGGAGAAGGTGAAGTCTGAAGGGTGAAGCAGAAGAAGCAGAAGAAGGAGAAGGTGAAGGTGAAGTCTGGAGGGTGAATCAGAAGAAGTAGAAGAAGGAGAAGGAGAAGGTGAAGTCTGGAGGGTGAATCAGAAGAAGCAGAAGAAGTAGAAGCAGAAGGTGAAGTCTGGAGGGTGAATCAGAAGAAGTAGAACAAGGAGAAGGAGAAGGTGAAGCCTGGAGGGTGAATCAGAAGAAGCAGAAGAAGGAGAAGGAGAAGGGGAAGTCAGGAGGGTGAATCAGAAGAAGCAGAAGAAGGAGAAGGAGAAGGTGAAGTCTGGAGGGTGAATCAGAAGAAGCAGAAGAAGGAGAAGGAGAAGGTGAAGTCTGGAGGGTGAATCAGAAGAAGTAGAAGAAGGAGAAGGAGAAGTGAAGTCAGGAGGGTGAAGCAGAAGAAGCAGAAGAAGGAGAAGGTGAAGTCTGGAGGGTGAATCAGAAGAAGCAGAAGAAGGAGAAGGAGAAGGTGAAGTCAGGAGGGTGAATCAGAAGAAGCAGAATCAGGAGAAGGAGAAGGTGAAGTCTGGAGGGTGAATCAGAAGAAGCAGAAGAAGGAGAAGGAGAAGGTGATGTCTGGAGGGTGAATCAGAAGAAGTAGAAGAAGGAGAAGGAGAAGGTGAAGTCTGGAGGGTGAAGCAGAAGAAGTAGAAGAAGGAGAAGGAGAAGGTGAAGTCAGGAGGGTGAATCAGAAGAAGTAGAAGAAGGAGAAGGAGAAGGTGAAGTCAGGAGGGTGAATCAGAAGAAGTAGCAGAAGGAGAAGGAGAAGGTGAAGTCTGGAGGGTGAATCAGAAGAAGTAGAAGAAGGAGAAGGAGAAGGTGAAGTCTGGAGGGTGAATCAGAAGAAGTAGAAGAAGGAGAAGGAGAAGGTGAAGTCTGGAGGGTGAATCAGAAGAAGCAGAAGAAGGAGAAGGAGAAGGTGAAGTCTGGAGGGAGAAGCAGAATAAGTAGAAGAAGGAGAAGGAGAAGGTGAAGTCAGGAGGGTGAAGCAGAAGAAGCAGAAGAAGGAGAAGGAGAAGGTGAAGTCAGGAGGGTGAATCAGAAGAAGTAGAAGAAGGAGAAGGAGAAGGTGAAGTCTGGAGGGTGAATCAGAAGAAGTATAAGAAGGAGAAGGAGAAGGTGAAGTCTGGAGGGTGAATCAGAAGAAGTAGAAGAAGGAGAAGGAGAAGGTGAAGTCTGGAGGGTGAATCAGAAGAAGCAGAAGAAGGAGAAGGAGAAGGTGAAGTCTGGAGGGAGAAGCAGAAGAAGTAGAAGAAGGAGAAGGAGAAGGTGAAGTCTGGAGGGTGAATCAGAAGAAGCAGAAGAAGGAGAAGGAGAAGGTGAAGTCTGGAGGGTGAATCAGAAGAAGTAGAAGAAGGAGAAGGAGAAGGTGTAGTCTGGAGGTTGAATCAGAAGAAGTTGACGAAGGAGAAGGAGAAGGTGAAGTCTGGAGGGTGAATCAGAAGAAGCAGAAGAAGGAGAAGGAGAAGGTGAAGTCTTGAGGGTGAATCAGAAGAAGGAGAAGAAGGAGAAGGAGAAGGTGAAGTCTGGAGGGTGAATCAGAAGAAGCAGAAGAAGGAGAAGGAGAAGGTGAAGTCTGGAGGGTGAATCAGAAGAAGCAAAAGAAGGAGAAGGAGGAGGTGAAGTCTGCATGGTGAATCAGAAGAAGCAGAAGAAGGAGAAGGAGAAGGTGAAGTCTGGAGGGTGAATCAGAAGAAGCAGAAGAAGTAGAAGGAGAAGGTGAAGTCTGGGGGGTGAATCAGAAGAAGTAGAAGAAGGAGAAGGAGAAGGTGAAGTCTGGAGGGTGAATCAGAAGAAGGAGAAGGAGAAGGCGAAGTCTGGAGTGTGAAACAGAAGAAGCAGAAGAAGGAGAAGGAGAAGGTGAAGTCTGGAGGGTGAATCAGAAGAAGCAGAAGAAGGAGAAGGAGAAGATGAAGTCTGGAGGGTAAAACAGAAGAAGTAGAAGAAGGAGAAGGAGAAGGTGAGGTCTGGAGGGTGAATCAGAAGAAGCAGAAGAAGGAGAAGGAGAAGGTGAAGTCTGAAGGGTGAATCAGAAGAAGCAGAAGAAGGAGAAGGAGAAGGTGAAGTCTGGAGGGTGAATCAGAAGAAGCAGAAGAAGGAGAAGGAGAAGGTGAAATCTGGAGGGTAAATCAGAAGAAGCAGAAGAAGGAGAAGGAGAAGGTGAAGTCTGGAGGGTGAATCAGAAGAAGTAGAAGAAGGAGAAGGAGAAGGTGAAGTCTGGAGGGTGAATCAGAAGAAGTAGAAGAAGGAGAAGGAGAAGCTGAAGTCTGGAGGGTGAATCAGAAGAAGCAGAAGAAGGAGAAGATGAAGGTGAAGTCTGGAGGGAGAAGCAGAAGAAGTAGAAGAAGGAGAAGGAGAAGGTGAAGTCAGGAGGGTGAAGCAGAAGAAGCAGAAGAAGGAGAAGGAGAAGGTGAAGTCAGGAGGGTGAATCAGAAGAAGTAGAAGACGGAGAAGGAGAAGGTGAAGTCTGGAGGGTGAATCAGAAGAAGTAGAAGAAGGAGAAGGAGAAGGTGAAGTCTGGAGGGTGAATCAGAAGAAGTAGAAGAAGGAGAAGGAGAAGGTGAAGTCTGGAGGGAGAAGCAGAAGAAGTAGAAGAAGGAGAAGGAGAAGGTGAAGTCTGGAGGGTGAATCAGAAGAAGTAGAAGAAGGAGCAGGAGAAGGTGAAGTCTGGAGGGTGAATCAGAAGAAGTAGAAGAAGGAGAAGGAGAAGGTGAAGTCTGGAGGGTGAATCAGAAGAAGCAGAAGAAGGAGAAGGAGAAGGTGAAGTCTGGAGGGTGAATCAGAAGAAGTAGAAGAAGGAGAAGGTGTAGTCTGGAGGGTGAATCAGAAGAAGTTGACGAAGGAGAAGGAGAAGGTGAAGTCTGGAGGGTGAATCAGAAGAAGCAGAAGAAGGAGAAGGAGAAGGTGAAGTCTGGAGGGTGAATCAGAAGAAGTAGAAGAAGGAGAGGGAGAAGGTGAAGTCTGGAGGTTGAATCAGAAGAAGCAGAAGAAGGAGAAGGAGAAGGTGAAGTCTGGAGGGTGAATCAGAAGAAGCAGAAGAAGGAGAAGGAGGAGGTGAAGTCTGGAGGGTGAATCAGAAGAAGCAGAAGAAGGAGAAGGAGAAGGTGAAGTCTGGAGGGTGAATCAGAAGAAGCAGAAGAAGTAGAAGGAGAAGGTGAAGTCTGGAGGGTGAATCAGAAGAAGTAGAAGAAGGAGAAGGAGAAGGTAAAGTCTGGAGGGTGAATCACAAGAAGCAGAAGAAGGAGAAGGAGAAGGTGAAGTCAGGAGGGTGAATCAGAAGAAGCAGAAGAAGGAGAAGGAGAAGGTGAAGTCTGGAGGGTGAATCAGAAGAAGCAGAAGAAGGAGAAGGTGACGACTGGAGGGTGAATCAGAAGAAGTAGAAGAAGGAGAAGGAGAAGGTGAAGTCTGGAGGGTGAATCAGAAGAAGGAGAAGGAGAAGGCGAAGTCTGGAGTGTGAAACAGAAGAAGCAGAAGAAGGAGAAGGAGAAGGTGAAGTCTGGAGGGTGAATCAGAAGAAGTAGAAGAAGGAGAAGGAGAAGGTGAAGTCTGGAGGGTGAATCAGAAGAAGTAGAAGAAGGAGAAGGAGAAGGTGAAGTCTGGAGGGAGAAGCAGAAGAAGTAGAAGAAGGAGAAGGAGAAGGTGAAGTCTGGAGGGTGAATCAGAAGAAGTAGAAGAAGGAGCAGGAGAAGGTGAAGTCTGGAGGGTGAATCAGAAGAAGTAGAAGAAGGAGAAGGAGAAGGTGAAGTCTGGAGGGTGAATCAGAAGAAGCAGAAGAAGGAGAAGGAGAAGGTGAAGTCTGGAGGGTGAATCAGAAGAAGTAGAAGAAGGAGAAGGTGTAGTCTGGAGGGTGAATCAGAAGAAGTTGACGAAGGAGAAGGAGAAGGTGAAGTCTGGAGGGTGAATCAGAAGAAGCAGAAGAAGGAGAAGGAGAAGGTGAAGTCTGGAGGGTGAATCAGAAGAAGTAGAAGAAGGAGAGGGAGAAGGTGAAGTCTGGAGGTTGAATCAGAAGAAGCAGAAGAAGGAGAAGGAGAAGGTGAAGTCTGGAGGGTGAATCAGAAGAAGCAGAAGAAGGAGAAGGAGGAGGTGAAGTCTGGAGGGTGAATCAGAAGAAGCAGAAGAAGGAGAAGGAGAAGGTGAAGTCTGGAGGGTGAATCAGAAGAAGCAGAAGAAGTAGAAGGAGAAGGTGAAGTCTGGAGGGTGAATCAGAAGAAGTAGAAGAAGGAGAAGGAGAAGGTAAAGTCTGGAGGGTGAATCACAAGAAGCAGAAGAAGGAGAAGGAGAAGGTGAAGTCAGGAGGGTGAATCAGAAGAAGCAGAAGAAGGAGAAGGAGAAGGTGAAGTCTGGAGGGTGAATCAGAAGAAGCAGAAGAAGGAGAAGGTGACGACTGGAGGGTGAATCAGAAGAAGTAGAAGAAGGAGAAGGAGAAGGTGAAGTCTGGAGGGTGAATCAGAAGAAGGAGAAGGAGAAGGCGAAGTCTGGAGTGTGAAACAGAAGAAGCAGAAGAAGGAGAAGGAGAAGGTGAAGTCTGGAGGGTGAATCAGAAGAAGCAGAAGAAGGAGAAGGAGAAGATGAAGTCTGGAGGGTGAAACAGAAGAAGTAGAAGAAGGAGAAGGAGAAGGTGAGGTCTGGAGGGTGAATCAGAAGAAGCAGAAGAAGGAGAAGGAGAAGGTGAAGTCTGAAGGGTGAATCAGAAGAAGCAGAAGAAGGAGAAGGAGAAGATGAAGTCTGGAGGGTGAATCAGAAGAAGCAGAAGAAGGAGAAGGAGATGGTGAAATCTGGAGGGTGAATCAGAAGAAGCAGAAGAAGGAGAAGGAGAAGGTGAAGTCTGGAGGGTGAATCAGAAGAAGTAGAAGAAGGAGAAGGAGAAGGTGAAGTCTGGAGGGTGAATCAGAAGAAGTAGAAGAAGGAGAAGGAGAAGATGAAGTCTGGAGGGTGAATCAGAAGAAGCAGAAGAAGGAGAAGGAGAAGGTGAAGTCTGGAGGGTGAATCAGAAGAAGCAGAAGAAGGAGAAGGAGAAGGTGACGACTGGAGGGTGAAACAGAAGAAGTAGAAGAAGGAGAAGGAGAAGGTGAAGTCTGGAGGGTGAATCAGAAGAAGCAGAAGAAGGAGAAGGAGATGGTGAAACCTGGAGGGTGAATCAGAAGAAGCAGAAGAAGGAGAAGGAGAAGGTGAAGTCTGGAGGGTGAATCAGAAGAAGTAGAAGAAGGAGAAGGAGAAGGTGAAGTCTGGAGGGTGAATCACAAGAAGCAGAAGAAGGAGAAGGAGAAGGTGAAGTCAGGAGGGTGAATCAGAAGAAGCAGAAGAAGGAGAAGGAGAAGGTGAAGTCTGGAGGGTGAATCAGAAGAAGCAGAAGAAGGAGAAGGTGACGACTGGAGGGTGAATCAGAAGAAGTAGAAGAAGGAGAAGGAGAAGGTGAAGTCTGGAGGGTGAATCAGAAGAAGGAGAAGGAGAAGGCGAAGTCTGGAGTGTGAAACAGAAGAAGCAGAAGAAGGAGAAGGAGAAGGTGAAGTCTGGAGGGTGAATCAGAAGAAGTAGAAGAAGGAGAAGGAGAAGGTGAAGTCTGGAGGGTGAATCAGAAGAAGTAGAAGAAGGAGAAGGAGAAGGTGAAGTCTGGAGGGAGAAGCAGAAGAAGTAGAAGAAGGAGAAGGAGAAGGTGAAGTCTGGAGGGTGAATCAGAAGAAGTAGAAGAAGGAGCAGGAGAAGGTGAAGTCTGGAGGGTGAATCAGAAGAAGTAGAAGAAGGAGAAGGAGAAGGTGAAGTCTGGAGGGTGAATCAGAAGAAGCAGAAGAAGGAGAAGGAGAAGGTGAAGTCTGGAGGGTGAATCAGAAGAAGTAGAAGAAGGAGAAGGTGTAGTCTGGAGGGTGAATCAGAAGAAGTTGACGAAGGAGAAGGAGAAGGTGAAGTCTGGAGGGTGAATCAGAAGAAGCAGAAGAAGGAGAAGGAGAAGGTGAAGTCTGGAGGGTGAATCAGAAGAAGTAGAAGAAGGAGAGGGAGAAGGTGAAGTCTGGAGGTTGAATCAGAAGAAGCAGAAGAAGGAGAAGGAGAAGGTGAAGTCTGGAGGGTGAATCAGAAGAAGCAGAAGAAGGAGAAGGAGGAGGTGAAGTCTGGAGGGTGAATCAGAAGAAGCAGAAGAAGGAGAAGGAGAAGGTGAAGTCTGGAGGGTGAATCAGAAGAAGCAGAAGAAGTAGAAGGAGAAGGTGAAGTCTGGAGGGTGAATCAGAAGAAGTAGAAGAAGGAGAAGGAGAAGGTAAAGTCTGGAGGGTGAATCACAAGAAGCAGAAGAAGGAGAAGGAGAAGGTGAAGTCAGGAGGGTGAATCAGAAGAAGCAGAAGAAGGAGAAGGAGAAGGTGAAGTCTGGAGGGTGAATCAGAAGAAGCAGAAGAAGGAGAAGGTGACGACTGGAGGGTGAATCAGAAGAAGTAGAAGAAGGAGAAGGAGAAGGTGAAGTCTGGAGGGTGAATCAGAAGAAGGAGAAGGAGAAGGCGAAGTCTGGAGTGTGAAACAGAAGAAGCAGAAGAAGGAGAAGGAGAAGGTGAAGTCTGGAGGGTGAATCAGAAGAAGCAGAAGAAGGAGAAGGAGAAGATGAAGTCTGGAGGGTGAAACAGAAGAAGTAGAAGAAGGAGAAGGAGAAGGTGAGGTCTGGAGGGTGAATCAGAAGAAGCAGAAGAAGGAGAAGGAGAAGGTGAAGTCTGAAGGGTGAATCAGAAGAAGCAGAAGAAGGAGAAGGAGAAGATGAAGTCTGGAGGGTGAATCAGAAGAAGCAGAAGAAGGAGAAGGAGAAGGTGAAATCTGGAGGGTGAATCAGAAGAAGCAGAAGAAGGAGAAGGAGAAGGTGACGACTGGAGGGTGAAACAGAAGAAGTAGAAGAAGGAGAAGGAGAAGGTGAAGTCTGGAGGGTGAATCAGAAGAAGTAGAAGAAGGAGAAGGAGAAGATGAAGTCTGGAGGGTGAATCAGAAGAAGCAGAAGAAGGAGAAGGAGAAGGTGAAGTCTGGAGGGTGAATCAGAAGAAGCAGAAGAAGGAGAAGGAGAAGGTGACGACTGGAGGGTGAAACAGAAGAAGTAGAAGAAGGAGAAGGAGAAGGTGAAGTCTGGAGGGTGAATCAGAAGAAGCAGAAGAAGGAGAAGGAGATGGTGAAACCTGGAGGGTGAATCAGAAGAAGCAGAAGAAGGAGAAGGAGAAGGTGAAGTCTGGAGGGTGAATCAGAAGAAGTAGAAGAAGGAGAAGGAGAAGGTGAAGTCTGGAGGGTGAATCAGAAGAAGGAGAAGGAGAAGGCGAAGTCTGGAGTGTGAAACAGAAGAAGCAGAAGAAGGAGAAGGAGAAGGTGAAGTCTGGAGGGTGAATCAGAAGAAGCAGAAGAAGGAGAAGGAGAAGATGAAGTCTGGAGTGTGAAACAGAAGAAGTAGAAGAAGGAGAAGGAGAAGGTGAGGTCTGGAGGGTGAATCAGAAGAAGCAGAAGAAGGAGAAGGAGAAGGTGAAGTCTGAAGGGTGAATCAGAAGAAGCAGAAGAAGGAGAAGGAGAAGGTGAAGTCTGGAGGGTGAATCAGAAGAAGCAGAAGAAGGAGAAGGAGATGGTGAAACCTGGAGGGTGAATCAGAAGAAGCAGAAGAAGGAGAAGGAGAAGGTGAAGTCTGGAGGGTGAATCAGAAGAAGTAGAAGAAGGAGAAGGAGAAGGTGAAGTCTGGAGGGTGAATCAGAAGAAGTAGAAGAAGGAGAAGGAGAAGATGAAGTCTGGAGGGTGAATCAGAAGAAGCAGAAGAAGGAGAAGGAGAAGGTGAAGTCTGGAGGGTGAATCAGAAGAAGCAGAAGAAGGAGAAGGAGAAGGTGACGACTGGAGGGTGAATCAGAAGAAGTAGAAGAAGGAGAAGGAGAAGGTGAAGTCTGGAGGGTGAATCAGAAGAAGGAGAAGGAGAAGGCGAAGTCTGGAGTGTGAAACAGAAGAAGCAGAAGAAGGAGAAGGAGAAGGTGAAATCTGGAGGGTGAATCAGAAGAAGCAGAAGAAGGAGAAGGAGAAGGTGACGACTGGAGGGTGAATCAGAAGAAGTAGAAGAAGGAGAAGGAGAAGGTGAAGTCTGGAGGGTGAATCAGAAGAAGGAGAAGGAGAAGGCGAAGTCTGGATGGTGAAACAGAAGAAGTAGAAGAAGGAGAAGGAGAAGGTGAAGTCTGAAGGGTGAATCAGAAGAAGCAGAAGAAGGAGAAGGAGAAGGTGAAGTCTGGAGGGTGAATCAGAAGAAGCAGAAGAAGGAGAAGGAGAAGGTGAAATCTGGAGGGTGAATCAGAAGAAGCAGAAGAAGGAGAAGGAGAAGGTGAAGTCTGGAGGGTGACTCAGAAGAAGTAGAAGAAGGAGAAGGTGAAGTCTGGAGGGTGAATCAGAAGAAGTAGAAGAAGGAGAAGGAGAAGATGAAGTCTGGAGGGTGAATCAGAAGAAGCAGAAGAAGGAGATGGAGAAGGTGAAGTCTGGAGGGTGAATCAGAAGAAGCAGAAGAAGGAGAAGGAGAAGATGAAGTCTGGAGGGTGAATCAGAAGAAGTAGAAGAAGGAGAAGGAGAAGGTGAAGTCTGGAGGGTGGATCAGAAGAAGCAGAAGAAGTAGAAGGAGAAGGTGAAGTCTGGAGGGTGAATCAGAAGAAGCAGAAGAAGGAGAAGGAGAAGGTGAGGTCTGGAGGGTGAATCAGAAGAAGCAGAAGAAGGAGAAGGAGAAGGTGAAGTCTGAAGGGTGAATCAGAAGAAGCAGAAGAAGGAGAAGGAGAAGGTGAAGTCTGGAGGGTGAATCAGAAGAAGCAGAAGAAGGAGAAGGAGAAGGTGAAATCTGGAGGGTGAATCAGAAGAAGCAGAAGAAGGAGAAGGAGAAGGTGAAGTCTGGAGGGTGAATCAGAAGAAGTAGAAGAAGGAGAAGGAGAAGGTGAAGTCTGGAGGGTGAATCAGAAGAAGTAGAAGAAGGAGAAGGAGAAGATGAAGTCTGGAGGGTGAATCAGAAGAAGTTGACGAAGGAGAAGGAGAAGGTGAAGTCTGGAGGGTGAATCAGAAGAAGCAGAAGAAGGAGAAGGAGAAGGTGAAGTCTGGAGGGTGAATCAGAAGAAGTAGAAGAAGGAGAGGGAGAAGGTGAAGTCTGGAGGGTGAATCAGAAGAAGCAGAAGAAGGAGAAGGAGAAGGTGAAGTCTGGAGGGTGAATCAGAAGAAGCAGAAGAAGGAGAAGGAGGAGGTGAAGTCTGGAGGGTGAATCAGAAGAAGCAGAAGAAGGAGAAGGAGAAGGTGAAGTCTGGAGGGTGTATCAGAAGAAGCAGAAGAAGTAGAAGGAGAAGGTGAAGTCTGGAGGGTGAATCAGAAGAAGTAGAAGAAGGAGAAGGAGAAGGTGAAGTCTGGAGGGTGAATCAGAAGAAGCAGAAGAAGGAGAAGGAGAAGGTGAAGTCAGGAGGGTGAATCAGAAGAAGCAGAAGAAGGAGAAGGAGAAGGTGAAGTCTGGAGGGTGAATCAGAAGAAGCAGAAGAAGCAGAAGGAGAAGGTGAAGACTGGAGGTGAATCAGAAGAAGTAGAAGAAGGAGAAGGTGAAGGTGAAGTCTGGAGGGTGAATCAGAAGAAGGAGAAGGAGAAGGCGAAGTCTGGAGTGTGAAACAGAAGAAGCAGAAGAAGGAGAAGGAGAAGGTGAAGTCTGGAGGGTGAATCAGAAGAAGCAGAAGAAGGAGAAGGAGAAGATGAAGTCTGGAGGGTGAAACAGAAGAAGTAGAAGAAGGAGAAGGAGACGGTGAGGTCTGGAGGGTGAATCAGAAGAAGCAGAAGTAGGAGAAGGAGAAGGTGAAGTCTGAAGGGTGAATCAGAAGAAGCAGAAGAAGGAGAAGGAGAAGGTGAAGTCTGGAGGGTGAATCAGAAGAAGCAGAAGAAGGAGAAGGAGAAGGTGAAATCTGGAGGGTGAATCAGAAGAAGCAGAAGAACGAGAAGGAGAAGGTGAAGTCTGGAGGGTGAATCAGAAGAAGTAGAAGAAGGAGAAGGAGAAGGTGAAGTCTGGAGGGTGAATCAGAAGAACTAGAAGAAGGAGAAGGAGAAGATGAAGTCTGGAGGGTGAATCAGAAGAAGCAGAAGAAGGAGAAGGAGAAGGTGAAGTCTGGAGGGTGAATCAGAAGAAGCAGAAGAAGGAGAAGGAGAAGATGAAGTCTGGAGGGTGGATCAGAAGAAGCAGCAGAAGTAGTAGGAGAAGGTGAAGTATGGAGGGTGAATCAGAAGAAGCAGAAGAAGGAGAAGGAGAAGGTGAAGTCTGGAGGGTGAATCAGAAGAAGCAGAATAAGGAGAAGGAGAAGGTGAAGTCTGGAGGGTGAATCAGAAGAAGCAGAAGAAGGAGAAGGAGAAGGTGAAGTCTGGAGTGTGAATCAGAAGAAGTAGAAGAAGGAGAAGGAGAAGGTGAAGTTTGGAGGGTGAAGCAGAAGAAGTGGAAGAAGGAGAAGGAGAAAGTGAAGTCAGGAGGGTGAATCAGAAGAAGTATAAGAAGGAGAAGGAGAAGGTGAAGTCAGGAGGGTGAATCAGAAGAAGCAGAAGAAGGAGAAGGAGAAGGTGAAGTCTGGAGGGTGAATCAGAAGAATCAGCAGAAGGAGAAGGAAAAGGTGAAGTCTGGAGGGTGAATCAGAAGAAGCAGAAGAAAGAGAAGGAGAAGGTGAAGTCTGGAGGGTGAAGCAGAAGAAGCAGAAGAAGGAGAAGGAGAAGTTGAAGACTGGAGGGTGAATCAGAAGAAGTAGAAGAAGGAGAAGGAGAAGGTGAAGTCTGGAGGGTGAATCAGAAGAAGTAGAAGAAGGAGAAGGAGAAGGTGAAGCCTGGAGGGTGAATCAGAAGAAGCAGAAGAAGGAGAAGGAGAAGGTGAACTCTGGAGGGTGAATCAGAAGAAGCAGAAGAAGGTGAAGGAGAAGATGAAGTCTGGAGGGTGA
The DNA here is from genome assembly GCF_052327205.1 of Somniosus microcephalus. NCBI lineage: Eukaryota > Metazoa > Chordata > Chondrichthyes > Squaliformes > Somniosidae > Somniosus > Somniosus microcephalus. The sequence continues at coordinate 250,620 of NW_028225376.1, forward strand.
ATCAGAAGAAGTAGAAGAAGGAGAAGGAGAAGGTGAGGTCTGGAGGGTGAATCAGAAGAAGCAGAAGAAGGAGAAGGAGAAGGTGAAGTCTGGAGGGTGAATCAGAAGAAGCAGAAGAAGGAGAAGGAGAAGGTGAAGTCTGGGGGGTGAATCAGAAGAAGCAGAAGAAGGAGAAGGAGAAGGTGAAGTCAGGAGGGTGAATCAGAAGAAGCAGAAGAACTAGAAGGAGAAGGTGAAGTTAGGAGGGTGAATCAGAAGAAGCAGAAGAAGGAGAAGGAGAAGGTGAAGTCAGGGGGTGAAGCAGAAGAAGTAGAAGAAGGAGAAGGAGATGGAGAAGTCAGGAGGGTGAAGCAGAAGAAGGAGAAGAAGGAGAAGGAGAAGGTGAAGTCTGGAGGGCGCAGCAGAAGAAGCAGAAGAAGGAGAAGGAGAAGGTAAAGTCTGGAGGGTGAAGCAGAAGAAGCAGAAGAAGGAGAAGGAGAAGGTGAAGTCTGGAGGGTGAATCAGAAGAAGTAGAAGAAGGACAAGGAGAATGTGAAGTCAGGAGGGTGAAGCAGAAGAAGCAGAAGAAGGAGAAGGAGAAGGTGAAGTCTGGAGGGTGAATCAGAAGAAGCAGAAGAAGGAGAAGGAGAAGGTGAAGTCTGGAGGGCGAAGCAGAAGAAGCAGAAGAAGGAGAAGGAGAAGGTGAAGTCTGGAGGGTGAAGCAGAAGAAGCAGAAGAAGGAGAAGGAGAAGGTGAAGTCTGGAGGGTGAATCAGAAGAAGTAGAAGAAGGAGATGGAGAAGGTGAAGTCAGGAGGGTGAAGCAGAAGAAGCAGAAGAAGGAGAAGGAGAAGGTGAAGTCTGGAGGGTGAAGCAGAAGAAGCAGAAGAAGGAGAAGGAGAAGGTGAAGTCTGGAGGGTGAAGCAGAAGAAGCAGAAGAAGGAGAAGGAGAAGGTGAAGTCTGGAGGGTGAATCAGAAGAAGTAGAAGAAGGAGATGGAGAAGGTGAAGTCTGGAGGGTGAATCAGAAGAAGCAGAAGAAGTAGAAGGAGAAGGTGAAGTCTGGAGGGTGAATCAGAAGAAGTAGAAGAAGGAGAAGGAGAAGGTGAAGTCTGGAGGGTGAATCAGAAGAAGCAGAAGAAGGAGAAGGAGAAGGTGAAGTCAGGAGGGTGAATCAGAAGAAGCAGAAGAAGGAGAAGGAGAAGGTGAAGTCTGGAGGGTGAATCAGAAGAAGCAGAAGAAGGAGAAGGAGAAGGTGAAGACTGGAGGGTGAATCGGAAGAAGTAGAAGAAGGAGAAGGAGAAGGTGAAGTCAGGAGGGTGAAGCAGAAGAAGCAGAAGAAGGAGAAGGAGAAGGGGAAGTCTGGAGGGTGAATCAGAAGAAGCAGAAGAAGGAGAAGGAGAAGGTGAAGTTTGGAGGGCGAAGCAGAAGATGCAGAAGAAGGAGAAGGAGAAGGTGAAGTCTGGAGGGTGAAGCAGAAGAAGCAGAAGAAGGAGAAGGAGAAGGTGAAGTCTGGAGGGTGAAGCAGAAGAAGTAGAAGAAGGAGAAGGAGAAGGTGAAGTCAGGAGGGTGAAGCAGAAGAAGCAGAAGAAGGAGAAGGAGAAGGTGAAGTCTGGAGGGTGAAGCAGAAGAAGCAGAAGAAGGAGAAGGAGAAGGTGAAGTCTGGAGGGTGAATCAGAAAAAGCAGAAGAAGGAGAAGGAGAAGGTGAAGTCTGGAGGGTGAATCAGAAGAAGCAGAAGAAGGAGAAGGAGAAGGTGAAGTCTGGAGGGTGAATCAGAAGAAGCAGAAGAAGGAGAAGGAGAAGGTGAAGTCTGGAGGGTGAATCAGAAGAAGCAGAAGAAGGAGAAGGAGAAGGTGAAGTCTGGAGGGTGAATCAGAACAAGTAGAAGAAGGAGAAGGAGAAGGTGAAGTCTGGAGGGTGAATCAGAAGAAGTAGAAGAAGGAGAAGTAGAAGGTGGAGTCTGAAGGGTGAATCAGAAAAAGCAGAAGAAGGAGAAGGAGAATGTGAAGTCTGGAGGGTGAATCCGAAGAAGCAGAAGAAGGAGAAGGAGAAGATGAAGTCTGGAGGGTGAATCAGAAGAAGTAGAAGAAGGAGAAGTAGAAGGTGAAGTCTGGAGGGTGAATCAGAAAAAGCAGAAGAAGCAGAAGGAGAAGGTGAAGTCTGGAGGGTGAATCAGAAGAAGCAGAAGAAGGAGAAGGAGAAGATGAAGTCTGGAGGGTGAATCAGAAGAAGTAGAAGAAGGAGAAGGAGAAGGTGAAGCCTGGAGGGTGAATCAGAAGAAGCAGAAGAAGGGTGAGGAGAAGGTGAAGTCTGGAGGGTGAATCAGAAGAAGCAGAAGAAGGAGAAGGAGAAGGTGAAGTCTGGAGGGTGAATCAGAAGAAGCAGAAGAAGGAGAAGGAGAAGGTGAAGACTGGAGGTGAATCAGAAGAAGTAGAAGAAGGAGAAGGAGAAGGTGAAGTCTGGAAGGTGAATCAGAAGAAGGAGAAGGAGAAGGCGAAGTCTGGAGTGTGAAACAGAAGAAGCAGAAGAAGTAGAAGTAGAAGGTGAAGTCGGGAGGGTGAATCAGAAGAAGCAGAAGAAGGAGAAGGAGAAGATGAAGTCTGGAGGATGAAACAGAAGAAGTAGAAGAAGGAGAAGGAGAAGGTGAGGTCTGGAGGGTGAATCAGAAGAAGCAGAAGAAGGAGAAGGAGAAGGTGAAGTCTGAAGGGTGAGTCAGAAGAAGCAGAAGAAGGAGAAGGAGAAGGTGAAGTCTGGAGGGTGAATCAGAAGAAGCAGAAGAAGGAGAAGAAGGTGAAATCTGGAGGGTGAATCAGAAGAAGCAGAAGAAGGAGAAGGAGAAGGTGAAGTCTGGAGGGTGAATCAGAAGAAGTAGAAGAAGGAGAAGGAGAAGGTGAAGTCTGGAGGGTGAATCAGAAGAAGTAGAAGAAGGAGAAGGAGAAGATGAAGTCTGGAGGGTGAATCAGAAGAAGCAGAAGAAGGAGAAGGAGAAGGTGAAGTCTGGAGGGTGAATCAGAAGAAGCAGAAGAAGGAAAAGGAGAAGATGAAGTCTGGAGGGTGAATCAGAAGAAGTAGAAGAAGGAGAAGGAGAAGGTGAAGTCTGGAGGGTGGATCAGAAGAAGCAGAAGAAGTAGAAGGAGAAGGTGAAGTCTGGAGGGTGAATCAGAAGAAGCAGAAGAAGGAGAAGGAGAAGGTGAAGTCTGGAGGGTGAATCAGAAGAAGCAGAATAAGGAGAAGGAGAAGGTGAAGTCTGGAGGGTGAATCAGAAGAAGCAGAAGAAGGAGAAGGAGAAGGTGAAGTCTGGAGGGTGAATCAGAAGACGTAGAAGAAGGAGAAGGAGAAGGTGATGTCTGGAGGGTGAAGCAGAAGAAGTAGAAGAAGGAGAAGGAGAAGGTGAAGTCAGGAGGGTGAATCAGAAGAAGTAGAAGAAGGAGAAGGAGAAGGTGAAGTCAGGAGGGTGAATCAGAAGAAGCAGAAGAAGGAGAAGGAGAAGGTGAAGTCTGGAGGGTGAATCAGAAGAATCAGCAGAAGGAGAAGGAAAAGGTGAAGTCTGGAGGGTGAATCAGAAGAAGCAGAAGAAAGAGAAGGAGAAGGTGAAGTCTGGAGGGTGAAGCAGAAGAAGCAGAAGAAGGAGAAGGAGAAGTTGAAGACTGGAGGGTGAATCAGAAGAAGAAGAAGAAGGAGAAGGAGAAGGTGAAGTCTGGAGGGTGAATCAGAAGAAGTAGAAGAAGGAGAAGGAGAAGGTGAAGTCTGGAGGGTGAATCAGAAGAAGCAGAAGAAGGAGAAGGAGAAGGTGAAGTCTGGAGGGTGAATCAGAAGAATCAGCAGAAGGAGAAGGAGAAGGTGATGTCTGGAGGGTGAAGCAGAAGAAGCAGAAGAAGGAGAAGGAGAAGATGAAGTCTGGAGGGTGGATCAGAAGAAGCAGAAGAAGTAGTAGGAGAAGGTGAAGTATGGAGGGTGAATCAGAAGAAGCAGAAGAAGGAGAAGGAGAAGGTGAAGTCTGGAGGGTGAATCAGAAGAAGCAGAATAAGGAGAAGGAGAAGGTGAAGTCTGGAGGGTGAATCAGAAGAAGCAGAAGAAGGAGAAGGAGAAGGTGAAGTCTGGAGTGTGAATCAGAAGAAGTAGAAGAAGGAGAAGGAGAAGGTGAAGTTTGGAGGGTGAAGCAGAAGAAGTGGAAGAAGGAGAAGGAGAAAGTGAAGTCAGGAGGGTGAATCAGAAGAAGTATAAGAAGGAGAAGGAGAAGGTGAAGTCAGGAGGGTGAATCAGAAGAAGCAGAAGAAGGAGAAGGAGAAGGTGAAGTCTGGAGGGTGAATCAGAAGAATCAGCAGAAGGAGAAGGAAAAGGTGAAGTCTGGAGGGTGAATCAGAAGAAGCAGAAGAAAGAGAAGGAGAAGGTGAAGTCTGGAGGGTGAAGCAGAAGAAGCAGAAGAAGGAGAAGGAGAAGTTGAAGACTGGAGGGTGAATCAGAAGAAGTAGAAGAAGGAGAAGGAGAAGGTGAAGTCTGGAGGGTGAATCAGAAGAAGTAGAAGAAGGAGAAGGAGAAGGTGAAGCCTGGAGGGTGAATCAGAAGAAGCAGAAGAAGGAGAAGGAGAAGGTGAACTCTGGAGGGTGAATCAGAAGAAGCAGAAGAAGGTGAAGGAGAAGATGAAGTCTGGAGGGTGAATCAGAAGAAGTAGAAGAAGGAGAAGGAGAAGGTGAGGTCTGGAGGGTGAATCAGAAGAAGCAGAAGAAGGAGAAGGAGAAGGTGAAGTCTGGAGGGTGAATCAGAAGAAGCAGAAGAAGGAGAAGGAGAAGGTGAAGTCTGGGGGGTGAATCAGAAGAAGCAGAAGAAGGAGAAGGAGAAGGTGAAGTCAGGAGGGTGAATCAGAAGAAGCAGAAGAACTAGAAGGAGAAGGTGAAGTTAGGAGGGTGAATCAGAAGAAGCAGAAGAAGGAGAAGGAGAAGGTGAAGTCAGGGGGTGAAGCAGAAGAAGTAGAAGAAGGAGAAGGAGATGGAGAAGTCAGGAGGGTGAAGCAGAAGAAGGAGAAGAAGGAGAAGGAGAAGGTGAAGTCTGGAGGGCGCAGCAGAAGAAGCAGAAGAAGGAGAAGGAGAAGGTAAAGTCTGGAGGGTGAAGCAGAAGAAGCAGAAGAAGGAGAAGGAGAAGGTGAAGTCTGGAGGGTGAATCAGAAGAAGTAGAAGAAGGACAAGGAGAATGTGAAGTCAGGAGGGTGAAGCAGAAGAAGCAGAAGAAGGAGAAGGAGAAGGTGAAGTCTGGAGGGTGAATCAGAAGAAGCAGAAGAAGGAGAAGGAGAAGGTGAAGTCTGGAGGGCGAAGCAGAAGAAGCAGAAGAAGGAGAAGGAGAAGGTGAAGTCTGGAGGGTGAATCAGAAGAAGTAGAAGAAGGAGATGGAGAAGGTGAAGTCAGGAGGGTGAAGCAGAAGAAGCAGAAGAAGGAGAAGGAGAAGGTGAAGTCTGGAGGGTGAAGCAGAAGAAGCAGAAGAAGGAGAAGGAGAAGGTGAAGTCTGGAGGGTGAAGCAGAAGAAGCAGAAGAAGGAGAAGGAGAAGGTGAAGTCTGGAGGGTGAATCAGAAGAAGTAGAAGAAGGAGATGGAGAAGGTGAAGTCTGGAGGGTGAATCAGAAGAAGCAGAAGAAGTAGAAGGAGAAGGTGAAGTCTGGAGGGTGAATCAGAAGAAGTAGAAGAAGGAGAAGGAGAAGGTGAAGTCTGGAGGGTGAATCAGAAGAAGCAGAAGAAGGAGAAGGAGAAGGTGAAGTCAGGAGGGTGAATCAGAAGAAGCAGAAGAAGGAGAAGGAGAAGGTGAAGTCTGGAGGGTGAATCAGAAGAAGCAGAAGAAGGAGAAGGAGAAGGTGAAGACTGGAGGGTGAATCGGAAGAAGTAGAAGAAGGAGAAGGAGAAGGTGAAGTCAGGAGGGTGAAGCAGAAGAAGCAGAAGAAGGAGAAGGAGAAGGGGAAGTCTGGAGGGTGAATCAGAAGAAGCAGAAGAAGGAGAAGGAGAAGGTGAAGTTTGGAGGGCGAAGCAGAAGATGCAGAAGAAGGAGAAGGAGAAGGTGAAGTCTGGAGGGTGAAGCAGAAGAAGCAGAAGAAGGAGAAGGAGAAGGTGAAGTCTGGAGGGTGAAGCAGAAGAAGTAGAAGAAGGAGAAGGAGAAGGTGAAGTCAGGAGGGTGAAGCAGAAGAAGCAGAAGAAGGAGAAGGAGAAGGTGAAGTCTGGAGGGTGAAGCAGAAGAAGCAGAAGAAGGAGAAGGAGAAGGTGAAGTCTGGAGGGTGAATCAGAAAAAGCAGAAGAAGGAGAAGGAGAAGGTGAAGTCTGGAGGGTGAATCAGAAGAAGCAGAAGAAGGAGAAGGAGAAGGTGAAGTCTGGAGGGTGAATCAGAAGAAGCAGAAGAAGGAGAAGGAGAAGGTGAAGTCTGGAGGGTGAATCAGAAGAAGCAGAAGAAGGAGAAGGAGAAGGTGAAGTCTGGAGGGTGAATCAGAACAAGTAGAAGAAGGAGAAGGAGAAGGTGAAGTCTGGAGGGTGAATCAGAAGAAGTAGAAGAAGGAGAAGTAGAAGGTGGAGTCTGAAGGGTGAATCAGAAAAAGCAGAAGAAGGAGAAGGAGAATGTGAAGTCTGGAGGGTGAATCCGAAGAAGCAGAAGAAGGAGAAGGAGAAGATGAAGTCTGGAGGGTGAATCAGAAGAAGTAGAAGAAGGAGAAGTAGAAGGTGAAGTCTGGAGGGTGAATCAGAAAAAGCAGAAGAAGCAGAAGGAGAAGGTGAAGTCTGGAGGGTGAATCAGAAGAAGCAGAAGAAGGAGAAGGAGAAGATGAAGTCTGGAGGGTGAATCAGAAGAAGTAGAAGAAGGAGAAGGAGAAGGTGAAGCCTGGAGGGTGAATCAGAAGAAGCAGAAGAAGGGTGAGGAGAAGGTGAAGTCTGGAGGGTGAATCAGAAGAAGCAGAAGAAGGAGAAGGAGAAGGTGAAGTCTGGAGGGTGAATCAGAAGAAGCAGAAGAAGGAGAAGGAGAAGGTGAAGACTGGAGGTGAATCAGAAGAAGTAGAAGAAGGAGAAGGAGAAGGTGAAGTCTGGAAGGTGAATCAGAAGAAGGAGAAGGAGAAGGCGAAGTCTGGAGTGTGAAACAGAAGAAGCAGAAGAAGTAGAAGTAGAAGGTGAAGTCGGGAGGGTGAATCAGAAGAAGCAGAAGAAGGAGAAGGAGAAGATGAAGTCTGGAGGATGAAACAGAAGAAGTAGAAGAAGGAGAAGGAGAAGGTGAGGTCTGGAGGGTGAATCAGAAGAAGCAGAAGAAGGAGAAGGAGAAGGTGAAGTCTGAAGGGTGAGTCAGAAGAAGCAGAAGAAGGAGAAGGAGAAGGTGAAGTCTGGAGGGTGAATCAGAAGAAGCAGAAGAAGGAGAAGAAGGTGAAATCTGGAGGGTGAATCAGAAGAAGCAGAAGAAGGAGAAGGAGAAGGTGAAGTCTGGAGGGTGAATCAGAAGAAGTAGAAGAAGGAGAAGGAGAAGGTGAAGTCTGGAGGGTGAATCAGAAGAAGTAGAAGAAGGAGAAGGAGAAGATGAAGTCTGGAGGGTGAATCAGAAGAAGCAGAAGAAGGAGAAGGAGAAGGTGAAGTCTGGAGGGTGTATCAGAAGAAGCAGAAGAAGGAAAAGGAGAAGATGAAGTCTGGAGGGTGAATCAGAAGAAGTAGAAGAAGGAGAAGGAGAAGGTGAAGTCTGGAGGGTGGATCAGAAGAAGCAGAAGAAGTAGAAGGAGAAGGTGAAGTCTGGAGGGTGAATCAGAAGAAGCAGAAGAAGGAGAAGGAGAAGGTGAAGTCTGGAGGGTGAATCAGAAGAAGCAGAATAAGGAGAAGGAGAAGGTGAAGTCTGGAGGGTGAATCAGAAGAAGCAGAAGAAGGAGAAGGAGAAGGTGAAGTCTGGAGGGTGAATCAGAAGACGTAGAAGAAGGAGAAGGAGAAGGTGATGTCTGGAGGGTGAAGCAGAAGAAGTAGAAGAAGGAGAAGGAGAAGGTGAAGTCAGGAGGGTGAATCAGAAGAAGTAGAAGAAGGAGAAGGAGAAGGTGAAGTCAGGAGGGTGAATCAGAAGAAGCAGAAGAAGGAGAAGGAGAAGGTGAAGTCTGGAGGGTGAATCAGAAGAATCAGCAGAAGGAGAAGGAAAAGGTGAAGTCTGGAGGGTGAATCAGAAGAAGCAGAAGAAAGAGAAGGAGAAGGTGAAGTCTGGAGGGTGAAGCAGAAGAAGCAGAAGAAGGAGAAGGAGAAGTTGAAGACTGGAGGGTGAATCAGAAGAAGAAGAAGAAGGAGAAGGAGAAGGTGAAGTCTGGAGGGTGAATCAGAAGAAGTAGAAGAAGGAGAAGGAGAAGGTGAAGTCTGGAGGGTGAATCAGAAGAAGCAGAAGAAGGAGAAGGAGAAGGTGAACTCTGGAGGGTGAATCAGAAGAAGCAGAAGAAGGTGAAGTAGAAGGTGAAGTCTGGGGGGTGAATCAGAAGAAGCAGAAGAAGGAGAAGGAGAAGGTGAAGTCAGGAGGGTGAATCAGAAGAAGCAGAAGAACTAGAAGGAGAAGGTGAAGTTAGGAGGGTGAATCAGAAGAAGCAGAAGAAGGAGAAGGAGAAGGTGAAGTCAGGGGGGTGAAGCAGAAGAAGTAGAAGAAGGAGAAGGAGATGGTGAAGTCAGGAGGGTGAAGCAGAAGAAGGAGAAGAAGGAGAAGGAGAAGGTGAAGTCTGGAGGGCGCAGCAGAAGAAGCAGAAGAAGGAGAAGGAGAAGGTAAAGTCTGGAGGGTGAAGCAGAAGAAGCAGAAGAAGGAAAAGGAGAAGGTGAAGTCTGGAGGGTGAATCAGAAGAAGTAGAAGAAGGAGAAGGAGAAAGTGAAGTCAGGAGGGTGAAGCAGAAGAAGCAGAAGAAGGAGAAGGAGAAGGTGAAGTCTGGAGGGTGAATCAGAAGAAGCAGAAGAAGGAGAAGGAGAAGGTGAAGTCTGGAGGGTGAATCAGAAGAAGCAGAAGAAGGAGAAGGAGAAGGTGAAGTCTGGAGGGCGAAGCAGAAGAAGCAGAAGAAGGAGAAGGAGAAGGTGAAGTCTGGAGGGTGAAGCAGAAGAAGCAGAAGAAGGAGAAGGAGAAGGTGAAGTCTGGAGGGTGAATCAGAAGAAGTAGAAGAAGGAGAAGGAGAAGGTGAAGTCAGGAGGGTGAAGCAGAAGAAGCAGAAGAAGGAGAAGGAGAAGGTGAAGTCTGGAGGGTGAAGCAGAAGAAGCAGAAGAAGGAGAAGGAGAAGGTGAAGTCTGGAGGGTGAAGCAGAAGAAGCAGAAGAAGGAGAAGGAGAAGGTGAAGTCAGGAGGTTGAATCAGAAGAAGTAGAAGAAGGAGATGGAGAAGGTGAAGTCTGGAGGGTGAATCAGAAGAAGCAGAAGAAGTAGAAGGAGAAGGTGAAGTCTGGAGGGTGAATCAGAAGAAGTAGAAGAAGGAGAAGGAGAAGGTGAAGTCTGGAGGGTGAATCAGAAGAAGCAGAAGAAGGAGAAGGAGAAGGTGAAGTCAGGAGGGTGAATCAGAAGAAGCAGAATAAGGAGAAGGAGAAGGTGAAGTCTGGAGGGTGAATCAGAAGAAGCAGAAGAAGGAGAAGGAGAAGGTGAAGACTGGAGGGTGAATCGGAAGAAGTAGAAGAAGGAGAAGGAGAAGGTGAAGTCAGGAGGGTGAAGCAGAAGAAGCAGAAGAAGGAGAAGGAGAAGGGGAAGTCTGGAGGGTGAATCAGAAGAAGCAGAAGAAGGAGAAGGAGAAGGTGAAGTTTGGAGGGCGAAGCAGAAGATGCAGAAGAAGGAGAAGGAGAAGGTGAAGTCTGGAGGGTGAAGCAGAAGAAGCAGAAGAAGGAGAAGGAGAAGGTGAAGTCTGGAGGGTGAAGCAGAAGAAGTAGAAGAAGGAGAAGGAGAAGGTGAAGTCAGGAGGGTGAAGCAGAAGAAGCAGAAGAAGGAGAAGGAGAAGGTGAAGTCTGGAGGGTGAAGCAGAAGAAGCAGAAGAAGGAGAAGGAGAAGGTGAAGTCTGGAGGGTGAATCAGAAAAAGCAGAAGAAGGAGAAGGAGAAGGTGAAGTCTGGAGGGTGAATCAGAAGAAGCAGAAGAAGGAGAAGGAGAAGGTGAAGTCTGGAGGGTGAATCAGAACAAGTAGAAGAAGGAGAAGGAGAAGGTGAAGTCTGGAGGGTGAATCAGAAGAAGTAGAAGAAGGAGAAGTAGAAGGTGGAGTCTGAAGGGTGAATCAGAAAAAGCAGAAGAAGGAGAAGGAGAATGTGAAGTCTGGAGGGTGAATCCGAAGAAGCAGAAGAAGGAGAAGGAGAAGATGAAGTCTGGAGGGTGAATCAGAAGAAGTAGAAGAAGGAGAAGTAGAAGGTGAAGTCTGGAGGGTGAATCAGAAAAAGCAGAAGAAGCAGAAGGAGAAGGTGAAGTCTGGAGGGTGAATCAGAAGAAGCAGAAGAAGGAGAAGGAGAAGATGAAGTCTGGAGGGTGAATCAGAAGAAGTAGAATAAGGAGAAGGAGAAGGTGAAGCCTGGAGGGTGAATCAGAAGAAGCAGAAGAAGGGTGAGGAGAAGGTGAAGTCTGGAGGGTGAATCAGAAGAAGCAGAAGAAGGAGAAGGAGAAGGTGAAGTCTGGAGGGTGAATCAGAAGAAGCAGAAGAAGGAGAAGGAGAAGGTGAAGACTGGAGGTGAATCAGAAGAAGTAGAAGAAGGAGAAGGAGAAGGTGAAGTCTGGAAGGTGAATCAGAAGAAGGAGAAGGAGAAGGCGAAGTCTGGAGTGTGAAACAGAAGAAGCAGAAGAAGTAGAAGTAGAAGGTGAAGTCGGGAGGGTGAATCAGAAGAAGCAGAAGAAGGAGAAGGAGAAGATGAAGTCTGGAGGATGAAACAGAAGAAGTAGAAGAAGGAGAAGGAGAAGGTGAGGTCTGGAGGGTGAATCAGAAGAAGCAGAAGAAGGAGAAGGAGAAGGTGAAGTCTGAAGGGTGAGTCAGAAGAAGCAGAAGAAGGAGAAGGAGAAGGTGAAGTCTGGAGGGTGAATCAGAAGAAGCAGAAGAAGGAGAAGATGGTGAAATCTGGAGGGTGAATCAGAAGAAGCAGAAGAAGGAGAAGGAGAAGGTGAAGTCTGGAGGGTGAATCAGAAGAAGTAGAAGAAGGAGAAGGAGAAGGTGAAGTCTGGAGGGTGAATCAGAAGAAGTAGAAGAAGGAGAAGGAGAAGATGAAGTCTGGAGGGTGAATCAGAAGAAGCAGAAGAAGGAGAAGGAGAAGGTGAAGTCTGGAGGGTGAATCAGAAGAAGCAGAAGAAGGAAAAGGAGAAGATGAAGTCTGGAGGGTGAATCAGAAGAAGTAGAAGAAGGAGAAGGAGAAGGTGAAGTCTGGAGGGTGGATCAGAAGAAGCAGAAGAAGTAGAAGGAGAAGGTGAAGTCTGGAGGGTGAATCAGAAGAAGCAGAAGAAGGAGAAGGAGAAGGTGAAGTCTGGAGGGTGAATCAGAAGAAGCAGAATAAGGAGAAGGAGAAGGTGAAGTCTGGAGGGTGAATCAGAAGAAGCAGAAGAAGGAGAAGGAGAAGGTGAAGTCTGGAGGGTGAATCAGAAGACGTAGAAGAAGGAGAAGGAGAAGGTGATGTCTGGAGGGTGAAGCAGAAGAAGTAGAAGAAGGAGAAGGAGAAGGTGAAGTCAGGAGGGTGAATCAGAAGAAGTAGAAGAAGGAGAAGGAGAAGGTGAAGTCAGGAGGGTGAATCAGAAGAAGCAGAAGAAGGAGAAGGAGAAGGTGAAGTCTGGAGGGTGAATCAGAAGAATCAGCAGAAGGAGAAGGAAAAGGTGAAGTCTGGAGGGTGAATCAGAAGAAGCAGAAGAAAGAGAAGGAGAAGGTGAAGTCTGGAGGGTGAAGCAGAAGAAGCAGAAGAAGGAGAAGGAGAAGTTGAAGACTGGAGGGTGAATCAGAAGAAGAAGAAGAAGGAGAAGGAGAAGGTGAAGTCTGGAGGGTGAATCAGAAGAAGTAGAAGAAGGAGAAGGAGAAGGTGAAGTCTGGAGGGTGAATCAGAAGAAGCAGAAGAAGGAGAAGGAGAAGGTGAACTCTGGAGGGTGAATCAGAAGAAGCAGAAGAAGGTGAAGTAGAAGGTGAAGTCTGGGGGGTGAATCAGAAGAAGCAGAAGAAGGAGAAGGAGAAGGTGAAGTCAGGAGGGTGAATCAGAAGAAGCAGAAGAACTAGAAGGAGAAGGTGAAGTTAGGAGGGTGAATCAGAAGAAGCAGAAGAAGGAGAAGGAGAAGGTGAAGTCAGGGGGGTGAAGCAGAAGAAGTAGAAGAAGGAGAAGGAGATGGTGAAGTCAGGAGGGTGAAGCAGAAGAAGGAGAAGAAGGAGAAGGAGAAGGTGAAGTCTGGAGGGCGCAGCAGAAGAAGCAGAAGAAGGAGAAGGAGAAGGTAAAGTCTGGAGGGTGAAGCAGAAGAAGCAGAAGAAGGAAAAGGAGAAGGTGAAGTCTGGAGGGTGAATCAGAAGAAGTAGAAGAAGGGGAAGGAGAAAGTGAAGTCAGGAGGGTGAAGCAGAAGAAGCAGAAGAAGGAGAAGGAGAAGGTGAAGTCTGGAGGGTGAATCAGAAGAAGCAGAAGAAGGAGAAGGAGAAGGTGAAGTCTGGAGGGTGAATCAGAAGAAGCAGAAGAAGGAGAAGGAGAAGGTGAAGTCTGGAGGGCGAAGCAGAAGAAGCAGAAGAAGGAGAAGGAGAAGGTGAAGTCTGGAGGGTGAAGCAGAAGAAGCAGAAGAAGGAGAAGGAGAAGGTGAAGTCTGGAGGGTGAATCAGAAGAAGTAGAAGAAGGAGAAGGAGAAGGTGAAGTCAGGAGGGTGAAGCAGAAGAAGCAGAAGAAGGAGAAGGAGAAGGTGAAGTCTGGAGGGTGAAGCAGAAGAAGCAGAAGAAGGAGAAGGAGAAGGTGAAGTCTGGAGGGTGAAGCAGAAGAAGCAGAAGAAGGAGAAGGAGAAGGTGAAGTCAGGAGGTTGAATCAGAAGAAGTAGAAGAAGGAGATGGAGAAGGTGAAGTCTGGAGGGTGAATCAGAAGAAGCAGAAGAAGTAGAAGGAGAAGGTGAAGTCTGGAGGGTGAATCAGAAGAAGTAGAAGAAGGAGAAGGAGAAGGTGAAGTCTGGAGGGTGAATCAGAAGAAGCAGAAGAAGGAGAAGGAGAAGGTGAAGTCAGGAGGGTGAATCAGAAGAAGCAGAATAAGGAGAAGGAGAAGGTGAAGTCTGGAGGGTGAATCAGAAGAAGCAGAAGAAGGAGAAGGAGAAGGTGAAGACTGGAGGGTGAATCGGAAGAAGTAGAAGAAGGAGAAGGAGAAGGTGAAGTCAGGAGGGTGAAGCAGAAGAAGCAGAAGAAGGAGAAGGAGAAGGGGAAGTCTGGAGGGTGAATCAGAAGAAGCAGAAGAAGGAGAAGGAGAAGGTGAAGTTTGGAGGGCGAAGCAGAAGATGCAGAAGAAGGAGAAGGAGAAGGTGAAGTCTGGAGGGTGAAGCAGAAGAAGCAGAAGAAGGAGAAGGAGAAGGTGAAGTCTGGAGGGTGAAGCAGAAGAAGTAGAAGAAGGAGAAGGAGAAGGTGAAGTCAGGAGGGTGAAGCAGAAGAAGCAGAAGAAGGAGAAGGAGAAGGTGAAGTCTGGAGGGTGAAGCAGAAGAAGCAGAAGAAGGAGAAGGAGAAGGTGAAGTCTGGAGGGTGAATCAGAAAAAGCAGAAGAAGGAGAAGGAGAAGGTGAAGTCTGGAGGGTGAATCAGAAGAAGCAGAAGAAGGAGAAGGAGAAGGTGAAGTCTGGAGGGTGAATCAGAAGAAGCAGAAGAAGGAGAAGGAGAAGGTGAAGTCTGGAGGGTGAATCAGAAGAAGCAGAAGAAGGAGAAGGAGAAGGTGAAGTCTGGAGGGTGAATCAGAACAAGTAGAAGAAGGAGAAGGAGAAGGTGAAGTCTGGAGGGTGAATCAGAAGAAGTAGAAGAAGGAGAATTAGAAGGTGGAGTCTGAAGGGTGAATCAGAAAAAGCAGAAGAAGGAGAAGGAGAAGGTGAAGTCTGGAGGGTGAATCAGAAGAAGCAGAAGAAGGAGAAGGAGAAGATGAAGTCTGGAGGGTGAATCAGAAGAAGTAGAAGAAGGAGAAGGAGAAGGTGAAGCCTGGAGGGTGAATCAGAAGAAGCAGAAGAAGGAGGAGGAGAAGGTGAAGTCTGGAGGGTGAATCAGAAGAAGCAGAAGAAGGAGAAGGAGAAGGTGAAGTCTGGAGGGTGAATCAGAAGAAGCAGAAGAAGGAGAAGGAGAAGGTGAAGACTGGAGGTGAATCAGAAGAAGTAGAAGAAGGAGAAGGAGAAGGTGAAGTCTGGAAGGTGAATCAGAAGAAGGAGAAGGAGAAGGCGAAGTCTGGAGTGTGAAACAGAAGAAGCAGAAGAAGTAGAAGGAGAAGGTGAAGTCTGGAGGGTGAATCAGAAGAAGCAGAAGAAGGAGAAGGAGAAGATGAAGACTGGAGGATGAAACAGAAGAAGTAGAAGAAGGAGAAGGAGAAGGTGAGGTCTGGAGGGTGAATCAGAAGAAGCAGAAGAAGGAGAAGGAGAAGGTGAAGTCTGAAGGGTGAATCAGAAGAAGCAGAAGAAGGAGAAGGAGAAGGTGAAGTCTGGAGGGTGAATCAGAAGAAGCAGAAGAAGGAGAAGAGAAGGTGAAATCTGGAGGGTGAATCAGAAGAAGCAGAAGAAGGAGAAGGAGAAGGTGAAGTCTGGAGGGTGAATCAGAAGAAGTAGAAGAAGGAGAAGGAGAAGGTGAAGTCTGGAGGGTGAATCAGAAGAAGTAGAAGAAGGAGAAGGAGAAGATGAAGTCTGGAGGGTGAATCAGAAGAAGCAGAAGAAGGAGAAGGAGAAGGTGAAGTCTGGAGGGTGAATCAGAAGAAGCAGAAGAAGGAGAAGGAGAAGATGAAGTCTGGAGGGTGAATCAGAAGAAGTAGAAGAAGGAGAAGAATAAGGTGAAGTCTGGAGGGTGGATCAGAAGAAGCAGAAGAAGTAGAAGGAGAAGGTGAAGTCTGGAGGGTGAATCAGAAGAAGCAGAAGAAGGAGAAGGAGAAGGTGAAGTCTGGAGGGTGAATCAGAAGAAGCAGAAGAAGGAGAAGGAGAAGGTGAAGTCTGGAGGGTGAATCAGAAGAAGCAGAAGAAGGAGAAGGAGAAGGTGAAGTCTGGAGGGTGAATCAGAAGACGTAGAAGAAGGAGAAGGAGAAGGTGAAGTCTGGAGGGTGAAGCAGAAGAAGTAGAAGAAGGAGAAGGAGAAGGTGAAGTCAGGAGGGTGAATCAGAAGAAGTAGAAGAAGGAGAAGGAGAAGGTGAAGTCAGGAGGGTGAATCAGAAGAAGCAGAAGAAGGAGAAGGAGAAGGTGAAGTCTGGAGGGTGAATCAGAAGAATCAGCAGAAGGAGAAGGAAAAGGTGAAGTCTGGAGGGTGAAGCAGAAGAAGCAGAAGAAGGAGAAGGAGAAGTTGAAGACTGGAGGGTGAATCAGAAGAAGAAGAAGAAGGAGAAGGAGAAGGTGAAGTCTGGAGGGTGAATCAGAAGAAGTAGAAGAAGGAGAAGGAGAAGGTGAAGTCTGGAGGGTGAATCAGAAGAAGCAGAAGAAGGAGAAGGAGAAGGTGAACTCTGGAGGGTGAATCAGAAGAAGCAGAAGAAGGTGAAGGAGAAGGTGAAGTCTGGGGGGTGAATCAGAAGAAGCAGAAGAAGGAGAAGGAGAAGGTGAAGTCAGGAGGGTGAATCAGAAGAAGCAGAAGAAGGAGAAGGAGAAGGTGAAGTCAGGGGGGTGAAGCAGAAGAAGTAGAAGAAGGAGAAGGAGATGGTGAAGTCAGGAGGGTGAAGCAGAAGAAGGAGGAGAAGGAGAAGGAGAAGGTGAAGTCTGGAGGGCGCAGCAGAAGAAGCAGAAGAAGGAGAAGGAGAAGGTAAAGTCTGGAGGGTGAAGCAGAAGAAGCAGAAGTAGGAAAAGGAGAAGGTGAAGTCTGGAGGGTGAATCAGAAGAAGTAGAAGAAGGAGAAGGAGAAGGTGAAGTCAGGAGGGTGAAGCAGAAGAAGCAGAAGAAGGAGAAGGAGAAGGTGAAGTCTGGAGGGTGAATCAGAAGAAGCAGAAGAAGGAGAAGGAGAAGGTGAAGTCTGGAGGGTGAATCAGAAGAAGCAGAAGAAGGAGAAGGAGAAGGTGAAGTCTGGAGGGCGAAGCAGAAGAAGCAGAAGAAGGAGAAGGAGAAGGTGAAGTCTGGAGGGTGAAGCAGAAGAAGCAGAAGAAGGAGAAGGAGAAGGTGAAGTCTGGAGGGTGAATCAGAAGAAGTAGAAGAAGGAGAAGGAGAAGGTGAAGTCAGGAGGGTGAAGCAGAAGAAGCAGAAGAAGGAGAAGGAGAAGGTGAAGTCTGGAGGGTGAAGCAGAAGAAGCAGAAGAAGGAGAAGGAGAAGGTGAAGTCTGGAGGGTGAAGCAGAAGAAGCAGAAGAAGGAGAAGGAGAAGGTGAAGTCTGGAGGGTGAATCAGAAGAAGTAGAAGAAGGAGATGGAGAAGGTGAAGTCTGGAGGGTGAATCAGAAGAAGTAGAAGAAGGAGAAGGGGAAGGTGAAGTCCGGAGGGTGATTCAGAAGAAGCAGAAGAAGGAGAAGGAGAAGGTGAAGACTGGAGGGTGAATCGGAAGAAGTAGAAGAAGGAGAAGGAGAAGGAGAAGGGGAAGTCTGGAGGGTGAATCAGAATAAGCAGAAGAAGGAGAAGGAGAAGGTGAAGTCTGGAGGGCGAAGCAGAAGATGCAGAAGAAGGAGAAGGAGAAGGTGAAGTCTGGAGGGTGAATCAGAAGAAGCAGAAGAAGGAGAAGGAGAAGGTGAAGTCTGGAGGGCGAAGCAGAAGATGCAGAAGAAGGAGAAGGAGAAGGTGAAGTCTGGAGGGTGAAGCAGAAGAAGCAGAAGAAGGAGAAGGAGAAGGTGAAGTATGGAGGGTGAATCAGAAGAAGTAGAAGAAGGAGAAGGAGAAGGTGAAGTCTGGAGGGTGAAGCAGAAGAAGTAGAAGAAGGAGAAGGAGAAGGTGAAGTCAGGAGGGTGAATCAGAAGACGTAGAAGAAGGAGAAGGAGAAGGTGAAGTCAGGAGGGTGAATCAGAAGAAGAAGAAGAAGGAGAAGGAGAAGGTGAAGTCTGGAGGGTGAATCAGAAGAATCAGCAGAAGGAGAAGGAAAAGGTGAAGTCTGGAGGGTGAATCAGAAGAAGCAGAAGAAAGAGAAGGAGAAGGTGAAGTCTGGAGGGTGAAGCAGAAGAAGTAGAAGAAGGAGAAGGAGAAGGTGAAGACTGGAGGGTGAATCAGAAGAAGTAGAAGAAGGAGAAGGTGAAGTCTGGAGGGTGAATCAGAAGAAGTAGAAGAAGGAGAAGGAGAAGGTGACGTCTGGAGGGTGAATCAGAAGAAGCAGAAGAAGGAGAAGGAGAAGGTGAAATTTGGAGGGTGAATCAGAAGAAGCAGAAGATGGTGAAGGAGAAGATGAAGTCTGGAGGGTGAATCAGAAGAAGAAGAAGAAGGAGAAGGAGAAGGTGAGGTCTGTTGGGTGAATCAGAAGAAGCAGAAGAAGGAGAAGGAGAAGGTGAAGTCTGGAGGGTGAATCAGAAGAAGCAGAAGAAGGAGAAGGAGAAGGTGAAGTCTGGAGGGTGAATCAGAAGAAGCAGAAGAAGGAGAAGGAGAAGGTGAAGTCAGGAGGGTGAATCAGAAGAAGCAGAAGAAGGAGAAGGTGAAGGTGAAGTTAGGAGGGTGAATCAGAAGAAGCAGAAGAAGGAGAAGGAGAAGGTGAAGTCAGGGGAGTGAAGCAGTAGAAGTAGAAGAAGGAGAAGGAGATGGTGAAGTCAGGAGGGTGAAGCAGAAGAAGCAGAAGAAGGAGAAGGAGAAGGTGAAGTCTGGAGGGCGCAGCAGAAGAAGCAGAAGAAGGAGAAGAAGAAGGCAAAGTCTGGAGGGTGAAGCAGAAGAAGCAGAAGAAGGAGAAGGAGAAGGTGAAGTCTGGAGGGTGAATCAGAAGAAGTAGAAGAAGGAGAAGGAGAAGGTGAAGTCAGGAGGGTGAAGCAGAAGAAGCAGAAGAAGGAGAAGGAGAAGGTGAAGTCTGGAGGGTGAATCAGAAGAAGCAGAAGAAGGAGAAGGAGAAGGTGAAGTCTGGAGGGCGAAGCAGAAGAAGGAGAAGGAGAAGGGGAAGTCTGGAGGGTGAAGTAGAAGAAGCAGAAGAAGGAGAAGGAGAAGGTGAAGTCTGGAGGGTGAATCAGAAGAAGTAGAAGAAGGAGAAGGAGAAGGTGAAGTCAGGAGGGTGAAGCAGAAGAAGCAGAAGAAGGAGAAGGAGAAGGTGAAGTCTGGAGGGTGAAGCAGAAGAAGCAGAAGAAGGAGAAGGAGAAGGTGAAGTCTGGATGGTGAAGCAGAAGAAGCAGAAGAAGGAGAAGGTGAAGGTGAAGTCTGGAGGGTGAATCAGAAGAAGTAGAAGAAGGAGAAGGAGAAGGTGAAGTCTGGAGGGTGAATCAGAAGAAGCAGAAGAAGTAGAAGGAGAAGGTGAAGTCTGGAGGGTGAATCAGAAGAAGTAGAAGAAGGAGAAGGAGAAGGTGAAGCCTGGAGGGTGAATCAGAAGAAGCAGAAGAAGGAGAAGGAGAAGGTGAAGTCAGGAGGGTGAATCAGAAGAAGCAGAAGAAGGAGAAGGAGAAGGTGAAGTCTGGAGGGTGAATCAGAAGAAGCAGAAGAAGGAGAAGGAGAAGGTGAAGTCTGGAGGGTGAATCAGAAGAAGTAGAAGAAGGAGAAGGAGAAGTGAAGTCAGGAGGGTGAAGCAGAAGAAGCAGAAGAAGGAGAAGGAGAAGCTGAAGTCAGGAGGGTGAATCAGAAGAAGCAGAAGAAGGAGAAGGAGAAGGTGAAGTCAGGAGGGTGAATCAGAAGAAGCAGAATCTGGAGAAGGAGAAGGAGAAGTCTGGAGGGTGAATCAGAAGAAGCAGAAGAAGGAGAAGGAGAAGGTGAAGTCTGGATGGTGAATCAGAAGAAGTAGAAGAAGTAGAAGGAGAAGGTGAAGTCTGGAGGGTGAAGCAGAAGAAGTAGAAGAAAGAAAAGGAGAAGGTGAAGTCAGGAGGGTGAATCAGAAGAAGTAGAAGAAGGAGAAGGAGAAGGTGAAGTCAGGAGGGTGAATCAGAAGAAGTAGAAGAAGGAGAAGGAGAAGGTGAAGTCTGGAGGGTGAATCAGAAGAAGTAGAAGAAGGAGAAGGAGAAGGTGAAGTCTGGAGGGTGAATCAGAAGAAGTAGAAGAAGGAGAAGGAGAAGGTGAAGTCTGGAGGGTGAATCAGAAGAAGCAGAAGAAGGAGAAGGAGAAGGTGAAGTCTGGAGGGAGAAGCAGAAGAAGTAGAAGAAGGAGAAGGAGAAGGTGAAGTCAGGAGGGTGAAGCAGAAGAAGCAGAAGAAGGAGAAGGAGAAGGTGAAGTCAGGAGGGTGAATCAGAAGAAGTAGAAGAAGGAGAAGGAGAAGGTGAAGTCTGGAGGTTGAATCAGAAGAAGTAGAAGAAGGAGAAGGAGAAGGTGAAGTCTGGAGGGTGAATCAGAAGAAGTAGAAGAAGGAGAAGGAGAAGGTGAAGTCTGGAGGGTGAATCAGAAGAAGCAGAAGAAGGAGAAGGAGAAGGTGAAGTCTGGAGGGAGAAGCAGAAGAAGTAGAAGAAGGAGAAGGAGAAGGTGAAGTCTGGAGGGTGAATCAGAAGAAGCAGAAGAAGGAGAAGGAGAAGGTGAAGTCTGGAGGGTGAATCAGAAGAAGTAGAAGAAGGAGAAGGAGAAGGTGTAGTCTGGAGGGTGAATCAGAAGAAGTTGACGAAGGAGAAGGAGAAGGTGAAGTCTGGAGGGTGAATCAGAAGAAGCAGAAGAAGGAGAAGGAGAAGGTGAAGTCTTGAGGGTGAATCAGAAGAAGGAGAAGAAGGAGAAGGAGAAGGTGAAGTCTGGAGGGTGAATCAGAAGAAGCAGAAGAAGGAGAAGGAGAAGGTGAAGTCTGGAGGGTGAATCAGAAGAAGCAAAAGAAGGGGAAGGAGGAGGTGAAGTCTGCAGGGTGAATCAGAAGAAGCAGAAGAAGGAGAAGGAGAAGGTGAAGTCTGGAGGGTGAATCAGAAGAGGCAGAAGAAGTAGAAGGAGAAGGTGAAGTCTGGAGGGTGAATCAGAAGAAGTAGAAGAAGGAGAAGGAGAAGGTGAAGTCTGGAGGGTGAATCAGAAGAAGCAGAAGAAGGAGAAGGAGAAGGTGAAGTCAGGAGGGTGAATCAGAAGAAGCAGAAGAAGGAGAAGGAGAAGGTGAAGTCTGGAGGGTGAATCAGAAGAAGCAGAAGAAGGAGAAGGAGAAGGTGAAGACTGGAGGGTGAATCAGAAGAAGTAGAAGAAGGAGAAGGAGAAGGTGAAGTCTGGAGAGTGAATCAGAAGAAGGAGAAGGAGAAGGCGAAGTCTGGAGTGTGAAACAGAAGAAGCAGAAGAAGGAGAAGGAGAAGGTGAAGTCTGGAGGGTGAATCAGAAGAAGCAGAAGAAGGAGAAGGAGAAGATGAAGTCTGGAGGGTAAAACAGAAGAAGTAGAAGAAGGAGAAGGAGAAGGTGAGGTCTGGAGGGTGAATCAGAAGAAGCAGAAGAAGGAGAAGGAGAAGGTGAAGTCTGAAGGGTGAATCAGAAGAAGCAGAAGAAGGAGAAGGAGAAGGTGAAGTCTGGAGGGTGAATCAGAAGAAGCAGAAGAAGGAGAAGGAGAAGGTGAAATCTGGAGGGTGAATCAGAAGAAGCAGAAGAAGGAGAAGGAGAAGGTGAAGTCTGGAGGGTGAATCAGAAGAAGTAGAAGAAGGAGAAGGAGAAGGTGAAGTCTGGAGGGTGGATCAGAAGAAGCAGAAGAAGTAGAAGGAGAAGGTGAAGTCTGGAGGGTGAATCAGAAGAAGTAGAAGAAGGAGAAGGAGAAGGTGAAGTCTGGAGGGTGAATCAGAAGAAGTAGAAGAAGGAGAAGGAGAAGATGAAGTCTGGAGGGTGAATCAGAAGAAGCAGAAGAAGGAGAAGGAGAAGGTGAAGTCTGGAGGGTGAATCAGAAGAAGCAGAAGAAGGAAAAGGAGAAGGTGAAGTCTGGAGGGAGAAGCAGAAGAAGTAGAAGAAGGAGAAGGAGAAGGTGAAGTCTGGAGGGTGAATCAGAAGAAGCAGAAGAAGGAGAAGGAGAAGGTGAAGTCTGGAGGGTGAATCAGAAGAAGTAGAAGAAGGAGAAGGAGAAGGTGTAGTCTGGAGGGTGAATCAGAAGAAGTTGACGAAGGAGAAGGAGAAGGTGAAGTCTGGAGGGTGAATCAGAAGAAGCAGAAGAAGGAGAAGGAGAAGGTGAAGTCTTGAGGGTGAATCAGAAGAAGGAGAAGAAGGAGAAGGAGAAGGTGAAGTCTGGAGGGTGAATCAGAAGAAGCAGAAGAAGGAGAAGGAGAAGGTGAAGTCTGGAGGGTGAATCAGAAGAAGCAAAAGAAGGGGAAGGAGGAGGTGAAGTCTGCAGGGTGAATCAGAAGAAGCAGAAGAAGGAGAAGGAGAAGGTGAAGTCTGGAGGGTGAATCAGAAGAGGCAGAAGAAGTAGAAGGAGAAGGTGAAGTCTGGAGGGTGAATCAGAAGATGTAGAAGAAGGAGAAGGAGAAGGTGAAGTCTGGAGGGTGAATCAGAAGAAGCAGAAGAAGGAGAAGGAGAAGGTGAAGTCAGGAGGGTGAATCAGAAGAAGCAGAAGAAGGAGAAGGAGAAGGTGAAGTCTGGAGGGTGAATCAGAAGAAGCAGAAGAAGGAGAAGGAGAAGGTGAAGACTGGAGGGTGAATCAGAAGAAGGAGAAGGAGAAGGCGAAGTCTGGAGTGTGAAACAGAAGAAGCAGAAGAAGGAGAAGGAGAAGGTGAAGTCTGGAGGGTGAATCAGAAGAAGCAGAAGAAGGAGAAGGAGAAGATGAAGTCTGGAGGGTAAAACAGAAGAAGTAGAAGAAGGAGAAGGAGAAGGTGATGTCTGGAGGGTGAATCAGAAGAAGCAGAAGAAGGAGAAGGAGAAGATGAAGTCTGGAGGGTAAAACAGAAGAAGTAGAAGAAGGAGAAGGAGAAGGTGAGGTCTGGAGGGTGAATCAGAAGAAGCAGAAGAAGGAGAAGGAGAAGGTGAAGTCTGAAGGGTGAATCAGAAGAAGCAGAAGAAGGAGAAGGAGAAGGTGAAGTCTGGAGGGTGAATCAGAAGAAGCAGAAGAAGGAGAAGGAGAAGGTGAAGTCTGGATGGTGAAGCAGAAGAAGCAGAAGAAGGAGAAGGTGAAGGTGAAGTCTGGAGGGTGAATCAGAAGAAGTAGAAGAAGGAGAAGGAGAAGGTGAAGTCTGGAGGGTGAATCAGAAGAAGCAGAAGAAGTAGAAGGAGAAGGTGAAGTCTGGAGGGTGAATCAGAAGAAGTAGAAGAAGGAGAAGGAGAAGGTGAAGCCTGGAGGGTGAATCAGAAGAAGCAGAAGAAGGAGAAGGAGAAGGTGAAGTCAGGAGGGTGAATCAGAAGAAGCAGAAGAAGGAGAAGGAGAAGGTGAAGTCTGGAGGGTGAATCAGAAGAAGCAGAAGAAGGAGAAGGAGAAGGTGAAGTCTGGAGGGTGAATCAGAAGAAGTAGAAGAAGGAGAAGGAGAAGTGAAGTCAGGAGGGTGAAGCAGAAGAAGCAGAAGAAGGAGAAGGAGAAGCTGAAGTCAGGAGGGTGAATCAGAAGAAGCAGAAGAAGGAGAAGGAGAAGGTGAAGTCAGGAGGGTGAATCAGAAGAAGCAGAATCTGGAGAAGGAGAAGGAGAAGTCTGGAGGGTGAATCAGAAGAAGCAGAAGAAGGAGAAGGAGAAGGTGAAGTCTGGATGGTGAATCAGAAGAAGTAGAAGAAGTAGAAGGAGAAGGTGAAGTCTGGAGGGTGAAGCAGAAGAAGTAGAAGAAGGAAAAGGAGAAGGTGAAGTCAGGAGGGTGAATCAGAAGAAGTAGAAGAAGGAGAAGGAGAAGGTGAAGTCAGGAGGGTGAATCAGAAGAAGTAGAAGAAGGAGAAGGAGAAGGTGAAGTCTGGAGGGTGAATCAGAAGAAGTAGAAGAAGGAGAAGGAGAAGGTGAAGTCTGGAGGGTGAATCAGAAGAAGTAGAAGAAGGAGAAGGAGAAGGTGAAGTCTGGAGGGTGAATCAGAAGAAGCAGAAGAAGGAGAAGGAGAAGGTGAAGTCTGGAGGGAGAAGCAGAAGAAGTAGAAGAAGGAGAAGGAGAAGGTGAAGTCAGGAGGGTGAAGCAGAAGAAGCAGAAGAAGGAGAAGGAGAAGGTGAAGTCAGGAGGGTGAATCAGAAGAAGTAGAAGAAGGAGAAGGAGAAGGTGAAGTCTGGAGGTTGAATCAGAAGAAGTAGAAGAAGGAGAAGGAGAAGGTGAAGTCTGGAGGGTGAATCAGAAGAAGTAGAAGAAGGAGAAGGAGAAGGTGAAGTCTGGAGGGTGAATCAGAAGAAGCAGAAGAAGGAGAAGGAGAAGGTGAAGTCTGGAGGGAGAAGCAGAAGAAGTAGAAGAAGGAGAAGGAGAAGGTGAAGTCTGGAGGGTGAATCAGAAGAAGCAGAAGAAGGAGAAGGAGAAGGTGAAGTCTGGAGGGTGAATCAGAAGAAGTAGAAGAAGGAGAAGGAGAAGGTGTAGTCTGGAGGGTGAATCAGAAGAAGTTGACGAAGGAGAAGGAGAAGGTGAAGTCTGGAGGGTGAATCAGAAGAAGCAGAAGAAGGAGAAGGAGAAGGTGAAGTCTTGAGGGTGAATCAGAAGAAGGAGAAGAAGGAGAAGGAGAAGGTGAAGTCTGGAGGGTGAATCAGAAGAAGCAGAAGAAGGAGAAGGAGAAGGTGAAGTCTGGAGGGTGAATCAGAAGAAGCAAAAGAAGGGGAAGGAGGAGGTGAAGTCTGCAGGGTGAATCAGAAGAAGCAGAAGAAGGAGAAGGAGAAGGTGAAGTCTGGAGGGTGAATCAGAAGAGGCAGAAGAAGTAGAAGGAGAAGGTGAAGTCTGGAGGGTGAATCAGAAGAAGTAGAAGAAGGAGAAGGAGAAGGTGAAGTCTGGAGGGTGAATCAGAAGAAGCAGAAGAAGGAGAAGGAGAAGGTGAAGTCAGGAGGGTGAATCAGAAGAAGCAGAAGAAGGAGAAGGAGAAGGTGAAGTCAGGAGGGTGAATCAGAAGAAGCAGAAGAAGGAGAAGGAGAAGGTGAAGACTGGAGGGTGAATCAGAAGAAGTAGAAGAAGGAGAAGGAGAAGGTGAAGTCTGGAGAGTGAATCAGAAGAAGGAGAAGGAGAAGGCGAAGTCTGGAGTGTGAAACAGAAGAAGCAGAAGAAGGAGAAGGAGAAGGTGAAGTCTGGAGGGTGAATCAGAAGAAGCAGAAGAAGGAGAAGGAGAAGATGAAGTCTGGAGGGTAAAACAGAAGAAGTAGAAGAAGGAGAAGGAGAAGGTGAGGTCTGGAGGGTGAATCAGAAGAAGCAGAAGAAGGAGAAGGAGAAGGTGAAGTCTGAAGGGTGAATCAGAAGAAGCAGAAGAAGGAGAAGGAGAAGGTGAAGTCTGGAGGGTGAATCAGAAGAAGCAGAAGAAGGAGAAGGAGAAGGTGAAATCTGGAGGGTGAATCAGAAGAAGCAGAAGAAGGAGAAGGAGAAGGTGAAGTCTGGAGGGTGAATCAGAAGAAGTAGAAGAAGGAGAAGGAGAAGGTGAAGTCTGGAGGGTGGATCAGAAGAAGCAGAAGAAGTAGAAGGAGAAGGTGAAGTCTGGAGGGTGAATCAGAAGAAGTAGAAGAAGGAGAAGGAGAAGGTGAAGTCTGGAGGGTGAATCAGAAGAAGTAGAAGAAGGAGAAGGAGAAGATGAAGTCTGGAGGGTGAATCAGAAGAAGCAGAAGAAGGAGAAGGAGAAGGTGAAGTCTGGAGGGTGAATCAGAAGAAGCAGAAGAAGGAAAAGGAGAAGATGAAGTCTGGAGGGTGAATCAGAAGAAGTAGAAGAAGGAGAAGGAGAAGGTGAAGTCTGGAGGGTGGATCAGAAGAAGCAGAAGAAGTAGAAGGAGAAGGTGAAGTCTGGAGGGTGAATCAGAAGAAGCAGAAGAAGGAGAAGGAGAAGGTGAAGTCTGGAGGGTGAATCAGAAGAAGCAGAATAAGGAGAAGGAGAAGGTGAAGTCTGGAGGGTGAATCAGAAGAAGCAGAAGAAGGAGAAGGAGAAGGTGAAGTCTGGAGGGTGAATCAGAAGACGTAGAAGAAGGAGAAGGAGATGGTGATGTCTGGAGGGTGAAGCAGAAGAAGTAGAAGAAGGAGAAGGAGAAGGTGAAGTCAGGAGGGTGAATTAGAAGAAGTAGAAGAAGGAGAAGGAGAAGGTGAAGTCAGGAGGGTGAATCAGAAGAAGCAGAAGAAGGAGAAGGAGAAGGTGAAGTCTGGAGGGTGAATCAGAAGAATCAGCAGAAGGAGAAGGAAAAGGTGAAGTCTGGAGGGTGAATCAGAAGAAGCAGAAGAAAGAGAAGGAGAAGGTGAAGTCTGGAGGGTGAAGCAGAAGAAGCAGAAGAAGGAGAAGGAGAAGTTGAAGACTGGAGGGTGAATCAGAAGAAGAAGAAGAAGGAGAAGGAGAAGGTGAAGTCTGGAGGGTGAATCAGAAGAAGTAGAAGAAGGAGAAGGAGAAGGTGAAGTCTGGAGGGTGAATCAGAAGAAGCAGAAGAAGGAGAAGGAGAAGGTGAACTCTGGAGGGTGAATCAGAAGAAGCAGAAGAAGGTGAAGTAGAAGGTGAAGTCTGGGGGGTGAATCAGAAGAAGCAGAAGAAGGAGAAGGAGAAGGTGAAGTCAGGAGGGTGAAGCAGAAGAAGCAGAAGAAGGAGAAGGAGAAGGTAAAGTCTGGAGGGTGAATCAGAAGAAGCAGAAGAAGGAGAAGGAGAAAGTGAAGTCAGGAGGGTGAAGCAGAAGAAGCAGAAGAAGGAGAAGGAGAAGGTGAAGTCTGGAGGGTGAATCAGAAGAAGCAGAAGAAGGAGAAGGAGAAGGTGAAGTCTGGAGGGTGAATCAGAAGAAGCAGAAGAAGGAGAAGGAGAAGGTGAAGTCTGGAGGGCGAAGCAGAAGAAGCAGAAGAAGGAGAAGGAGAAGGTGAAGTCTGGAGGGTGAAGCAGAAGAAGCAGAAGAAGGAGAAGGAGAAGGTGAAGTCTGGAGGGTGAATCAGAAGAAGTAGAAGAAGGAGAAGGAGAAGGTGAAGTCAGGAGGGTGAAGCAGAAGAAGCAGAAGAAGGAGAAGGAGAAGGTGAAGTCTGGAGGGTGAAGCAGAAGAAGCAGAAGAAGGAGAAGGAGAAGGTGAAGTCTGGAGGGTGAAGCAGAAGAAGCAGAAGAAGGAGAAGGAGAAGGTGAAGTCTGGAGGTTGAATCAGAAGAAGTAGAAGAAGGACATGGAGAAGGTGAAGTCTGGAGGGTGAATCAGAAGAAGCAGAAGAAGTAGAAGGAGAAGGTGAAGTCTGGAGGGTGAATCAGAAGAAGTAGAAGAAGGAGAAGGAGAAGGTGAAGTCTGGAGGGTGAATCAGAAGAAGCAGAAGAAGGAGAAGGAGAAGGTGAAGTCAGGAGGGTGAATCAGAAGAAGCAGAATAAGGAGAAGGAGAAGGTGAAGTCTGGAGGGTGAATCAGAAGAAGCAGAAGAAGGAGAAGGAGAAGGTGAAGACTGGAGGGTGAATCGGAAGAAGTAGAAGAAGGAGAAGGAGAAGGTGAAGTCAGGAGGGTGAAGCAGAAGAAGCAGAAGAAGGAGAAGGAGAAGGGGAAGTCTGGAGGGTGAATCAGAAGAAGCAGAAGAAGGAGAAGGAGAAGGTGAAGTTTGGAGGGCGAAGCAGAAGATGCAGAAGAAGGAGAAGGAGAAGGTGAAGTCTGGAGGGTGAAGCAGAAGAAGCAGAAGAAGGAGAAGGAGAAGGTGAAGTCTGGAGGGTGAAGCAGAAGAAGTAGAAGAAGGAGAAGGAGAAGGTGAAGTCAGGAGGGTGAAGCAGAAGAAGCAGAAGAAGGAGAAGGAGAAGGTGAAGTCTGGAGGGTGAAGCAGAAGAAGCAGAAGAAGGAGAAGGAGAAGGTGAAGTCTGGAGGGTGAATCAGAAAAAGCAGAAGAAGGAGAAGGAGAAGGTGAAGTCTGGAGGGTGAATCAGAAGAAGCAGAAGAAGGAGAAGGAGAAGGTGAAGTCTGGAGGGTGAATCAGAAGAAGCAGAAGAAGGAGAAGGAGAAGGTGAAGTCTGGAGAGTGAATCAGAAGAAGCAGAAGAAGGAGAAGGAGAAGGTGAAGTCTGGAGGGTGAATCAGAACAAGTAGAAGAAGGAGAAGGAGAAGGTGAAGTCTGGAGGGTGAATCAGAAGAAGTAGAAGAAGGAGAATTAGAAGGTGGAGTCTGAAGGGTGAATCAGAAAAAGCAGAAGAAGGAGAAGGAGAAGGTGAAGTCTGGAGGGTGAATCAGAAGAAGCAGAAGAAGGAGAAGGAGAAGATGAAGTCTGGAGGGTGAATCAGAAGAAGTAGAAGAAGGAGAAGGAGAAGGTGAAGCCTGGAGGGTGAATCAGAAGAAGCAGAAGAAGGAGGAGGAGAAGGTGAAGTCTGGAGGGTGAATCAGAAGAAGCAGAAGAAGGAGAAGGAGAAGGTGAAGTCTGGAGGGTGAATCAGAAGAAGCAGAAGAAGGAGAAGGAGAAGGTGAAGACTGGAGGTGAATCAGAAGAAGTAGAAGAAGGAGAAGGAGAAGGTGAAGTCTGGAAGGTGAATCAGAAGAAGGAGAAGGAGAAGGCGAAGTCTGGAGTGTGAAACAGAAGAAGCAGAAGAAGTAGAAGGAGAAGGTGAAGTCTGGAGGGTGAATCAGAAGAAGCAGAAGAAGGTGAAGGAGAAGATGAAGTCTGGAGGATGAAACAGAAGAAGTAGAAGAAGGAGAAGGAGAAGGTGAGGTCTGGAGGGTGATTCAGAAGAAGCAGAAGAAGGAGAAGGAGAAGGTGAAGTCTGAAGGGTGAATCAGAAGAAGCAGAAGAAGGAGAAGGAGAAGGTGAAGTCTGGAGGGTGAATCAGAAGAAGCAGAAGAAGGAGAAGAGAAGGTGAAATCTGGAGGGTGAATCAGAAGAAGCAGAAGAAGGAGAAGGAGAAGGTGAAGTCTGGAGGGTGAATCAGAAGAAGTAGAAGAAGGAGAAGGAGAAGGTGAAGTCTGGAGGGTGAATCAGAAGAAGTAGAAGAAGGAGAAGGAGAAGATGAAGTCTGGAGGGTGAATCAGAAGAAGCAGAAGAAGGAGAAGGAGAAGGTGAAGTCTGGAGGGTGAATCAGAAGAAGCAGAAGAAGGAGAAGGAGAAGATGAAGTCTGGAGGGTGAATCAGAAGAAGTAGAAGAAGGAGAAGGATAAGGTGAAGTCTGGAGGGTGGATCAGAAGAAGCAGAAGAAGTAGAAGGAGAAGGTGAAGTCTGGAGGGTGAATCAGAAGAAGCAGAAGAAGGAGAAGGAGAAGGTGAAGTCTGGAGGGTGAATCAGAAGAAGCAGAAGAAGGAGAAGGAGAAGGTGAAGTCTGGAGGGTGAATCAGAAGAAGCAGAAGAAGGAGAAGGAGAAGGTGAAGTCTGGAGGGTGAATCAGAAGAAGCAGAAGAAGGAGAAGGAGAAGGTGAAGACTGGAGGGTGAATCGGAAGAAGTAGAAGAAGGAGAAGGAGAAGGTGAAGTCAGGAGGGTGAAGCAGAAGAAGCAGAAGAAGGAGAAGGAGAAGGGGAAGTCTGGAGGGTGAATCAGAAGAAGCAGAAGAAGGAGAAGGAGAAGGTGAAGTTTGGAGGGCGAAGCAGAAGATGCAGAAGAAGGAGAAGGAGAAGGTGAAGTCTGGAGGGTGAAGCAGAAGAAGCAGAAGAAGGAGAAGGAGAAGGTGAAGTCTGGAGGGTGAAGCAGAAGAAGTAGAAGAAGGAGAAGGAGAAGGTGAAGTCAGGAGGGTGAAGCAGAAGAAGCAGAAGAAGGAGAAGGAGAAGGTGAAGTCTGGAGGGTGAAGCAGAAGAAGCAGAAGAAGGAGAAGGAGAAGGTGAAGTCTGGAGGGTGAATCAGAAAAAGCAGAAGAAGGAGAAGGAGAAGGTGAAGTCTGGAGGGTGAATCAGAAGAAGCAGAAGAAGGAGAAGGAGAAGGTGAAGTCTGGAGGGTGAATCAGAAGAAGCAGAAGAAGGAGAAGGAGAAGGTGAAGTCTGGAGAGTGAATCAGAAGAAGCAGAAGAAGGAGAAGGAGAAGGTGAAGTCTGGAGGGTGAATCAGAACAAGTAGAAGAAGGAGAAGGAGAAGGTGAAGTCTGGAGGGTGAATCAGAAGAAGTAGAAGAAGGAGAATTAGAAGGTGGAGTCTGAAGGGTGAATCAGAAAAAGCAGAAGAAGGAGAAGGAGAAGGTGAAGTCTGGAGGGTGAATCAGAAGAAGCAGAAGAAGGAGAAGGAGAAGATGAAGTCTGGAGGGTGAATCAGAAGAAGTAGAAGAAGGAGAAGGAGAAGGTGAAGCCTGGAGGGTGAATCAGAAGAAGCAGAAGAAGGAGGAGGAGAAGGTGAAGTCTGGAGGGTGAATCAGAAGAAGCAGAAGAAGGAGAAGGAGAAGGTGAAGTCTGGAGGGTGAATCAGAAGAAGCAGAAGAAGGAGAAGGAGAAGGTGAAGACTGGAGGTGAATCAGAAGAAGTAGAAGAAGGAGAAGGAGAAGGTGAAGTCTGGAAGGTGAATCAGAAGAAGGAGAAGGAGAAGGCGAAGTCTGGAGTGTGAAACAGAAGAAGCAGAAGAAGTAGAAGGAGAAGGTGAAGTCTGGAGGGTGAATCAGAAGAAGCAGAAGAAGGTGAAGGAGAAGATGAAGTCTGGAGGATGAAACAGAAGAAGTAGAAGAAGGAGAAGGAGAAGGTGAGGTCTGGAGGGTGATTCAGAAGAAGCAGAAGAAGGAGAAGGAGAAGGTGAAGTCTGAAGGGTGAATCAGAAGAAGCAGAAGAAGGAGAAGGAGAAGGTGAAGTCTGGAGGGTGAATCAGAAGAAGCAGAAGAAGGAGAAGAGAAGGTGAAATCTGGAGGGTGAATCAGAAGAAGCAGAAGAAGGAGAAGGAGAAGGTGAAGTCTGGAGGGTGAATCAGAAGAAGTAGAAGAAGGAGAAGGAGAAGGTGAAGTCTGGAGGGTGAATCAGAAGAAGTAGAAGAAGGAGAAGGAGAAGATGAAGTCTGGAGGGTGAATCAGAAGAAGCAGAAGAAGGAGAAGGAGAAGGTGAAGTCTGGAGGGTGAATCAGAAGAAGCAGAAGAAGGAGAAGGAGAAGATGAAGTCTGGAGGGTGAATCAGAAGAAGTAGAAGAAGGAGAAGGATAAGGTGAAGTCTGGAGGGTGGATCAGAAGAAGCAGAAGAAGTAGAAGGAGAAGGTGAAGTCTGGAGGGTGAATCAGAAGAAGCAGAAGAAGGAGAAGGAGAAGGTGAAGTCTGGAGGGTGAATCAGAAGAAGCAGAAGAAGGAGAAGGAGAAGGTGAAGTCTGGAGGGTGAATCAGAAGAAGCAGAAGAAGGAGAAGGAGAAGGTGAAGTCTGGAGGGTGAATCAGAAGAAGCAGAAGAAGGAGAAGGAGAAGGTGAAGACTGGAGGTGAATCAGAAGAAGTAGAAGAAGGAGAAGGAGAAGGTGAAGTCTGGAAGGTGAATCAGAAGAAGGAGAAGGAGAAGGCGAAGTCTGGAGTGTGAAACAGAAGAAGCAGAAGAAGTAGAAGGAGAAGGTGAAGTCTGGAGGGTGAATCAGAAGAAGCAGAAGAAGGTGAAGGAGAAGATGAAGTCTGGAGGATGAAACAGAAGAAGTAGAAGAAGGAGAAGGAGAAGGTGAGGTCTGGAGGGTGATTCAGAAGAAGCAGAAGAAGGAGAAGGAGAAGGTGAAGTCTGAAGGGTGAATCAGAAGAAGCAGAAGAAGGAGAAGGAGAAGGTGAAGTCTGGAGGGTGAATCAGAAGAAGCAGAAGAAGGAGAAGAGAAGGTGAAATCTGGAGGGTGAATCAGAAGAAGCAGAAGAAGGAGAAGGAGAAGGTGAAGTCTGGAGGGTGAATCAGAAGAAGTAGAAGAAGGAGAAGGAGAAGGTGAAGTCTGGAGGGTGAATCAGAAGAAGTAGAAGAAGGAGAAGGAGAAGATGAAGTCTGGAGGGTGAATCAGAAGAAGCAGAAGAAGGAGAAGGAGAAGGTGAAGTCTGGAGGGTGAATCAGAAGAAGCAGAAGAAGGAGAAGGAGAAGATGAAGTCTGGAGGGTGAATCAGAAGAAGTAGAAGAAGGAGAAGGATAAGGTGAAGTCTGGAGGGTGGATCAGAAGAAGCAGAAGAAGTAGAAGGAGAAGGTGAATTCTGGAGGGTGAATCAGAAGAAGCAGAAGAAGGAGAAGGAGAAGGTGAAGTCTGGAGGGTGAATCAGAAGAAGCAGAAGAAGGAGAAGGAGAAGGTGAAGTCTGGAGGGTGAATCAGAAGAAGCAGAAGAAGGAGAAGGAGAAGGTGAAGTCTGGAGGGTGAATCAGAAGACGTAGAAGAAGGAGAAGGAGAAGGTGAAGTCTGGAGGGTGAAGCAGAAGAAGTAGAAGAAGGAGAAGGAGAAGGTGAAGTCAGGAGGGTGCATCAGAAGAAGTAGAAGAAGGAGAAGGAGAAGGTGAAGTCAGGAGGGTGAATCAGAAGAAGCAGAAGAAGGAGAAGGAGAAGGTGAAGTCTGGAGGGTGAATCAGAAGAATCAGCAGAAGGAGAAGGAAAAGGTGAAGTCTGGAGGGTGAAGCAGAAGAAGCAGAAGAAGGAGAAGGAGAAGTTGAAGACTGGAGGGTGAATCAGAAGAAGAAGAAGAAGGAGAAGGAGAAGGTGAAGTCTGGAGGGTGAATCAGAAGAAGTAGAAGAAGGAGAAGGAGAAGGTGAAGTCTGGAGGGTGAATCAGAAGAAGCAGAAGAAGGAGAAGGAGAAGGTGAACTCTGGAGGGTGAATCAGAAGAAGCAGAAGAAGGTGAAGTAGAAGGTGAAGTCTGGGGGGTGAATCAGAAGAAGCAGAAGAAGGAGAAGGAGAAGGTGAAGTCAGGAGGGTGAATCAGAAGAAGCAGAAGAACTAGAAGGAGAAGGTGAAGTTAGGAGGGTGAATCAGAAGAAGCAGAAGAAGGAGAAGGAGAAGGTGAAGTCAGGGGGGTGAAGCAGAAGAAGTAGAAGAAGGAGAAGGAGATGGTGAAGTCAGGAGGGTGAAGCAGAAGAAGGAGAAGAAGGAGAAGGAGAAGGTGAAGTCTGGAGGGCGCAGCAGAAGAAGCAGAAGAAGGAGAAGGAGAAGGTAAAGTCTGGAGGGTGAAGCAGAAGAAGCAGAAGAAGGAAAAGGAGAAGGTGAAGTCTGGAGGGTGAATCAGAAGAAGTAGAAGAAGGAGAAGGAGAAAGTGAAGTCAGGAGGGTGAAGCAGAAGAAGCAGAAGAAGGAGAAGGAGAAGGTGAAGTCTGGAGGGTGAATCAGAAGAAGCAGAAGAAGGAGAAGGAGAAGGTGAAGTCTGGAGGGTGAATCAGAAGAAGCAGAAGAAGGAGAAGGAGAAGGTGAAGTCTGGAGGGCGAAGCAGAAGAAGCAGAAGAAGGAGAAGGAGAAGGTGAAGTCTGGAGGGTGAAGCAGAAGAAGCAGAAGAAGGAGAAGGAGAAGGTGAAGTCTGGAGGGTGAATCAGAAGAAGTAGAAGAAGGAGAAGGAGAAGGTGAAGTCAGGAGGGTGAAGCAGAAGAAGCAGAAGAAGGAGAAGGAGAAGGTGAAGTCTGGAGGGTGAAGCAGAAGAAGCAGAAGAAGGAGAAGGAGAAGGTGAAGTCTGGAGGGTGAAGCAGAAGAAGCAGAAGAAGGAGAAGGAGAAGGTGAAGTCTGGAGGTTGAATCAGAAGAAGTAGAAGAAGGACATGGAGAAGGTGAAGTCTGGAGGGTGAATCAGAAGAAGCAGAAGAAGTAGAAGGAGAAGGTGAAGTCTGGAGGGTGAATCAGAAGAAGTAGAAGAAGGAGAAGGAGAAGGTGAAGTCTGGAGGGTGAATCAGAAGAAGCAGAAGAAGGAGAAGGAGAAGGTGAAGTCAGGAGGGTGAATCAGAAGAAGCAGAATAAGGAGAAGGAGAAGGTGAAGTCTGGAGGGTGAATCAGAAGAAGCAGAAGAAGGAGAAGGAGAAGGTGAAGACTGGAGGGTGAATCGGAAGAAGTAGAAGAAGGAGAAGGAGAAGGTGAAGTCAGGAGGGTGAAGCAGAAGAAGCAGAAGAAGGAGAAGGAGAAGGGGAAGTCTGGAGGGTGAATCAGAAGAAGCAGAAGAAGGAGAAGGAGAAGGTGAAGTTTGGAGGGCGAAGCAGAAGATGCAGAAGAAGGAGAAGGAGAAGGTGAAGTCTGGAGGGTGAAGCAGAAGAAGCAGAAGAAGGAGAAGGAGAAGGTGAAGTCTGGAGGGTGAAGCAGAAGAAGTAGAAGAAGGAGAAGGAGAAGGTGAAGTCAGGAGGGTGAAGCAGAAGAAGCAGAAGTAGGAGAAGGAGAAGGTGAAGTCTGGAGGGTGAAGCAGAAGAAGCAGAAGAAGGAGAAGGAGAAGGTGAAGTCTGGAGGGTGAATCAGAAAAAGCAGAAGAAGGAGAAGGAGAAGGTGAAGTCTGGAGGGTGAATCAGAAGAAGCAGAAGAAGGAGAAGGAGAAGGTGAAGTCTGGAGGGTGAATCAGAAGAAGCAGAAGAAGGAGAAGGAGAAGGTGAAGTCTGGAGAGTGAATCAGAAGAAGCAGAAGAAGGAGAAGGAGAAGGTGAAGTCTGGAGGGTGAATCAGAACAAGTAGAAGAAGGAGAAGGAGAAGGTGAAGTCTGGAGGGTGAATCAGAAGAAGTAGAAGAAGGAGAATTAGAAGGTGGAGTCTGAAGGGTGAATCAGAAAAAGCAGAAGAAGGAGAAGGAGAAGGTAAAGTCTGGAGGGTGAATCAGAAGAAGCAGAAGAAGGAGAAGGAGAAGATGAAGTCTGGAGGGTGAATCAGAAGAAGTAGAAGAAGGAGAAGGAGAAGGTGAAGCCTGGAGGGTGAATCAGAAGAAGCAGAAGAAGGAGGAGGAGAAGGTGAAGTCTGGAGGGTGAATCAGAAGAAGCAGAAGAAGGAGAAGGAGAAGGTGAAGTCTGGAGGGTGAATCAGAAGAAGCAGAAGAAGGAGAAGGAGAAGGTGAAGACTGGAGGTGAATCAGAAGAAGTAGAAGAAGGAGAAGGAGAAGGTGAAGTCTGGAAGGTGAATCAGAAGAAGGAGAAGGAGAAGGCGAAGTCTGGAGTGTGAAACAGAAGAAGCAGAAGAAGTAGAAGGAGAAGGTGAAGTCTGGAGGGTGAATCAGAAGAAGCAGAAGAAGGTGAAGGAGAAGATGAAGTCTGGAGGATGAAACAGAAGAAGTAGAAGAAGGAGAAGGAGAAGGTGAGGTCTGGAGGGTGATTCAGAAGAAGCAGAAGAAGGAGAAGGAGAAGGTGAAGTCTGAAGGGTGAATCAGAAGAAGCAGAAGAAGGAGAAGGAGAAGGTGAAGTCTGGAGGGTGAATCAGAAGAAGCAGAAGAAGGAGAAGAGAAGGTGAAATCTGGAGGGTGAGTCAGAAGAAGCAGAAGAAGGAGAAGGAGAAGGTGAAGTCTGGAGGGTGAATCAGAAGAAGTAGAAGAAGGAGAAGGAGAAGGTGAAGTCTGGAGGGTGAATCAGAAGAAGTAGAAGAAGGAGAAGGAGAAGATGAAGTCTGGAGGGTGAATCAGAAGAAGCAGAAGAAGGAGAAGGAGAAGGTGAAGTCTGGAGGGTGAATCAGAAGAAGCAGAAGAAGGAGAAGGAGAAGATGAAGTCTGGAGGGTGAATCAGAAGAAGTAGAAGAAGGAGAAGGATAAGGTGAAGTCTGGAGGGTGGATCAGAAGAAGCAGAAGAAGTAGAAGGAGAAGGTGAAGTCTGGAGGGTGAATCAGAAGAAGCAGAAGAAGGAGAAGGAGAAGGTGAAGTCTGGAGGGTGAATCAGAAGAAGCAGAAGAAGGAGAAGGAGAAGGTGAAGTCTGGAGGGTGAATCAGAAGAAGCAGAAGAAGGAGAAGGAGAAGGTGAAGTCTGGAGGGTGAATCAGAAGACGTAGAAGAAGGAGAAGGAGAAGGTGAAGTCTGGAGGGTGAAGCAGAAGAAGTAGAAGAAGGAGAAGGAGAAGGTGAAGTCAGGAGGGTGCATCAGAAGAAGTAGAAGAAGGAGAAGGAGAAGGTGAAGTCAGGAGGGTGAATCAGAAGAAGCAGAAGAAGGAGAAGGAGAAGGTGAAGTCTGGAGGGTGAATCAGAAGAATCAGCAGAAGGAGAAGGAAAAGGTGAAGTCTGGAGGGTGAAGCAGAAGAAGCAGAAGAAGGAGAAGGAGAAGTTGAAGACTGGAGGGTGAATCAGAAGAAGAAGAAGAAGGAGAAGGAGAAGGTGAAGTCTGGAGGGTGAATCAGAAGAAGTAGAAGAAGGAGAAGGAGAAGGTGAAGTCTGGAGGGTGAATCAGAAGAAGCAGAAGAAGGAGAAGGAGAAGGTGAACTCTGGAGGGTGAATCAGAAGAAGCAGAAGAAGGTGAAGGAGAAGGTGAAGTCTGGGGGGTGAATCAGAAGAAGCAGAAGAAGGAGAAGGAGAAGGTGAAGTCAGGAGGGTGAATCAGAAGAAGCAGAAGAACTAGAAGGAGAAGGTGAAGTTAGGAGGGTGAATCAGAAGAAGCAGAAGAAGGAGAAGGAGAAGGTGAAGTCAGGGGGGTGAAGCAGAAGAAGTAGAAGAAGGAGAAGGAGATGGTGAAGTCAGGAGGGTGAAGCAGAAGAAGGAGAAGAAGGAGAAGGAGAAGGTGAAGTCTGGAGGGCGCAGCAGAAGAAGCAGAAGAAGGAGAAGGAGAAGGTAAAGTCTGGAGGGTGAAGCAGAAGAAGCAGAAGAAGGAAAAGGAGAAGGTGAAGTCTGGAGGGTGAATCAGAAGAAGTAGAAGAAGGAGAAGGAGAAAGTGAAGTCAGGAGGGTGAAGCAGAAGAAGCAGAAGAAGGAGAAGGAGAAGGTGAAGTCTGGAGGGTGAATCAGAAGAAGCAGAAGAAGGAGAAGGAGAAGGTGAAGTCTGGAGGGTGAATCAGAAGAAGCAGAAGAAGGAGAAGGAGAAGGTGAAGTCTGGAGGGCGAAGCAGAAGAAGCAGAAGAAGGAGAAGGAGAAGGTGAAGTCTGGAGGGTGAAGCAGAAGAAGCAGAAGAAGGAGAAGGAGAAGGTGAAGTCTGGAGGGTGAATCAGAAGAAGTAGAAGAAGGAGAAGGAGAAGGTGAAGTCAGGAGGGTGAAGCAGAAGAAGCAGAAGAAGGAGAAGGAGAAGGTGAAGTCTGGAGGGTGAAGCAGAAGAAGCAGAAGAAGGAGAAGGAGAAGGTGAAGTCTGGAGGGTGAAGCAGAAGAAGCAGAAGAAGGAGAAGGAGAAGGTGAAGTCTGGAGGTTGAATCAGAAGAAGTAGAAGAAGGACATGGAGAAGGTGAAGTCTGGAGGGTGAATCAGAAGAAGCAGAAGAAGTAGAAGGAGAAGGTGAAGTCTGGAGGGTGAATCAGAAGAAGTAGAAGAAGGAGAAGGAGAAGGTGAAGTCTGGAGGGTGAATCAGAAGAAGCAGAAGAAGGAGAAGGAGAAGGTGAAGTCAGGAGGGTGAATCAGAAGAAGCAGAATAAGGAGAAGGAGAAGGTGAAGTCTGGAGGGTGAATCAGAAGAAGCAGAAGAAGGAGAAGGAGAAGGTGAAGACTGGAGGGTGAATCGGAAGAAGTAGAAGAAGGAGAAGGAGAAGGTGAAGTCAGGAGGGTGAAGCAGAAGAAGCAGAAGAAGGAGAAGGAGAAGGGGAAGTCTGGAGGGTGAATCAGAAGAAGCAGAAGAAGGAGAAGGAGAAGGTGAAGTTTGGAGGGCGAAGCAGAAGATGCAGAAGAAGGAGAAGGAGAAGGTGAAGTCTGGAGGGTGAAGCAGAAGAAGCAGAAGAAGGAGAAGGAGAAGGTGAAGTCTGGAGGGTGAAGCAGAAGAAGTAGAAGAAGGAGAAGGAGAAGGTGAAGTCAGGAGGGTGAAGCAGAAGAAGCAGAAGAAGGAGAAGGAGAAGGTGAAGTCTGGAGGGTGAAGCAGAAGAAGCAGAAGAAGGAGAAGGAGAAGGTGAAGTCTGGAGGGTGAATCAGAAAAAGCAGAAGAAGGAGAAGGAGAAGGTGAAGTCTGGAGGGTGAATCAGAAGAAGCAGAAGAAGGAGAAGGAGAAGGTGAAGTCTGGAGGGTGAATCAGAAGAAGCAGAAGAAGGAGAAGGAGAAGGTGAAGTCTGGAGAGTGAATCAGAAGAAGCAGAAGAAGGAGAAGGAGAAGGTGAAGTCTGGAGGGTGAATCAGAACAAGTAGAAGAAGGAGAAGGAGAAGGTGAAGTCTGGAGGGTGAATCAGAAGAAGTAGAAGAAGGAGAATTAGAAGGTGGAGTCTGAAGGGTGAATCAGAAAAAGCAGAAGAAGGAGAAGGAGAAGGTGAAGTCTGGAGGGTGAATCAGAAGAAGCAGAAGAAGGAGAAGGAGAAGATGAAGTCTGGAGGGTGAATCAGAAGAAGTAGAAGAAGGAGAAGGAGAAGGTGAAGCCTGGAGGGTGAATCAGAAGAAGCAGAAGAAGGAGGAGGAGAAGGTGAAGTCTGGAGGGTGAATCAGAAGAAGCAGAAGAAGGAGAAGGAGAAGGTGAAGTCTGGAGGGTGAATCAGAAGAAGCAGAAGAAGGAGAAGGAGAAGGTGAAGACTGGAGGTGAATCAGAAGAAGTAGAAGAAGGAGAAGGAGAAGGTGAAGTCTGGAAGGTGAATCAGAAGAAGGAGAAGGAGAAGGCGAAGTCTGGAGTGTGAAACAGAAGAAGCAGAAGAAGTAGAAGGAGAAGGTGAAGTCTGGAGGGTGAATCAGAAGAAGCAGAAGAAGGTGAAGGAGAAGATGAAGTCTGGAGGATGAAACAGAAGAAGTAGAAGAAGGAGAAGGAGAAGGTGAGGTCTGGAGGGTGATTCAGAAGAAGCAGAAGAAGGAGAAGGAGAAGGTGAAGTCTGAAGGGTGAATCAGAAGAAGCAGAAGAAGGAGAAGGAGAAGGTGAAGTCTGGAGGGTGAATCAGAAGAAGCAGAAGAAGGAGAAGAGAAGGTGAAATCTGGAGGGTGAGTCAGAAGAAGCAGAAGAAGGAGAAGGAGAAGGTGAAGTCTGGAGGGTGAATCAGAAGAAGTAGAAGAAGGAGAAGGAGAAGGTGAAGTCTGGAGGGTGAATCAGAAGAAGTAGAAGAAGGAGAAGGAGAAGATGAAGTCTGGAGGGTGAATCAGAAGAAGCAGAAGAAGGAGAAGGAGAAGGTGAAGTCTGGAGGGTGAATCAGAAGAAGCAGAAGAAGGAGAAGGAGAAGATGAAGTCTGGAGGGTGAATCAGAAGAAGTAGAAGAAGGAGAAGGATAAGGTGAAGTCTGGAGGGTGGATCAGAAGAAGCAGAAGAAGTAGAAGGAGAAGGTGAAGTCTGGAGGGTGAATCAGAAGAAGCAGAAGAAGGAGAAGGAGAAGGTGAAGTCTGGAGGGTGAATCAGAAGAAGCAGAAGAAGGAGAAGGAGAAGGTGAAGTCTGGAGGGTGAATCAGAAGAAGCAGAAGAAGGAGAAGGAGAAGGTGAAGTCTGGAGGGTGAATCAGAAGACGTAGAAGAAGGAGAAGGAGAAGGTGAAGTCTGGAGGGTGAAGCAGAAGAAGTAGAAGAAGGAGAAGGAGAAGGTGAAGTCAGGAGGGTGCATCAGAAGAAGTAGAAGAAGGAGAAGGAGAAGGTGAAGTCAGGAGGGTGAATCAGAAGAAGCAGAAGAAGGAGAAGGAGAAGGTGAAGTCTGGAGGGTGAATCAGAAGAATCAGCAGAAGGAGAAGGAAAAGGTGAAGTCTGGAGGGTGAAGCAGAAGAAGCAGAAGAAGGAGAAGGAGAAGTTGAAGACTGGAGGGTGAATCAGAAGAAGAAGAAGAAGGAGAAGGAGAAGGTGAAGTCTGGAGGGTGAATCAGAAGAAGTAGAAGAAGGAGAAGGAGAAGGTGAAGTCTGGAGGGTGAATCAGAAGAAGCAGAAGAAGGAGAAGGAGAAGGTGAACTCTGGAGGGTGAATCAGAAGAAGCAGAAGAAGGTGAAGGAGAAGGTGAAGTCTGGGGGGTGAATCAGAAGAAGCAGAAGAAGGAGAAGGAGAAGGTGAAGTCAGGAGGGTGAATCAGAAGAAGCAGAAGAACTCGAAGGAGAAGGTGAAGTTAGGAGGGTGAATCAGAAGAAGCAGAAGAAGGAGAAGGAGAAGGTGAAGTCAGCGGGGTGAAGCAGAAGAAGTAGAAGAAGGAGAAGGAGATGGTGAAGTCAGGAGGGTGAAGCAGAAGAAGGAGGAGAAGGAGAAGGAGAAGGTGAAGTCTGGAGGGCGCAGCAGAAGAAGCAGAAGAAGGAGAAGGAGAAGGTAAAGTCTGGAGGGTGAAGCAGAAGAAGCAGAAGAAGGAAAAGGAGAAGGTGAAGTCTGGAGGGTGAATCAGAAGAAGTAGAAGAAGGAGAAGGAGAAGGTGAAGTCAGGAGGGTGAAGCAGAAGAAGCAGAAGAAGGAGAAGGAGAAGGTGAAGTCTGGAGGGTGAATCAGAAGAAGCAGAAGAAGGAGAAGGAGAAGGTGAAGTCTGGAGGGTGAATCAGAAGAAGCAGAAGAAGGAGAAGGAGAAGGTGAAGTCTGGAGGGCGAAGCAGAAGAAGCAGAAGAAGGAGAAGGAGAAGGTGAAGTCTGGAGGGTGAAGCAGAAGAAGCAGAAGAAGGAGAAGGAGAAGGTGAAGTCTGGAGGGTGAATCAGAAGAAGTAGAAGAAGGAGAAGGAGAAGGTGAAGTCAGGAGGGTGAAGCAGAAGAAGCAGAAGAAGGAGAAGGAGAAGGTGAAGTCTGGAGGGTGAAGCAGAAGAAGCAGAAGAAGGAGAAGGAGAAGGTGAAGTCTGGAGGGTGAAGAAGAAGAAGCAGAAGAAGGAGAAGGAGAAGGTGAAGTCTGGAGGGTGAATCAGAAGAAGTAGAAGAAGGAGATGGAGAAGGTGAAGTCTGGAGGGTGAATCAGAAGAAGTAGAAGAAGGAGAAGGAGAAGGTGAAGTCCGGAGGGTGAATCAGAAGAAGCAGAAGAAGGAGAAGGAGAAGGTGAAGACTGGAGGGTGAATCGGAAGAAGTAGAAGAAGGAGAAGGAGAAGGTGAAGTCTGGAGGGTGAATCAGAAGAAGCAGAAGAAGGAGAAGGAGAAGGTGAAGACTGGAGGGTGAATCGGAAGAAGTAGAAGAAGGAGAAGGAGAAGGTGAAGTCAGCAGGGTGAAGCAGAAGAAGCAGAAGAAGGAGAAGGAGAAGGGGAAGTCTGGAGGGTGAAACAGAAGAAGCAGAAGAAGTAGAAGGAGAAGGTGAAGTCTGGAGGGTGAATCAGAAGAAGCAGAAGAAGGTGAAGGAGAAGATGAAGTCTGGAGGATGAAACAGAAGAAGTAGAAGAAGGAGAAGGAGAAGGTGAGGTCTGGAGGGTGATTCAGAAGAAGCAGAAGAAGGAGAAGGAGAAGGTGAAGTCTGAAGGGTGAATCAGAAGAAGCAGAAGAAGGAGAAGGAGAAGGTGAAGTCTGGAGGGTGAATCAGAAGAAGCAGAAGAAGGAGAAGAGAAGGTGAAATCTGGAGGGTGAGTCAGAAGAAGCAGAAGAAGGAGAAGGAGAAGGTGAAGTCTGGAGGGTGAATCAGAAGAAGTAGAAGAAGGAGAAGGAGAAGGTGAAGTCTGGAGGGTGAATCAGAAGAAGTAGAAGAAGGAGAAGGAGAAGATGAAGTCTGGAGGGTGAATCAGAAGAAGCAGAAGAAGGAGAAGGAGAAGGTGAAGTCTGGAGGGTGAATCAGAAGAAGCAGAAGAAGGAGAAGGAGAAGATGAAGTCTGGAGGGTGAATCAGAAGAAGTAGAAGAAGGAGAAGGATAAGGTGAAGTCTGGAGGGTGGATCAGAAGAAGCAGAAGAAGTAGAAGGAGAAGGTGAAGTCTGGAGGGTGAATCAGAAGAAGCAGAAGAAGGAGAAGGAGAAGGTGAAGTCTGGAGGGTGAATCAGAAGAAGCAGAAGAAGGAGAAGGAGAAGGTGAAGTCTGGAGGGTGAATCAGAAGAAGCAGAAGAAGGAGAAGGAGAAGGTGAAGTCTGGAGGGTGAATCAGAAGACGTAGAAGAAGGAGAAGGAGAAGGTGAAGTCTGGAGGGTGAAGCAGAAGAAGTAGAAGAAGGAGAAGGAGAAGGTGAAGTCAGGAGGGTGCATCAGAAGAAGTAGAAGAAGGAGAAGGAGAAGGTGAAGTCAGGAGGGTGAATCAGAAGAAGCAGAAGAAGGAGAAGGAGAAGGTGAAGTCTGGAGGGTGAATCAGAAGAATCAGCAGAAGGAGAAGGAAAAGGTGAAGTCTGGAGGGTGAAGCAGAAGAAGCAGAAGAAGGAGAAGGAGAAGTTGAAGACTGGAGGGTGAATCAGAAGAAGAAGAAGAAGGAGAAGGAGAAGGTGAAGTCTGGAGGGTGAATCAGAAGAAGTAGAAGAAGGAGAAGGAGAAGGTGAAGTCTGGAGGGTGAATCAGAAGAAGCAGAAGAAGGAGAAGGAGAAGGTGAACTCTGGAGGGTGAATCAGAAGAAGCAGAAGAAGGTGAAGGAGAAGGTGAAGTCTGGGGGGTGAATCAGAAGAAGCAGAAGAAGGAGAAGGAGAAGGTGAAGTCAGGAGGGTGAATCAGAAGAAGCAGAAGAACTCGAAGGAGAAGGTGAAGTTAGGAGGGTGAATCAGAAGAAGCAGAAGAAGGAGAAGGAGAAGGTGAAGTCAGCGGGGTGAAGCAGAAGAAGTAGAAGAAGGAGAAGGAGATGGTGAAGTCAGGAGGGTGAAGCAGAAGAAGGAGGAGAAGGAGAAGGAGAAGGTGAAGTCTGGAGGGCGCAGCAGAAGAAGCAGAAGAAGGAGAAGGAGAAGGTAAAGTCTGGAGGGTGAAGCAGAAGAAGCAGAAGAAGGAAAAGGAGAAGGTGAAGTCTGGAGGGTGAATCAGAAGAAGTAGAAGAAGGAGAAGGAGAAGGTGAAGTCAGGAGGGTGAAGCAGAAGAAGCAGAAGAAGGAGAAGGAGAAGGTGAAGTCTGGAGGGTGAATCAGAAGAAGCAGAAGAAGGAGAAGGAGAAGGTGAAGTCTGGAGGGTGAATCAGAAGAAGCAGAAGAAGGAGAAGGAGAAGGTGAAGTCTGGAGGGCGAAGCAGAAGAAGCAGAAGAAGGAGAAGGAGAAGGTGAAGTCTGGAGGGTGAAGCAGAAGAAGCAGAAGAAGGAGAAGGAGAAGGTGAAGTCTGGAGGGTGAATCAGAAGAAGTAGAAGAAGGAGAAGGAGAAGGTGAAGTCAGGAGGGTGAAGCAGAAGAAGCAGAAGAAGGAGAAGGAGAAGGTGAAGTCTGGAGGGTGAAGCAGAAGAAGCAGAAGAAGGAGAAGGAGAAGGTGAAGTCTGGAGGGTGAAGCAGAAGAAGCAGAAGAAGGAGAAGGAGAAGGTGAAGTCTGGAGGGTGAATCAGAAGAAGTAGAAGAAGGAGATGGAGAAGGTGAAGTCTGGAGGGTGAATCAGAAGAAGTAGAAGAAGGAGAAGGAGAAGGTGAAGTCCGGAGGGTGAATCAGAAGAAGCAGAAGAAGGAGAAGGAGAAGGTGAAGACTGGAGGGTGAATCGGAAGAAGTAGAAGAAGGAGAAGGAGAAGGTGAAGTCTGGAGGGTGAATCAGAAGAAGCAGAAGAAGGAGAAGGAGAAGGTGAAGACTGGAGGGTGAATCGGAAGAAGTAGAAGAAGGAGAAGGAGAAGGTGAAGTCAGCAGGGTGAAGCAGAAGAAGCAGAAGAAGGAGAAGGAGAAGGGGAAGTCTGGAGGGTGAATCAGAAGAAGCAGAAGAAGGAGAAGGAGAAGGTGAAGTCTGGAGGGCGAAGCAGAAGATGCAGAAGAAGGAGAAGGAGAAGGTGAAGTCTGGAGGGTGAATCAGAAGAAGCAGAAGAAGGAGAAGGAGAAGGTGAAGTCTGGAGGGTGAAGCAGAAGAAGCAGAAGAAGGAGAAGGAGAAGGTGAAGTATGGAGGGTGAATCAGAAGAAGTAGAAGAAGGAGAAGGAGAAGGTGAAGTCTGGAGGGTGAAGCAGAAGAAGTAGAAGAAGGAGAAGGAGAAGGTGAAGTCAGGAGGGTGAATCAGAAGAAGTAGAAGAAGGAGAAGGAGAAGGTGAAGTCAGGAGGGTGAATCAGAAGAAGAAGAAGAAGGAGAAGGAGAAGGTGAAGTCTGGATGGTGAATCAGAAGAATCAGCAGAAGGAGAAGGAAAAGGTGAAGTCTGGAGGGTGAATCAGAAGAAGCAGAAGAAAGAGAAGGAGAAGGTGAAGTCTGGAGGGTGAAGCAGAAGAAGTAGAAGAAGGAGAAGGAGAAGGTGAAGACTGGAGGGTGAATCAGAAGAAGTAGAAGAAGGAGAAGGTGAAGTCTGGAGGGTGAATCAGAAGAAGTAGAAGAAGGAGAAGGAGAAGGTGACGTCTGGAGGGTGAATCAGAAGAAGCAGAAGAAGGAGAAGGAGAAGGTGAAATCTGGAGGGTGAATCAGAAGAAGCAGAAGAAGGTGAAGGAGAAGATGAAGTCTGGAGGGTGAATCAGAAGAAGAAGCAGAAGGAGAAGGAGAAGGTGAGGTCTGTTGGGTGAATCAGAAGAAGCAGAAGAAGGAGAAGGAGAAGGTGAAGTCTGGAGGGTGAATCAGAAGAAGCAGAAGAAGGAGAAGGAGAAGGTGAAGTCTGGAGGGTGAATCAGAAGAAGCAGAAGAAGGAGAAGGAGAAGGTGAAGTCAGGAGGGTGAATCAGAAGAAGCAGAAGAAGGAGAAGGAGAAGGTGAAGTTAGGAGGGTGAATCAGAAGAAGCAGAAGAAGGAGAAGGAGAAGGTGAAGTCAGGGGAGTGAAGCAGTAGAAGTAGAAGAAGGAGAAGGAGATGGTGAAGTCAGGAGGGTGAAGCAGAAGAAGCAGAAGAAGGAGAAGGAGAAGGTGAAGTCTGGAGGGCGCAGCAGAAGAAGCAGAAGAAGGAGAAGAAGAAGGTAAAGTCTGGAGGGTGAAGCAGAAGAAGCAGAAGAAGGAGAAGGAGAAGGTGAAGTCTGGAGGGTGAATCAGAAGAAGTAGAAGAAGGAGAAGGAGAAGGTGAAGTCAGGAGGGTGAAGCAGAAGAAGCAGAAGAAGGAGAAGGAGAAGGTGAAGTCTGGAGGGTGAATCAGAAGAAGCAGAAGAAGGAGAAGGAGAAGGTGAAGTCTGGAGGGCGAAGCAGAAGAAGGAGAAG
Source organism: Somniosus microcephalus (assembly GCF_052327205.1). Lineage (NCBI taxonomy): Eukaryota > Metazoa > Chordata > Chondrichthyes > Squaliformes > Somniosidae > Somniosus > Somniosus microcephalus. Next base: position 294,585 of record NW_028225376.1, read on the forward strand.
GAGAAGGGGAAGTCTGGAGGGTGAAGTAGAAGAAGCAGAAGAAGGAGAAGGAGAAGGTGAAGTCTGGAGGGTGAATCAGAAGAAGTAGAAGAAGGAGAAGGAGAAGGTGAAGTCAGGAGGGTGAAGCAGAAGAAGCAGAAGAAGGAGAAGGAGAAGGTGAAGTCTGGAGGGTGAAGCAGAAGAAGCAGAAGAAGGAGAAGGAGAAGGTGAAGTCTGGATGGTGAAGCAGAAGAAGCAGAAGAAGGAGAAGGTGAAGGTGAAGTCTGGAGGGTGAATCAGAAGAAGTAGAAGAAGGAGAAGGAGAAGGTGAAGTCTGGAGGGTGAATCAGAAGAAGCAGAAGAAGTAGAAGGAGAAGGTGAAGTCTGGAGGGTGAATCAGAAGAAGTAGAAGAAGGAGAAGGAGAAGGTGAAGCCTGGAGGGTGAATCAGAAGAAGCAGAAGAAGGAGAAGGAGAAGGTGAAGTCAGGAGGGTGAATCAGAAGAAGCAGAAGAAGGAGAAGGAGAAGGTGAAGTCTGGAGGGTGAATCAGAAGAAGCAGAAGAAGGAGAAGGAGAAGGTGAAGTCTGGAGGGTGAATCAGAAGAAGTAGAAGAAGGAGAAGGAGAAGTGAAGTCAGGAGGGTGAAGCAGAAGAAGCAGAAGAAGGAGAAGGAGAAGCTGAAGTCAGGAGGGTGAATCAGAAGAAGCAGAAGAAGGAGAAGGAGAAGGTGAAGTCAGGAGGGTGAATCAGAAGAAGCAGAATCAGGAGAAGGAGAAGGAGAAGTCTGGAGGGTGAATCAGAAGAAGCAGAAGAAGGAGAAGGAGAAGGTGAAGTCTGGATGGTGAATCAGAAGAAGTAGAAGAAGGAGAAGGAGAAGGTGAAGTCTGGAGGGTGAAGCAGAAGAAGTAGAAGAAGGAAAAGGAGAAGGTGAAGTCAGGAGGGTGAATCAGAAGAAGTAGAAGAAGGAGAAGGAGAAGGTGAAGTCAGGAGGGTGAATCAGAAGAAGTAGAAGAAGGAGAAGGAGAAGGTGAAGTCTGGAGGGTGAATCAGAAGAAGTAGAAGAAGGAGAAGGAGAAGGTGAAGTCTGGAGGGTGAATCAGAAGAAGTAGAAGAAGGAGAAGGAGAAGGTGAAGTCTGGAGGGTGAATCAGAAGAAGCAGAAGAAGGAGAAGGAGAAGGTGAAGTCTGGAGGGAGAAGCAGAAGAAGTAGAAGAAGGAGAAGGAGAAGGTGAAGTCAGGAGGGTGAAGCAGAAGAAGCAGAAGAAGGAGAAGGAGAAGGTGAAGTCAGGAGCGTGAATCAGAAGAAGTAGAAGAAGGAGAAGGAGAAGGTGAAGTCTGGAGGTTGAATCAGAAGAAGTAGAAGAAGGAGAAGGAGAAGGTGAAGTCTGGAGGGTGAATCAGAAGAAGTAGAAGAAGGAGAAGGAGAAGGTGAAGTCTGGAGGGTGAATCAGAAGAAGCAGAAGAAGGAGAAGGAGAAGGTGAAGTCTGGAGGGAGAAGCAGAAGAAGTAGAAGAAGGAGAAGGAGAAGGTGAAGTCTGGAGGGTGAATCAGAAGAAGCAGAAGAAGGAGAAGGAGAAGGTGAAGTCTGGAGGGTGAATCAGAAGAAGTAGAAGAAGGAGAAGGAGAAGGTGTAGTCTGGAGGGTGAATCAGAAGAAGTTGACGAAGGAGAAGGAGAAGGTGAAGTCTGGAGGGTGAATCAGAAGAAGCAGAAGAAGGAGAAGGAGAAGGTGAAGTCTTGAGGGTGAATCAGAAGAAGGAGAAGAAGGAGAAGGAGAAGGTGAAGTCTGGAGGGTGAATCAGAAGAAGCAGAAGAAGGAGAAGGAGAAGGTGAAGTCTGGAGGGTGAATCAGAAGAAGCAAAAGAAGGAGAAGGAGGAGGTGAAGTCTGCAGGGTGAATCAGAAGAAGCAGAAGAAGGAGAAGGAGAAGGTGAAGTCTGGAGGGTGAATCAGAAGAGGCAGAAGAAGTAGAAGGAGAAGGTGAAGTCTGGAGGGTGAATCAGAAGAAGTAGAAGAAGGAGAAGGAGAAGGTGAAGTCTGGAGGGTGAATCAGAAGAAGCAGAAGAAGGAGAAGGAGAAGGTGAAGTCAGGAGGGTGAATCAGAAGAAGCAGAAGAAGGAGAAGGAGAAGGTGAAGTCTGGAGGGTGAATCAGAAGAAGCAGAAGAAGGAGAAGGAGAAGGTGAAGACTGGAGGGTGAATCAGAAGAAGTAGAAGAAGGAGAAGGAGAAGGTGAAGTCTGGAGGGTGAATCAGAAGAAGGAGAAGGAGAAGGCGAAGTCTGGAGTGTGAAACAGAAGAAGCAGAAGAAGGAGAAGGAGAAGGTGAAGTCTGGAGGGTGAATCAGAAGAAGCAGAAGAAAGAGAAGGAGAAGGTGAAGTCTGGAGGGTGAAGCAGAAGAAGTAGAAGAAGGAGAAGGAGAAGGTGAAGACTGGAGGGTGAATCAGAAGAAGTAGAAGAAGGAGAAGGTGAAGTCTGGAGGGTGAATCAGAAGAAGTAGAAGAAGGAGAAGGAGAAGGTGACGTCTGGAGGGTGAATCAGAAGAAGCAGAAGAAGGAGAAGGAGAAGGTGAAATCTGGAGGGTGAATCAGAAGAAGCAGAAGAAGGTGAAGGAGAAGATGAAGTCTGGAGGGTGAATCAGAAGAAGAAGAAGAAGGAGAAGGAGAAGGTGAGGTCTGTTGGGTGAATCAGAAGAAGCAGAAGAAGGAGAAGGAGAAGGTGAAGTCTGGAGGGTGAATCAGAAGAAGCAGAAGAAGGAGAAGGAGAAGGTGAAGTCTGGAGGGTGAATCAGAAGAAGCAGAAGAAGGAGAAGGAGAAGGTGAAGTCAGGAGGGTGAATCAGAAGAAGCAGAAGAAGGAGAAGGAGAAGGTGAAGTTAGGAGGGTGAATCAGAAGAAGCAGAAGAAGGAGAAGGAGAAGGTGAAGTCAGGGGAGTGAAGCAGTAGAAGTAGAAGAAGGAGAAGGAGATGGTGAAGTCAGGAGGGTGAAGCAGAAGAAGCAGAAGAAGGAGAAGGAGAAGGTGAAGTCTGGAGGGCGCAGCAGAAGAAGCAGAAGAAGGAGAAGAAGAAGGTAAAGTCTGGAGGGTGAAGCAGAAGAAGCAGAAGAAGGAGAAGGAGAAGGTGAAGTCTGGAGGGTGAATCAGAAGAAGTAGAAGAAGGAGAAGGAGAAGGTGAAGTCAGGAGGGTGAAGCAGAAGAAGCAGAAGAAGGAGAAGGAGAAGGTGAAGTCTGGAGGGTGAATCAGAAGAAGCAGAAGAAGGTGAAGGAGAAGGTGAAGTCTGGAGGGCGAAGCAGAAGAAGGAGAAGGAGAAGGGGAAGTCTGGAGGGTGAAGTAGAAGAAGCAGAAGAAGGAGAAGGAGAAGGTGAAGTCTGGAGGGTGAATCAGAAGAAGTAGAAGAAGGAGAAGGAGAAGGTGAAGTCAGGAGGGTGAAGCAGAAGAAGCAGAAGAAGGAGAAGGAGAAGGTGAAGTCTGGAGGGTGAAGCAGAAGAAGCAGAAGAAGGAGAAGGAGAAGGTGAAGTCTGGATGGTGAAGCAGAAGAAGCAGAAGAAGGAGAAGGTGAAGGTGAAGTCTGGAGGGTGAATCAGAAGAAGTAGAAGAAGGAGAAGGAGAAGGTGAAGTCTGGAGGGTGAATCAGAAGAAGCAGAAGAAGTAGAAGGAGAAGGTGAAGTCTGGAGGGTGAATCAGAAGAAGTAGAAGAAGGAGAAGGAGAAGGTGAAGCCTGGAGGGTGAATCAGAAGAAGCAGAAGAAGGAGAAGGAGAAGGTGAAGTCAGGAGGGTGAATCAGAAGAAGCAGAAGAAGGAGAAGGAGAAGGTGAAGTCTGGAGGGTGAATCAGAAGAAGCAGAAGAAGGAGAAGGAGAAGGTGAAGCCTGGAGGGTGAATCAGAAGAAGTAGAAGAAGGAGAAGGAGAAGTGAAGTCAGGAGGGTGAAGCAGAAGAAGCAGAAGAAGGAGAAGGAGAAGCTGAAGTCAGGAGGGTGAATCAGAAGAAGCAGAAGAAGGAGAAGGAGAAGGTGAAGTCAGGAGGGTGAATCAGAAGAAGCAGAATCAGGAGAAGGAGAAGGAGAAGTCTGGAGGGTGAATCAGAAGAAGCAGAAGAAGGAGAAGGAGAAGGTGAAGTCTGGATGGTGAATCAGAAGAAGTAGAAGAAGGAGAAGGAGAAGGTGAAGTCTGGAGGGTGAATCAGAAGAAGTAGAAGAAGGAGAAGGAGAAGGTGAAGTCTGGAGGGTGAATCAGAAGAAGCAGAAGAAGGAGAAGGAGAAGGTGAAGTCTGGAGGGAGAAGCAGAAGAAGTAGAAGAAGGAGAAGGAGAAGGTGAAGTCAGGAGGGTGAAGCAGAAGAAGCAGAAGAAGGAGAAGGAGAAGGTGAAGTCAGGAGGGTGAATCAGAAGAAGTAGAAGAAGGAGAAGGAGAAGGTGAAGTCTGGAGGTTGAATCAGAAGAAGTAGAAGAAGGAGAAGGAGAAGATGAAGTCTGGAGGGTGAATCAGAAGAAGTAGAAGAAGGAGAAGGAGAAGGTGAAGTCTGGAGGGTGAATCAGAAGAAGCAGAAGAAGGAGAAGGAGAAGGTGAAGTCTGGAGGGAGAAGCAGAAGAAGTAGAAGAAGGAGAAGGAGAAGGTGAAGTCTGGAGGGTGAATCAGAAGAAGCAGAAGAAGGAGAAGGAGAAGGTGAAGTCTGGAGGGTGAATCAGAAGAAGTAGAAGAAGGAGAAGGAGAAGGTGTAGTCTGGAGGGTGAATCAGAAGAAGTTGACGAAGGAGAAGGAGAAGGTGAAGTCTGGAGGGTGAATCAGAAGAAGCAGAAGAAGGAGAAGGAGAAGGTGAAGTCTTGAGGGTGAATCAGAAGAAGGAGAAGAAGGAGAAGGAGAAGGTGAAGTCTGGAGGGTGAATCAGAAGAAGCAGAAGAAGGAGAAGGAGAAGGTGAAGTCTGGAGGGTGAATCAGAAGAAGCAAAAGAAGGAGAAGGAGGAGGTGAAGTCTGCAGGGTGAATCAGAAGAAGCAGAAGAAGGAGAAGGAGAAGGTGAAGTCTGGAGGGTGAATCAGAAGAGGCAGAAGAAGTAGAAGGAGAAGGTGAAGTCTGGAGGGTGAATCAGAAGAAGTAGAAGAAGGAGAAGGAGAAGGTGAAGTCTGGAGGGTGAATCAGAAGAAGCAGAAGAAGGAGAAGGAGAAGGTGAAGTCAGGAGGGTGAATCAGAAGAAGCAGAAGAAGGAGAAGGAGAAGGTGAAGTCTGGAGGGTGAATCAGAAGAAGCAGAAGAAGGAGAAGGAGAAGGTGAAGACTGGAGGGTGAATCAGAAGAAGTAGAAGAAGGAGAAGGAGAAGGTGAAGTCTGGAGGGTGAATCAGAAGAAGGAGAAGGAGAAGGCGAAGTCTGGAGTGTGAAACAGAAGAAGCAGAAGAAGGAGAAGGAGAAGGTGAAGTCTGGAGGGTGAATCAGAAGAAGCAGAAGAAGGAGAAGGAGAAGATGAAGTCTGGAGGGTAAAACAGAAGAAGTAGAAGAAGGAGAAGGAGAAGGTGAGGTCTGGAGGGTGAATCAGAAGAAGCAGAAGAAGGAGAAGGAGAAGGTGAAGTCTGAAGGGTGAATCAGAAGAAGCAGAAGAAGGAGAAGGAGAAGGTGAAGTCTGGAGGGTGAATCAGAAGAAGCAGAAGAAGGAGAAGGAGAAGGTGAAATCTGGAGGGTGAATCAGAAGAAGCAGAAGAAGGAGAAGGAGAAGGTGAAGTCTGGAGGGTGAATCAGAAGAAGTAGAAGAAGGAGAAGGAGAAGGTGAAGTCTGGAGGGTGAATCAGAAGAAGTAGAAGAAGGAGAAGGAGAAGGTGAAGTCAGGAGGGTGAAGCAGAAGAAGCAGAAGAAGGAGAAGGAGAAGGTGAAGTCAGGAGGGTGAATCAGAAGAAGTAGAAGAAGGAGAAGGAGAAGGTGAAGTCTGGAGGGTGAATCAGAAGAAGTAGAAGAAGGAGAAGGAGAAGGTGAAGTCTGGAGGGTGAATGAGAAGAAGTAGAAGAAGGAGAAGGAGAAGGTGAAGTCTGGAGGGAGAAGCAGAAGAAGTAGAAGAAGGAGAAGGAGAAGGTGAAGTCTTGAGGGTGAATCAGAAGAAGTAGAAGAAGGAGCAGGAGAAGGTGAAGTCTGGAGGGTGAATCAGAAGAAGTAGAAGAAGGAGAAGGAGAAGGTGAAGTCTGGAGGGTGAATCAGAAGAAGCAGAAGAAGGAGAAGGAGAAGGTGAAGTCTGGAGGGTGAATCAGAAGAGTAGAAGAAGGAGAAGGAGAAGGTGTAGTCTGGAGGGTGAATCAGAAGAAGTTGACGAATGAGAAGGAGAAGGTGAAGTCTGGAGGGTGAATCAGAAGAAGCAGAAGAAGGAGAAGGAGAAGGTGAAGTCTGGAGGGTGAATCAGAAGAAGTAGAAGAAGGAGAGGGAGAAGGTGAAGTCTGGAGGGTGAATCAGAAGAAGCAGAAGAAGGAGAAGGAGAAGGTGAAGTCTGGAGGGTGAATCAGAAGAAGCAGAAGAAGGAGAAGGAGGAGGTGAAGTCTGGAGGGTGAATCAGAAGAAGCAGAAGAAGGAGAAGGAGAAGGTGAAGTCTGGAGGGTGAATCAGAAGAAGCAGAAGAAGTAGAAGGAGAAGGTGAAGTCTGGAGGGTGAATCAGAAGAAGTAGAAGAAGGAGAAGGAGAAGGTGAAGTCTGGAGGGTGAATCACAAGAAGCAGAAGAAGGAGAAGGAGAAGGTGAAGTCAGGAGGGTGAATCAGAAGAAGCAGAAGAAGGAGAAGGAGAAGGTGAAGTCTGGAGGGTGAATCAGAAGAAGCAGAAGAAGGAGAAGGAGAAGGTGACGACTGGAGGGTGAATCAGAGAAAGTAGAAGAAGGAGAAGGAGAAGGTGAAGTCTGGAGGGTGAATCAGAAGAAGGAGAAGGAGAAGGCGAAGTCTGGAGTGTGAAACAGAAGAAGCAGAAGAAGGAGAAGGAGAAGGTGAAGTCTGGAGGGTGAATCAGAAGAAGCAGAAGAAGGAGAAGGAGAAGATGAAGTCTGGAGGGTGAAACAGAAGAAGTAGAAGAAGGAGAAGGAGAAGGTGAGGTCTGGAGGGTGAATCAGAAGAAGCAGAACAAGGAGAAGGAGAAGGTGAAGTCTGGAGTGTGGATCAGAAGAAGCAGAAGAAGTAGAAGGAGAAGGTGAAGTCTGGAGGGTGAATCAGAAGAAGCAGAAGAAGGAGAAGGAGAAGGTGAGGTCTGGAGGGTGAATCAGAAGAAGCAGAAGAAGGAGAAGGAGAAGGTGAAGTCTGAAGGGTGAATCAGAAGAAGCAGAAGAAGGAGAAGGAGAAGGTGAAGTCTGGAGGGTGAATCAGAAGAAGCAGAAGAAGGAGAAGGAGAAGGTGAAATCTGGAGGGTGAATCAGAAGAAGCAGAAGAAGGAGAAGGAGAAGGTGAAGTCTGGAGGGTGAATCAGAAGAAGTAGAAGAAGGAGAAGGAGAAGGTGAAGTCTGGAGGGTTAATCAGAAGAAGTAGAAGAAGGAGAAGGAGAAGATGAAGTCTGGAGGGAGAATCAGAAGAAGTTGACGAAGGAGAAGGAGAAGGTGAAGTCTGGAGGGTGAATCAGAAGAAGCAGAAGAAGGAGAAGGAGAAGGTGAAGTCTGGAGGGTGAATCAGAAGAAGTAGAAGAAGGAGAGGGAGAAGGTGAAGTCTGGAGGGTGAATCAGAAGAAGCAGAAGAAGGAGAAGGAGAAGGTGAAGTCTGGAGGGAGAATCAGAAGAAGCAGAAGAAGGAGAAGGAGGAGGTGAAGTCTGGAGGGTGAATCAGAAGAAGCAGAAGAAGGAGAAGGAGAAGGTGAAGTCTGGAGGGTGTATCAGAAGAAGCAGAACAAGTAGAAGGAGAAGGTGAAGTCTGGAGGGTGAATCAGAAGAAGTAGAAGAAGGAGAAGGAGAAGGTGAAGTCTGGAGGGTGAATCAGAAGAAGCAGAAGAAGGAGAAGGAGAAGGTGAAGTCAGGAGGGTGAATCAGAAGAAGCAGAAGAAGGAGAAGGAGAAGGTGAAGTCTGGAGGGTGAATCAGAAGAAGCAGAAGAAGGAGAAGGAGAAGGTGAAGACTGGAGGTGAATCAGAAGAAGTAGAAGAAGGAGAAGGAGAAGGTGAAGTCTGGAGGGTGAATCAGAAGAAGGAGAAGGAGAAGGCGAAGTCTGGAGGGTGTATCAGAAGAAGCAGAACAAGTAGAAGGAGAAGGTTAAGTCTGGAGGGTGAATCAGAAGAAGCAGAAGAAGGAGAAGGAGAAGGTGAAGTCAGGAGGGTGAATCAGAAGAAGCAGAAGAAGGAGAAGGAGAAGATGAAGTCTGGAGGGTGAATCAGAAGAAGCAGAAGAAGGAGAAGGAGAAGGTGAAGTCTGGAGGGTGAATCAGAAGAAGCAGAAGAAGGAGAAGGAGAAGGTGACGACTGGAGGGTGAATCAGAAGAAGTAGAAGAAGGAGAAGGAGAAGGTGAAGTCTGGAGGGTGAATCAGAAGAAGGAGAAGGAGAAGGCGAAGTCTGGAGTGTGAAACAGAAGAAGCAGAAGAAGGAGAAGGAGAAGGTGAAGTCTGGAGGGTGAATCAGAAGAAGCAGAAGAAGGAGATGGAGAAGATGAAGTCTGGAGGGTGAAACAGAAGAAGTAGAAGAAGGAGAAGGAGAAGGTGAAGTCTGAAGGGTGAATCAGAAGAAGCAGAAAAAGGAGAAGGAGAAGGTGAAGTCTGGAGGGTGAATCAGAAGAAGCAGAAGAAGGAGAAGGAGAAGGTGAAATCTGGAGGGTGAATCAGAAGAAGCAGAAGAAGGAGAAGGAGAAGGTGAAGTCTGGAGGGTGAATCAGAAGAAGTAGAAGAAGGAGAAGGAGAAGGTGAAGTCTGGAGGGTGAATCAGAAGAAGTAGAAGAAGGAGAAGGAGAAGATGAAGTCTGGAGGGTGAATCAGAAGAAGCAGAAGAAGGAAAAGGAGAAGGTGAAGTCTGGAGGGTGAATCAGAAGAAGCAGAAGATGGAGAAGGAGAAGATGAAGTCTGGAGGGTGAATCAGAAGAAGTAGAAGAAGGAGAAGGAGAAGGTGAAGTCTGGAGTGTGGATCAGAAGAAGCAGAAGAAGTAGAAGGAGAAGGTGAAGTCTGGAGGGTGAATCAGAAGAAGCAGAAGAAGGAGAAGGAGAAGGTGAGGTCTGGAGGGTGAATCAGAAGAAGCAGAAGAAGGAGAAGGAGAAGGTGAAGTCTGGAGTGTGAAACAGAAGAAGCAGAAGAAGGAGAAGGAGAAGGTGAAGTCTGGAGGGTGAATCAGAAGAAGCAGAAGAAGGAGAAGGAGAAGATGAAGTCTGGAGGGTGAAACAGAAGAAGTAGAAGAAGGAGAAGGAGAAGGTGAGGTCTGGAGGGTGAATCAGAAGAAGCAGAAGAAGGAGAAGGAGAAGGTGAAGTCTGGAGTGTGGATCAGAAGAAGCAGAAGAAGTAGAAGGAGAAGGTGAAGTCTGGAGGGTGAATCAGAAGAAGCAGAAGAAGGAGAAGGAGAAGGTGAGGTCTGGAGGGTGAATCAGAAGAAGCAGAAGAAGGAGAAGGAGAAGGTGAAGTCTGAAGGGTGAATCAGAAGAAGCAGAAGAAGGAGAAGGAGAAGGTGAAGTCTGGAGGGTGAATCAGAAGAAGCAGAAGAAGGAGAAGGAGAAGGTGAAATCTGGAGGGTGAATCAGAAGAAGCAGAAGAAGGAGAAGGAGAAGGTGAAGTCTGGAGGGTGAATCAGAAGAAGTAGAAGAAGGAGAAGGAGAAGGTGAAGTCTGGAGGGTTAATCAGAAGAAGTAGAAGAAGGAGAAGGAGAAGATGAAGTCTGGAGGGAGAATCAGAAGAAGTTGACGAAGGAGAAGGAGAAGGTGAAGTCTGGAGGGTGAATCAGAAGAAGCAGAAGAAGGAGAAGGAGAAGGTGAAGTCTGGAGGGTGAATCAGAAGAAGTAGAAGAAGGAGAGGGAGAAGGTGAAGTCTGGAGGGTGAATCAGAAGAAGCAGAAGAAGGAGAAGGAGAAGGTGAAGTCTGGAGGGAGAATCAGAAGAAGCAGAAGAAGGAGAAGGAGGAGGTGAAGTCTGGAGGGTGAATCAGAAGAAGCAGAAGAAGGAGAAGGAGAAGGTGAAGTCTGGAGGGTGTATCAGAAGAAGCAGAACAAGTAGAAGGAGAAGGTGAAGTCTGGAGGGTGAATCAGAAGAAGTAGAAGAAGGAGAAGGAGAAGGTGAAGTCTGGAGGGTGAATCAGAAGAAGCAGAAGAAGGAGAAGGAGAAGGTGAAGTCAGGAGGGTGAATCAGAAGAAGCAGAAGAAGGAGAAGGAGAAGGTGAAGTCTGGAGGGTGAATCAGAAGAAGCAGAAGAAGGAGAAGGAGAAGGTGAAGACTGGAGGTGAATCAGAAGAAGTAGAAGAAGGAGAAGGAGAAGGTGAAGTCTGGAGGGTGAATCAGAAGAAGGAGAAGGAGAAGGCGAAGTCTGGAGGGTGTATCAGAAGAAGCAGAACAAGTAGAAGGAGAAGGTGAAGTCTGGAGGGTGAATCAGAAGAAGCAGAAGAAGGAGAAGGAGAAGGTGAAGTCAGGAGGGTGAATCAGAAGAAGCAGAAGAAGGAGAAGGAGAAGATGAAGTCTGGAGGGTGAATCAGAAGAAGCAGAAGAAGGAGAAGGAGAAGGTGAAGTCTGGAGGGTGAATCAGAAGAAGCAGAAGAAGGAGAAGGAGAAGGTGACGACTGGAGGGTGAATCAGAAGAAGTAGAAGAAGGAGAAGGAGAAGGTGAAGTCTGGAGGGTGAATCAGAAGAAGGAGAAGGAGAAGGCGAAGTCTGGAGTGTGAAACAGAAGAAGCAGAAGAAGGAGAAGGAGAAGGTGAAGTCTGGAGGGTGAATCAGAAGAAGCAGAAGAAGGAGATGGAGAAGATGAAGTCTGGAGGGTGAAACAGAAGAAGTAGAAGAAGGAGAAGGAGAAGGTGAAGTCTGAAGGGTGAATCAGAAGAAGCAGAAAAAGGAGAAGGAGAAGGTGAAGTCTGGAGGGTGAATCAGAAGAAGCAGAAGAAGGAGAAGGAGAAGGTGAAATCTGGAGGGTGAATCAGAAGAAGCAGAAGAAGGAGAAGGAGAAGGTGAAGTCTGGAGGGTGAATCAGAAGAAGTAGAAGAAGGAGAAGGAGAAGGTGAAGTCTGGAGGGTGAATCAGAAGAAGTAGAAGAAGGAGAAGGAGAAGATGAAGTCTGGAGGGTGAATCAGAAGAAGCAGAAGAAGGAAAAGGAGAAGGTGAAGTCTGGAGGGTGAATCAGAAGAAGCAGAAGATGGAGAAGGAGAAGATGAAGTCTGGAGGGTGAATCAGAAGAAGTAGAAGAAGGAGAAGGAGAAGGTGAAGTCTGGAGTGTGGATCAGAAGAAGCAGAAGAAGTAGAAGGAGAAGGTGAAGTCTGGAGGGTGAATCAGAAGAAGCAGAAGAAGGAGAAGGAGAAGGTGAGGTCTGGAGGGTGAATCAGAAGAAGCAGAAGAAGGAGAAGGAGAAGGTGAAGTCTGAAGGGTGAATCAGAAGAAGCAGAAGAAGGAGAAGGAGAAGGTGAAGTCTGGAGGGTGAATCAGAAGAAGCAGAAGAAGGAGAAGGAGAAGGTGAAATCTGGAGGGTGAATCAGAAGAAGCAGAAGAAGGAGAAGGAGAAGGTGAAGTCTGGAGGGTGAATCAGAAGAAGTAGAAGAAGGAGAAGGAGAAGGTGAAGTCTGGAGGGTTAATCAGAAGAAGTAGAAGAAGGAGAAGGAGAAGATGAAGTCTGGAGGGAGAATCAGAAGAAGTTGACGAAGGAGAAGGAGAAGGTGAAGTCTGGAGGGTGAATCAGAAGAAGCAGAAGAAGGAGAAGGAGAAGGTGAAGTCTGGAGGGTGAATCAGAAGAAGTAGAAGAAGGAGAGGGAGAAGGTGAAGTCTGGAGGGTGAATCAGAAGAAGCAGAAGAAGGAGAAGGAGAAGGTGAAGTCTGGAGGGTGAATCAGAAGAAGCAGAAGAAGGAGAAGGAGGAGGTGAAGTCTGGAGGGTGAATCAGAAGAAGCAGAAGAAGGAGAAGGAGAAGGTGAAGTCTGGAGGGTGTATCAGAAGAAGCAGAACAAGTAGAAGGAGAAGGTGAAGTCTGGAGGGTGAATCAGAAGAAGTAGAAGAAGGAGAAGGAGAAGGTGAAGTCTGGAGGGTGAATCAGAAGAAGCAGAAGAAGGAGAAGGAGAAGGTGAAGTCAGGAGGGTGAATCAGAAGAAGCAGAAGAAGGAGAAGGAGAAGGTGAAGTCTGGAGGGTGAATCAGAAGAAGCAGAAGAAGGAGAAGGAGAAGGTGAAGACTGGAGGTGAATCAGAAGAAGTAGAAGAAGGAGAAGGAGAAGGTGAAGTCTGGAGGGTGAATCAGAAGAAGGAGAAGGAGAAGGCGAAGTCTGGAGTGTGAAACAGAAGAAGCAGAAGAAGGAGAAGGAGAAGGTGAAGTCTGGACGGTGAATCAGAAGAAGCAGAAGAAGGAGAAACATAGAAACATAGAGATAGGAACAGGAGTAGGTCATTCGGCCCTTCGAGCCTGCTCCGCCATTCAATGAGATCATGGCTGATCTTCGTCTGAGATCATAGCTGATCTTACCAGTTCAGTACCCCGTCCCCGCCTTTTCTCCGTAACCCTTAATCCCCTTAGCCTTCAGAAATATATCCAATTCTCTCTTGAAAATATTTATTGAATTAGCCTTCACAGCCCTCTGTGGCAGGGAATTCCACAGGCTCACCACTCTTTGAGTGAAGAAATTCTTCCTCATCTCTGTTTTAAATGATTTGCCCGCTATTTTTAGTAGAAGAAGGAGAAGGAGAAGATGAAGTCTGGAGGGTGAAACAGAAGAAGTAGAAGAAGGAGAAGGAGAAGGTGAGGTCTGGAGGGTGAATCAGAAGAAGCAGAAGAAGGAGAAGGAGAAGGTGAAGTCTGAAGGGTGAATCAGAAGAAGCAGAAGAAGGAGAAGGAGAAGGTGAAGTCTGGAGGGTGAATCAGAAGAAGCAGAAGAAGGAGAAGGAGAAGGTGAAATCTGGAGGGTGAATCAGAAGAAGCAGAAGAAGGAGAAGGAGAAGGTGAAGTCTGGAGGGTGAATCAGAAGAAGTAGAAGAAGGAGAAGGAGAAGGTGAAGTCTGGAGGGTGAATCAGAAGAACTAGAAGAAGGAGAAGGAGAAGATGAAGTCTGGAGGGTGAATCAGAAGAAGCAGAAGAAGGAGAAGGAGAAGGTGAAGTCTGGAGGGTGAATCAGAAGAAGCAGAAGAAGGAGAAGGAGAAGATGAAGTCTGGAGGGTGGATCAGAAGAAGCAGAAGAAGTAGAAGGAGAAGGTGAAGTCTGGAGGGTGAATCAGAAGAAGCAGAAGAAGGAGAAGGAGAAGGTGAAGTCTGGAGGGTGAATCAGAAGAAGCAGAATAAGGAGAAGGAGAAGGTGAAGTCTGGAGGGTGAATCAGAAGAAGCAGAAGAAGGAGAAGGAGAAGGTGAAGTCTGGAGTGTGAATCAGAAGAAGTAGAAGAAGGAGAAGGAGAAGGTGAAGTTTGGAGGGTGAAGCAGAAGAAGTGGAAGAAGGAGAAGTAGAAAGTGAAGTCAGGAGGGTGAATCAGAAGAAGTATAAGAAGGAGAAGGAGAAGGTGAAGTCAGGAGGGTGAATCAGAAAAAGCAGAAGAAGGAGAAGGAGAAGGTGAAGTCTGGAGGGTGAATCAGAAGAATCAGCAGAAGGAGAAGGAAAAGGTGAAGTCTGGAGGGTGAATCAGAAGAAGCAGAAGAAAGAGAAGGAGAAGGTGAAGTCTGGAGGGTGAAGCAGAAGAAGTAGAAGAAGGAGAAGGAGAAGTTGAAGACTGGAGGGTGAATCAGAAGAAGTAGAAGAAGGAGAAGGAGAAGGTGAAGTCTGGAGGGTGAATCAGAAGAAGTAGAAGAAGGAGAAGGAGAAGGTGAAGCCTGGAGGGTGAATCAGAAGAAGCAGAAGAAGGAGAAGGAGAAGGTGAACTCTGGAGGGTGAATCAGAAGAAGCAGAAGAAGGTGAAGGAGAAGATGAAGTCTGGAGGGTGAATCAGAAGAACTAGAAGAAGGAGAAGGAGAAGGTGAGGTCTGGAGGGTGAATCAGAAGAAGCAGAAGAAGGAGAAGGAGAAGGTGAAGTCTGGAGGGTGAATCAGAAGAAGCAGAAGAAGGAAAGGAGAAGGTGAAGTCTGGAGGGTGAATCAGAAGAAGCAGAAGAAGGAGAAGGAGAAGGTGAAATCTGGAGGGTGAATCAGAAGAAGCAGAAGAAGGAGAAGGAGAAGGTGAAGTCTGGAGGGTGAATCAGAAGAAGTAGAAGAAGGAGAAGGAGAAGGTGAAGTCTGGAGGGTGAATCAGAAGAAGTAGAAGAAGGAGAAGGAGAAGATGAAGTCTGGAGGGTGAATCAGAAGAAGCAGAAGAAGGAGAAGGAGAAGGTGAAGTCTGGAGGGTGAATCAGAAGAAGCAGAAGAAGGAGAAGGAGAAGATGAAGTCTGGAGGGTGAATCAGAAGAAGTAGAAGAAGGAGAAGGAGAAGGTGAAGTCTGGAGGGTGGATCAGAAGAAGCAGAAGAAGTAGAAGGAGAAGGTGAAGTCTGGAGGGTGAATCAGAAGAAGCAGAAGAAGGAGAAGGAGAAGGTGAAGTCTGGAGGGTGAATCAGAAGAAGCAGAATAAGGAGAAGGAGAAGGTGAAGTCTGGAGGGTGAATCAGAAGAAGCAGAAGAAGGAGAAATTAAAGGTGTAGTCTGGAGGGTGAATCAGAAGACGTAGAAGAAGGAGAAGGAGAAGGTGAAGTCTGGAGGGTGAAGCAGAAGAAGTAGAAGAAGGAGAAGGAGAAGGTGAAGACAGGAGGGTGAATCAGAAGAAGTAGAAGAAGGAGAAGGAGAAGGTGAAGTCAGGAGGGTGAATCAGAAGAAGCAGAAGAAGGAGAAGGAGAAGGTGAAGTCTGGAGGGTGAATCAGAAGAATCAGCAGAAGGAGAAGGAAAAGGTGAAGTCTGGAGGGTGAATCAGAAGAAGCAGAAGAAAGAGAAGGAGAAGGTGAAGTCTGGAGGGTGAAGCAGAAGAAGCAGAAGAAGGAGAAGGAGAAGTTGAAGACTGGAGGGTGAATCAGAAGAAGAAGAAGAAGGAGAAGGAGAAGGTGAAGTCTGGAGGGTGAATTAGAAGAAGTAGAAGAAGGAGAAGGAGAAGGTGAAGTCTGGAGGGTGAATCAGAAGAAGCAGAAGAAGCAGAAGGAGAAGGTGAACTCTGGAGGGTGAATCAGAAGAAGCAGAAGAAGGTGAAGGAGAAGGTGAAGTCTGGAGGGTGAATCAGAAGAAGCAGAAGAAGGAGAAGGAGAAGGTGAAGTCAGGAGGGTGAATCAGAAGAAGCAGAAGAACTAGAAGGAGAAGGTGAAGTTAGGAGGGTGAATCAGAAGAAGCAGAAGAAGGAGAAGGAGAAGGTGAAGTCAGGGGGGTGAAGCAGAAGAAGTAGAAGAAGGAGAAGGAGATGGTGAAGTCAGGAGGGTGAAGCAGAAGAAGGAGAAGAAGGAGAAGGAGAAGGTGAAGTCTGGAGGGCGCAGCAGAAGAAGCAGAAGAAGGAGAAGGAGAAGGTAAAATCTGGAAGGTGAAGCAGAAGAAGCAGAAGAAGGAAAAGGAGAAGGTGAAGTCTGGAGGGTGAATCAGAAGAAGTAGAAGAAGGAGAAGGAGAAGGTGAAGTCAGGAGGGTGAAGCAGAAGAAGCAGAAGAAGGAGAAGGAGAAGGTGAAGTCTGGAGGGTGAATCAGAAGAAGCAGAAGAAGGAGAAGGAGAAGGTGAAGTCTGGAGGGTGAATCAGAAGAAGCAGAAGAAGGAGAAGGAGAAGGTGAAGTCTGGAGGGCGAAGCAGAAGAAGCAGAAGAAGGAGAAGGAGAAGGTGAAGTCTGGAGGGTGAAGCAGAAGAAGCAGAAGAAGGAGAAGTAGAAGGTGAAGTCAGGAGGGTGAAGCAGAAGAAGCAGAAGAAGGAGAAGGAGAAGGTGAAGTCTGGAGGGTGAAGCAGAAGAAGCAGAAGAAGGAGAAGGAGAAGGTGAAGTCTGGAGGGTGAAGCAGAAGAAGCAGAAGAAGGAGAAGGAGAAGGTGAAGTCTGGAGGGTGAATCAGAAGAAGTAGAAGAAGGAGATGGAGAAGGTGAAGTCTGGAGGGTGAATCAGAATAAGCAGAAGAAGTAGAAGGAGAAGGTGAAGTCTGGAGGGTGAATCAGAAGAAGTAGAAGAAGGAGAAGGAGAAGGTGAAGTCTGGAGGGTGAATCAGAAGAAGCAGAAGAAGGAGAAGGAGAAGGTGAAGTCAGGAGGGTGAATCAGAAGAAGCAGAAGAAGGAGAAGGAGAAGGTGAAGTCTGGAGGGTGAATCAGAAGAAGCAGAAGAAGGAGAAGGAGAAGGTGAAGACTGGAGGGTGAATCGGAAGAAGTAGAAGAAGGAGAAGGAGAAGGTGAAGTCAGGAGGGTGAAGCAGAAGAAGCAGAAGAAGGAGAAGGAGAAGGGGAAGTCTGGAGGGTGAATCAGAAGAAGCAGAAGAAGGAGAAGGAGAAGGTGAAGTCTGGAGGGCGAAGCAGAAGATGCAGAAGAAGGAGAAGGAGAAGGTGAAGTCTGGAGGGTGAAGCAGAAGAAGCAGAAGAAGTCGAAGGAGAAGGTGAAGTCTGGAGGGTGAAGCAGAAGAAGTAGAAGAAGGAGAAGGAGAAGGTGAAGTCAGGAGGGTGAAGCAGAAGAAGCAGAAGAAGGAGAAGGAGAAGGTGAAGTCTGGAGGGTGAAGCAGAAGAAGCAGAAGAAGGAGAAGGAGAAGGTGAAGTCTGGAGGGTGAATCAGAAAAAGCAGAAGGAGAAGGAGAAGGTGAAGTCTGGAGGGTGAATCAGAAGAAGCAGAAGAAGGAGAAGGAGAAGGTGAAGTCTGGAGGGTGAATCAGAAGAAGCAGAAGAAGGAGAAGGAGAAGGTGAAGTCTGGAGGGTGAATCAGAAGAAGCAGAAGAAGGAGAAGGAGAAGGTGAAGTCTGGAGGGTGAATCGGAACAAGTAGAAGAAGGAGAAGGAGAAGGTGAAGTCTGGAGGGTGAATCAGAAGAAGTAGAAGAAGGAGAAGTAGAAGGTGGAGTCTGAAGGGTGAATCAGAAAAAGCAGAAGAAGGAGAAGGAGAAGGTGAAGTCTGGAGGGTGAATCAAAAGAAGCAGAAGAAGGAGAAGGAGAAGATGAAGTCTGGAGGGTGAATCAGAAGAAGTAGAAGAAGGACAAGTAGAAGGTGAAGTCTGGAGGGTGAATCAGAAAAAGCAGAAGAAGCAGAAGGAGAAGGTGAAGTCTGGAGGGTGAATCAGAAGAAGCAGAAGAAGGAGAAGGAGAAGATGAAGTCTGGAGGGTGAATCAGAAGAAGTAGAAGAAGGAGAAGGAGAAGGTGAAGCCTGGAGGGTGAATCAGAAGAAGCAGAAGAAGGAGGAAGAGAAGGTGAAGTCTGGAGGGTGAATCAGAAGAAGCAGAAGAAGAAGAAGTAGAAGGTGAAGTCTGGAGGGTGAATCAGAAGAAGCAGAAGAAGGAGAAGGAGAAGGTGAAGACTGGAGGTGAATCAGAAGAAGTAGAAGAAGGAGAAGGAGAAGGTGAAGTCTGGAAGGTGAATCAGAAGAAGGAGAAGGAGAAGGCGAAGTCTGGAGTGTGAAACAGAAGAAGCAGAAGAAGGAGAAGGAGAAGGTGAAGTCTGGAGGGTGAATCAGAAGAAGCAGAAGAAGGAGAAGGAGAAGATGAAGTCTGGAGGATGAAACAGAAGAAGTAGAAGAAGGAGAAGGAGAAGGTGAGGTCTGGAGGGTGAATCAGAAGAAGCAAAAGAAGGAGAAGGAGAAGGTGAAGTCTGAAGGGTGAATCAGAAGAAGCAGAAGAAGGAGAAGGAGAAGGTGAAGTCTGGAGGGTGAATCAGAAGAAGCAGAAGAAGGAGAAGGAGAAGGTGAAATCTGGAGGGTGAATCAGAAGAAGCAGAAGAAGGAGAAGGAGAAGGTGAAGTCTGGAGGGTGAATCAGAAGAAGTAGAAGAAGGAGAAGGAGAAGGTGAAGTCTGGAGGGTTAATCAGAAGAAGTAGAAGAAGGAGAAGGAGAAGATGAAGTCTGGAGGGAGAATCAGAAGAAGTTGACGAAGGAGAAGGAGAAGGTGAAGTCTGGAGGGTGAATCAGAAGAAGCAGAAGAAGGAGAAGGAGAAGGTGAAGTCTGGAGGGTGAATCAGAAGAAGTAGAAGAAGGAGAGGGAGAAGGTGAAGTCTGGAGGGTGAATCAGAAGAAGCAGAAGAAGGAGAAGGAGAAGGTGAAGTCTGGAGGGTGAATCAGAAGAAGCAGAAGAAGGAGAAGGAGGAGGTGAAGTCTGGAGGGTGAATCAGAAGAAGCAGAAGAAGGAGAAGGAGAAGGTGAAGTCTGGAGGGTGTATCAGAAGAAGCAGAACAAGTAGAAGGAGAAGGTGAAGTCTGGAGGGTGAATCAGAAGAAGTAGAAGAAGGAGAAGGAGAAGGTGAAGTCTGGAGGGTGAATCAGAAGAAGCAGAAGAAGGAGAAGGAGAAGGTGAAGTCAGGAGGGTGAATCAGAAGAAGCAGAAGAAGGAGAAGGAGAAGGTGAAGTCTGGAGGGTGAATCAGAAGAAGCAGAAGAAGGAGAAGGAGAAGGTGAAGACTGGAGGTGAATCAGAAGAAGTAGAAGAAGGAGAAGGAGAAGGTGAAGTCTGGAGGGTGAATCAGAAGAAGGAGAAGGAGAAGGCGAAGTCTGGAGTGTGAAACAGAAGAAGCAGAAGAAGGAGAAGGAGAAGGTGAAGTCTGGACGGTGAATCAGAAGAAGCAGAAGAAGGAGAAACATAGAAACATAGAGATAGGAACAGGAGTAGGTCATTCGGCCCTTCGAGCCTGCTCCGCCATTCAATGAGATCATGGCTGATCTTCGTCTGAGATCATAGCTGATCTTACCAGTTCAGTACCCCGTCCCCGCCTTTTCTCCGTAACCCTTAATCCCCTTAGCCTTCAGAAATATATCCAATTCTCTCTTGAAAATATTTATTGAATTAGCCTTCACAGCCCTCTGTGGCAGGGAATTCCACAGGCTCACCACTCTTTGAGTGAAGAAATTCTTCCTCATCTCTGTTTTAAATGATTTGCCCGCTATTTTTAGTAGAAGAAGGAGAAGGAGAAGATGAAGTCTGGAGGGTGAAACAGAAGAAGTAGAAGAAGGAGAAGGAGAAGGTGAGGTCTGGAGGGTGAATCAGAAGAAGCAGAAGAAGGAGAAGGAGAAGGTGAAGTCTGAAGGGTGAATCAGAAGAAGCAGAAGAAGGAGAAGGAGAAGGTGAAGTCTGGAGGGTGAATCAGAAGAAGCAGAAGAAGGAGAAGGAGAAGGTGAAATCTGGAGGGTGAATCAGAAGAAGCAGAAGAAGGAGAAGGAGAAGGTGAAGTCTGGAGGGTGAATCAGAAGAAGTAGAAGAAGGAGAAGGAGAAGGTGAAGTCTGGAGGGTGAATCAGAAGAACTAGAAGAAGGAGAAGGAGAAGATGAAGTCTGGAGGGTGAATCAGAAGAAGCAGAAGAAGGAGAAGGAGAAGGTGAAGTCTGGAGGGTGAATCAGAAGAAGCAGAAGAAGGAGAAGGAGAAGATGAAGTCTGGAGGGTGGATCAGAAGAAGCAGAAGAAGTAGAAGGAGAAGGTGAAGTCTGGAGGGTGAATCAGAAGAAGCAGAAGAAGGAGAAGGAGAAGGTGAAGTCTGGAGGGTGAATCAGAAGAAGCAGAATAAGGAGAAGGAGAAGGTGAAGTCTGGAGGGTGAATCAGAAGAAGCAGAAGAAGGAGAAGGAGAAGGTGAAGTCTGGAGTGTGAATCAGAAGAAGTAGAAGAAGGAGAAGGAGAAGGTGAAGTTTGGAGGGTGAAGCAGAAGAAGTGGAAGAAGGAGAAGTAGAAAGTGAAGTCAGGAGGGTGAATCAGAAGAAGTATAAGAAGGAGAAGGAGAAGGTGAAGTCAGGAGGGTGAATCAGAAAAAGCAGAAGAAGGAGAAGGAGAAGGTGAAGTCTGGAGGGTGAATCAGAAGAATCAGCAGAAGGAGAAGGAAAAGGTGAAGTCTGGAGGGTGAATCAGAAGAAGCAGAAGAAAGAGAAGGAGAAGGTGAAGTCTGGAGGGTGAAGCAGAAGAAGTAGAAGAAGGAGAAGGAGAAGTTGAAGACTGGAGGGTGAATCAGAAGAAGTAGAAGAAGGAGAAGGAGAAGGTGAAGTCTGGAGGGTGAATCAGAAGAAGTAGAAGAAGGAGAAGGAGAAGGTGAAGCCTGGAGGGTGAATCAGAAGAAGCAGAAGAAGGAGAAGGAGAAGGTGAACTCTGGAGGGTGAATCAGAAGAAGCAGAAGAAGGTGAAGGAGAAGATGAAGTCTGGAGGGTGAATCAGAAGAACTAGAAGAAGGAGAAGGAGAAGGTGAGGTCTGGAGGGTGAATCAGAAGAAGCAGAAGAAGGAGAAGGAGAAGGTGAAGTCTGGAGGGTGAATCAGAAGAAGCAGAAGAAGGAAAGGAGAAGGTGAAGTCTGGAGGGTGAATCAGAAGAAGCAGAAGAAGGAGAAGGAGAAGGTGAAATCTGGAGGGTGAATCAGAAGAAGCAGAAGAAGGAGAAGGAGAAGGTGAAGTCTGGAGGGTGAATCAGAAGAAGTAGAAGAAGGAGAAGGAGAAGGTGAAGTCTGGAGGGTGAATCAGAAGAAGTAGAAGAAGGAGAAGGAGAAGATGAAGTCTGGAGGGTGAATCAGAAGAAGCAGAAGAAGGAGAAGGAGAAGGTGAAGTCTGGAGGGTGAATCAGAAGAAGCAGAAGAAGGAGAAGGAGAAGATGAAGTCTGGAGGGTGAATCAGAAGAAGTAGAAGAAGGAGAAGGAGAAGGTGAAGTCTGGAGGGAGGATCAGAAGAAGCAGAAGAAGTAGAAGGAGAAGGTGAAGTCTGGAGGGTGAATCAGAAGAAGCAGAAGAAGGAGAAGGAGAAGGTGAAGTCTGGAGGGTGAATCAGAAGAAGCAGAATAAGGAGAAGGAGAAGGTGAAGTCTGGAGGGTGAATCAGAAGAAGCAGAAGAAGGAGAAATTAAAGGTGTAGTCTGGAGGGTGAATCAGAAGACGTAGAAGAAGGAGAAGGAGAAGGTGAAGTCTGGAGGGTGAAGCAGAAGAAGTAGAAGAAGGAGAAGGAGAAGGTGAAGACAGGAGGGTGAATCAGAAGAAGTAGAAGAAGGAGAAGGAGAAGGTGAAGTCAGGAGGGTGAATCAGAAGAAGCAGAAGAAGGAGAAGGAGAAGGTGAAGTCTGGAGGGTGAATCAGAAGAATCAGCAGAAGGAGAAGGAAAAGGTGAAGTCTGGAGGGTGAATCAGAAGAAGCAGAAGAAAGAGAAGGAGAAGGTGAAGTCTGGAGGGTGAAGCAGAAGAAGCAGAAGAAGGAGAAGGAGAAGTTGAAGACTGGAGGGTGAATCAGAAGAAGAAGAAGAAGGAGAAGGAGAAGGTGAAGTCTGGAGGGTGAATTAGAAGAAGTAGAAGAAGGAGAAGGAGAAGGTGAAGTCTGGAGGGTGAATCAGAAGAAGCAGAAGAAGCAGAAGGAGAAGGTGAACTCTGGAGGGTGAATCAGAAGAAGCAGAAGAAGGTGAAGGAGAAGGTGAAGTCTGGAGGGTGAATCAGAAGAAGCAGAAGAAGGAGAAGGAGAAGGTGAAGTCAGGAGGGTGAATCAGAAGAAGCAGAAGAACTAGAAGGAGAAGGTGAAGTTAGGAGGGTGAATCAGAAGAAGCAGAAGAAGGAGAAGGAGAAGGTGAAGTCAGGGGGGTGAAGCAGAAGAAGTAGAAGAAGGAGAAGGAGATGGTGAAGTCAGGAGGGTGAAGCAGAAGAAGGAGAAGAAGGAGAAGGAGAAGGTGAAGTCTGGAGGGCGCAGCAGAAGAAGCAGAAGAAGGAGAAGGAGAAGGTAAAATCTGGAAGGTGAAGCAGAAGAAGCAGAAGAAGGAAAAGGAGAAGGTGAAGTCTGGAGGGTGAATCAGAAGAAGTAGAAGAAGGAGAAGGAGAAGGTGAAGTCAGGAGGGTGAAGCAGAAGAAGCAGAAGAAGGAGAAGGAGAAGGTGAAGTCTGGAGGGTGAATCAGAAGAAGCAGAAGAAGGAGAAGGAGAAGGTGAAGTCTGGAGGGTGAATCAGAAGAAGCAGAAGAAGGAGAAGGAGAAGGTGAAGTCTGGAGGGCGAAGCAGAAGAAGCAGAAGAAGGAGAAGGAGAAGGTGAAGTCTGGAGGGTGAAGCAGAAGAAGCAGAAGAAGGAGAAGTAGAAGGTGAAGTCAGGAGGGTGAAGCAGAAGAAGCAGAAGAAGGAGAAGGAGAAGGTGAAGTCTGGAGGGTGAAGCAGAAGAAGCAGAAGAAGGAGAAGGAGAAGGTGAAGTCTGGAGGGTGAAGCAGAAGAAGCAGAAGAAGGAGAAGGAGAAGGTGAAGTCTGGAGGGTGAATCAGAAGAAGTAGAAGAAGGAGATGGAGAAGGTGAAGTCTGGAGGGTGAATCAGAATAAGCAGAAGAAGTAGAAGGAGAAGGTGAAGTCTGGAGGGTGAATCAGAAGAAGTAGAAGAAGGAGAAGGAGAAGGTGAAGTCTGGAGGGTGAATCAGAAGAAGCAGAAGAAGGAGAAGGAGAAGGTGAAGTCAGGAGGGTGAATCAGAAGAAGCAGAAGAAGGAGAAGGAGAAGGTGAAGTCTGGAGGGTGAATCAGAAGAAGCAGAAGAAGGAGAAGGAGAAGGTGAAGACTGGAGGGTGAATCGGAAGAAGTAGAAGAAGGAGAAGGAGAAGGTGAAGTCAGGAGGGTGAAGCAGAAGAAGCAGAAGAAGGAGAAGGAGAAGGGGAAGTCTGGAGGGTGAATCAGAAGAAGCAGAAGAAGGAGAAGGAGAAGGTGAAGTCTGGAGGGCGAAGCAGAAGATGCAGAAGAAGGAGAAGGAGAAGGTGAAGTCTGGAGGGTGAAGCAGAAGAAGCAGAAGAAGTCGAAGGAGAAGGTGAAGTCTGGAGGGTGAAGCAGAAGAAGTAGAAGAAGGAGAAGGAGAAGGTGAAGTCAGGAGGGTGAAGCAGAAGAAGCAGAAGAAGGAGAAGGAGAAGGTGAAGTCTGGAGGGTGAAGCAGAAGAAGCAGAAGAAGGAGAAGGAGAAGGTGAAGTCTGGAGGGTGAATCAGAAAAAGCAGAAGGAGAAGGAGAAGGTGAAGTCTGGAGGGTGAATCAGAAGAAGCAGAAGAAGGAGAAGGAGAAGGTGAAGTCTGGAGGGTGAATCAGAAGAAGCAGAAGAAGGAGAAGGAGAAGGTGAAGTCTGGAGGGTGAATCAGAAGAAGCAGAAGAAGGAGAAGGAGAAGGTGAAGTCTGGAGGGTGAATCGGAACAAGTAGAAGAAGGAGAAGGAGAAGGTGAAGTCTGGAGGGTGAATCAGAAGAAGTAGAAGAAGGAGAAGTAGAAGGTGGAGTCTGAAGGGTGAATCAGAAAAAGCAGAAGAAGGAGAAGGAGAAGGTGAAGTCTGGAGGGTGAATCAAAAGAAGCAGAAGAAGGAGAAGGAGAAGATGAAGTCTGGAGGGTGAATCAGAAGAAGTAGAAGAAGGACAAGTAGAAGGTGAAGTCTGGAGGGTGAATCAGAAAAAGCAGAAGAAGCAGAAGGAGAAGGTGAAGTCTGGAGGGTGAATCAGAAGAAGCAGAAGAAGGAGAAGGAGAAGATGAAGTCTGGAGGGTGAATCAGAAGAAGTAGAAGAAGGAGAAGGAGAAGGTGAAGCCTGGAGGGTGAATCAGAAGAAGCAGAAGAAGGAGGAAGAGAAGGTGAAGTCTGGAGGGTGAATCAGAAGAAGCAGAAGAAGAAGAAGTAGAAGGTGAAGTCTGGAGGGTGAATCAGAAGAAGCAGAAGAAGGAGAAGGAGAAGGTGAAGACTGGAGGTGAATCAGAAGAAGTAGAAGAAGGAGAAGGAGAAGGTGAAGTCTGGAAGGTGAATCAGAAGAAGGAGAAGGAGAAGGCGAAGTCTGGAGTGTGAAACAGAAGAAGCAGAAGAAGGAGAAGGAGAAGGTGAAGTCTGGAGGGTGAATCAGAAGAAGCAGAAGAAGGAGAAGGAGAAGATGAAGTCTGGAGGATGAAACAGAAGAAGTAGAAGAAGGAGAAGGAGAAGGTGAGGTCTGGAGGGTGAATCAGAAGAAGCAAAAGAAGGAGAAGGAGAAGGTGAAGTCTGAAGGGTGAATCAGAAGAAGCAGAAGAAGGAGAAGGAGAAGGTGAAGTCTGGAGGGTGAATCAGAAGAAGCAGAAGAAGGAGAAGGAGAAGGTGAAATCTGGAGGGTGAATCAGAAGAAGCAGAAGAAGGAGAAGGAGAAGGTGAAGTCTGGAGGGTGAATCAGAAGAAGTAGAAGAAGGAGAAGGAGAAGGTGAAGTCTGGAGGGTGAATCAGATAAAGTAGAAGAAGGAGAAGGAGAAGATGAAGTCTGGAGGGTGAATCAGAAGAAGCAGAAGAAGGAGAAGGAGAAGGTGAAGTCTGGAGGGTGAATCAGAAGAAGCAGAAGAAGGAGAAGGAGAAGATGAAGTCTGGAGGGTGAATCAGAAGAAGTAGAAGAAGGAGAAGGAGAAGGTGAAGTCTGGAGGGTGGATCAGAAGAAGCAGAAGAAGTAGAAGGAGAAGGTGAAGTCTGGAGGGTGAATCAGAAGAAGCAGAAGAAGGAGAAGGAGAAGGTGAAGTCTGGAGGGTGAATCAGAAGAAGCAGAATAAGGAGAAGGAGAAGTTGAAGTCTGGAGGGTGAATCAGAAGAAGCAGAAGAAGGAGAAGGAGAAGGTGAAGTCTGGAGGGTGAATCAGAAGACGTAGAAGAAGGAGAAGGAGAAGGTGAAGTCTGGAGGGTGAAGCAGAAGAAGTAGAAGAAGGAGAAGGAGAAGGTGAAGTCAGGAGGGTGAATCAGAAGAAGTAGAAGAAGGAGAAGGAGAAGGTGAAGTCAGGAGGGTGAATCAGAAGAAGCAGAAGAAGGAGAAGGAGAAGGTGAAGTCTGGAGGGTGAATCAGAAGAATCAGCAGAAGGAGAAGGAAAAGGTGAAGTCTGGAGGGTGAATCAGAAGAAGCAGAAGAAAGAGAAGGAGAAGGTGAAGTCTGGAGGGTGAAGCAGAAGAAGCAGAAGAAGGAGAAGGAGAAGTTGAAGACTGGAGGGTGAATCAGAAGAAGAAGAAGAAGGAGAAGGAGAAGGTGAAGTCTGGAGGGTGAAACAGAAGAAGTAGAAGAAGGAGAAGGAGAAGGTGAAGTCTGGAGGGTGAATCAGAAGAAGCAGAAGAAGGAGAAGGAGAAGGTGAACTCTGGAGGGTGAATAAGAAGAAGCAGAAGAAGGTGAAGGAGAAGATGAAGTCTGGAGGGTGAATCAGAAGAAGTAGAAGAAGGAGAAGGAGAAGGTGAGGTCTGGAGGGTGAATCAGAAGAAGCAGAAGAAGGAGAAGGAGAAGGTGAAGTCTGGGGGGTGAATCAGAAG
The DNA here is from genome assembly GCF_052327205.1 of Somniosus microcephalus. Classification (NCBI taxonomy): domain Eukaryota; kingdom Metazoa; phylum Chordata; class Chondrichthyes; order Squaliformes; family Somniosidae; genus Somniosus; species Somniosus microcephalus. Next base: position 319,890 of record NW_028225376.1, read on the forward strand.
AAGCAGAAGAAGGAGAAGGAGAAGGTGAAGTCAGGAGGGTGAATCAGAAGAAGCAGAAGAACTAGAAGGAGAAGGTGAAGTTAGGAGGGTGAATCAGAAGAAGCAGAAGAAGGAGAAGGAGAAGGTGAAGTCAGGGGGGTGAAGCAGAAGAAGTAGAAGAAGGAGAAGGAGATGGTGAAGTCAGGAGGGTGAAGCAGAAGAAGGAGAAGAAGGAGAAGGAGAAGGTGAAGTCTGGAGGGCGCAGCAGAAGAAGCAGAAGAAGGAGAAGGAGAAGGTAAAGTCTGGAGGGTGAAGCAGAAGAAGCAGAAGAAGGAAAAGGAGAAGGTGAAGTCTGGAGGGTGAATCAGAAGAAGTAGAAGAAGGAGAAGGAGAAGGTGAAGTCAGGAGGGTGAAGCAGAAGAAGCAGAAGAAGGAGAAGGAGAAGGTGAAGTCTGGAGGGTGAATCAGAAGAAGCAGAAGAAGGAGAAGTAGAAGGTGGAGTCTGAAGGGTGAATCAGAAAAAGCAGAAGAAGGAGAAGGAGAAGGTGAAGTCTGGAGGGTGAATCAGAAGAAGCAGAAGAAGGAGAAGGAGAAGATGAAGTCTGGAGGGTGAATCAGAAGAAGTAGAAGAAGGAGAAGTAGAAGGTGAAGTCTGGAGGGTGAATCAGAAAAAGCAGAAGAAGCAGAAGGAGAAGGTGAAGTCTGCAGGGTGAATCAGAAGAAGCAAAAGAAGGAGAAGGAGAAGATGAAGTCTGGAGGGTGAATCAGAAGAAGTAGAAGAAGGAGAAGGAGAAGGTGAAGCCTGGAGGGTGAATCAGAAGAAGCAGAAGAAGGAGGAGGAGAAGGTGAAGTCTGGAGGGTGAATCAGAAGAAGCAGAAGAAGGAGAAGGAGAAGGTGAAGTCTGGAGGGTGAATCAGAAGAAGCAGAAGAAGGAGAAGGAGAAGGTGAAGACTGGAGGTGAATCAGAAGAAGTAGAAGAAGGAGAAGGAGAAGGTGAAGTCTGGAAGGTGAATCAGAAGAAGGAGAAGGAGAAGGCGAAGTCTGGAGTGTGAAACAGAAGAAGCAGAAGAAGTAGAAGGAGAAGGTGAAGTCTGGAGGGTGAATCAGAAGAAGCAGAAGAAGGAGAAGGAGAAGATGAAGACTGGAGGATGAAACAGAAGAAGTAGAAGAAGGAGAAGGAGAAGGTGAGGTCTGGAGGGTGAATCAGAAGAAGCAGAAGGAGAAGGAGAAGGTGAGGTCTGAAGGGTGAATCAGAAGAAGCAGAAGAAGGAAAGGAGAAGGTGAAGTCTGGAGGGTGAATCAGAAGAAGCAGAAGAAGGAGAAGGAGAATGTGAAATCTGGAGGGTGAATCAGAAATAGCAGAAGAAGGAGAAGGAGAAGGTGAAGTCTGGAGGGTGAATCAGAAGAACTAGAAGAAGGAGAAGGAGAAGGTGAAGTCTGGAGGGTGAATCAGAAGAAGTAGAAGAAGGAGTAGGAGAAGATGAAGTCTGGAGGGTGAATCAGAAGTAGCAGAAGAAGGAGAAGGAGAAGGTGAAGTCTGGAGGGTGAATCAGAAGAAGCAGAAGAAGGAGAAGGAGAAGATGAAGTCTGGAGGGTGAATCAGAAGAAGTAGAAGAAGGAGAAGGAGAAGGTGAAGTCTGGAGGGTGGATCAGAAGAAGCAGAAGAAGTAGAAGGAGAAGGTGAAGTCTGGAGGGTGAATCAGAAGAAGCAGAAGAAGGAGAAGGAGAAGGTGAAGTCTGGAGGGTGAATCAGAAGAAGCAGAACAAGGAGAAGGAGAAGGTGAAGTCTGGAGGGTGAATCAGAAGAAGCAGAAGAAGGAGAAGGAGAAGGTGAAGTCTGGAGGGTGAATCAGAAGACGTAGAAGAAGGAGAAGGAGAAGGTGAAGTCTGGAGGGTGAAGCAGAAGAAGTAGAAGAAGGAGAAGGAGAAGGTGAAGTCAGGAGGGTGAATCAGAAGAAGTAGAAGAAGGAGAAGGAGAAGGTGAAGTCAGGAGGGTGAATCAGAAGAAGCAGAAGAAGGAGAAGGAGAAGGTGAAGTCTGGAGGGTGAATCAGAAGAATCAGCAGAAGGAGAAGGAAAAGGTGAAGTCTGGAGGGTGAATCAGAAGAAGCAGAAGAAAGAGAAGGAGAAGGTGAAGTCTGGAGGGTGAAGCAGAAGAAGCAGAAGAAGGAGAAGGAGAAGTTGAAGACTGGAGGGTGAATCAGAAGAAGAAGAAGAAGGAGAAGGAGAAGGTGAAGTCTGGAGGGTGAATCAGAAGAAGCAGAAGAAGTAGAAGGAGAAGGTGAAGTCTGGAGGGTGAATCAGAAGAAGCAGAAGAAGGAGAAGGAGAAGGTGAAGTCTGGAGGGTGAATCAGAAGAAGCAGAATAAGGAGAAGGAGAAGTTGAAGTCTGGAGGGTGAATCAGAAGAAGCAGAAGAAGGAGAAGGAGAAGGTGAAGTCTGGAGGGTGAATCAGAAGACGTAGAAGAAGGAGAAGGAGAAGGTGAAGTCTGGAGGGTGAAGCAGAAGAAGTAGAAGAAGGAGAAGGAGAAGTTGAAGTCAGGAGGGTGAATCAGAAGAAGTAGAAGTAGGAGAAGGAGAAGGTGAAGTCAGGAGGGTGAATCAGAAGAAGCAGAAGAAGGAGAAGGAGAAGGTGAAGTCTGGAGGGTGAATCAGAAGAATCAGCAGAAGGAGAAGGAAAAGGTGAAGTCTGGAGGGTGAATCAGAAGAAGCAGAAGAAAGAGAAGGAGAAGGTGAAGTCTGGAGGGTGAAGCAGAAGAAGCAGAAGAAGGAGAAGGAGAAGTTGAAGACTGGAGGGTGAATCAGAAGAAGAAGAAGAAGGAGAAGGAGAAGGTGAAGTCTGGAGGGTGAAACAGAAGAAGTAGAAGAAGGAGAAGGAGAAGGTGAAGTCTGGAGGGTGAATCAGAAGAAGCAGACGAAGGAGAAGGAGAAGGTGAACTCTGGAGGGTGAATAAGAAGAAGCAGAAGAAGGTGAAGGAGAAGATGAAGTCTGGAGGGTGAATCAGAAGAAGTAGAAGAAGGAGAAGGAGAAGGTGAGGTCTGGAGGGTGAATCAGAAGAAGCAGAAGAAGGAGAAGGAGAAGGTGAAGTCTGGGGGGTGAATCAGAAGAAGCAGAAGAAGGAGAAGGAGAAGGTGAAGTCAGGAGGGTGAATCAGAAGAAGCAGAAGAACTAGAAGGAGAAGGTGAAGTTAGGAGGGTGAATCAGAAGAAGCAGAAGAAGGAGAAGGAGAAGGTGAAGTCAGGGGGGTGAAGCAGAAGAAGTAGAAGAAGGAGAAGGAGATGGTGAAGTCAGGAGGGTGAAGCAGAAGAAGGAGAAGACGGAGAAGGAGAAGGTGAAGTCTGGAGGGCGCAGCAGAAGAAGCAGAAGAAGGAGAAGGAGAAGGTAAAGTCTGGAGGGTGAAGCAGAAGAAGCAGAAGAAGGAAAAGGAGAAGGTGAAGTCTGGAGGGTGAATCAGAAGAAGTAGAAGAAGGAGAAGGAGAAGGTGAAGTCAGGAGGGTGAAGCAGAAGAAGCAGAAGAAGGAGAAGGAGAAGGTGAAGTCTGGAGGGTGAATCAGAAGAAGCAGAAGAAGGAGAAGTAGAAGGTGGAGTCTGAAGGGTGAATCAGAAAAAGCAGAAGAAGGAGAAGGAGAAGGTGAAGTCTGGAGGGTGAATCAGAAGAAGCAGAAGAAGGAGAAGGAGAAGATGAAGTCTGGAGGGTGAATCAGAAGAAGTAGAAGAAGGAGAAGTAGAAGGTGAAGTCTGGAGGGTGAATCAGAAAAAGCAGAAGAAGCAGAAGGAGAAGGTGAAGTCTGCAGGGTGAATCAGAAGAAGCAGAAGAAGGAGAAGGAGAAGATGAAGTCTGGAGGGTGAATCAGAAGAAGTAGAAGAAGGAGAAGGAGAAGGTGAAGCCTGGAGGGTGAATCAGAAGAAGCAGAAGAAGGAGGAGGAGAAGGTGAAGTCTGGAGGGTGAATCAGAAGAAGCAGAAGAAGGAGAAGGAGAAGGTGAAGTCTGGAGGGTGAATCAGAAGAAGCAGAAGAAGGAGAAGGAGAAGGTGAAGACTGGAGGTGAATCAGAAGAAGTAGAAGAAGGAGAAGGAGAAGGTGAAGTCTGGAAGGTGAATCAGAAGAAGGAGAAAGAGAAGGCGAAGTCTGGAGTGTGAAACAGAAGAAGCAGAAGAAGTAGAAGGAGAAGGTGAAGTCTGGAGGGTGAATCAGAAGAAGCAGAAGAAGGAGAAGGAGAAGATGAAGTCTGGAGGATGAAACAGAAGAAGTAGAAGAAGGAGAAGGAGAAGGTGAGGTCTGGAGGGTGAATCAGAAGAAGCAGAAGGAGAAGGAGAAGGTGAAGTCTGAAGGGTGAATCAGAAGAAGCAGAAGAAGGAAAGGAGAAGGTGAAGTCTGGAGGGTGAATCAGAAGAAGCAGAAGAAGGAGAAGGAGAATGTGAAATCTGGAGGGTGAATCAGAAATAGCAGAAGAAGGAGAAGGAGAAGGTGAAGTCTGGAGGGTGAATCAGAAGAAGTAGAAGAAGGAGAAGGAGAAGGTGAAGTCTGGAGGGTGAATCAGAAGAAGTAGAAGAAGGAGTAGGAGAAGATGAAGTCTGGAGGGTGAATCAGAAGTAGCAGAAGAAGGAGAAGGAGAAGGTGAAGTCTGGAGGGTGAATCAGAAGAAGCAGAAGAAGGAGAAGGAGAAGATGAAGTCTGGAGGGTGAATCAGAAGAAGTAGAAGAAGGAGAAGGAGAAGGTGAAGTCTGGAGGGTGGATCAGAAGAAGCAGAAGAAGTAGAAGGAGAAGGTGAAGTCTGGAGGGTGAATCAGAAGAAGCAGAAGAAGGAGAAGGAGAAGGTGAAGTCTGGAGGGTGAATCAGAAGAAGCAGAACAAGGAGAAGGAGAAGGTGAAGTCTGGAGGGTGAATCAGAAGAAGCAGAAGAAGGAGAAGGAGAAGGTGAAGTCTGGAGGGTGAATCAGAAGACGTAGAAGAAGGAGAAGGAGAAGGTGAAGTCTGGAGGGTGAAGCAGAAGAAGTAGAAGAAGGAGAAGGAGAAGGTGAAGTCAGGAGGGTGAATCAGAAGAAGTAGAAGAAGGAGAAGGAGAAGGTGAAGTCAGGAGGGTGAATCAGAAGAAGCAGAAGAAGGAGAAGGAGAAGGTGAAGTCTGGAGGGTGAATCAGAAGAATCAGCAGAAGGAGAAGGAAAAGGTGAAGTCTGGAGGGTGAATCAGAAGAAGCAGAAGAAAGAGAAGGAGAAGGTGAAGTCTGGAGGGTGAAGCAGAAGAAGCAGAAGAAGGAGAAGGAGAAGTTGAAGACTGGAGGGTGAATCAGAAGAAGAAGAAGAAGGAGAAGGAGAAGGTGAAGTCTGGAGGGTGAATCAGAAGAAGTAGAAGAAGGAGAAGGAGAAGGTGAAGTCTGGAGGGTGAATCAGAAGAAGCAGAAGAAGGAGAAGGAGAAGGTGAACTCTGGAGGGTGAATCAGAAGAAGCAGAAGAAGGTGAAGGAGAAGGTGAAGTCTGGGGGGTGAATCAGAAGAACCGGAAGAAGGAGAAGGAGAAGGTGAAGTCAGGAGGGTGAATCAGAAGAAGCAGAAGAAGGAGAAGGAGAAGGTGAAGTCTGGAGGGTGAATCAGAAGAAGCAGAAGAAGGAGAAGGAGAAGGTGAAGTCTGGAGGGCGAAGCAGAAGATGCAGAAGAAGGAGAAGGAGAAGGTGAAGTCTGGAGGGTGAAGCAGAAGAAGCAGAAGAAGGAGAAGGAGAAGGTGAAGTCTGGAGGGTGAATCAGAAGAAGTAGAAGAAGGAGAAGGAGAAGGTGAAGTCAGGAGGGTGAAGCAGAAGAAGCAGAAGAAGGAGAAGGAGAAGGTGAAGTCTGGAGGGTGAAGCAGAAGAAGCAGAAGAAGGAGAAGGAGAAGGTGAAGTCTGGAGGGTGAAGCAGAAGAAGCAGAAGAAGGAGAAGGAGAAGGTGAAGTCTGGAGGGTGAATCAGAAGAAGTAGAAGAAGGAGATGGAGAAGGTGAAGTCTGGAGGGTGAATCAGAATAAGCAGAAGAAGTAGAAGGAGAAGGTGAAGTCTGGAGGGTGAATCAGAAGAAGTAGAAGAAGGAGAAGGAGAAGGTGAAGTCTGGAGGGTGAATCAGAAGAAGCAGAAGAAGGAGAAGGAGAAGGTGAAGTCAGGAGGGTGAATCAGAAGAAGCAGAAGAAGGAGAAGGAGAAGGTGAAGTCTGGAGGGTGAATCAGAAGAAGCAGAAGAAGGAGAAGGAGAAGGTGAAGACTGGAGGGTGAATCGGAAGAAGTAGAAGAAGGAGAAGGAGAAGGTGAAGTCAGGAGGGTGAAGCAGAAGAAGCAGAAGAAGGAGAAGGAGAAGGGGAAGTCTGGAGGGTGAATCAGAAGAAGCAGAAGAAGGAGAAGGAGAAGGTGAAGTCTGGAGGGCGTAGCAGGAGATGCAGAAGAAGGAGAAGGAGAAGGTGAAGTCTGGAGGGAGAAGCAGAAGAAGCAGAAGAATCGAAGGAGAAGGTGAAGTCTGGAGGGTGAAGCAGAAGAAGTAGAAGAAGGAGAAGGAGAAGGTGAAGTCAGGAGGGTGAAGCAGAAGAAGCAGAAGAAGGAGAAGGAGAAGGTGAAGTCTGGAGGGAGAAGCAGAAGAAGCAGAAGAAGGAGAAGGAGAAGGTGAAGTCTGGAGGGTGAATCAGAAAAAGCAGAAGGAGAAGGAGAAGGTGAAGTCTGGAGGGTGAATCAGAAGAAGCAGAAGAAGGAGAAGGAGAAGGTGAAGTCTGGAGGGTGAATCAGAAGAAGCAGAAGAAGGAGAAGGAGAAGGTGAAGTCTGGAGGGTGAATCAGAAGAAGCAGAAGAAGGAGAAGGAGAAGGTGAAGTCTGGAGGGTGAATCGGAACAAGTAGAAGAAGGAGAAGGAGAAGGTGAAGTCTGGAGGGTGAAACAGAAGAAGTAGAAGAAGGAGAAGGAGAAGGTGAAGCCTGGAGGGTGAATCAGAAGAAGCAGATGAAGGAGGAGGAGAAGGTGAAGTCTGGAGGGTGAATCAGAAGAAGCAGAAGAAGAAGAAGTAGAAGGTGAAGTCTGGAGGGTGAATCAGAAGAAGCAGAAGAAGGAGAAGGAGAAGGTGAAGACTGGAGGTGAATCAGAAGAAGTAGAAGAAGGAGAAGGAGAAGGTGAAGTCTGGAAGGTGAATCAGAAGAAGGAGAAGGAGAAGGCGAAGTCTGGAGTGTGAAACAGAAGAAGCAGAAGAAGGAGAAGGAGAAGGTGAAGTCTGGAGGGTGAATCAGAAGAAGCTGAAGAAGGAGAAGGAGAAGATGAAGTCTGGAGGATGAAACAGAAGAAGTAGAAGAAGGAGAAGGAGAAGGTGAGGTCTGGAGGGTGAATCAGAAGAAGCAGAAGAAGGAGAAGGAGAAGGTGAAATCTGAAGGGTGAATCAGAAGAAGCAGAAGAAGGAGAAGGAGAAGGTGAAGTCTGGAGGGTGAATCAGAAGAAGCAGAAGAAGGAGAAGGAGAAGGTGAAATCTGGAGGGTGAATCAGAAGAAGCAGAAGAAGGAGAAGGAGAAGGTGAAATCTGGAGGGTGAATCAGAAGAAGTAGAAGAAGGAGAAGGAGAAGGTGAAGTCTGGAGGGTGAATCAGAAGAAGTAGAAGAAGGAGAAGGAGAAGATGAAGTCTGGAGGGTGAATCAGAAGAAGCAGAAGAAGGAGAAGGAGAAGGTGAAGTCTGGAGGGTGAATCAGAAGAAGCAGAAGAAGGAGAAGGAGAAGATGAAGTCTGGAGGGTGAATCAGAAGAAGTAGAAGAAGGAGAAGGAGAAGGTGAAGTCTGGAGGGTGGATCAGAAGAAGCAGAAGAAGTAGAAGGAGAAGGTGAAGTCTGGAGGGTGAATCAGAAGAAGCAGAAGAAGGAGAAGGAGAAGGTGAAGTCTGGAGGGTGAATCAGAAGAAGCAGAATAAGGAGAAGGAGAAGGTGAAGTCTGGAGGGTGAATCAGAAGAAGCAGAAGAAGGAGAAGGAGAAGGTGAAGTCTGGAGGGTGAATCAGAAGACGTAGAAGAAGGAGAAGGAGAAGGTGAAGTCTGGAGGGTGAAGCAGAAGAAGTAGAAGAAGGAGAAGGAGAAGGTGAAGTCAGGAGGGTGAATCAGAAGAAGTAGAAGAAGGAGAAGGAGAAGGTGAAGTCAGGAGGGTGAATCAGAAGAAGCAGAAGAAGGAGAAGGAGAAGGTGAAGTCTGGAGGGTGAATCAGAAGAATCAGCAGAAGGAGAAGGAAAAGGTGAAGTCTGGAGGGTGAATCAGAAGAAGCAGAAGAAAGAGAAGGAGAAGGTGAAGTCTGGAGGGTGAAGCAGAAGAAGCAGAAGAAGGAGAAGGAGAAGTTGAAGACTGGAGGGTGAATCAGAAGAAGAAGAAGAAGGAGAAGGAGAAGGTGAAGTCTGGAGGGTGAATCAGAAGAAGTAGAAGAAGGAGAAGGAGAAGGTGAAGTCTGGAGGGTGAATCAGAAGAAGTAGAAGAAGGAGAAGGAGAAGGTGAAGTCTGGAGGGTGAATCAGAAGAAGCAGAAGAAGGAGAAGGAGAAGGTGAACTCTGGAGGGTGAATAAGAAGAAGCAGAAGAAGGTGAAGGAGAAGATGAAGTCTTGAGGGTGAATCAGAAGAAGCAGAAGAAGGAGAAGGAGAAGGTGAAGTCAGGAGGGTGAATCAGAAGAAGCAGAAGAACTAGAAGGAGAAGGTGAAGTTAGGAGGGTGAATCAGAAGAAGCAGAAGAAGGAGAAGGAGAAGGTGAAGTCTGGAGGGTGAATCAGAAGAAGTAGAAGAAGGAGAAGGAGAAGGTGAGGTCTGGAGGGTGAATCAGAAGAAGCAGAAGAAGGAGAAGGAGAAGGTGAAGTCTGGGGGGTGAATCAGAAGAAGCAGAAGAAGGAGAAGTAGAAGGTGAAGTCAGGAGGGTGAAGCAGAAGAAGTAGAAGAAGGAGAAGGAGATGGTGAAGTCAGGAGGGTGAAGCAGAAGAAGGAGAAGAAGGAGAAGGAGAAGGTGAAGTCTGGAGGGCGCAGCAGAAGAAGCAGAAGAAGGAGAAGGAGAAGGTAAAGTCTGGAGGGTGAAGCAGAAGAAGCAGAAGAAGGAAAAGGAGAAGGTGAAGTCTGGAGGGTGAATCAGAAGAAGTAGAAGAAGGAGAAGGAGAAGGTGAAGTCAGGAGGGTGAAGCAGAAGAAGCAGAAGAAGGAGAAGGAGAAGGTGAAGTCTGGAGGGTGAATCAGAAGAAGCAGAAGAAGGAGAAGTAGAAGGTGGAGTCTGAAGGGTGAATCAGAAAAAGCAGAAGAAGGAGAAGGAGAAGGTGAAGTCTGGAGGGTGAATCAGAAGAAGCAGAAGAAGGAGAAGGAGAAGATGAAGTCTGGAGGGTGAATCAGAAGAAGTAGAAGAAGGAGAAGTAGAAGGTGAAGTCTGGAGGGTGAATCAGAAAAAGCAGAAGAAGCAGAAGGAGAAGGTGAAGTCTGCAGGGTGAATCAGAAGAAGCAGAAGAAGGAGAAGGAGAAGATGAAGTCTGGAGGGTGAATCAGAAGAAGTAGAAGAAGGAGAAGGAGAAGGTGAAGCCTGGAGGGTGAATCAGAAGAAGCAGAAGAAGGAGGAGGAGAAGGTGAAGTCTGGAGGGTGAATCAGAAGAAGCAGAAGAAGGAGAAGGAGAAGGTGAAGTCTGGAGGGTGAATCAGAAGAAGCAGAAGAAGGAGAAGGAGAAGGTGAAGACTGGAGGTGAATCAGAAGAAGTAGAAGAAGGAGAAGGAGAAGGTGAAGTCTGGAAGGTGAATCAGAAGAAGGAGAAGGAGAAGGCGAAGTCTGGAGTGTGAAACAGAAGAAGCAGAAGAAGTAGAAGGAGAAGGTGAAGTCTGGAGGGTGAATCAGAAGAAGCAGAAGAAGGAGAAGGAGAAGATGAAGTCTGGAGGATGAAACAGAAGAAGTAGAAGAAGGAGAAGGAGAAGGTGAGGTCTGGAGGGTGAATCAGAAGAAGCAGAAGGAGAAGGAGAAGGTGAAGTCTGAAGGGTGAATCAGAAGAAGCAGAAGAAGGAAAGGAGAAGGTGAAGTCTGGAGGGTGAATCAGAAGAAGCAGAAGAAGGAGAAGGAGAATGTGAAATCTGGAGGGTGAATCAGAAATAGCAGAAGAAGGAGAAGGAGAAGGTGAAGTCTGGAGGGTGAATCAGAAGAAGTAGAAGAAGGAGAAGGAGAAGGTGAAGTCTGGAGGGTGAATCAGAAGAAGTAGAAGAAGGAGTAGGAGAAGATGAAGTCTGGAGGGTGAATCAGAAGTAGCAGAAGAAGGAGAAGGAGAAGGTGAAGTCTGGAGGGTGAATCAGAAGAAGCAGAAGAAGGAGAAGGAGAAGATGAAGTCTGGAGGGTGAATCAGAAGAAGTAGAAGAAGGAGAAGGAGAAGGTGAAGTCTGGAGGGTGGATCAGAAGAAGCAGAAGAAGTAGAAGGAGAAGGTGAAGTCTGGAGGGTGAATCAGAAGAAGCAGAAGAAGGAGAAGGAGAAGGTGAAGTCTGGAGGGTGAATCAGAAGAAGCAGAACAAGGAGAAGGAGAAGGTGAAGTCTGGAGGGTGAATCAGAAGAAGCAGAAGAAGGAGAAGGAGAAGGTGAAGTCTGGAGGGTGAATCAGAAGACGTAGAAGAAGGAGAAGGAGAAGGTGAAGTCTGGAGGGTGAAGCAGAAGAAGTAGAAGAAGGAGAAGGAGAAGGTGAAGTCAGGAGGGTGAATCAGAAGAAGTAGAAGAAGGAGAAGGAGAAGGTGAAGTCAGGAGGGTGAATCAGAAGAAGCAGAAGAAGGAGAAGGAGAAGGTGAAGTCTGGAGGGTGAATCAGAAGAATCAGCAGAAGGAGAAGGAAAAGGTGAAGTCTGGAGGGTGAATCAGAAGAAGCAGAAGAAAGAGAAGGAGAAGGTGAAGTCTGGAGGGTGAAGCAGAAGAAGCAGAAGAAGGAGAAGGAGAAGTTGAAGACTGGAGGGTGAATCAGAAGAAGAAGAAGAAGGAGAAGGAGAAGGTGAAGTCTGGAGGGTGAATCAGAAGAAGTAGAAGAAGGAGAAGGAGAAGGTGAAGTCTGGAGGGTGAATCAGAAGAAGCAGAAGAAGGAGAAGGAGAAGGTGAACTCTGGAGGGTGAATCAGAAGAAGCAGAAGAAGGTGAAGGAGAAGGTGAAGTCTGGGGGGTGAATCAGAAGAACCGGAAGAAGGAGAAGGAGAAGGTGAAGTCAGGAGGGTGAAGAAGAAGAAGCAGAAGAAGGAGAAGGAGAAGGTGAAGTCTGGAGGGTGAATCAGAAGAAGCAGAAGAAGGAGAAGGAGAAGGTGAAGTCTGGAGGGCGAAGCAGAAGATGCAGAAGAAGGAGAAGGAGAAGGTGAAGTCTGGAGGGTGAAGCAGAAGAAGCAGAAGAAGGAGAAGGAGAAGGTGAAGTCTGGAGGGTGAATCAGAAGAAGTAGAAGAAGGAGAAGGAGAAGGTGAAGTCAGGAGGGTGAAGCAGAAGAAGCAGAAGAAGGAGAAGGAGAAGGTGAAGTCTGGAGGGTGAAGCAGAAGAAGCAGAAGAAGGAGAAGGAGAAGGTGAAGTCTGGAGGGTGAAGCAGAAGAAGCAGAAGAAGGAGAAGGAGAAGGTGAAGTCTGGAGGGTGAATCAGAAGAAGTAGAAGAAGGAGATGGAGAAGGTGAAGTCTGGAGGGTGAATCAGAATAAGCAGAAGAAGTAGAAGGAGAAGGTGAAGTCTGGAGGGTGAATCAGAAGAAGTAGAAGAAGGAGAAGGAGAAGGTGAAGTCTGGAGGGTGAATCAGAAGAAGCAGAAGAAGGAGAAGGAGAAGGTGAAGTCAGGAGGGTGAATCAGAAGAAGCAGAAGAAGGAGAAGGAGAAGGTGAAGTCTGGAGGGTGAATCAGAAGAAGCAGAAGAAGGAGAAGGAGAAGGTGAAGACTGGAGGGTGAATCGGAAGAAGTAGAAGAAGGAGAAGGAGAAGGTGAAGTCAGGAGGGTGAAGCAGAAGAAGCAGAAGAAGGAGAAGGAGAAGGGGAAGTCTGGAGGGTGAATCAGAAGAAGCAGAAGAAGGAGAAGGAGAAGGTGAAGTCTGGAGGGCGAAGCAGGAGATGCAGAAGAAGGAGAAGGAGAAGGTGAAGTCTGGAGGGAGAAGCAGAAGAAGCAGAAGAAGTCGAAGGAGAAGGTGAAGTCTGGAGGGTGAAGCAGAAGAAGTAGAAGAAGGAGAAGGAGAAGGTGAAGTCAGGAGGGTGAAGCAGAAGAAGCAGAAGAAGGAGAAGGAGAAGGTGAAGTCTGGTGGTTGAAGCAGAAGAAGCAGAAGAAGGAGAAGGAGAAGGTGAAGTCTGGAGGGTGAATCAGAAAAAGCAGAAGGAGAAGGAGAAGGTGAAGTCTGGAGGGTGAATCAGAAGAAGCAGAAGAAGGAGAAGGAGAAGGTGAAGTCAGGGGGGTGAAGCAGAAGAAGTAGAAGAAGGAGAAGGAGGTGGTGAAGTCAGGAGGGTGAAGCAGAAGAAGGAGAAGAAGGAGAAGGAGAAGGTGAAGTCTGGAGGGCGCAGCAGAAGAAGCAGAAGAAGGAGAAGGAGAAGGTAAAGTCTGGAGGGTGAAGCAGAAGAAGCAGAAGAAGGAAAAGGAGAAGGTGAAGTCTGGAGGGTGAATCAGAAGAAGTAGAAGAAGGAGAAGGAGAAGGTGAAGTCAGGAGGGTGAAGCAGAAGAAGCAGAAGAAGGAGAAGGAGAAGGTGAAGTCTGGAGGGTGAATCAGAAGAAGCAGAAGAAGGAGAAGTAGAAGGTGGAGTCTGAAGGGTGAATCAGAAAAAGCAGAAGAAGGAGAAGGAGAAGGTGAAGTCTGGAGGGTGAATCAGAAGAAGCAGAAGAAGGAGAAGGAGAAGATGAAGTCTGGAGGGTGAATCAGAAGAAGTAGAAGAAGGAGAAGTAGAAGGTGAAGTCTGGAGGGTGAATCAGAAAAAGCAGAAGAAGCAGAAGGAGAAGGTGAAGTCTGCAGGGTGAATCAGAAGAAGCAGAAGAAGGAGAAGGAGAAGATGAAGTCTGGAGGGTGAATCAGAAGAAGTAGAAGAAGGAGAAGGAGAAGGTGAAGCCTGGAGGGTGAATCAGAAGAAGCAGAAGAAGGAGGAGGAGAAGGTGAAGTCTGGAGGGTGAATCAGAAGAAGCAGAAGAAGGAGAAGGAGAAGGTGAAGTCTGGAGGGTGAATCAGAAGAAGCAGAAGAAGGAGAAGGAGAAGGTGAAGACTGGAGGTGAATCAGAAGAAGTAGAAGAAGGAGAAGGAGAAGGTGAAGTCTGGAAGGTGAATCAGAAGAAGGAGAAGGAGAAGGCGAAGTCTGGAGTGTGAAACAGAAGAAGCAGAAGAAGTAGAAGGAGAAGGTGAAGTCTGGAGGGTGAATCAGAAGAAGCAGAAGAAGGAGAAGGAGAAGATGAAGTCTGGAGGATGAAACAGAAGAAGTAGAAGAAGGAGAAGGAGAAGGTGAGGTCTGGAGGGTGAATCAGAAGAAGCAGAAGGAGAAGGAGAAGGTGAAGTCTGAAGGGTGAATCAGAAGAAGCAGAAGAAGGAAAGGAGAAGGTGAAGTCTGGAGGGTGAATCAGAAGAAGCAGAAGAAGGAGAAGGAGAATGTGAAATCTGGAGGGTGAATCAGAAATAGCAGAAGAAGGAGAAGGAGAAGGTGAAGTCTGGAGGGTGAATCAGAAGAAGTAGAAGAAGGAGAAGGAGAAGGTGAAGTCTGGAGGGTGAATCAGAAGAAGTAGAAGAAGGAGTAGGAGAAGATGAAGTCTGGAGGGTGAATCAGAAGTAGCAGAAGAAGGAGAAGGAGAAGGTGAAGTCTGGAGGGTGAATCAGAAGAAGCAGAAGAAGGAGAAGGAGAAGATGAAGTCTGGAGGGTGAATCAGAAGAAGTAGAAGAAGGAGAAGGAGAAGGTGAAGTCTGGAGGGTGGATCAGAAGAAGCAGAAGAAGTAGAAGGAGAAGGTGAAGTCTGGAGGGTGAATCAGAAGAAGCAGAAGAAGGAGAAGGAGAAGGTGAAGTCTGGAGGGTGAATCAGAAGAAGCAGAACAAGGAGAAGGAGAAGGTGAAGTCTGGAGGGTGAATCAGAAGAAGCAGAAGAAGGAGAAGGAGAAGGTGAAGTCTGGAGGGTGAATCAGAAGACGTAGAAGAAGGAGAAGGAGAAGGTGAAGTCTGGAGGGTGAAGCAGAAGAAGTAGAAGAAGGAGAAGGAGAAGGTGAAGTCAGGAGGGTGAATCAGAAGAAGTAGAAGAAGGAGAAGGAGAAGGTGAAGTCAGGAGGGTGAATCAGAAGAAGCAGAAGAAGGAGAAGGAGAAGGTGAAGTCTGGAGGGTGAATCAGAAGAATCAGCAGAAGGAGAAGGAAAAGGTGAAGTCTGGAGGGTGAATCAGAAGAAGCAGAAGAAAGAGAAGGAGAAGGTGAAGTCTGGAGGGTGAAGCAGAAGAAGCAGAAGAAGGAGAAGGAGAAGTTGAAGACTGGAGGGTGAATCAGAAGAAGAAGAAGAAGGAGAAGGAGAAGGTGAAGTCTGGAGGGTGAATCAGAAGAAGTAGAAGAAGGAGAAGGAGAAGGTGAAGTCTGGAGGGTGAATCAGAAGAAGCAGAAGAAGGAGAAGGAGAAGGTGAACTCTGGAGGGTGAATCAGAAGAAGCAGAAGAAGGTGAAGGAGAAGGTGAAGTCTGGGGGGTGAATCAGAAGAACCGGAAGAAGGAGAAGGAGAAGGTGAAGTCAGGAGGGTGAATCAGAAGAAGCAGAAGAAGGAGAAGGAGAAGGTGAAGTCTGGAGGGTGAATCAGAAGAAGCAGAAGAAGGAGAAGGAGAAGGTGAAGTCTGGAGGGCGAAGCAGAAGATGCAGAAGAAGGAGAAGGAGAAGGTGAAGTCTGGAGGGTGAAGCAGAAGAAGCAGAAGAAGGAGAAGGAGAAGGTGAAGTCTGGAGGGTGAATCAGAAGAAGTAGAAGAAGGAGAAGGAGAAGGTGAAGTCAGGAGGGTGAAGCAGAAGAAGCAGAAGAAGGAGAAGGAGAAGGTGAAGTCTGGAGGGTGAAGCAGAAGAAGCAGAAGAAGGAGAAGGAGAAGGTGAAGTCTGGAGGGTGAAGCAGAAGAAGCAGAAGAAGGAGAAGGAGAAGGTGAAGTCTGGAGGGTGAATCAGAAGAAGTAGAAGAAGGAGATGGAGAAGGTGAAGTCTGGAGGGTGAATCAGAATAAGCAGAAGAAGTAGAAGGAGAAGGTGAAGTCTGGAGGGTGAATCAGAAGAAGTAGAAGAAGGAGAAGGAGAAGGTGAAGTCTGGAGGGTGAATCAGAAGAAGCAGAAGAAGGAGAAGGAGAAGGTGAAGTCAGGAGGGTGAATCAGAAGAAGCAGAAGAAGGAGAAGGAGAAGGTGAAGTCTGGAGGGTGAATCAGAAGAAGCAGAAGAAGGAGAAGGAGAAGGTGAAGACTGGAGGGTGAATCGGAAGAAGTAGAAGAAGGAGAAGGAGAAGGTGAAGTCAGGAGGGTGAAGCAGAAGAAGCAGAAGAAGGAGAAGGAGAAGGGGAAGTCTGGAGGGTGAATCAGAAGAAGCAGAAGAAGGAGAAGGAGAAGGTGAAGTCTGGAGGGCGAAGCAGGAGATGCAGAAGAAGGAGAAGGAGAAGGTGAAGTCTGGAGGGAGAAGCAGAAGAAGCAGAAGAAGTCGAAGGAGAAGGTGAAGTCTGGAGGGTGAAGCAGAAGAAGTAGAAGAAGGAGAAGGAGAAGGTGAAGTCAGGAGGGTGAAGCAGAAGAAGCAGAAGAAGGAGAAGGAGAAGGTGAAGTCTGGAGGGTGAAGCAGAAGAAGCAGAAGAAGGAGAAGGAGAAGGTGAAGTCTGGAGGGTGAATCAGAAAAAGCAGAAGGAGAAGGAGAAGGTGAAGTCTGGAGGGTGAATCAGAAGAAGCAGAAGAAGGAGAAGGAGAAGGTGAAGTCTGGAGGGTGAATCAGAAGAAGCAGAAGAAGGAGAAGGAGAAGGTGAAGTCTGGAGGGTGAATCAGAAGAAGCAGAAGAAGGAGAAGGAGAAGGTGAAGTCTGGAGGGTGAATCGGAACAAGTAGAAGAAGGAGAAGGAGAAGGTGAAGTCTGGAGGGTGAAACAGAAGAAGTAGAAGAAGGAGAAGGAGAAGGTGAAGCCTGGAGGGTGAATCAGAAGAAGCAGATGAAGGAGGAGGAGAAGGTGAAGTCTGGAGGGTGAATCAGAAGAAGCAGAAGAAGAAGAAGTAGAAGGTGAAGTCTGGAGGGTGAATCAGAAGAAGCAGAAGATGGAGAAGGAGAAGGTGAAGACTGGAGGTGAATCAGAAGAAGTAGAAGAAGGAGAAGGAGAAGGTGAAGTCTGGAAGGTGAATCAGAAGAAGGAGAAGGAGAAGGCGAAGTCTGGAGTGTGAAACAGAAGAAGCAGAAGAAGGAGAAGGAGAAGGTGAAGTCTGGAGGGTGAATCAGAAGAAGCTGAAGAAGGAGAAGGAGAAGATGAAGTCTGGAGGATGAAACAGAAGAAGTAGAAGAAGGAGAAGGAGAAGGTGAGGTCTGGAGGGTGAATCAGAAGAAGCAGAAGAAGGAGAAGGAGAAGGTGAAATCTGAAGGGTGAATCAGAAGAAGCAGAAGAAGGAGAAGGAGAAGGTGAAGTCTGGAGGGTGAATCAGAAGAAGCAGAAGAAGGAGAAGGAGAAGGTGAAATCTGGAGGGTGAATCAGAAGAAGCAGAAGAAGGAGAAGGAGAAGGTGAAGTCTGGAGGGTGAATCAGAAGAAGTAGAAGAAGGAGAAGGAGAAGGTGAAGTCTGGAGGGTGAATCAGAAGAAGTAGAAGAAGGAGAAGGAGAAGATGAAGTCTGGAGGGTGAATCAGAAGAAGCAGAAGAAGGAGAAGGAGAAGGTGAAGTCTGGAGGGTGAATCAGAAGAAGCAGAAGAAGGAGAAGGAGAAGATGAAGTCTGGAGGGTGAATCAGAAGAAGTAGAAGAAGGAGAAGGAGAAGGTGAAGTCTGGAGGGTGGATCAGAAGAAGCAGAAGAAGTAGAAGGAGAAGGTGAAGTCTGGAGGGTGAATCAGAAGAAGCAGAAGAAGGAGAAGGAGAAGGTGAAGTCTGGAGGGTGAATCAGAAGAAGCAGAATAAGGAGAAGGAGAAGGTGAAGTCTGGAGGGTGAATCAGAAGAAGCAGAAGAAGGAGAAGGAGAAGGTGAAGTCTGGAGGGTGAATCAGAAGACGTAGAAGAAGGAGAAGGAGAAGGTGAAGTCTGGAGGGTGAAGCAGAAGAAGTAGAAGAAGGAGAAGGAGAAGGTGAAGTCAGGAGGGTGAATCAGAAGAAGTAGAAGAAGGAGAAGGAGAAGGTGAAGTCAGGAGGGTGAATCAGAAGAAGCAGAAGAAGGAGAAGGAGAAGGTGAAGTCTGGAGGGTGAATCAGAAGAATCAGCAGAAGGAGAAGGAAAAGGTGAAGTCTGGAGGGTGAATCAGAAGAAGCAGAAGAAAGAGAAGGAGAAGGTGAAGTCTGGAGGGTGAAGCAGAAGAAGCAGAAGAAGGAGAAGGAGAAGTTGAAGACTGGAGGGTGAATCAGAAGAAGAAGAAGAAGGAGAAGGAGAAGGTGAAGTCTGGAGAGTGAATCAGAAGAAGTAGAAGAAGGAGAAGGAGAAGGTGAAGTCTGGAGGGTGAATCAGAAGAAGCAGAAGAAGGAGAAGGAGAAGGTGAACTCTGGAGGGTGAATAAGAAGAAGCAGAAGAAGGTGAAGGAGAAGATGAAGTCTTGAGGGTGAATCAGAAGAAGTTGAAGAAGGAGAAGGAGAAGGTGAGGTCTGGAGGGTGAATCAGAAGAAGCAGAAGAAGGAGAAGGAGAAGGTGAAGTCTGGGGGGTGAATCAGAAGAAGCAGAAGAAGGAGAAGGAGAAGGTGAAGTCAGGAGGGTGAATCAGAAGAAGCAGAAGAACTAGAAGGAGAAGGTGAAGTTAGGAGGGTGAATCAGAAGAAGCAGAAGAAGGAGAAGGAGAAGGTGAAGTCAGGGGGGTGAAGCAGAAGAAGTAGAAGAAGGAGAAGGAGATGGTGAAGTCAGGAGGGTGAAGCAGAAGAAGGAGAAGAAGGAGAAGGAGAAGGTGAAGTCTGGAGGGCGCAGCAGAAGAAGCAGAAGAAGGAGAAGGAGAAGGTAAAGTCTGGAGGGTGAAGCAGAAGAAGCAGAAGAAGGAAAAGGAGAAGGTGAAGTCTGGAGGGTGAATCAGAAGAAGTAGAAGAAGGAGAAGGAGAAGGTGAAGTCAGGAGGGTGAAGCAGAAGAAGCAGAAGAAGGAGAAGGAGAAGGTGAAGTCTGGAGGGTGAATCAGAAGAAGCAGAAGAAGGAGAAGGAGAAGGTGAAGTCTGGAGGGCGAAGCAGAAGAAGCAGAAGAAGGAGAAGGAGAAGGTGAAGTCTGGAGGGTGAAGCAGAAGAAGCAGAAGAATGAGAAGGAGAAGGTGAAGTCTGGAGGGTGAATCAGAAGAAGTAGAAGAAGGAGAAGGAGAAGGTGAAGTCAGGAGGGTGAAGCAGAAGAAGCAGAAGAAGGAGAAGGAGAAGGTGAAGTCTGGAGGGTGAAGCAGAAGAAGCAGAAGAAGGAGAAGGAGAAGGTGAAGTCTGGAGGGTGAAGCAGAAGAAGCAGAAGAAGGAGAAGGAGAAGGTGAAGTCTGGAGGGTGAATCAGAAGAAGTAGAAGAAGGAGATGGAGAAGGTGAAGTCGGGAGGGTGAATCAGAAGAAGCAGAAGAAGTAGAAGGAGAAGGTGAAGTCTGGAGGGTGAATCAGAAGAAGTAGAAGAAGGAGAAGGAGAAGGTGAAGTCTGGAGGGTGAATCAGAAGAAGCAGAAGAAGGAGAAGGAGAAGGTGAAGTCAGGAGGGTGAATCAGAAGAAGCAGAAGAAGGAGAAGGAGAAGGTGAAGTCTGGAGGGTGAATCAGAAGAAGCAGAAGAAGGAGAAGGAGAAGGTGAAGACTGGAGGGTGAATCAGAAGAAGTAGAAGAAGGAGAAGGAGAAGGTGAAGTCAGGAGGGTGAAGCAGAAGAAGCAGAAGAAGGAGAAGGAGAAGGGGAAGTCTGGAGGGTGAATCAGAAGAAGCAGAAGAAGGAGAAGGAGAAGGTGAAGTCTGGAGGGCGAAGCAGAAGATGCAGAAGAAGGAGAAGGAGAAGGTGAAGTCTGGAGGGTGAAGCAGAAGAAGCAGAAGAAGGAAAAGGAGAAGGTGAAGTCTGGAGGGTGAATCAGAAGAAGTAGAAGAAGGAGAAGGAGAAGGTGAAGTCAGGAGGGTGAAGCAGAAGAAGCAGAAGAAGGAGAAGGAGAAGGTGAAGTCTGGAGGGTGAAGCAGAAGAAGCAGAAGAAGTAGAAGGAGAAGGTGAAGTCTGGAGGGTGAAGCAGAAGAAGCAGAAGAAGGAGAAGGAGAAGGTGAAGTCTGGAGGGTGAATCAGAAGAAGTAGAAGAAGGAGAAGGAGAAGGTGAAGTCTGGAGGGTGGATCAGAAGAAGCAGAAGAAGTAGAAGGAAAAGGTGAGGTCTGGAGGGTGAATCAGAAGAAGTAGAAGAAGGAGAAGGAGAAGGTGAAGTCTGGAGGGTGAATCAGAAGAAGCAGAAGAAGGAGAAGGAGAAGGTGAAGTCAGGAGGGTGAATCAGAAGAAGCAGAAGAAGGAGAAGGAGAAGGTGAAGTCTGGAGGGTGAATCAGAAGAAGCAGAAGAAGGAGAAGGAGAAGGTGAAGACTGGAGGGTGAATCAGAAGAAGTAGAAGAAGGAGAAGGAGAAGGTGAAGTCTGGAGGGTGAATCAGAAGAAGTAGAAGAAGGAGAAGGAGAAGGCGAAGTCTGGAGGGTGAATCAGAAGAAGCAGAAGAAGGAGAAGCAGAAGGTGAAGTCTGGAGGGTGAATCAGAAGAAGCAGAAGAAGGAGAAGGAGAAGATGAAGTCTGGAGGGTGAATCAGAATAAGTAGAAGAAGGAGAAGGAGAAGGTGAAGTCTGGAGGGTGAATCAGAAGAAGCAGAAGAAGGAGAAGGAGAAGGTGAACTCTGGAGGGTGAATAAGAAGAAGCAGAAGAAGGTGAAGGAGAAGATGAAGTCTTGAGGGTGAATCAGAAGAAGTTGAAGAAGGAGAAGGAGAAGGTGAGGTCTGGAGGGTGAATCAGAAGAAGCAGAAGAAGGAGAAGGAGAAGGTGAAGTCTGGGGGGTGAATCAGAAGAAGCAGAAGAAGGAGAAGGAGAAGGTGAAGTCAGGAGGGTGAATCAGAAGAAGCAGAAGAACTAGAAGGAGAAGGTGAAGTTAGGAGGGTGAATCAGAAGAAGCAGAAGAAGGAGAAGGAGAAGGTGAAGTCAGGGGGGTGAAGCAGAAGAAGTAGAAGAAGGAGAAGGAGATGGTGAAGTCAGGAGGGTGAAGCAGAAGAAGGAGAAGAAGGAGAAGGAGAAGGTGAAGTCTGGAGGGCGCAGCAGAAGAAGCAGAAGAAGGAGAAGGAGAAGGTAAAGTCTGGAGGGTGAAGCAGAAGAAGCAGAAGAAGGAAAAGGAGAAGGTGAAGTCTGGAGGGTGAATCAGAAGAAGTAGAAGAAGGAGAAGGAGAAGGTGAAGTCAGGAGGGTGAAGCAGAAGAAGCAGAAGAAGGAGAAGGAGAAGGTGAAGTCTGGAGGGTGAATCAGAAGAAGCAGAAGAAGGAGAAGGAGAAGGTGAAGTCTGGAGGGCGAAGCAGAAGAAGCAGAAGAAGGAGAAGGAGAAGGTGAAGTCTGGAGGGTGAAGCAGAAGAAGCAGAAGAATGAGAAGGAGAAGGTGAAGTCTGGAGGGTGAATCAGAAGAAGTAGAAGAAGGAGAAGGAGAAGGTGAAGTCAGGAGGGTGAAGCAGAAGAAGCAGAAGAAGGAGAAGGAGAAGGTGAAGTCTGGAGGGTGAAGCAGAAGAAGCAGAAGAAGGAGAAGGAGAAGGTGAAGTCTGGAGGGTGAAGCAGAAGAAGCAGAAGAAGGAGAAGGAGAAGGTGAAGTCTGGAGGGTGAATCAGAAGAAGTAGAAGAAGGAGATGGAGAAGGTGAAGTCGGGAGGGTGAATCAGAAGAAGCAGAAGAAGTAGAAGGAGAAGGTGAAGTCTGGAGGGTGAATCAGAAGAAGTAGAAGAAGGAGAAGGAGAAGGTGAAGTCTGGAGGGTGAATCAGAAGAAGCAGAAGAAGGAGAAGGAGAAGGTGAAGTCAGGAGGGTGAATCAGAAGAAGCAGAAGAAGGAGAAGGAGAAGGTGAAGTCTGGAGGGTGAATCAGAAGAAGCAGAAGAAGGAGAAGGAGAAGGTGAAGACTGGAGGGTGAATCAGAAGAAGTAGAAGAAGGAGAAGGAGAAGGTGAAGTCAGGAGGGTGAAGCAGAAGAAGCAGAAGAAGGAGAAGGAGAAGGGGAAGTCTGGAGGGTGAATCAGAAGAAGCAGAAGAAGGAGAAGGAGAAGGTGAAGTCTGGAGGGCGAAGCAGAAGATGCAGAAGAAGGAGAAGGAGAAGGTGAAGTCTGGAGGGTGAAGCAGAAGAAGCAGAAGAAGGAAAAGGAGAAGGTGAAGTCTGGAGGGTGAATCAGAAGAAGTAGAAGAAGGAGAAGGAGAAGGTGAAGTCAGGAGGGTGAAGCAGAAGAAGCAGAAGAAGGAGAAGGAGAAGGTGAAGTCTGGAGGGTGAAGCAGAAGAAGCAGAAGAAGTAGAAGGAGAAGGTGAAGTCTGGAGGGTGAAGCAGAAGAAGCAGAAGAAGGAGAAGGAGAAGGTGAAGTCTGCAGGGTGAATCAGAAGAAGTAGAAGAAGGAGAAGGAGAAGGTGAAGTCTGGAGGGTGGATCAGAAGAAGCAGAAGAAGTAGAAGGAAAAGGTGAGGTCTGGAGGGTGAATCAGAAGAAGTAGAAGAAGGAGAAGGAGAAGGTGAAGTCTGGAGGGTGAATCAGAAGAAGCAGAAGAAGGAGAAGGAGAAGGTGAAGTCAGGAGGGTGAATCAGAAGAAGCAGAAGAAGGAGAAGGAGAAGGTGAAGTCTGGAGGGTGAATCAGAAGAAGCAGAAGAAGGAGAAGGAGAAGGTGAAGACTGGAGGGTGAATCAGAAGAAGTAGAAGAAGGAGAAGGAGAAGGTGAAGTCTGGAGGGTGAATCAGAAGAAGTAGAAGAAGGAGAAGGAGAAGGCGAAGTCTGGAGGGTGAATCAGAAGAAGCAGAAGAAGGAGAAGCAGAAGGTGAAGTCTGGAGGGTGAATCAGAAGAAGCAGAAGAAGGAGAAGGAGAAGATGAAGTCTGGAGGGTGAATCAGAATAAGTAGAAGAAGCAGAAGGAGAAGGTGAGGTCTGGAGGGTGATTCAGAAGAAGCAGAAGAAGGAGAAGGAGAAGGTGAATTCTGAAGGGTGAATCAGAAGAAGCAGAAGAAGGAGAAGGAGAAGGTGAAGTCTGGAGGGTGAATCAGAAGAAGCAGAAGAAGGAGAAGGAGAAGGTGAAGTCTGGAGGGTGAATCAGAAGAAGCAGAAGAAGGAGAAGGAGAAGGTGAAGTCTGGAGGGTGAATCAGAACAAGTAGAAGAAGGAGAAGGAGAAGGTGAAGTCTGGAGGGTGAATCAGAAGAAGTAGAAGAAGGAGAAGTAGAAGTTGAAGTCTGGAGGGTGAATCAGAAAAAGCAGAAGAAGCAGAAGGAGAAGGTGAAGTCTGGAGGGTGAATCAGAAGATGCAGAAGAAGGAGAAGGAGAAGATGAAGTCTGGAGGGTGAATCAGAAGAAGCAGAAGAAGGAGAAGGAGAAGGTGAACTCTGGAGGGTGAATAAGAAGAAGCAGAAGAAGGTGAAGGAGAAGATTAAGTCTTGAGGGTGAATCAGAAGAAGTTGAAGAAGGAGAAGGAGAAGGTGAGGTCTGGAGGGTGAATCAGAAGAAGCAGAAGAAGGAGAAGGAGAAGGTGAAGTCTGGGGGGTGAATCAGAAGAAGCAGGAGAAGGAGAAGGAGAAGGTGAAGTCAGGAGGGTGAATCAGAAGAAGCAGAAGAACTAGAAGGAGAAGGTGAAGTTAGGAGGGTGAATCAGAAGAAGCAGAAGAAGGAGAAGGAGAAGGTGAAGTCAGGGGGGTGAAGCAGAAGAAGTAGAAGAAGGAGAAGGAGATGGTGAAGTCAGGAGGGTGAAGCAGAAGAAGGAGAAGAAGGAGAAGGAGAAGGTGAAGTCTGGAGGGCGCAGCAGAAGAAGCAGAAGAAGGAGAAGGAGAAGGTAAAGTCTGGAGGGTGAAGCAGAAGAAGCAGAAGAAGGAAAAGGAGAAGGTGAAGTCTGGAGGGTGAATCAGAAGAAGTAGAAGAAGGAGAAGGAGAAGGTGAAGTCAGGAGGGTGAAGCAGAAGAAGCAGAAGAAGGAGAAGGAGAAGGTGAAGTCTGGAGGGTGAATCAGAAGAAGCAGAAGAAGGAGAAGGAGAAGGTGAAGTCTGGAGGGCGAAGCAGAAGAAGCAGAAGAAGGAGAAGGAGAAGGTGAAGTCTGGAGGGTGAAGCAGAAGAAGCAGAAGAAGGAGAAGGAGAAGGTGAAGTCTGGAGGGTGAATCAGAAGAAGTAGAAGAAGGAGAAGGAGAAGGTGAAGTCAGGAGGGTGAAGCAGAAGAAGCAGAAGAAGGAGAAGGAGAAGGTGAAGTCTGGAGGGTGAAGCAGAAGAAGCAGAAGAAGGAGAAGGAGAAGGTGAAGTCTGGAGGGTGAAGCAGAAGAAGCAGAAGAAGGAGAAGGAGAAGGTGAAGTCTGGAGGGTGAATCAGAAGAGGTAGAAGAAGGAGATGGAGAAGGTGAAGTCGGGAGGGTGAATCAGAAGAAGCAGAAGAAGTAGAAGGAGAAGGTGAATTCTGGAGGGTGAATCAGAAGAAGTAGAAGAAGGAGAAGGAGAAGGTGAAGTCTGGAGGGTGAATCAGAAGAAGCAGAAGAAGGAGAAGGAGAAGGTGAAGTCAGGAGGGTGAATCAGAAGAAGCAGAAGAAGGAGAAGGAGAAGGTGAAGTCTGGAGGGTGAATCAGAAGAAGCAGAAGAAGGAGAAGGAGAAGGTGAAGACTGGAGGGTGAATCAGAAGAAGTAGAAGAAGGAGAAGGAGAAGGTGAAGTCAGGAGGGTGAAGCAGAAGAAGCAGAAGAAGGAGAAGGAGAAGGGGAAGTCTGGAGGGTGAATCAGAAGAAGCAGAAGAAGGAGAAGGAGAAGGTGAAGTCTGGAGGGCGAAGCAGAAGATGCAGAAGACGGAGAAGGAGCAGGTGAAGTCTGGAGGGTGAAGCAGAAGAAGCAGAAGAAGGAGAAGGAGAAGGTGAAGTCTGGAGGGTGAATCAGAAGAAGTAGAAGAAGGAGAAGGAGAAGGTGAAGTCAGGAGGGTGAAGCAGAAGAAGCAGAAGAAGGAGAAGGAGAAGGTGAAGTCTGGAGGGTGAAGCAGAAGAAGCAGAAGAAGTAGAAGGAGAAGGTGAAGTCTGGAGGGTGAAGCAGAAGAAGCAGAAGAAGGAGAAGGAGAAGGTGAAGTCTGGAGGGTGAATCAGAAGAAGTAGAAGAAGGAGAAAGAGAAGGTGAAGCCTGGAGGGTGAATCAGAAGAAGCAGAAGAAGTAGAAGGAAAAGGTGAAGTCTGGAGGGTGAAGCAGAAGAAGTAGAAGAAGGAGAAGGAGAAGGTGAAGTCTGGAGGGTGAATCAGAAGAAGCAGAAGAAGGAGAAGGAGAAGGTGAAGTCAGGAGGGTGAATCAGAAGAAGCAGAAGAAGGAGAAGGAGAAGGTGAAGTCTGGAGGGTGAATCAGAAGAAGCAGAAGAAGGAGAAGGAGAAGGTGAAGACTGGAGGGTGAATCAGAAGAAGTAGAAGAAGGAGAAGGAGAAGGTGAAGTCTGGAGGGTGAATCAGAAGAAGTAGAAGAAGGAGAAGGAGAAGGCGAAGTCTGGAGGGTGAATCAGAAGAAGCAGAAGAAGGAGAAGCAGAAGGTGAAGTCTGGAGGGTGAATCAGAAGAAGCAGAAGAAGGAGAAGGAGAAGATGAAGTCTGGAGGGTGAATCAGAATAAGTAGAAGAAGCAGAAGGAGAAGGTGAGGTCTGGAGGGTGAATCAGAAGAAGCAGAAGAAGGAGAAGGAGAAGGTGAATTCTGAAGGGTGAATCAGAAGAAGCAGAAGAAGGAGAAGGAGAAGGTGAAGTCTGGAGGGTGAATCAGAAGAAGCAGAAGAAGGAGAAGGAGAAGGTGAAGTCTGGAGGGTGAATCAGAAGAAGCAGAAGAAGGAGAAGGAGAAGGTGAAGTCTGGAGGGTGAATCAGAACAAGTAGAAGAAGGAGAAGGAGAAGGTGAAGTCTGGAGGGTGAATCAGAAGAAGTAGAAGAAGGAGAAGTAGAAGTTGAAGTCTGGAGGGTGAATCAGAAAAAGCAGAAGAAGCAGAAGGAGAAGGTGAAGTCTGGAGGGTGAATCAGAAGATGCAGAAGAAGGAGAAGGAGAAGATGAAGTCTGGAGGGTGAATCAGAAGAAGTAGAAGAAGGAGAAGGAGAAGGTGAAGCCTGGAGGGTGAATCAGAAGAAGCAGAAGAAGGAGAAGGAGAAGGTGAAGTCTGGAGGGTGAATCAGAAGATGCAGAAGAAGGAGAAGGAGAAGGTGAAGTCTGGAGGGTGAATCAGAAGAAGCAGAATAAGGAGAAGGAGAAGGTGAAGTCTGGAGGGTGAATCAGAAGAAGCAGAAGAAGGAGAAGGAGAAGAGGAAGTCTGGAGGGTGAATCAGAAGAAGTAGAAGAAGGGGAAGGAGAAGGTGAGGTCTGGAGGGTGAATCAGAAGAAGCAGAAGAAGGAGAAGGAGAAGGTGAAGTCTGGAGGGTGAATCAGAAGAAGCAGAAGAAGGAGAAGGAGAAGGTGAAGACTGGAGGGTGAATCAGAAGAAGTAGAAGAAGGAGAAGGAGAAGGTGAAGTCAGGAGGGTGAAGCAGAAGAAGCAGAAGAAGGAGAAGGAGAAGGGGAAGTCTGGAGGGTGAATCAGAAGAAGCAGAAGAAGGAGAAGGAGAAGGTGAAGTCTGGAGGGCGAAGCAGAAGATGCAGAAGACGGAGAAGGAGCAGGTGAAGTCTGGAGGGTGAAGCAGAAGAAGCAGAAGAAGGAGAAGGAGAAGGTGAAGTCTGGAGGGTGAATCAGAAGAAGTAGAAGAAGGAGAAGGAGAAGGTGAAGTCAGGAGGGTGAAGCAGAAGAAGCAGAAGAAGGAGAAGGAGAAGGTGAAGTCTGGAGGGTGAAGCAGAAGAAGCAGAAGAAGTAGAAGGAGAAGGTGAAGTCTGGAGGGTGAAGCAGAAGAAGCAGAAGAAGGAGAAGGAGAAGGTGAAGTCTGGAGGGTGAATCAGAAGAAGTAGAAGAAGGAGAAGGAGAAGGTGAAGCCTGGAGGGTGAATCAGAAGAAGCAGAAGAAGTAGAAGGAAAAGGTGAAGTCTGGAGGGTGAAGCAGAAGAAGTAGAAGAAGGAGAAGGAGAAGGTGAAGTCTGGAGGGTGAATCAGAAGAAGCAGAAGAAGGAGAAGGAGAAGGTGAAGTCAGGAGGGTGAATCAGAAGAAGCAGAAGAAGGAGAAGGAGAAGGTGAAGTCTGGAGGGTGAATCAGAAGAAGCAGAAGAAGGAGAAGGAGAAGGTGAAGACTGGAGGGTGAATCAGAAGAAGTAGAAGAAGGAGAAGGAGAAGGTGAAGTCTGGAGGGTGAATCAGAAGAAGTAGAAGAAGGAGAAGGAGAAGGCGAAGTCTGGAGGGTGAATCAGAAGAAGCAGAAGAAGGAGAAGCAGAAGGTGAAGTCTGGAGGGTGAATCAGAAGAAGCAGAAGAAGGAGAAGGAGAAGATGAAGTCTGGAGGGTGAATCAGAATAAGTAGAAGAAGCAGAAGGAGAAGGTGAGGTCTGGAGGGTGAATCAGAAGAAGCAGAAGAAGGAGAAGGAGAAGGTGAATTCTGAAGGGTGAATCAGAAGAAGCAGAAGAAGGAGAAGGAGAAGGTGAAGTCTGGAGGGTGAATCAGAAGAAGCAGAAGAAGGAGAAGGAGAAGGTGAAGTCTGGAGGGTGAATCAGAAGAAGCAGAAGAAGGAGAAGGAGAAGGTGAAGTCTGGAGGGTGAATCAGAACAAGTAGAAGAAGGAGAAGGAGAAGGTGAAGTCTGGAGGGTGAATCAGAAGAAGTAGAAGAAGGAGAAGTAGAAGTTGAAGTCTGGAGGGTGAATCAGAAAAAGCAGAAGAAGCAGAAGGAGAAGGTGAAGTCTGGAGGGTGAATCAGAAGATGCAGAAGAAGGAGAAGGAGAAGATGAAGTCTGGAGGGTGAATCAGAAGAAGTAGAAGATGGAGAAGGAGAAGGTGAAGCCTGGAGGGTGAATCAGAAGAAGCAGAAGAAGGAGAAGTAGAAGTTGAAGTCTGGAGGGTGAATCAGAAAAAGCAGAAGAAGCAGAAGGAGAAGGTGAAGTCTGGAGGGTGAATCAGAAGATGCAGAAGAAGGAGAAGGAGAAGATGAAGTCTGGAGGGTGAATCAGAAGAAGTAGAAGAAGGAGAAGGAGAAGGTGAAGCCTGGAGGGTGAATCAGAAGAAGCAGAAGAAGGAGAAGGAGAAGGTGAAGTCTGGAGGGTGAATCAGAAGATGCAGAAGAAGGAGAAGGAGAAGGTGAAGTCTGGAGGGTGAATCAGAAGAAGCAGAATAAGGAGAAGGAGAAGGTGAAGTCTGGAGGGTGAATCAGAAGAAGCAGAAGAAGGAGAAGGAGAAGAGGAAGTCTGGAGGGTGAATCAGAAGAAGTAGAAGAAGGGGAAGGAGAAGGTGAGGTCTGGAGGGTGAATCAGAAGAAGCAGAAGAAGGAGAAGGAGAAGGTGAAGTCTGGAGGGTGAATCAGAAGAAGCAGAAGAAGGAGAAGGAGAAGGTGAAGACTGGAGGGTGAATCAGAAGAAGTAGAAGAAGGAGAAGGAGAAGGTGAAGTCAGGAGGGTGAAGCAGAAGAAGCAGAAGAAGGAGAAGGAGAAGGGGAAGTCTGGAGGGTGAATCAGAAGAAGCAGAAGAAGGAGAAGGAGAAGGTGAAGTCTGGAGGGCGAAGCAGAAGATGCAGAAGACGGAGAAGGAGCAGGTGAAGTCTGGAGGGTGAAGCAGAAGAAGCAGAAGAAGGAGAAGGAGAAGGTGAAGTCTGGAGGGTGAATCAGAAGAAGTAGAAGAAGGAGAAGGAGAAGGTGAAGTCAGGAGGGTGAAGCAGAAGAAGCAGAAGAAGGAGAAGGAGAAGGTGAAGTCTGGAGGGTGAAGCAGAAGAAGCAGAAGAAGTAGAAGGAGAAGGTGAAGTCTGGAGGGTGAAGCAGAAGAAGCAGAAGAAGGAGAAGGAGAAGGTGAAGTCTGGAGGGTGAATCAGAAGAAGTAGAAGAAGGAGAAGGAGAAGGTGAAGCCTGGAGGGTGAATCAGAAGAAGCAGAAGAAGTAGAAGGAAAAGGTGAAGTCTGGAGGGTGAAGCAGAAGAAGTAGAAGAAGGAGAAGGAGAAGGTGAAGTCTGGAGGGTGAATCAGAAGAAGCAGAAGAAGGAGAAGGAGAAGGTGAAGTCAGGAGGGTGAATCAGAAGAAGCAGAAGAAGGAGAAGGAGAAGGTGAAGTCTGGAGGGTGAATCAGAAGAAGCAGAAGAAGGAGAAGGAGAAGGTGAAGACTGGAGGGTGAATCAGAAGAAGTAGAAGAAGGAGAAGGAGAAGGTGAAGTCTGGAGGGTGAATCAGAAGAAGTAGAAGAAGGAGAAGGAGAAGGCGAAGTCTGGAGGGTGAATCAGAAGAAGCAGAAGAAGGAGAAGCAGAAGGTGAAGTCTGGAGGGTGAATCAGAAGAAGCAGAAGAAGGAGAAGGAGAAGATGAAGTCTGGAGGGTGAATCAGAATAAGTAGAAGAAGCAGAAGGAGAAGGTGAGGTCTGGAGGGTGAATCAGAAGAAGCAGAAGAAGGAGAAGGAGAAGGTGAATTCTGAAGGGTGAATCAGAAGAAGCAGAAGAAGGAGAAGGAGAAGGTGAAGTCTGGAGGGTGAATCAGAAGAAGCAGAAGAAGGAGAAGGAGAAGGTGAAGTCTGGAGGGTGAATCAGAAGAAGCAGAAGAAGGAGAAGGAGAAGGTGAAGTCTGGAGGGTGAATCAGAACAAGTAGAAGAAGGAGAAGGAGAAGGTGAAGTCTGGAGGGTGAATCAGAAGAAGTAGAAGAAGGAGAAGTAGAAGTTGAAGTCTGGAGGGTGAATCAGAAAAAGCAGAAGAAGCAGAAGGAGAAGGTGAAGTCTGGAGGGTGAATCAGAAGATGCAGAAGAAGGAGAAGGAGAAGATGAAGTCTGGAGGGTGAATCAGAAGAAGTAGAAGATGGAGAAGGAGAAGGTGAAGCCTGGAGGGTGAATCAGAAGAAGCAGAAGAAGGAGAAGGAGAAGGTGAAGTCTGGAGGGTGAATCAGAAGATGCAGAAGAAGGAGAAGGAGAAGGTGAAGTCTGGAGGGTGAATCAGAAGAAGCAGAATAAGGAGAAGGAGAAGGTGAAGTCTGGAGGGTGAATCAGAAGAAGCAGAAGAAGGAGAAGGAGAAGAGGAAGTCTGGAGGGTGAATCAGAAGAAGTAGAAGAAGGGGAAGGAGAAGGTGAGGTCTGGAGGGTGAATCAGAAGAAGCAGAAGAAGGAGAAGGAGAAGGTGAAGTCTGGAGGGAGATTCAGAAGAAGCAGAAGAAGGAGAAGGAGAAGGTGAAGTCTGGAGGGTGAAGCAGAAGAAGCAGAAGAAGCAGAAGGAGAAGGTGAAGTCTGGAGGGTGAATCAGAAGAAGTAGAAGAAGGAGAAGGAGAAGGTGAAGTCAGGAGGGTGAAGCAGAAGAAGCAGAAGAAGGAGAAGGAGAAGGTGAAGTCTGGAGGGCGAAGCAGAAGAAGCAGAAGAAGGAGAAGGAGATGGTGAAGTCTGGAGGGTGAAGAAGAAGAAGCAGAAGAAGGAGAAGGAGAAGGTGAAGTCTGGAGGGTGAAGCAGAAGAAGCAGAAGAAGGAGAAGGAGAAGGTGAAGTCAGGAGAGTGAATCAGAAGAGGTAGAAGAAGGAGAAGGAGAAGGTGAAGTCTGGAGGGTGAATCAGAAGAAGTAGAAGAAGGAGAAGGAGAAGTTGAAGTCTGGAGGGTGAATCAGAAGAAGTAGAAGAAGGAGAAGGAGAAGGTGAAGTCTGGAGGGTGAATCAGAAGAAGCAGAAGAAGGAGAAGGAGAAGGTGAAGTCTGGAGGGTGAATCAGAAGAAGCAGAAGAAGGAGAAGGAGAAGATGAAGTCTGGAGGGTGAATCAGAAGAAGTAGAAGAAGGAGAAGGAGATGGTGAAGTCAGGAGGGTGAAGCAGAAGAAGCAGAAGAAGGAGAAGGAGAAGGTGAAGTCTGGAGGGAGAAGCAGAAGAAGCAGAAGAAGGAGAAGGAGAAGGTGAAGTCAGGAGGGTGAAGCAGAAGAAGCAGAAGAAGGAGAAGGAGAAGGTGAAGTCTGGAGGGTGAAGCAGATGAAGCAGAAGAAGGAGAAGGAGAAGGTGAAGTCTGGAGGGCGAAGCAGAAGAAGCAGAAGAAGGAGAAGGAGAAGGTGAAGTCTGGAGGGTGAAGCAAAAGAAGCGGAAGAAGGAGAAGGAGAAGGTGAAGTCTGGAGGGTGAATCAGAAGAAGAAGAAGAAGGAGAAGGAGAAGGTGAAGTCAGGAGGGTGAAGTAGAAGAAGGAGAAGGAGAAGGTGAAGTCTGGAGGGTGAAGCAGAAGAAGCAGAAGAAGGAGAAGGAGAAGGTGAAGTCTGGAGGGTGAAGCAGAAGAAGCAGAAGAAGGAGAAGGAGAAGGTGAAGTCTGGAGGGTGAATCAGAAGAAGCAGAAGAAGGAGAAGGAGAAGGTGAAGTCAGGAGGGTGAATCAGAAGAAGCAGTAGAAGGAGAAGGAGAAGGTGAAGTCTGGAGGGTGAATCAGAAGAAGCAGAAGAAGGAGAAGGAGAAGGTGAAGACTGGAGGTGAATCAGAAGAAGTAGAAGAAGGAGAAGGAGAAGGCGAAGTCTGGAGGGTGAAACAGAATAAGCAGAAGAAGGAGAAGGAGAAGGTGAAGTCTGGAGGGTGAATCAGAAGAAGCAGAAGAAGGAGAAGGAGAAGATGAAGTCTGGAGGGTGAAACAGAAGAAGTAGAAGAAGGAGAAGGAGAAGGTGAGGTCTGGAGGGTGAATCAGAAGAAGCAGAAGAAGGAGAAGGAGAAGGTGAAGACTGAAGGGTGAATCAGAAGAAGCAGAAGAAGGAGAAGGAGAAGGTGAAGTCTGGAGGGTGAATCAGAAGAAGCAGAAGAAGGAGAAGGAGCAGGTGAAATCTGGAGGGTGAATCAGAAGAAGCAGAAGAAGGAGAAGGAGAAGGTGAAGTCTGGAGGGTGAATCAGAAGAAGTAGAAGAAGGAGAAGGAGAAGGTGAAGTCTGGAGGGTGAATCAGAAGAAGTAGAAGAAGGAGAAGGAGAAGGTGAAGTCTGGAGGGTGAAGCAGAAGAAGCAGAAGAAGGAGAAGGAGAAGATGAAGTCTGGAGGGTGAATCAGAAGAAGTATAAGAAGGAGAAGGAGAAGGTGAGGTTTGGAGGGTGAATCAGAAGAAGCAGAAGAAGGAGAAGGAGAAGGTGAAGTCTGAAGGCTGAATCAGAAGAAGCAGAAGAAGGAGAAGGAGAAGGTGAAGGCTGGAGGGTGAATCAGGAGAAGCAGAAGAAGGAGAAGGAGAAGGTGAAGTCTGGAGGGTGAATCAGAAGAAGCAGAAGAAAGAGAAGGAGAAGGTGAAGTCTGGAGGGTGAAGCAGAAGAAGCAGAAGAAGGAGAAGGAGAAGGTGAAGACTGGAGGGTGAATCAGAAGAAGTGGAAGAAGGAGAAGGAGAAGGTGAAGTCTGGAGGATAAATCAGAAGAAGTAGAAGAAGGAGAAGGAGAAGGTGAAGTCTGGAGGGTGAATCAGAAGAAGCAGAAGAAGGAGAAGGAGAAGGTGAAGTCTGGAGGGTGAATCAGAAGAAGCAGAAGAAGGAGAAGGAGGAGATGAAGTCTGGAGGGTGAATCAGAAGAAGTAGAAGAAGGAGAAGGAGAAGGTGAGGTCTGGAGGGTGAATCAGAAGAAGCAGAAGAAGGAGAAGGAGAAGGTGAAGTCTGGAGGGTGAATCAGAAGAAGCAGAAGAAGGAGAAGGAGAAGGTGAAGTCTGGAGGGTGAATCAGAAGAAGCAGAAGAAGGAGAAGGAGAAGGTGAAGTCAGGAGGGTGAATCAGAAGAAGCAGAAGAAGGAGAAGGAGAAGGTGGAGTCAGGGGTGTGAAGCAGAAGAAGTAGAAGAAGGAGAAGGAGAAGGTGAAGTCAGGAGGGTGAAGCAGAAGAAGCAGAAGAAGGAGAAGGAGAAGGTGAAGTCTGGAGGGCGCAGCAGAAGAAGCAGAAGAAGGAGAAGGAGAAGGTGAAGTCTGGAGGGTGAAGCAGAAGAAGCAGAAGAAGGAGAAGGAGAAGGTGAAGTCTGGAGGGTGAATCCGAAGAAGTAGAAGAAGGAGAAGGAGAAGGTGAAGTCAGGAGGGTGAAGCAGAAGAAGCAGAAGAAGGAGAAGGACAAGGTGAAGTCTGGAGGGTGAAGCAGAAGAAGCAGAAGATGGAGAAGGAGAAGGTGAAGTCTGGAGGGCGAAGCAGAAGAAGCAGAATAAGGAGAAGGAGAAGGTGAAGTCTGGAGGGTGAAGCAGAAGAAGCAGAAGAAGGAGAAGGAGAAGGTGAAGTCTGGAGGGTGAATCAGGAGAAGTAGAAGAAGGAGAAGGAGAAGGTGAAGTCAGGAGGGTGAAGCAGAAGAAGCAGAAGAAGGAGAAGGAGAAGGTGAAGTCAGGAGGGTGAAGCAGAAGAAGCAGAAGAAGGAGAAGGAGAAGGTGAAGTGTGGAGGGTGAAGCAGAAGAAGCAGAAGAAGGAGAAGGAGAAGGTGAAGTCAGGAGGGTGAATCAGAAGAAGTAGAAGAAGGAGAAGGAGAAGGTGAAGTCTGGAGGGTGAATCAGAAGAAGTAGAAGATGGAGAAGGAGAAGGTGAAGTCTGGAGGGTGAATCAGAAGAAGTAGAAGAAGGAGAAGGAGAAGGTGAAGTCTGGAGGGTGAATCAGAAGAAGCAGAAGAAGGAGAAGGTGAAGTCTGGAGGGAGAAGCAGAAGAAGTAGAAGAAGGAGAAGGAGAAGGTGAAGTCTGGAGGGTGAATCAGAAGAATCAGAAGAAGGAGAAGGAGAAGGTGAAGTCTGGAGGGTGAATCAGAAGAAGCAGAAGAAAGAGAAGGAGAAGGTGAAGTCTGGAGGGTGAAGCAGAAGAAGCAGAAGAAGGAGAGGGAGAAGGTGAATGCTGGAGGGTGAATCAGAAGAAGTAGAAGAAGGAGAAGGAGAAGGTGAAGTCTGGAGGGTGAATCAGAAGAATTAGAAGAAGGAGAAGGAGAAGGTGAAGTCTGGAGGGTGAATCAGAAGAATCTGAAGAAGGAGAAGGAGAAGGTGAAGTCCGGAGGGTGAATCAGAAGAAGCAGAAGAAGGAGAAGGAGAAGATGAAGTCTGGAGGGTGAATCAGAAGAAGTAGAAGAAGGAGAAGGAGAAGGTGAAGTCTGGAGGGTGAATCAGAAGAAGCAGAAGCAGGAGAACGAGAAGGTGAAGTCTGGAGGGTGAATCAGAAGAAGGAGAAGAAGGAGAAGGAGAAGGTGAAGTCTGGAGGGTGAATCAGAAGAAGCAGAAGAAGGAGAAGGAGAAGGTGAATTCTGGAGGGTGAATCAGAAGAAGCAGAAGAAGGAGAAGGAGAAGGTGAAGTCTGGAGGGTGAATCAGAAGAAGCAGAAGAAGGAGAAGGAGAAGGTGAAGTCTGGAGGGTGAATCGGAAGAAGCAGAAGAAGTAGAAGGAGAAGGTGAAGTCTGGAGGGTGAATCAGAAGAGGTAGAAAAAGGAGAAGGAGAAGGTGAAGTCTGGAGGGTGAATTAGAAGAAGCAGAAGGAGGAGATGGAGAAGGTGAAGTCAGGAGGGTGAATCAGAAGAAGCAGAAGAAGGAGCAGGAGAAGGTGAAGTTTGGAGGGTGAATCAGAAGAAGCAGAAGAAGGAGAAGGA
Source organism: Somniosus microcephalus (assembly GCF_052327205.1). NCBI lineage: Eukaryota > Metazoa > Chordata > Chondrichthyes > Squaliformes > Somniosidae > Somniosus > Somniosus microcephalus. Next base: position 353,608 of record NW_028225376.1, read on the forward strand.
GAAGGTGAAGACTGGAGGTTGAATCAGAAGAAGTAGAAGAAGGAGAAGGAGAAGGTGAAGTCTGGAGGTTGAATCAGAAGAAGTAGAAGAAGGAGAAGGAGAAGGCGAAGTCTGGAGGGTGAATCAGAAGAAGCAGAAGAAGGAGAAGGAGAAGGTGAAGTCTGGAGGGTGAATCAGAAGAAGCAGAAGATTGAGAAGGAGAAGATGAAGTCTGGAGGGTGAATCAGAAGAAGCAGAAGAAGGAGAAGGAGAAGGTGAAGTCTGGAGAGTGAATCAGAAGAAGCAGAAGAAGGAGAAGGAGAAGGTGAAGTCTGGAGGGTGAATCAGAAGAAGCAGAAGAAGGAGAAGGAGCAGATGAAGTCTGGAGGGTGAATCAGAAGAAGTAGAAGAAGGAGAAGGAGATGGTGAAGTCAGGAGAGTGAAGCAGAAGAAGCAGAAGAAGGAGAAGGAGAAGGTGAAGTCTGGAGGGAGAAGCAGAAGAAGCAGAAGAAGGAGAAGGAGAAGGTGAAGTCAGGAGGGTGAAGCAGATGAAGCAGAAGAAGGAGAAGGAGAAGGTGAAGTCTGGAGGGCGAAGCAGAAGAAGCAGAAGAAGGAGAAGGAGAAGGTGAAGTCTGGAGGGTGAAGCAGAAGAAGCAGAAGAAGGAGAAGGAGAAGGTGAAGTCTGGAGGGTGAAGCAGAAGAAGCAGAAGAAGGAGAAGGAGAAGGTGAAGTCAGGAGGGTGAATCAGAAGAAGTAGAAGAAGGAGAAGGAGAAGGTGAAGTCTGGAGGGTGAATCAGAAGAAGCAGAAGAAGGAGAAGGAGAAGGTGAAATCAGGAGGGTGAATCAGAAGAAGCAGAAGAAGGAGAAGGAGAAGGTGAAGTCTGGAGGGTGAATCAGAAGAAGCAGAAGAAGGAGAAGGAGAAGGTGAAGACTGGAGGTGAATCAGAAGAAGTAGAAGAAGGAGAAGGAGAAGGCGAAGTCTGGAGGGTGAAACAGAATAAGCAGAAGAAGGAGAAGGAGAAGGTGAAGTCTGGAGGGTGAATCAGAAGAAGCAGAAGAAGGAGAAGGAGAAGATGAAGTCTGGAGGGTGAAACAGAAGAAGTAGAAGAAGGAGAAGGAGAAGGTGAGGTCTGGAGGGTGAATCAGAAGAAGCAGAAGAAGGAGAAGGAGAAGGTGAAGACTGAAGGGTGAATCAGAAGAAGCAGAAGAAGGAGAAGGAGAAGGTGAAGTCTGGAGGGTGAATCAGAAGAAGCAGAAGAAGGAGAAGGAGCAGGTGAAATCTGGAGGGTGAATCAGAAGAAGCAGAAGAAGGAGAAGGAGAAGGTGAAGTCTGAAGGCTGAATCAGAAGAAGCAGAAGAAAGAGAAGGAGAAGGTGAAGTCTGGAGGGTGAAGCAGAAGAAGCAGAAGAAGGAGAAGGAGAAGGTGAAGACTGGAGGGTGAATCAGAAGAAGTGGAAGAAGGAGAAGGAGAAGGTGAAGTCTGGAGGATAAATCAGAAGAAGTAGAAGAAGGAGAAGGAGAAGGTGAAGTCTGGAGGGTGAATCAGAAGAAGCAGAAGAAGGAGAAGGAGAAGGTGAAGTCTGGAGGGTGAATCAGAAGAAGCAGAAGAAGGAGAAGGAGGAGCTGAAGTCTGGAGGGTGAATCAGAAGAAGTAGAAGAAGGAGAAGGAGAAGGTGAGGTCTGGAGGGTGAATCAGAAGAAGCAGAAGAAGGAGAAGGAGAAGGTGAAGTCTGGAGGGTGAATCAGAAGAAGCAGAAGAAGGAGAAGGAGAAGGTGAAGTCTGGAGGGTGAATCAGAAGAAGCAGAAGAAGGAGAAGGAGAAGGTGAAGTCAGGAGGGTGAATCAGAAGAAGCAGAAGAAGGAGAAGGAGAAGGTGGAGTCAGGGGTGTGAAGCAGAAGAAGTAGAAGAAGGAGAAGGAGAAGGTGAAGTCAGGAGGGTGAAGCAGAAGAAGCAGAAGAAGGAGAAGGAGAAGGTGAAGTCTGGAGGGTGAAGCAGATGAAGCAGAAGAAGGAGAAGGAGAAGGTGAAGTCTGGAGGGCGAAGCAGAAGAAGCAGAAGAAGGAGAAGGAGAAGGTGAAGTCTGGAGGGTGAAGCAAAAGAAGCGGAAGAAGGAGAAGGAGAAGGTGAAGTCTGGAGGGTGAATCAGAAGAAGAAGAAGAAGGAGAAGGAGAAGGTGAAGTCAGGAGGGTGAAGTAGAAGAAGGAGAAGGAGAAGGTGAAGTCTGGAGGGTGAAGCAGAAGAAGCAGAAGAAGGAGAAGGAGAAGGTGAAGTCTGGAGGGTGAAGCAGAAGAAGCAGAAGAAGGAGAAGGAGAAGGTGAAGTCAGGAGGGTGAATCAGAAGAAGTAGAAGAAGGAGAAGGAGAAGGTGAAGTCTGGAGGGTGAATCAGAAGAAGCAGAAGAAGGAGAAGGAGAAGGTGAAATCAGGAGGGTGAATCAGAAGAAGCAGAAGAAGGAGAAGGAGAAGGTGAAGTCTGGAGGGTGAATCAGAAGAAGCAGAAGAAGGAGAAGGAGAAGGTGAAGACTGGAGGTGAATCAGAAGAAGTAGAAGAAGGAGAAGGAGAAGGCGAAGTCTGGAGGGTGAAACAGAATAAGCAGAAGAAGGAGAAGGAGAAGGTGAAGTCTGGAGGGTGAATCAGAAGAAGCAGAAGAAGGAGAAGGAGAAGATGAAGTCTGGAGGGTGAAACAGAAGAAGTAGAAGAAGGAGAAGGAGAAGGTGAGGTCTGGAGGGTGAATCAGAAGAAGCAGAAGAAGGAGAAGGAGAAGGTGAAGACTGAAGGGTGAATCAGAAGGAGCAGAAGAAGGAGAAGGAGAAGGTGAAGTCTGGAGGGTGAATCAGAAGAAGCAGAAGAAGGAGAAGGAGCAGGTGAAATCTGGAGGGTGAATCAGAAGAAGCAGAAGAAGGAGAAGGAGAAGGTGAAGTCTGGAGGGTGAATCAGAAGAAGTCGAAGAAGGAGAAGGAGAAGGTGAAGTCTGGAGGGTGAATCAGAAGAAGTAGAAGAAGGAGAAGGAGAAGGTGAAGTCTGGAGGGTGAAGCAGAAGAAGCAGAAGAAGGAGAAGGAGAAGATGAAGTCTGGAGGGTGAATCAGAAGAAGTATAAGAAGGAGAAGGAGAAGGTGAGGTTTGGAGGGTGAATCAGAAGAAGCAGAAGAAGGAGAAGGAGAAGGTGAAGTCTGAAGGCTGAATCAGAAGAAGCAGAAGAAGGAGAAGGAGAAGGTGAAGGCTGGAGGGTGAATCAGGAGAAGCAGAAGAAGGAGAAGGAGAAGGTGAAGTCTGGAGGGTGAATCAGAAGAAGCAGAAGAAAGAGAAGGAGAAGGTGAAGTCTGGAGGGTGAAGCAGAAGAAGCAGAAGAAGGAGAAGGAGAAGGTGAAGACTGGAGGGTGAATCAGAAGAAGTGGAAGAAGGAGAAGGAGAAGGTGAAGTCTGGAGGATAAATCAGAAGAAGTAGAAGAAGGAGAAGGAGAAGGTGAAGTCTGGAGGGTGAATCAGAAGAAGCAGAAGAAGGAGAAGGAGAAGGTGAAGTCTGGAGGGTGAATCAGAAGAAGCAGAAGAAGGAGAAGGAGGAGATGAAGTCTGGAGGGTGAATCAGAAGAAGTAGAAGAAGGAGAAGGAGAAGGTGAGGTCTGGAGGGTGAATCAGAAGAAGCAGAAGAAGGAGAAGGAGAAGGTGAAGTCTGGAGGGTGAATCAGAAGAAGCAGAAGAAGGAGAAGGAGAAGGTGAAGTCTGGAGGGTGAATCAGAAGAAGCAGAAGAAGGAGAAGGAGAAGGTGAAGTCAGGAGGGTGAATCAGAAGAAGCAGAAGAAGGAGAAGGAGAAGGTGGAGTCAGGGGTGTGAAGCAGAAGAAGTAGAAGAAGGAGAAGGAGAAGGTGAAGTCAGGAGGGTGAAGCAGAAGAAGCAGAAGAAGGAGAAGGAGAAGGTGAAGTCTGGAGGGCGCAGCAGAAGAAGCAGAAGAAGGAGAAGGAGAAGGTGAAGTCTGGAGGGTGAAGCAGAAGAAGCAGAAGAAGGAGAAGGAGAAGGTGAAGTCTGGAGGGTGAATCCGAAGAAGTAGAAGAAGGAGAAGGAGAAGGTGAAGTCAGGAGGGTGAAGCAGAAGAAGCAGAAGAAGGAGAAGGAGAAGGTGAAGTCTGGAGGGTGAAGCAGAAGAAGCAGAAGATGGAGAAGGAGAAGGTGAAGTCTGGAGGGCGAAGCAGAAGAAGCAGAATAAGGAGAAGGAGAAGGTGAAGTCTGGAGGGTGAAGCAGAAGAAGCAGAAGAAGGAGAAGGAGAAGGTGAAGTCTGGAGGGTGAATCAGGAGAAGTAGAAGAAGGAGAAGGAGAAGGTGAAGTCAGGAGGGTGAAGCAGAAGAAGCAGAAGAAGGAGAAGGAGAAGGTGAAGTCAGGAGGGTGAAGCAGAAGAAGCAGAAGAAGGAGAAGGAGAAGGTGAAGTGTGGAGGGTGAAGCAGAAGAAGCAGAAGAAGGAGAAGGAGAAGGTGAAGTCAGGAGGGTGAATCAGAAGAAGTAGAAGAAGGAGAAGGAGAAGGTGAAGTCTGGAGGGTGAATCAGAAGAAGTAGAAGAAGGAGAAGGAGAAGGTGAAGTCTGGAGGGTGAATCAGAAGAAGCAGAAGAAGGAGAAGGTGAAGTCTGGAGGGAGAAGCAGAAGAAGTAGAAGAAGGAGAAGGAGAAGGTGAAGTCTGGAGGGTGAATCAGAAGAATCAGAAGAAGGAGAAGGAGAAGGTGAAGTCTGGAGGGTGAATCAGAAGAAGCAGAAGAAAGAGAAGGAGAAGGTGAAGTCTGGAGGGTGAAGCAGAAGAAGCAGAAGAAGGAGAGGGAGAAGGTGAATGCTGGAGGGTGAATCAGAAGAAGTAGAAGAAGGAGAAGGAGAAGGTGAAGTCTGGAGGGTGAATCAGAAGAATTAGAAGAAGGAGAAGGAGAAGGTGAAGTCTGGAGGGTGAATCAGAAGAATCTGAAGAAGGAGAAGGAGAAGGTGAAGTCCGGAGGGTGAATCAGAAGAAGCAGAAGAAGGAGAAGGAGAAGATGAAGTCTGGAGGGTGAATCAGAAGAAGTAGAAGAAGGAGAAGGAGAAGGTGAAGTCTGGAGGGTGAATCAGAAGAAGCAGAAGCAGGAGAAGGAGAAGGTGAAGTCTGGAGGGTGAATCAGAAGAAGGAGAAGAAGGAGAAGGAGAAGGTGAAGTCTGGAGGGTGAATCAGAAGAAGCAGAAGAAGGAGAAGGAGAAGGTGAATTCTGGAGGGTGAATCAGAAGAAGCAGAAGAAGGAGAAGGAGAAGGTGAAGTCTGGAGGGTGAATCAGAAGAAGCAGAAGAAGGAGAAGGAGAAGGTGAAGTCTGGAGGGTGAATCGGAAGAAGCAGAAGAAGTAGAAGGAGAAGGTGAAGTCTGGAGGGTGAATCAGAAGAGGTAGAAAAAGGAGAAGGAGAAGGTGAAGTCTGGAGGGTGAATTAGAAGAAGCAGAAGGAGGAGATGGAGAAGGTGAAGTCAGGAGGGTGAATCAGAAGAAGCAGAAGAAGGAGCAGGAGAAGGTGTAGTTTGGAGGGTGAATCAGAAGAAGCAGAAGAAGGAGAAGGAGAAGGTGAAGACTGGAGGTTGAATCAGAAGAAGTAGAAGAAGGAGAAGGAGAAGGTGAAGTCTGGAGGTTGAATCAGAAGAAGTAGAAGAAGGAGAAGGAGAAGGCGAAGTCTGGAGGGTGAATCAGAAGAAGCAGAAGAAGGAGAAGGAGAAGGTGAAGTCTGGAGGGTGAATCAGAAGAAGCAGAAGATTGAGAAGGAGAAGATGAAGTCTGGAGGGTGAATCAGAAGAAGCAGAAGAAGGAGAAGGAGAAGGTGAAGTCTGGAGAGTGAATCAGAAGAAGCAGAAGAAGGAGAAGGAGAAGGTGAAGTCTGGAGGGTGAATCAGAAGAAGCAGAAGAAGTAGAAGGAGAAGGTGAAGTCTGGAGGGTGAATCAAAAGAAGTAGAAGAAGGAGAAGGAGAAGGTGAAGTCAGGAGGGTGAATCAGAAGAAGTAGAAGAAGGAGAAGGAGAAGGTGAAGTCTGGAGGGTGAAGCAGAAGAAGTAGAAGAAGGAGAAGGAGAAGATGAAGTCAGGAGGGTGAATCAGAAGAAGCAGAAGAAGGAGAAGGAAAAAGTGAAGTCTGGAGGGTGAATCAGAAGAATCAGAAGAAGGAGAAGGAGAAGGTGAAGTCTGGAGGGTGAATCAGAAGAAGCAGAAGAAAGAGAAGGAGAAGGTGAAGTCTGGAGGGTGAAGCAGAAGAAGCAGAAGAAGGAGAAGGAGAAGGTGAAGACTGGAGGGTGAATCAGAAGAAGTAGAAGAAGGAGAAGGAGAAGGTGAAGTCTGGAGGGTGAATCAGAAGAAGCAGAAGAAGGAGAAGGAGAAGGTGAAGTCTGGAGGGTGAATCAGAAGAAGCAGAAGAAGGAGAAGGAGAAGATGAAGTCTGGAGGGTGAATCAGAAGAAGTAGAAGAAGGAGAAGGAGAAGGTGAGGTCTGGAGGGTGAATCAGAAGAAGCAGAAGAAGGAGAAGGAGAAGGTGAAGTCTGGAGGGTGAATCAGAAGAAGCAGAAGAAGGAGAAGGAGAAGGTGAAGTCTGGAGGGTGAATCAGAAGAAGCAGAAGAAGGAGAAGGGGAAGTCAGGAGGGTGAATCAGAAGAAGCAGAAGAAGGAGAAGGAGAAGGTGAAGTTAGGAGGGTGAATCAGAAGAAGCAGAAGAAGGAGAAGGAGAAGGTGAAGTCGGGGGGTGAAGCAGAAGAAGTAGAAGAAGGAGAAGGAGAAGGTGAAGTCAGGAGGGTGAAGCAGAAGAAGCAGAAGGAGGAGAAGGAGAAGGTGAAGTCTGGAGGGCGCAGCAGAAGAAGCAGAAGAAGGAGAAGGAGAAGGTGAAGTCTGGAGGGTGAAGCAGAAGAAGCAGAAGAAGGAGAAGGAGAAGGTGAAGTCTGGAGGGTGAAGCAGAAGAAGCAGAAGAAGGAGAAGGAGAAGGTGAAGTCTGGAGGGCGAAGCAGAAGAAGCAGAAGAAGGAGAAGGAGAAGGTGAAGTCTGGAGGGTGAAGCAGAAGAAGCAGAAGAAGGAGAAGGAGAAGGTGAAGTCTGGAGGGTGAATTAGAAGAAGTAGAAGAAGGAGAAGGAGAAGGTGAAGTCAGGAGGGTGAAGCAGAAGAAGCAGAAGCAGGAGAACGAGAAGGTGAAGTCTGGAGGGTGAAGCAGAAGAAGCAGAAGAAGGAGAAGAAGAAGGTGAAGTCTGGAGGGTGAAGCAGAAGAAGCAGAAGAAGGAGAAGGAGAAGGCGAAGTCAGGAGGGTGAATCAGAAGAAGTAGAAGAAGGAGAAGGAGAAGGTGAAGTCTGGAGGGTGAATCAGAAGAAGTAGAAGCAGGAGAAGGAGAAGGTGAAGTCTGGAGGGTGAATCAGAAGAAGTAGAAGAAGGAGAAGGAGAAGGTGAAGTCTGGAGGGTGTTTCAGAAGAAGCAGAAGAAGGAGAAGGAGAAGGTGAAGTCTGGAGGGAGAAGCAGAAGAAGTAGAAGAAGGAGAAGGAGAAGGTGAAGTCTGGAGTGTGAATCAGAAGAAGTAGAAGAAGGAGAAGGAGAAGGTGAAGTTTGGAGGGTGAATCAGAAGAAGTAGAAGAAGGAGAAGGAGAAGGTGAAGTCTGGAGGGTGAATCAGAAGAAGCAGAAGAAGGAGAAGGAGAAGGAGAAGTCTGGAGGGTGAATCAGAAGATGTAGGAGAAGGAGAAGGAGAAGGTGTAGTCTGGAGGGTGAATCAGAAGAAGTAGACGAAGGAGAAGGAGAATGTGAAGTCTGGAGGGTGAATCAGAAGAAGCAGAAGCAGGAGAAGGAGAAGGTGGAGTCTGGAGGGTGAATCAGAAGAAGTAGAAGAAGGAGAAGGAGAAGGTGAAGTCTGGAGGGTGAATCAGAAGAAGCAGAAGAAGGAGAAGGAGAAGGTGAATTCTGGAGGGTGAATCAGAAGAAGCAGAAGAAGGAGAAGGTGAAGTCTGGAGGGTGAATCAGAAGAAGCAGAAGAAGGAGAAGGAGAAGGTGAAGTCTGGAGGGTGAATCAGAAGAAGCAGAAGAAAGAGAAGGAGAAGGTGAAGTCTGGAGGGTAAAGCAGAAGAAGCAGAAGAAGGAGAAGGAGAAGATGAAGACTGGAGGGTGAATCAGAAGAAGTAGAAGGAGAAGGAGAAGGTGAAGTCTGGAGGGTGAATCAGAAGAAGTAGAAGAAGGAGAATGAGAAGGTGAAGTCTGGAGGGTGAATCAGAAGAAGCAGAAGAAGGAGAAGGAGAAGGTGAAGTCTGGAGGGTGAATCAGAAGAAGCAGAAGAAGGAGAAGGAGAAGATGAAGTCTGGAGGGTGAATCAGAAGAAGTAGAAGAATGAGAAGGAGAAGGTGAGGTCTGGAGGGTGAATCAGAAGAAGCAGAAGAAGGAGAAGGAGAAGGTGAAGTCTGGAGGGTGAATCAGAAGAAGCAGAAGAAGGAGAAGGAGAAGCTGAAGTCTGGAGGGTGAATCAGAAGAAGCAGAAGAAGGAGAAGGAGAAGGTGTAGTCAGGAGGGTGAATCAGAAGAAGCAGAAGAAGGAGAAGGAGAAGGTGAAGTTAGGAGGGTGAATCAGAAGAAGCAGAAGAAGGAGAAGGAGAAGGTGAAGTCAGGGGGTGAAGCAGAAGAAGTAGAAGAAGGAGAAGGAGAAGGTGAAGTCTGGAGGGTGAATCAGAAGAAGTAGGAGAAGGAGAAGGTGTAGTCTGGAGGGTGAATCAGAAGAAGTAGACGAAGGAGAAGGAGAATGTGAAGTCTGGAGGGTGAATCAGAAGAAGCAGAAGCAGGAGAAGGAGAAGGTGAAGTCTGGAGGGTGAATCAGAAGAAGTAGAAGAAGGAGAAGGAGAAGGTGAAGTCTGGAGGGTGAATCAGAAGAAGCAGAAGAAGGAGAAGGAGAAGGTGAATTCTGGAGGGTGAATCAGAAGAAGCAGAAGAAGGAGAAGGTGAAGTCTGGAGGGTGAATCAGAAGAAGCAGAAGAAGGAGAAGGAGAAGGTGAGGTCTGGAGGGTGAATCAGAAGAAGCAGAAGAAAGAGAAGGAGAAGGTGAAGTCTGGAGGGTGAAGCAGAAGCAGCAGAAGAAGTAGAAGGAGAAGGTGAAGACTGGAGGGTGAATCAGAAGAAGTAGAAGGAGAAGGAGAAGGTGAAGTCTGGAGGGTGAATCAGAAGAAGTAGAAGAAGGAGAAAGAGAAGGTGAAGTCTGGAGGGTGAATCAGAAGAAGCAGAAGAAGGAGAAGGAGAAGGTGAAGTCTGGAGGGTGAATCAGAAGAAGCAGAAGAAGGAGAAGGAGAAGATGAAGTCTGGAGGGTGAATCAGAAGAAGTAGAAGAATGAGAAGGAGAAGGTGAGGTCTGGAGGGTGAATCAGAAGAAGCAGAAGAAGGAGAAGGAGAAGGTGAAGTGTGGAGGGTGAATCAGAAGAAGCAGAAGAAGGAGAAGGAGAAGGTGAAGTCTGGAGGGTGAATCAGAAGAAGCAGAAGAAGGAGAAGGAGAAGGTGAAGTCAGGAGGGTGAATCAGAAGAAGCAGAAGAAGGAGAAGGAGAAGGTGAAGTTAGGAGGGTGAAGCAGAAGAAGCAGAAGAAGGAGAAGGAGAAGGTGAAGTCAGGGGGTGAAGCAGAAGAAGTAGAAGAAGGAGAAGGAGAAGGTGAAGTCAGGAGGGTGAAGCAGAAGAAGCAGAAGAAGGAGAAGGAGAAGGTGAAGTCTGGAGGGCGCAGCAGAAGAAGCAGAAGAAGGAGAAGGAGAAGGTGAAGTCTGGAGGGTGAAGCAGAAGAAGCAGAAGAAGGAGAAGGAGAAGGTGAAGTCTGGAGGGCGAAGCAGAAGAAGCAGAAGAAGGAGAAGGAGAAGGTGAAGTCTGGAGGGTGAAGCAGAAGAAGCAGAAGAAGGAGAAGGAGAAGGTGAAGTCTGGAGGGTGAATTAGAAGAAGTAGAAGAAGGAGAAGGAGAAGGTGAAGTCTGGAGGGTGAAGCAGAAGAAGCAGAAGAAGGAGAAGGAGAAGGTGAAGTCTGGAGGGTGAAGCAGAAGAAGCAGAAGAAGGAGAAGGAGAAGGCGAAGTCAGGAGGGTGAAGCAGAAGAAGCAGAAGCAGGAGAAGGAGAAGGTGAAGTCTGGAGGGTGAATCAGAAGAAGTAGAAGAAGGAGAAGGAGAAGGTGAAGTCTGGAGGGTGAATCAGAAGAAGTAGAAGAAGGAGAAGGAGAAGGTGAAGTCTGGAGGGTGATTCAGAAGAAGCAGAAGAAGGAGAAGGAGAAGGTGAAGTCTGGAGGGAGAAGCAGAAGAAGTAGAAGAAGGAGAAGGAGAAGGTGAAGTCTGGAGTGTGAATCAGAAGAGGTAGAAGAAGGAGAAGGAGAAGGTGAAGTTTGGAGGGTGAATCAGTAGAAGTAGAAGAAGGAGAAGGAGAAGGTGAAGTCTGGAGGGTGAATCAGAAGAAGCAGAAGAAGGAGAAGTAGAAGGAGAAGTCTGGAGGGTGAATCAGAAGAAGTAGAAGAAGGAGAAGGAGAAGGTGTAGTCTGGAGGGTGAATCAGAAGAAGTAGACGAAGGAGAAGGAGAATGTGAAGTCTGGAGGGTGAATCAGAAGAAGCAGAAGCAGGAGAAGGAGAAGGTGAAGTCTGGAGGGTGAATCAGAAGAAGTAGAAGAAGGAGAAGGAGAAGGTGAAGTCTGGAGGGTGAATCAGAAGAAGCAGAAGAAGGAGAAGGAGAAGGTGAATTCTGGAGGGTGAATCAGAAGAAGCAGAAGAAGGAGAAGGTGAAGTCTGGAGGGTGAATCAGAAGAAGCAGAAGAAGGAGAAGGAGAAGGTGAAGTCTGGAGGGTGAATCAGAAGAAGCAGAAGAAGTAGAAGGAGAAGGTGAAGTCTGGAGGGTGAATCAGAAGAAGTAGAAGAAGGAGAAGGAGAAGGTGAAGTCTGGAGGGTGAATCAGAAGAAGCAGAAGAAGGAGAAGGAGAAGGTGAAGTCAGGAGGGTGAATCAGAAGAAGCAGAAGAAGGAGAAGGAGAAGGTGAAGTCTGGAGGGTGAATCAGAAGAAGCAGAAGAAGGAGAAGGAGAAGGTGAAGTCTGGAGGGTGAACCAGAAGAAGTAGAAGAAGGAGAAGGAGAAGGCGAAGTCTGTAGGGTGAATCAGAAAAAGCAGAAGAAGGAGAAGGAGAAGGTGAAGTCTGGAGGGTGAATCAGAAGAAGCAGAAGAAGGAGAAGGAGAAGATGAAGTCCGGAGGGTGAATCAGAAGAAGTATAAAAAGGAGAAGAAGAAGGTGCGGTCTGGAGGGTGAATCAGAAGAAGCAGAAGAAGGAGAAGGAGAAGGTGAAGTCTGAAGACTGAATCAGAAGAAGCAGAAGAAGGAGAAGGAGAAGGTGAAGGCTGGAGGGTGAATCAGGAGAAGCAGAAGAAGGAGAAGGAGAAGGTGAAGTCTGGAGGGTGAATCAGAAGAAGCAGAAGAAAGAGAAGGAGATGGTGAAGTCTGGAGGGTGAAGCAGAAGAAGCAGAAGAAGGAGAAGGAGAAGGTGAAGACTGGAGGGTGAATCAGAAGAAGTAGAAGAAGGAGAAGGAGAAGGTGAAATCTGGAGGGTGAATCAGAAGAAGTAGAAGAAGGAGAAGGAGAAGGTGAAGTCTGGAGGGTGAATCAGAAGAAGCAGAAGAAGGAGAAGGAGAAGGTGAAGTCTGGAGGGTGAATCAGAAGAAGCAGGAGAAGGAGAAGGAGGAGATGAAGTCTGGAGGGTGAATCAGAAGAAGTAGAAGAAGGAGAAGGAGAAGGTGAGGTCTGGAGGGTGAATCAGAAGAAGCAGAAGAAGGAGAAGGAGAAGGTGAAGTCTGGAGGGTTAATCAGAAGAAGCAGAAGAAGGAGAAGGAGAAGGTGAAGTCTGGAGGGTGAATCAGAAGAAGCAGAAGAAGGAGAAGGAGAAGGTGAAGTCAGGAGGGTGAATCAGAAGAAGCAGAAGAAGGAGAAGGAGAAGGTGTAGTCAGGGGGGTGAAGCAGAAGAAGTAGAAGAAGGAGAAGGAGAAGGTGAAGTCAGGAGGGTGAAGCAGAAGAAGCAGAAGAAGGAGAAGGAGAAGGTGAAGTCTGGAGGGTGAAGCAGAAGAAGCAGAAGAAGGAGAAGGAGAAGGTGAAGTCTGGAGGGTGAATCCGAAGAAGTAGAAGAAGGAGAAGGAGAAGGTGAAGTCAGGAGGGTGAAGCAGAAGAAGCAGAAGAAGGAGAAGGAGAAGGTGAAGTCTGGAGGGTGACGCAGAAGAAGCAGAAGATGGAGAAGGAGAAGGTGAAGTCTGGAGGGCGAAGCAGAAGAATCAGAAGAAGGAGAAGGAGAAGGTGAAGTCTGGAGGGTGAAGCAGAAGAAGCAGAAGAAGGAGAAGGAGAAGGTGAAGTCTGGAGGGTGAATCAGAAGAAGCAGAAGAAGGAGAAGGAGAAGGTGAATTCTGGAGGGTGAATCAGAAGAAGCAGAAGAAGGAGAAGGTGAAGTCTGGAGGGTGAATCAGAAGAAGCAGAAGAAGGAGAAGGAGAAGGTGAAGTCTGGAGGGTGAATCAGAAGAAGCAGAAGAAAGAGAAGGAGAAGGTGAAGTCTGGAGGGTGAAGCAGAAGAAGCAGAAGAAGGAGAAGGAGAAGATGAAGACTGGAGGGTGAATCAGAAGAAGTAGAAGGAGAAGGAGAAGGTGAAGTCTGGAGGGTGAATCAGAAGAAGTAGAAGAAGGAGAAGGAGAAGGTGAAGTCTGGAGGGTGAATCAGAAGAAGCAGAAGAAGGAGAAGGAGAAGGTGAAGTCTGGAGGGTGAATCAGAAGAAGCAGAAGAAGGAGAAGGAGAAGCTGAAGTCTGGAGGGTGAATCAGAAGAAGTAGAAGAATGAGAAGGAGAAGGTGAGGTCTGGAGGGTGAATCAGAAGAAGCAGAAGAAGGAGAAGGAGAAGGTGAAGTCTGGAGGGTGAATCAGAAGAAGCAGAAGAAGGAGAAGGAGAAGCTGAAGTCTGGAGGGTGAATCAGAAGAAGCAGAAGAAGGAGAAGGAGAAGGTGTAGTCAGGAGGGTGAATCAGAAGAAGCAGAAGAAGGAGAAGGAGAAGGTGAAGTTAGGAGGGTGAATCAGAAGAAGCAGAAGAAGGACAAGGAGAAGGTGAAGTCAGGGGGTGAAGCAGAAGAAGTAGAAGAAGGAGAAGGAGAAGGTGAAGTCTGGAGGGTGAATCAGAAGAAGTAGGAGAAGGAGAAGGAGAAGGTGTAGTCTGGAGGGTGAATCAGAAGAAGTAGACGAAGGAGAAGGAGAATGTGAAGTCTGGAGGGTGAATCAGAAGAAGCAGAAGCAGGAGAAGGAGAAGGTGAAGTCTGGAGGGTGAATCAGAAGAAGTAGAAGAAGGAGAAGGAGAAGGTGAAGTCTGGAGGGTGAATCAGAAGAAGCAGAAGAAGGAGAAGGAGAAGGTGAATTCTGGAGGGTGAATCAGAAGAAGCAGAAGAAGGAGAAGGTGAAGTCTGGAGGGTGAATCAGAAGAAGCAGAAGAAGGAGAAGGAGAAGATGAAGTCTGGAGGGTGAATCAGAAGAAGTAGAAGAATGAGAAGGAGAAGGTGAGGTCTGGAGGGTGAATCAGAAGAAGCAGAAGAAGGAGAAGGAGAAGGTGAAGTCTGGAGGGTGAATCAGAAGAAGCAGAAGAAGGAGAAGGAGAAGCTGAAGTCTGGAGGGTGAATCAGAAGAAGCAGAAAAGGAGAAGGAGAAGGTGTAGTCAGGAGGGTGAATCAGAAGAAGCAGAAGAAGGAGAAGGAGAAGGTGAAGTTAGGAGGGTGAATCAGAAGAAGCAGAAGAAGGAGAAGGAGAAGGTGAAGTCAGGGGGTGAAGCAGAAGAAGTAGAAGAAGGAGAAGGAGAAGGTGAAGTCTGGAGGTTGAATCAGAAGAAGTAGGAGAAGGAGAAGGAGAAGGTGTAGTCTGGAGGGTGAATCAGAAGAAGTAGACGAAGGAGAAGGAGAATGTGAAGTCTGGAGGGTGAATCAGAAGAAGCAGAAGCAGGAGAAGGAGAAGGTGAAGTCTGGAGGGTGAATCAGAAGAAGTAGAAGAAGGAGAAGGAGAAGGTGAAGTCTGGAGGGTGAATCAGAAGAAGCAGAAGAAGGAGAAGGAGAAGGTGAATTCTGGAGGGTGAATCAGAAGAAGCAGAAGAAGGAGAAGGTGAAGTCTGGAGGGTGAATCAGAAGAAGCAGAAGAAGGAGAAGGAGAAGGTGAGGTCTGGAGGGTGAATCAGAAGAAGCAGAAGAAAGAGAATGAGAAGGTGAAGTCTGGAGGGTGAAGCAGAAGAAGCAGAAGAAGGAGAAGGAGAAGGTGAAGACTGGAGGGTGAATCAGAAGAAGTAGAAGGAGAAGGAGAAGGTGAAGTCTGGAGGGTGAATCAGAAGAAGTAGAAGAAGGAGAAGGAGAAGGTGAAGTCTGGAGGGTGAATCAGAAGAAGCAGAAGAAGGAGAAGGAGAAGGTGAAGTCTGGAGGGTGAATCAGAAGAAGCAGAAGAAGGAGAAGGAGAAGATGAAGTCTGGAGGGTGAATCAGAAGAAGTAGAAGAATGAGAAGGAGAAGGTGAGGTCTGGAGGGTGAATCAGAAGAAGCAGAAGAAGGAGAAGGAGAAGGTGAAGTCTGGAGGGTGAATCAGAAGAAGCAGAAGAAGGAGAAGGAGAAGGTGAAGTCTGGAGGGTGAATCAGAAGAAGCAGAAGAAGGAGAAGGAGAAGGTGAAGTCAGGAGGGTGAATCAGAAGAAGCAGAAGAAGGAGAAGGAGAAGGTGAAGTTAGGAGGGTGAATCAGAAGAAGCAGAAGAAGGAGAAGGAGAAGGTGAAGTCAGGGGATGAAGCAGAAGAAGTAGAAGAAGGAGAAGGAGAAGGTGAAGTCAGGAGGGTGAAGCAGAAGAAGCAGAAGAAGGAGAAGGAGAAGGTGAAGTCTGGAGGGCGCAGCAGAAGAAGCAGAAGAAGGAGAAGGAGAAGGTGAAGTCTGGAGGGTGAAGCAGAAGAAGCAGAAGAAGGAGAAGGAGAAGGTGAAGTCTGGAGGGTGAAGCAGAAGAAGCAGAAGAAGGAGAAGGAGAAGGTGAAGTCTGCAGGGCGAAGCAGAAGAAGCAGAAGAAGGAGAAGGAGAAGGTGAAGTCTGGAGGGTGAAGCAGAAGAAGCAGAAGAAGGAGAAGGAGAAGCTGAAGTCTGGAGGGTGAATTAGAAGAAGTAGAAGAAGGAGAAGGAGAAGGTGAAGTCTGGAGGGTGAAGCAGAAGAAGCAGAAGAAGGAGAAGGAGAAGGTGAAGTCTGGAGGGTGAAGCAGAAGAAGCAGAAGAAGGAGAAGGAGAAGGCGAAGTCAGGAGGGTGAAGCAGAAGAAGCAGAAGCAGGAGAAGGAGAAGGTGAAGTCTGGAGGGTGAATCAGAAGAAGTAGAAGAAGGAGAAGGAGAAGGTGAAGTCTGGAGGGTGAATCAGAAGAAGTAGAAGAAGGAGAAGGAGAAGGTGAAGTCTGGAGGGTGATTCAGAAGAAGCAGAAGAAGGAGAAGGAGAAGGTGAAGTCTGGAGGGAGAAGCAGAAGAAGTAGAAGAAGGAGAAGGAGAAGGTGAAGTCTGGAGTGTGAATCAGAAGAAGTAGAAGAAGGAGAAGGAGAAGGTGAAGTTTGGAGGGTGAATCAGTAGAAGTAGAAGAAGGAGATGGAGAAGGTGAAGTCTGGAGGGTGAATCAGAAGAAGCAGAAGAAGGAGAAGGAGAAGGAGAAGTCTGGAGGGTGAATCAGAAGAAGTAGAAGAAGGAGAAGGAGAAGGTGTAGTCTGGAGGGTGAATCAGAAGAAGTAGACGAAGGAGAAGGAGAATGTGAAGTCTGGAGGGTGAATCAGAAGAAGCAGAAGCAGGAGAAGGAGAAGGTGAAGTCTGGAGGGTGAATCAGAAGAAGTAGAAGAAGGAGAAGGAGAAGGTGAAGTCTGGAGGGTGAATCAGAAGAAGCAGAAGAAGGAGAAGGAGAAGGTGAATTCTGGAGGGTGAATCAGAAGAAGCAGAAGAAGGAGAAGGTGAAGTCTATGGGGTGAATCAGAAGAAGCAGAAGAAGGAGAAGGAGAAGGTGAAGTCTGGAGGGTGAATCAGAAGAAGCAGAAGAAGTAGAAGGAGAAGGTGAAGTCTGGAGGGTGAATCAGAAGAAGTAGAAGAAGGAGAAGGAGAAGGTGAAGTCTGGAGGGTGAATCAGAAGAAGCAGAAGAAGGAGAAGGAGAAGGTGAAGTCAGGAGGGTGAATCAGAAGAAGCAGAAGAAGGAGAAGGAGAAGGTGAAGTCTGGAGGGTGAATCAGAAGAAGCAGAAGAAGGAGAAGGAGAAGGTGAAGACTGGAGGGTGAATCAGAAGATGTAGAAGAAGGAGAAGGAGAAGGTGAAGTCTGGAGGGTGAACCAGAAGAAGTAGAAGAAGGAGAAGGAGAAGGCGAAGTCTGGAGGGTGAATCAGAAAAAGCAGAAGAAGGAGAAGGAGAAGGTGAAGTCTGGAGGGTGAATCAGAAGAAGCAGAAGAAGGAGAAGGAGAAGATGAAGTCCGGAGGGTGAATCAGAAGAAGTATAAAAAGGAGAAGAAGAAGGTGAGGTCTGGAGGGTGAATCAGAAGAAGCAGAAGAAGGAGAAGGAGAAGGTGAAGGCTGGAGGGTGAATCAGGAGAAGCAGAAGAAGGAGAAGGAGAAGGTGAAGTCTGGAGGGTGAATCAGAAGAAGCAGAAGAAAGAGAAGGAGATGGTGAAGTCTGGAGGGTGAAGCAGAAGAAGCAGAAGAAGGAGAAGGAGAAGGTGAAGACTGGAGGGTGAATCAGAAGAAGTAGAAGAAGGAGAAGGAGAAGGTGAAGTCTGGAGGGTGAATCAGAAGATGTAGAAGAAGGAGAAGGAGAAGGTGAAGTCTGGAGGGTGAATCAGAAGAAGCAGAAGAAGGAGAAGGAGAAGGTGAAGTCTGGAGGCTGAATCAGAAGAAGCAGAAGAAGGAGAAGGAGGAGATGAAGTCTGGAGGGTGAATCAGAAGAAGTAGAAGAAGGAGAAGGAGAAGGTGAGGTCTGGAGGGTGAATCAGAAGAAGCAGAAGAAGGAGAAGGAGAAGGTGAAGTCTGGAGGGTGAATCAGAAGAAGCAGAAGAAGGAGAAGGAGAAGGTGAAGTCTGGAGGGTGAATCAGAAGAAGCAGAAGAAGGAGAAGGAGAAGGTGAAGTCAGGAGGGTGAATCAGAAGAAGCAGAAGAAGGAGAAGGAGAAGGTGTAGTCAGGGGGGTGAAGCAGAAGAAGTAGAAGAAGGAGAAGGAGAAGGTGAAGTCAGGAGGGTGAAGCAGAAGAAGCAGAAGAAGGAGAAGGAGAAGGTGAAGTCTGGAGGGTGAAGCAGAAGAAGCAGAAGAAGGAGAAGGAGAAGGTGAAGACTGGAGGGTGAATCCGAAGAAGTAGAAGAAGGAGAAGGTGAAGGTGAAGTCTGGAGGGTGAAGCAGAAGAAGCAGAAGAAGGAGAAGGAGAAGGTGAAGTCTGGAGGGTGAAGCAGAAGAAGCAGAAGAAGGAGAAGGAGAAGGTGAAGTCTGGAGGGTGAATCCGAAGAAGTAGAAGAAGGAGAAGGAGAAGGTGAAGTCAGGAGGGTGAAGCAGAAGAAGCAGAAGAAGGAGAAGGAGAAGGTGAAGTCTGGAGGGTGACGCAGAAGAAGCAGAAGATGGAGAAGGAGAAGGTGAAGTCTGGAGGGCGAAGCAGAAGAAGCAGAAGAAGGAGAAGGAGAAGGTGAAGTCTGGAGGGTGAAGCAGAAGAAGCAGAAGAAGGAGAAGGAGAAGGTGAAGTCTGGAGGGTGAATCAGAAGAAGCAGAAGAAGGAGAAGGAGAAGGTGAATTCTGGAGGGTGAATCAGAAGAAGCAGAAGAAGGAGAAGGTGAAGTCTGGAGGGTGAATCAGAAGAAGCAGAAGAAGGAGAAGGTGAAGTCTGGATGGTGAATCAGAAGAAGCAGAAGAAGGAGAAGGAGATGATGAAGTCTGGAGGGTGAATCAGAAGAAGTAGAAGAATGAGAAGGAGAAGGTGAGGTCTGGAGTGTGAATCAGAAGAAGCAGAAGAAGGAGAAGGAGAAGGTGAAGTCTGGAGGGTGAATCAGAAGAAGCAGAAGAAGGAGAAGGAGAAGCTGAAGTCTGGAGGGTGAATCAGAAGAAGCAGAAGAAGGAGAAGGAGAAGGTGTAGTCAGGAGGGTGAATCAGAAGAAGCAGAAGAAGGAGAAGGAGAAGGTGAAGTTAGGAGGGTGAATCAGAAGAAGCAGAAGAAGGAGAAGGAGAAGGTGAAGTCAGGGGGTGAAGCAGAAGAAGTAGAAGAAGGAGAAGGAGAAGGTGAAGTCTGGAGGGTGAATCAGAAGAAGTAGGAGAAGGAGAAGGAGAAGGTGTAGTCTGGAGGGTGAATCAGAAGAAGTAGACGAAGGAGAAGGAGAATGTGAAGTCTGGAGGGTGAATCAGAAGAAGCAGAAGCAGGAGAAGGAGAAGGTGAAGTCTGGAGGGTGAATCAGAAGAAGTAGAAGAAGGAGAAGGAGAAGGTGAAGTCTGGAGGGTGAATCAGAAGAAGCAGAAGAAGGAGAAGGAGAAGGTGAATTCTGGAGGGTGAATCAGAAGAAGCAGAAGAAGGAGAAGGTGAAGTCTGGAGGGTGAATCAGAAGAAGCAGAAGAAGGAGAAGGAGAAGGTGAGGTCTGGAGGGTGAATCAGAAGAAGCAGAAGAAAGAGAAGGAGAAGGTGAAGTCTGGAGGGTGAAGCAGAAGAAGCAGAAGAAGGAGAAGGAGAAGGTGAAGACTGGAGGGTGAATCAGAAGAAGTAGAAGGAGAAGGAGAAGGTGAAGTCTGGAGGGTGAATCAGAAGAAGTAGAAGAAGGAGAAGGAGAAGGTGAAGTCTGGAGGGTGAATCAGAAGAAGCAGAAGAAGGAGAAGGAGAAGGTGAAGTCTGGAGGGTGAATCAGAAGAAGCAGAAGAAGGAGAAGGAGAAGATGAAGTCTGGAGGGTGAATCAGAAGAAGTAGAAGAATGAGAAGGAGAAGGTGAGGTCTGGAGGGTGAATCAGAAGAAGCAGAAGAAGGAGAAGGAGAAGGTGAAGTCTGGAGGGTGAATCAGAAGAAGCAGAAGAAGGAGAAGGAGAAGGTGAAGTCTGGAGGGTGAATCAGAAGAAGCAGAAGAAGGAGAAGGAGAAGGTGAAGTCAGGAGGGTGAATCAGAAGAAGCAGAAGAAGGAGAAGGAGAAGGTGAAGTTAGGAGGGTGAATCAGAAGAAGCAGAAGAAGGAGAAGGAGAAGGTGAAGTCAGGGGATGAAGCAGAAGAAGTAGAAGAAGGAGAAGGAGAAGGTGAAGTCAGGAGGGTGAAGCAGAAGAAGCAGAAGAAGGAGAAGGAGAAGGTGAAGTCTGGAGGGCGCAGCAGAAGAAGCAGAAGAAGGAGAAGGAGAAGTTGAAGTCTGGAGGGTGAAGCAGAAGAAGCAGAAGAAGGAGAAGGAGAAGGTGAAGTCTGGAGGGTGAATCAGAAGAAGTAGAAGAAGGAGAAGGAGAAGGTGAAGTCTGGAGGGTGATTCAGAAGAAGCAGAAGAAGGAGAAGGAGAAGGTGAAGTCTGGAGGGAGAAGCAGAAGAAGTAGAAGAAGGAGAAGGAGAAGGTGAAGTCTGGAGTGTGAATCAGAAGAAGTAGAAGAAGGAGAAGGAGAAGGTGAAGTTTGGAGGGTGAATCAGTAGAAGTAGAAGAAGGAGAAGGAGAAGGTGAAGTCTGGAGGGTGAATCAGAAGAAGCAGAAGAAGGAGAAGGAGAAGTCTGGAGGGTGAATCAGAAGAAGTAGAAGAAGGAGAAGGAGAAGGTGTAGTCTGGAGGGTGAATCAGAAGAAGTAGACGAAGGAGAAGGAGAATGTGAAGTCTGGAGGGTGAATCAGAAGAAGCAGAAGCAGGAGAAGGAGAAGGTGAAGTCTGGAGGTTGAATCAGAAGAAGTAGAAGAAGGAGAAGGAGAAGGTGAAGTCTGGAGGGTGAATCAGAAGAAGCAGAAGAAGGAGAAGGAGAAGGTGAATTCTGGAGGGTGAATCAGAAGAAGCAGAAGAAGGAGAAGGTGAAGTCTGGAGGGTGAATCAGAAGAAGCAGAAGAAGGAGAAGGAGAAGGTGAAGTCTGGAGGGTGAATCAGAAGAAGCAGAAGAAGTAGAAGGAGAAGGTGAAGTCTGGAGGGTGAATCAGAAGAAGTAGAAGAAGGAGAAGGAGAAGGTGAAGTCTGGAGGGTGAATCAGAAGAAGCAGAAGAAGGAGAAGGAGAAGGTGAAGTCAGGAGGGTGAATCAGAAGAAGCAGAAGAAGGAGAAGGAGAAGGTGAAGTCTGGAGGGTGAATCAGAAGAAGCAGAAGAAGGAGAAGGAGAAGGTGAAGACTGGAGGGTGAATCAGAAGAAGTAGAAGAAGGAGAAGGAGAAGGTGAAGTCTGGAGGGTTAACCAGAAGAAGTAGAAGAAGGAGAAGGAGAAGGCGAAGTCTGGAGGGTGAATCAGAAAAAGCAGAAGAAGGAGAAGGAGAAGGTGAAGTCTGGAGGGTGAATCAGAAGAAGCAGAAGAAGGAGAAGGAGAAGATGAAGTCCAGAGGGTGAATCAGAAGAAGTATAAAAAGGAGAAGAAGAAGGTGAGGTCTGGAGGGTGAATCAGAAGAAGCAGAAGAAGGAGAAGGAGAAGGTGAAGTCTGAAGGCTGAATCAGAAGAAGCAGAAGAAGGAGAAGGAGAAGGTGAAGGCTGGAGGGTGAATCAGGAGAAGCAGAAGAAGGAGAAGGAGAAGGTGAAGTCTGGAGGGTGAATCAGAAGAAGCAGAAGAAAGAGAAGGAGATGGTGAAGTCTGGAGGGTGAAGCAGAAGAAGCAGAAGAAGGAGAAGGAGAAGGTGAAGACTGGAGGGTGAATCAGAAGAAGTAGAAGAAGGAGAAGGAGAAGGTGAAGTCTGGAGGGTGAATCAGAAGAAGTAGAAGAAGGAGAAGGAGAAGGTGAAGTCTGGAGGGTGAATCAGAAGAAGCAGAAGAAGGAGAAGGAGAAGGTGAAGTCTGGAGGCTGAATCAGAAGAAGCAGAAGAAGGAGAAGGAGGAGATGAAGTCTGGAGGGTGAATCAGAAGAAGTAGAAGAAGGAGAAGGAGAAGGTGAGGTCTGGAGGGTGAATCAGAAGAAGCAGAAGAAGGAGAAGGAGAAGGTGAAGTCTGGAGGGTGAATCAGAAGAAGCAGAAGAAGGAGAAGGAGAAGGTGAAGTCTGGAGGGTGAATCAGAAGAAGCAGAAGAAGGAGAAGGAGAAGGTGAAGTCAGGAGGGTGAATCAGAAGAAGCAGAAGAAGGAGAAGGAGAAGGTGTAGTCAGGGGGGTGAAGCAGAAGAAGTAGAAGAAGGAGAAGGAGAAGGTGAAGTCAGGAGGGTGAAGCAGAAGAAGCAGAAGAAGGAGAAGGAGAAGGTGAAGTCTGGAGGGTGAAGCAGAAGAAGCAGAAGAAGGAAAAGGAGAAGGTGAAGTCTGGAGGGTGAATCCGAAGAAGTAGAAGAAGGAGAAGGAGAAGGTGAAGTCAGGAGGGTGAAGCAGAAGAAGCAGAAGAAGGAGAAGGAGAAGGTAAAGTCTGGAGGGTGAAGCAGAAGAAGCAGAAGATGGAGAAGGAGAAGGTGAAGTCTGGAGGGCGAAGCAGAAGAAGCAGAAGAAGGAGAAGGAGAAGGTGAAGTCTGGAGGGTGAAGCAGAAGAAGCAGAAGAAGGAGAAGGAGAAGGTGAAGTCTGGAGGGTGAATCAGGAGAAGTAGAAGAAGGAGAAGGAGAAGGTGAAGTCAGGAGGGTGAAGCAGAAGAAGCAGAAGAAGGAGAAGGAGAAGGTGAAGTCAGGAGGGTGAAGCAGAAGAAGCAGAAGAAGGAGAAGGAGAAGGTGAAGTCTGGAGGGTGAATCAGAAGAAGCAGAAGAAGGAGAAGGAGAAGATGAAGTCTGGAGGGTGAATCAGAAGAAGTAGAAGAATGAGAAGGAGAAGGTGAGGTCTGGAGGGTGAATCAGAAGAAGCAGAAGAAGGAGAAGGAGAAGGTGAAGTCTGGAGGGTGAATCAGAAGAAGCAGAAGAAGGAGAAGGAGAAGGTGAAGTCTGGAGGGTGAATCAGAAGAAGCAGAAGAAGGAGAAGGAGAAGGTGAAGTCAGGAGGGTGAATCAGAAGAAGCAGAAGAAGGAGAAGGAGAAGGTGAAGTTAGGAGGGTGAATCAGAAGAAGCAGAAGAAGGAGAAGGAGAAGGTGAAGTCAGGGGATGAAGCAGAAGAAGTAGAAGAAGGAGAAGGAGAAGGTGAAGTCAGGAGGGTGAAGCAGAAGAAGCAGAAGAAGGAGAAGGAGAAGGTGAAGTCTGGAGGGCGCAGCAGAAGAAGCAGAAGAAGGAGAAGGAGAAGGTGAAGTCTGGAGGGTGAAGCAGAAGAAGCAGAAGAAGGAGAAGGAGAAGGTGAAGTCTGGAGGGTGAAGCAGAAGAAGCAGAAGAAGGAGAAGGAGAAGGTGAAGTCTGGAGGGCGAAGCAGAAGAAGCAGAAGAAGGAGAAGGAGAAGGTGAAGTCTGGAGGGTGAAGCAGAAGAAGCAGAAGAAGGAGAAGGAGAAGGTGAAGTC
This sequence comes from Somniosus microcephalus, assembly GCF_052327205.1. NCBI lineage: Eukaryota > Metazoa > Chordata > Chondrichthyes > Squaliformes > Somniosidae > Somniosus > Somniosus microcephalus. The sequence goes on from NW_028225376.1 coordinate 376,044, forward strand.
TGGAGGGTGAATTAGAAGAAGTAGAAGAAGGAGAAGGAGAAGGTGAAGTCTGGAGGGTGAAGCAGAAGAAGCAGAAGAAGGAGAAGGAGAAGGTGAAGTCTGGAGGGTGAAGCAGAAGAAGCAGAAGAAGGAGAAGGAGAAGGCGAAGTCAGGAGGGTGAAGCAGAAGAAGCAGAAGCAGGAGAAGGAGAAGGTGAAGTCTGGAGGGTGAATCAGAAGAAGTAGAAGAAGGAGAAGGAGAAGGTGAAGTCTGGAGGGTGAATCAGAAGAAGTAGAAGAAGGAGAAGGAGAAGGTGAAGTCTGGAGGGTGATTCAGAAGAAGCAGAAGAAGGAGAAGGAGAAGGTGAAGTCTGGAGGGAGAAGCAGAAGAAGTAGAAGAAGGAGAAGGAGAAGGTGAAGTCTGGAGTGTGAATCAGAAGAAGTAGAAGAAGGAGAAGGAGAAGGTGAAGTTTGGAGGGTGAATCAGTAGAAGTAGAAGAAGGAGAAGGAGAAGGTGAAGTCTGGAGGGTGAATCAGAAGAAGCAGAAGAAGGAGAAGGAGAAGGAGAAGTCTGGAGGGTGAATCAGAAGAAGTAGAAGAAGGAGAAGGAGAAGGTGTAGTCTGGAGGGTGAATCAGAAGAAGTAGACGAAGGAGAAGGAGAATGTGAAGTCTGGAGGGTGAATCAGAAGAAGCAGAAGCAGGAGAAGGAGAAGGTGAAGTCTGGAGGGTGAATCAGAAGAAGTAGAAGAAGGAGAAGGAGAAGGTGAAGTCTGGAGGGTGAATCAGAAGAAGCAGAAGAAGGAGAAGGAGAAGGTGAATTCTGGAGGGTGAATCAGAAGAAGCAGAAGAATGAGAAGGTGAAGTCTATGGGGTGAATCAGAAGAAGCAGAAGAAGGAGAAGGAGAAGGTGAAGTCTGGAGGGTGAATCAGAAGAAGCAGAAGAAGTAGAAGGAGAAGGTGAAGTCTGGAGGGTGAATCAGAAGAAGTAGAAGAAGGAGAAGGAGAAGGTGAAGTCTGGAGGGTGAATCAGAAGAAGCAGAAGAAGGAGAAGGAGAAGGTGAAGTCAGGAGGGTGAATCAGAAGAAGCAGAAGAAGGAGAAGGAGAAGGTGAAGTCTGGAGGGTGAATCAGAAGAAGCAGAAGAAGGAGAAGGAGAAGGTGAAGACTGGAGGGTGAATCAGAAGAAGTAGAAGAAGGAGAAGGAGAAGGTGAAGTCTGGAGGGTGAACCAGAAGAAGTAGAAGAAGGAGAAGGAGAAGGCGAAGTCTGGAGGGTGAATCAGAAAAAGCAGAAGAAGGAGAAGGAGAAGGTGAAGTCTGGAGGGTGAATCAGAAGAAGCAGAAGAAGGAGAAGGAGAAGATGAAGTCCGGAGGGTGAATCAGAAGAAGTATAAAAAGGAGAAGAAGAAGGTGAGGTCTGGAGGGTGAATCAGAAGAAGCAGAAGAAGGAGAAGGAGAAGGTGAAGTCTGAAGGCTGAATCAGAAGAAGCAGAAGAAAGAGAAGAAGATGGTGAAGTCTGGAGGGTGAAGCAGAAGAAGCAGAAGAAGGAGAAGGAGAAGGTGAAGACTGGAGGGTGAATCAGAAGAAGTAGAAGAAGGAGAAGGAGAAGGTGAAGTCTGGAGGGTGAATCAGAAGAAGTAGAAGAAGGAGAAGGAGAAGGTGAAGTCTGGAGGGTGAATCAGAAGAAGCAGAAGAAGGAGAAGGAGAAGGTGAAGTCTGGAGGCTGAATCAGAAGAAGCAGAAGAAGGAGAAGGAGGAGATGAAGTCTGGAGGGTGAATCAGAAGAAGTAGAAGAAGGAGAAGGAGAAGGTGAGGTCTGGAGGGTGAATCAGAAGAAGCAGAAGAAGGAGAAGGAGAAGGTGAAGTCTGGAGGGTGAATCAGAAGAAGCAGAAGAAGGAGAAGGAGAAGGTGAAGTCTGGAGGGTGAATCAGAAGAAGCAGAAGAAGGAGAAGGAGAAGGTGAAGTCAGGAGGGTGAATCAGAAGAAGCAGAAGAAGGAGAAGGAGAAGGTGTAGTCAGGGGGGTGAAGCAGAAGAAGTAGAAGAAGGAGAAGGAGAAGGTGAAGTCAGGAGGGTGAAGCAGAAGAAGCAGAAGAAGGAGAAGGAGAAGGTGAAGTCTGGAGGGTGAAGCAGAAGAAGCAGAAGAAGGAGAAGGAGAAGGTGAAGACTGGAGGGTGAATCCGAAGAAGTAGAAGAAGGAGAAGGAGAAGGTGAAGTCTGGAGGGTGAAGCAGAAGAAGCAGAAGAAGGAGAAGGAGAAGGTGAAGTCTGGAGGGTGAAGCAGAAGAAGCAGAAGAAGGAGAAGGAGAAGGTGAAGTCTGGAGGGTGAATCCGAAGAAGTAGAAGAAGGAGAAGGAGAAGGTGAAGTCAGGAGGGTGAAGCAGAAGAAGCAGAAGAAGGAGAAGGAGAAGGTGAAGTCTGGAGGGTGACGCAGAAGAAGCAGAAGATGGAGAAGGAGAAGGTGAAGTCTGGAGGGCGAAGCAGAAGAAGCAGAAGAAGGAGAAGGAGAAGGTGAAGTCTGGAGGGTGAAGCAGAAGAAGCAGAAGAAGGAGAAGGAGAAGGTGAAGTCTGGAGGGTGAATCAGAAGAAGCAGAAGAAGGAGAAGGAGAAGGTGAATTCTGGAGGGTGAATCAGAAGAAGCAGAAGAAGGAGAAGGTGAAGTCTGGAGGGTGAATCAGAAGAAGCAGAAGAAGGAGAAGGAGAAGGTGAAGTCTGGAGGGTGAATCAGAAGAAGCAGAAGAAAGAGAAGGAGAAGGTGAAGTCTGGAGGGTGAAGCAGAAGAAGCAGAAGAAGGAGAAGGAGAAGATGAAGACTGGAGGGTGAATCAGAAGAAGTAGAAGGAGAAGGAGAAGGTGAAGTCTGGAGGGTGAATCAGAAGAAGTAGAAGAAGGAGAAGGAGAAGGTGAAGTCTGGAGGGTGAATCAGAAGAAGCAGAAGAAGGAGAAGGAGAAGGTGAAGTCTGGAGGGTGAATCAGAAGAAGCAGAAGAAGGAGAAGGAGAAGATGAAGTCTGGAGGGTGAATCAGAAGAAGTAGAAGAATGAGAAGGAGAAGGTGAGGTCTGGAGGGTGAATCAGAAGAAGCAGAAGAAGGAGAAGGAGAAGGTGAAGTCTGGAGGGTGAATCAGAAGAAGCAGAAGAAGGAGAAGGAGAAGCTGAAGTCTGGAGGGTGAATCAGAAGAAGCAGAAGAAGGAGAAGGAGAAGGTGTAGTCAGGAGGGTGAATCAGAAGAAGCAGAAGAAGGAGAAGGAGAAGGTGAAGTTAGGAGGGTGAATCAGAAGAAGCAGAAGAAGGAGAAGGAGAAGGTGAAGTCAGGGGGTGAAGCAGAAGAAGTAGAAGAAGGAGAAGGAGAAGGTGAAGTCTGGAGGGTGAATCAGAAGAAGTAGGAGAAGGAGAAGGAGAAGGTGTCGTCTGGAGGGTGAATCAGAAGAAGTAGACGAAGGAGAAGGAGAATGTGAAGTCTGGAGGGTGAATCAGAAGAAGCAGAAGCAGGAGAAGGAGAAGGTGAAGTCTGGAGGGTGAATCAGAAGAAGTAGAAGAAGGAGAAGGAGAAGGTGAAGTCTGGAGGGTGAATCAGAAGAAGCAGAAGAAGGAGAAGGAGAAGGTGAATTCTGGAGGGTGAATCAGAAGAAGCAGAAGAAGGAGAAGGTGAAGTCTGGATGGTGAATCAGAAGAAGCAGAAGAAGGAGAAGGAGATGATGAAGTCTGGAGGGTGAATCAGAAGAAGTAGAAGAATGAGAAGGAGAAGGTGAGGTCTGGAGGGTGAATCAGAAGAAGCAGAAGAAGGAGAAGGAGAAGGTGAAGTCTGGAGGGTGAATCAGAAGAAGCAGAAGAAGGAGAAGGAGAAGCTGAAGTCTGGAGGGTGAATCAGAAGAAGCAGAAGAAGGAGAAGGAGAAGGTGTAGTCAGGAGGGTGAATCAGAAGAAGCAGAAGAAGGAGAAGGAGAAGGTGAAGTTAGGAGGGTGAATCAGAAGAAGCAGAAGAAGGAGAAGGAGAAGGTGAAGTCAGGGGGTGAAGCAGAAGAAGTAGAAGAAGGAGAAGGAGAAGGTGAAGTCTGGAGGGTGAATCAGAAGAAGTAGGAGAAGGAGAAGGAGAAGGTGTAGTCTGGAGGGTGAATCAGAAGAAGTAGACGAAGGAGAAGGAGAATGTGAAGTCTGGAGGGTGAATCAGAAGAAGCAGAAGCAGGAGAAGGAGAAGGTGAAGTCTGGAGGGTGAATCAGAAGAAGTAGAAGAAGGAGAAGGAGAAGGTGAAGTCTGGAGGGTGAATCAGAAGAAGCAGAAGAAGGAGAAGGAGAAGGTGAATTCTGGAGGGTGAATCAGAAGAAGCAGAAGAAGGAGAAGGTGAAGTCTGGAGGGTGAATCAGAAGAAGCAGAAGAAGGAGAAGGAGAAGGTGAGGTCTGGAGGGTGAATCAGAAGAAGCAGAAGAAAGAGAAGGAGAAGGTGAAGTCTGGAGGGTGAAGCAGAAGAAGCAGAAGAAGGAGAAGGAGAAGGTGAAGACTGGAGGGTGAATCAGAAGAAGTAGAAGGAGAAGGAGAAGGTGAAGTCTGGAGGGTGAATCAGAAGAAGTAGAAGAAGGAGAAGGAGAAGGTGAAGTCTGGAGGGTGAATCAGAAGAAGCAGAAGAAGGAGAAGGAGAAGGTGAAGTCTGGAGGGTGAATCAGAAGAAGCAGAAGAAGGAGAAGGAGAAGATGAAGTCTGGAGGGTGAATCAGAAGAAGTAGAAGAATGAGAAGGAGAAGGTGAGGTCTGGAGGGTGAATCAGAAGAAGCAGAAGAAGGAGAAGGAGAAGGTGAAGTCTGGAGGGTGAATCAGAAGAAGCAGAAGAAGGAGAAGGAGAAGGTGAAGTCTGGAGGGTGAATCAGAAGAAGCAGAAGAAGGAGAAGGAGAAGGTGAAGTCAGGAGGGTGAATCAGAAGAAGCAGAAGAAGGAGAAGGAGAAGGTGAAGTTAGGAGGGTGAATCAGAAGAAGCAGAAGAAGGAGAAGGAGAAGGTGAAGTCAGGGGATGAAGCAGAAGAAGTAGAAGAAGGAGAAGGAGAAGGTGAAGTCAGGAGGGTGAAGCAGAAGAAGCAGAAGAAGGAGAAGGAGAAGGTGAAGTCTGGAGGGCGCAGCAGAAGAAGCAGAAGAAGGAGAAGGAGAAGGTGAAGTCTGGAGGGTGAAGCAGAAGAAGCAGAAGAAGGAGAAGGAGAAGGTGAAGTCTGGAGGGTGAATCAGAAGAAGTAGAAGAAGGAGAAGGAGAAGGTGAAGTCTGGAGGGTGATTCAGAAGAAGCAGAAGAAGGAGAAGGAGAAGGTGAAGTCTGGAGGGAGAAGCAGAAGAAGTAGAAGAAGGAGAAGGAGAAGGTGAAGTCTGGAGTGTGAATCAGAAGAAGTAGAAGAAGGAGAAGGAGAAGGTGAAGTTTGGAGGGTGAATCAGTAGAAGTAGAAGAAGGAGAAGGAGAAGGTGAAGTCTGGAGGGTGAATCAGAAGAAGCAGAAGAAGGAGAAGGAGAAGGAGAAGTCTGGAGGGTGAATCAGAAGAAGTAGAAGAAGGAGAAGGAGAAGGTGTAGTCTGGAGGGTGAATCAGAAGAAGTAGAAGAAGGAGAAGGAGAAGGTGAAGTCTGGAGGGTGAATCAGAAGAAGCAGAAGAAGGAGAAGGAGAAGGTGAAGTCTGGAGGCTGAATCAGAAGAAGCAGAAGAAGGAGAAGGAGGAGATGAAGTCTGGAGGGTGAATCAGAAGAAGTAGAAGAAGGAGAAGGAGAAGGTGAGGTCTGGAGGGTGAATCAGAAGAAGCAGAAGAAGGAGAAGGAGAAGGTGAAGTCTGGAGGGTGAATCAGAAGAAGCAGAAGAAGGAGAAGGAGAAGGTGAAGTCTGGAGAGTGAATCAGAAGAAGCAGAAGAAGGAGAAGGAGAAGGTGAAGTCAGGAGGGTGAATCAGAAGAAGCAGAAGAAGGAGAAGGAGAAGGTGTAGTCAGGGGGGTGAAGCAGAAGAAGTAGAAGAAGGAGAAGGAGAAGGTGAAGTCAGGAGGGTGAAGCAGAAGAAGCAGAAGAAGGAGAAGGAGAAGGTGAAGTCTGGAGGGTGAAGCAGAAGAAGCAGAAGAAGGAGAAGGAGAAGGTGAAGACTGGAGGGTGAATCCGAAGAAGTAGAAGAAGGAGAAGGAGAAGGTGAAGTCTGGAGGGTGAAGCAGAAGAAGCAGAAGAAGGAGAAGGAGAAGGTGAAGTCTGGAGGGTGAAGCAGAAGAAGCAGAAGAAGGAGAAGGAGAAGGTGAAGTCTGGAGGGTGAATCCGAAGAAGTAGAAGAAGGAGAAGGAGAAGGTGAAGTCAGGAGGGTGAAGCAGAAGAAGCAGAAGAAGGAGAAGGAGAAGGTGAAGTCTGGAGGGTGACGCAGAAGAAGCAGAAGATGGAGAAGGAGAAGGTGAAGTCTGGAGGGCGAAGCAGAAGAAGCAGAAGAAGGAGAAGGAGAAGGTGAAGTCTGGAGGGTGAAGCAGAAGAAGCAGAAGAAGGAGAAGGAGAAGGTGAAGTCTGGAGGGTGAATCAGAAGAAGCAGAAGAAGGAGAAGGAGAAGGTGAATTCTGGAGGGTGAATCAGAAGAAGCAGAAGAAGGAGAAGGTGAAGTCTGGAGGGTGAATCAGAAGAAGCAGAAGAAGGAGAAGGAGAAGGTGAAGTCTGGAGGGTGAATCAGAAGAAGCAGAAGAAAGAGAAGGAGAAGGTGAAGTCTGGAGGGTGAAGCAGAAGAAGCAGAAGAAGGAGAAGGAGAAGATGAAGACTGGAGGGTGAATCAGAAGAAGTAGAAGGAGAAGGAGAAGGTGAAGTCTGGAGGGTGAATCAGAAGAAGTAGAAGAAGGAGAAGGAGAAGGTGAAGTCTGGAGGGTGAATCAGAAGAAGCAGAAGAAGGAGAAGGAGAAGGTGAAGTCTGGAGGGTGAATCAGAAGAAGCAGAAGAAGGAGAAGGAGAAGATGAAGTCTGGAGGGTGAATCAGAAGAAGTAGAAGAATGAGAAGGAGAAGGTGAGGTCTGGAGGGTGAATCAGAAGAAGCAGAAGAAGGAGAAGGAGAAGGTGAAGTCTGGAGGGTGAATCAGAAGAAGCAGAAGAAGGAGAAGGAGAAGCTGAAGTCTGGAGGGTGAATCAGAAGAAGCAGAAGAAGGAGAAGGAGAAGGTGTAGTCAGGAGGGTGAATCAGAAGAAGCAGAAGAAGGAGAAGGAGAAGGTGAAGTTAGGAGGGTGAATCAGAAGAAGCAGAAGAAGGAGAAGGAGAAGGTGAAGTCAGGGGGTGAAGCAGAAGAAGTAGAAGAAGGAGAAGGAGAAGGTGAAGTCTGGAGGGTGAATCAGAAGAAGTAGGAGAAGGAGAAGGAGAAGGTGTAGTCTGGAGGGTGAATCAGAAGAAGTAGACGAAGGAGAAGGAGAATGTGAAGTCTGGAGGGTGAATCAGAAGAAGCAGAAGCAGGAGAAGGAGAAGGTGAAGTCTGGAGGGTGAATCAGAAGAAGTAGAAGAAGGAGAAGGAGAAGGTGAAGTCTGGAGGGTGAATCAGAAGAAGCAGAAGAAGGAGAAGGAGAAGGTGAATTCTGGAGGGTGAATCAGAAGAAGCAGAAGAAGGAGAAGGTGAAGTCTGGATGGTGAATCAGAAGAAGCAGAAGAAGGAGAAGGAGATGATGAAGTCTGGAGGGTGAATCAGAAGAAGTAGAAGAATGAGAAGGAGAAGGTGAGGTCTGGAGGGTGAATCAGAAGAAGCAGAAGAAGGAGAAGGAGAAGGTGAAGTCTGGAGGGTGAATCAGAAGAAGCAGAAGAAGGAGAAGGAGAAGCTGAAGTCTGGAGGGTGAATCAGAAGAAGCAGAAGAAGGAGAAGGAGAAGGTGTAGTCAGGAGGGTGAATCAGAAGAAGCAGAAGAAGGAGAAGGAGAAGGTGAAGTTAGGAGGGTGAATCAGAAGAAGCAGAAGAAGGAGAAGGAGAAGGTGAAGTCAGGGGGGTGAAGCAGAAGAAGTAGAAGAAGGAGAAGGAGAATGTGAAGTCTGGAGGGTGAATCAGAAGAAGCAGAAGCAGGAGAAGGAGAAGGTGAAGTCTGGAGGGTGAATCAGAAGAAGTAGAAGAAGGAGAAGGAGAAGGTGAAGTCTGGAGGGTGAATCAGAAGAAGCAGAAGAAGGAGAAGGAGAAGGTGAATTCTGGAGGGTGAATCAGAAGAAGCAGAAGAAGGAGAAGGTGAAGTCTGGAGGGTGAATCAGAAGAAGCAGAAGAAGGAGAAGGAGAAGGTGAGGTCTGGAGGGTGAATCAGAAGAAGCAGAAGAAAGAGAAGGAGAAGGTGAAGTCTGGAGGGTGAAGCAGAAGAAGCAGAAGAAGGAGAAGGAGAAGGTGAAGACTGGAGGGTGAATCAGAAGAAGTAGAAGGAGAAGGAGAAGGTGAAGTCTGGAGGGTGAATCAGAAGAAGTAGAAGAAGGAGAAGGAGAAGGTGAAGTCTGGAGGGTGAATCAGAAGAAGCAGAAGAAGGAGAAGGAGAAGGTGAAGTCTGGAGGGTGAATCAGAAGAAGCAGAAGAAGGAGAAGGAGAAGATGAAGTCTGGAGGGTGAATCAGAAGAAGTAGAAGAATGAGAAGGAGAAGGTGAGGTCTGGAGGGTGAATCAGAAGAAGCAGAAGAAGGAGAAGGAGAAGGTGAAGTCTGGAGGGTGAATCAGAAGAAGCAGAAGAAGGAGAAGGAGAAGGTGAAGTCTGGAGGGTGAATCAGAAGAAGCAGAAGAAGGAGAAGGAGAAGGTGAAGTCAGGAGGGTGAATCAGAAGAAGCAGAAGAAGGAGAAGGAGAAGGTGAAGTTAGGAGGGTGAATCAGAAGAAGCAGAAGAAGGAGAAGGAGAAGGTGAAGTCAGGGGATGAAGCAGAAGAAGTAGAAGAAGGAGAAGGAGAAGGTGAAGTCAGGAGGGTGAAGCAGAAGAAGCAGAAGAAGGAGAAGGAGAAGGTGAAGTCTGGAGGGCGCAGCAGAAGAAGCAGAAGAAGGAGAAGGAGAAGGTGAAGTCTGGAGGGTGAAGCAGAAGAAGCAGAAGAAGGAGAAGGAGAAGGTGAAGTCTGGAGGGTGAATCAGAAGAAGTAGAAGAAGGAGAAGGAGAAGGTGAAGTCTGGAGGGTGATTCAGAAGAAGCAGAAGAAGGAGAAGGAGAAGGTGAAGTCTGGAGGGAGAAGCAGAAGAAGTAGAAGAAGGAGAAGGAGAAGGTGAAGTCTGGAGTGTGAATCAGAAGAAGTAGAAGAAGGAGAAGGAGAAGGTGAAGTTTGGAGGGTGAATCAGTAGAAGTAGAAGAAGGAGAAGGAGAAGGTGAAGTCTGGAGGGTGAATCAGAAGAAGCAGAAGAAGGAGAAGGAGAAGGAGAAGTCTGGAGGGTGAATCAGAAGAAGTAGAAGAAGGAGAAGGAGAAGGTGTAGTCTGGAGGGTGAATCAGAAGAAGTAGACGAAGGAGAAGGAGAATGTGAAGTCTGGAGGGTGAATCAGAAGAAGCAGAAGCAGGAGAAGGAGAAGGTGAAGTCTGGAGGGTGAATCAGAAGAAGTAGAAGAAGGAGAAGGAGAAGGTGAAGTCTGGAGGGTGAATCAGAAGAAGCAGAAGAAGGAGAAGGAGAAGGTGAATTCTGGAGGGTGAATCAGAAGAAGCAGAAGAAGGAGAAGGTGAAGTCTGGAGGGTGAATCAGAAGAAGCAGAAGAAGGAGAAGGAGAAGGTGAAGTCTGGAGGGTGAATCAGAAGAAGCAGAAGAAGTAGAAGGAGAAGGTGAAGTCTGGAGGGTGAATCAGAAGAAGTAGAAGAAGGAGAAGGAGAAGGTGAAGTCTGGAGGGTGAATCAGAAGAAGCAGAAGAAGGAGAAGGAGAAGGTGAAGTCAGGAGGGTGAATCAGAAGAAGCAGAAGAAGGAGAAGGAGAAGGTGAAGTCTGGAGGGTGAATCAGAAGAAGCAGAAGAAGGAGAAGGAGAAGGTGAAGACTGGAGGGTGAATCAGAAGAAGTAGAAGAAGGAGAAGGAGAAGGTGAAGTCTGGAGGGTGAACCAGAAGAAGTAGAAGAAGGAGAAGGAGAAGGCGAAGTCTGGAGGGTGAATCAGAAAAAGCAGAAGAAGGAGAAGGAGAAGGTGAAGTCTGGAGGGTGAATCAGAAGAAGCAGAAGAAGGAGAAGGAGAAGATGAAGTCCGGAGGGTGAATCAGAAGAAGTATAAAAAGGAGAAGAAGAAGGTGAGGTCTGGAGGGTGAATCAGAAGAAGCAGAAGAAGGAGAAGGAGAAGGTGAAGTCTGAAGGCTGAATCAGAAGAAGCAGAAGAAGGAGAAGGAGAAGGTGAAGGCTGGAGGGTGAATCAGGAGAAGCAGAAGAAGGAGAAGGAGAAGGTGAAGTCTGGAGGGTGAATCAGAAGAAGCAGAAGAAAGAGAAGGAGATGGTGAAGTCTGGAGGGTGAAGCAGAAGAAGCAGAAGAAGGAGAAGGAGAAGGTGAAGACTGGAGGGTGAATCAGAAGAAGTAGAAGAAGGAGAAGGAGAAGGTGAAGTCTGGAGGGTGAATCAGAAGAAGTAGAAGAAGGAGAAGGTGAAGTCTGGAGGGTGAATCAGAAGAAGCAGAAGAAGGAGAAGGAGAAGGTGAAGTCTGGAGGCTGAATCAGAAGAAGCAGAAGAAGGAGAAGGAGGAGATGAAGTCTGGAGGGTGAATCAGAAGAAGTAGAAGAAGGAGAAGGAGAAGGTGAGGTCTGGAGGGTGAATCAGAAGAAGCAGAAGAAGGAGAAGGAGAAGGTGAAGTCTGGAGGGTGAATCAGAAGAAGCAGAAGAAGGAGAAGGAGAAGGTGAAGTCTGGAGGGTGAATCAGAAGAAGCAGAAGAAGGAGAAGGAGAAGGTGAAGTCAGGAGGGTGAATCAGAAGAAGCAGAAGAAGGAGAAGGAGAAGGTGTAGTCAGGGGGGTGAAGCAGAAGAAGTAGAAGAAGGAGAAGGAGAAGGTGAAGTCAGGAGGGTGAAGCAGAAGAAGCAGAAGAAGGAGAAGGAGAAGGTGAAGTCTGGAGGGTGAAGCAGAAGAAGCAGAAGAAGGAGAAGGAGAAGGTGAAGTCTGGAGGGTGAATCCGAAGAAGTAGAAGAAGGAGAAGGAGAAGGTGAAGTCAGGAGGGTGAAGCAGAAGAAGCAGAAGAAGGAGAAGGAGAAGGTAAAGTCTGGAGGGTGAAGCAGAAGAAGCAGAAGATGGAGAAGGAGAAGGTGAAGTCTGGAGGGCGAAGCAGAAGAAGCAGAAGAAGGAGAAGGAGAAGGTGAAGTCTGGAGGGTGAAGCAGAAGAAGTAGAAGAAGGAGAAGGAGAAGGTGAAGTCTGGAGGGTGAATCAGAAGAAGCAGAAGAAGGAGAAGGGGAAGGTGAATTCTGGAGGGTGAATCAGAAGAAGCAGAAGAAGGAGAAGTTGAAGTCTGGATGGTGAATCAGAAGAAGCAGAAGGAGAAGGAGATGATGAAGTCTGGAGGGTGAATCAGAAGAAGTAGAAGAATGAGAAGGAGAAGGTGAGGTCTGGAGGGTGAATCAGAAGAAGCAGAAGAAGGAGAAGGAGAAGGTGAAGTCTGGAGGGTGAATCAGAAGAAGCAGAAGAAGGAGAAGGAGAAGCTGAAGTCTGGAGGGTGAATCAGAAGAAGCAGAAGAAGGAGAAGGAGAAGGTGTAGTCAGGAGGGTGAATCAGAAGAAGCAGAAGAAGGAGAAGGAGAAGGTGAAGTTAGGAGGGTGAATCAGAAGAAGCAGAAGAAGGAGAAGGAGAAGGTGAAGTCAGGGGGTGAAGCAGAAGAAGTAGAAGAAGGAGAAGGAGAAGGTGAAGTCTGGAGGGTGAATCAGAAGAAGTAGGAGAAGGAGAAGGAGAAGGTGTAGTCTGAAGGGTGAATCAGAAGAAGTAGACGAAGGAGAAGGAGAATGTGAAGTCTGGAGGGTGAATCAGAAGAAGCAGAAGCAGGAGAAGGAGAAGGTGAAGTCTGGAGGGTGAATCAGAACAAGTAGAAGAAGGAGAAGGAGAAGGTGAAGTCTGGAGGGTGAATCAGAAGAAGCAGAAGAAGGAGAAGGAGAAGGTGAATTCTGGAGGGTGAATCAGAAGAAGCAGAAGAAGGAGAAGGTGAAGTCTGGAGGGTGAATCAGAAGAAGCAGAAGAAGGAGAAGGAGAAGGTGAGGTCTGGAGGGTGAATCAGAAGAAGCAGAAGAAAGAGAAGGAGAAGGTGAAGTCTGGAGGGTGAAGCAGAAGAAGCAGAAGAAGGAGAAGGAGAAGGTGAAGACTGGAGGGTGAATCAGAAGAAGTAGAAGGAGAAGGAGAAGGTGAAGTCTGGAGGGTGAATCAGAAGAAGTAGAAGAAGGAGAAGGAGAAGGTGAAGTCTGGAGGGTGAATCAGAAGAAGCAGAAGAAGGAGAAGGAGAAGGTGAAGTCTGGAGGGTGAATCAGAAGAAGCAGAAGAAGGAGAAGGAGAAGATGAAGTCTGGAGGGTGAATCAGAAGAAGTAGAAGAATGAGAAGGAGAAGGTGAGGTCTGGAGGGTGAATCAGAAGAAGCAGAAGAAGGAGAAGGAGAAGGTGAAGTCTGGAGGGTGAATCAGAAGAAGCAGAAGAAGGAGAAGGAGAAGGTGAAGTCTGGAGGGTGAATCAGAAGAAGCAGAAGAAGGAGAAGGAGAAGGTGAAGTCAGGAGGGTGAATCAGAAGAAGCAGAAGAAGGAGAAGGAGAAGGTGAAGTTAGGAGGGTGAATCAGAAGAAGCAGAAGAAGGAGAAGGAGAAGGTGAAGTCAGGGGATGAAGCAGAAGACGTAGAAGAAGGAGAAGGAGAAGGTGAAGTCAGGAGGGTGAAGCAGAAGAAGCAGAAGAAGGAGAAGGAGAAGGTGAAGTCTGGAGGGCGCAGCAGAAGAAGCAGAAGAAGGAGAAGGAGAAGGTGAAGTCTGGAGGGTGAAGCAGAAGAAGCAGAAGAAGGAGAAGGAGAAGGTGAAGTCTGGAGGGTGAATCAGAAGAAGTAGAAGAAGGAGAAGGAGAAGGTGAAGTCTGGAGGGTGATTCAGAAGAAGCAGAAGAAGGAGAAGGAGAAGGTGAAGTCTGGAGGGAGAAGCAGAAGAAGTAGAAGAAGGAGAAGGAGAAGGTGAAGTCTGGAGTGTGAATCAGAAGAAGTAGAAGAAGGAGAAGGAGAAGGTGAAGTTTGGAGGGTGAATCAGTAGAAGTAGAAGAAGGAGAAGGAGAAGGTGAAGTCTGGAGGGTGAATCAGAAGAAGCAGAAGAAGGAGAAGGAGAAGGAGAAGTCTGGAGGGTGAATCAGAAGAAGTAGAAGAAGGAGAAGGAGAAGGTGTAGTCTGGAGGGTGAATCAGAAGAAGTAGACGAAGGAGAAGGAGAATGTGAAGTCTGGAGGGTGAATCAGAAGAAGCAGAAGCAGGAGAAGGAGAAGGTGAAGTCTGGAGGTTGAATCAGAAGAAGTAGAAGAAGGAGAAGGAGAAGGTGAAGTCTGGAGGGTGAATCAGAAGAAGCAGAAGAAGGAGAAGGAGAAGGTGAATTCTGGAGGGTGAATCAGAAGAAGCAGAAGAAGGAGAAGGTGAAGTCTGGAGGGTGAATCAGAAGAAGCAGAAGAAGGAGAAGGAGAAGGTGAAGTCTGGAGGGTGAATCAGAAGAAGCAGAAGAAGTAGAAGGAGAAGGTGAAGTCTGGAGGGTGAATCAGAAGAAGTAGAAGAAGGAGAAGGAGAAGGTGAAGTCTGGAGGGTGAATCAGAAGAAGCAGAAGAAGGAGAAGGAGAAGGTGAAGTCAGGAGGGTGAATCAGAAGAAGCAGAAGAAGGAGAAGGAGAAGGTGAAGTCTGGAGGGTGAATCAGAAGAAGCAGAAGAAGGAGAAGGAGAAGGTGAAGACTGGAGGGTGAATCAGAAGAAGTAGAAGAAGGAGAAGGAGAAGGTGAAGTCTGGAGGGTGAACCAGAAGAAGTAGAAGAAGGAGAAGGAGAAGGCGAAGTCTGGAGGGTGAATCAGAAAAAGCAGAAGAAGGAGAAGGAGAAGGTGAAGTCTGGAGGGTGAATCAGAAGAAGCAGAAGAAGGAGAAGGAGAAGATGAAGTCCGGAGGGTGAATCAGAAGAAGTATAAAAAGGAGAAGAAGAAGGTGAGGTCTGGAGGGTGAATCAGAAGAAGCAGAAGAAGGAGAAGGAGAAGGTGAAGTCTGAAGGCTGAATCAGAAGAAGCAGAAGAAGGAGAAGGAGAAGGTGAAGGCTGGAGGGTGAATCAGGAGAAGCAGAAGAAGGAGAAGGAGAAGGTGAAGTCTGGAGGGTGAATCAGAAGAAGCAGAAGAAAGAGAAGGAGATGGTGAAGTCTGGAGGGTGAAGCAGAAGAAGCAGAAGAAGGAGAAGGAGAAGGTGAAGACTGGAGGGTGAATCAGAAGAAGTAGAAGAAGGAGAAGGAGAAGGTGAAGTCTGGAGGGTGAATCAGAAGAAGTAGAAGAAGGAGAAGGAGAAGGTGAAGTCTGGAGGGTGAATCAGAAGAAGCAGAAGAAGGAGAAGGAGAAGGTGAAGTCTGGAGGCTGAATCAGAAGAAGCAGAAGAAGGAGAAGGAGGAGATGAAGTCTGGAGGGTGAATCAGAAGAAGTAGAAGAAGGAGAAGGAGAAGGTGAGGTCTGGAGGGTGAATCAGAAGAAGCAGAAGAAGGAGAAGGAGAAGGTGAAGTCTGGAGGGTGAATCAGAAGAAGCAGAAGAAGGAGAAGGAGAAGGTGAAGTCTGGAGGGTGAATCAGAAGAAGCAGAAGAAGGAGAAGGAGAAGGTGAAGTCAGGAGGGTGAATCAGAAGAAGCAGAAGAAGGAGAAGGAGAAGGTGTAGTCAGGGGGGTGAAGCAGAAGAAGTAGAAGAAGGAGAAGGAGAAGGTGAAGTCAGGAGGGTGAAGCAGAAGAAGCAGAAGAAGGAGAAGGAGAAGGTGAAGTCTGGAGGGTGAAGCAGAAGAAGCAGAAGAAGGAGAAGGAGAAGGTGAAGTCTGGAGGGTGAATCCGAAGAAGTAGAAGAAGGAGAAGGAGAAGGTGAAGTCAGGAGGGTGAAGCAGAAGAAGCAGAAGAAGGAGAAGGAGAAGGTAAAGTCTGGAGGGTGAAGCAGAAGAAGCAGAAGATGGAGAAGGAGAAGGTGAAGTCTGGAGGGCGAAGCAGAAGAAGCAGAAGAAGGAGAAGGAGAAGGTGAAGTCTGGAGGGTGAAGCAGAAGAAGCAGAAGAAGGAGAAGGAGAAGGTGAAGTCTGGAGGGTGAATCAGGAGAAGTAGAAGAAGGAGAAGGAGAAGGTGAAGTCAGGAGGGTGAAGCAGAAGAAGTAGAAGAAGGAGAAGGAGAAGGTGAAGTCAGGAGGGTGAAGCAGAAGAAGCAGAAGAAGGAGAAGGAGAAGATGAAGTCTGGAGGGTGAATCAGAAGAAGTAGAAGAATGAGAAGGAGAAGGTGAGGTCTGGAGGGTGAATCAGAAGAAGCAGAAGAAGGAGAAGGAGAAGGTGAAGTCTGGAGGGTGAATCAGAAGAAGCAGAAGAAGGAGAAGGAGAAGGTGAAGTCTGGAGGGTGAATCAGAAGAAGCAGAAGAAGGAGAAGGAGAAGGTGAAGTCAGGAGGGTGAATCAGAAGAAGCAGAAGAAGGAGAAGGAGAAGGTGAAGTTAGTAGGGTGAATCAGAAGAAGCAGAAGAAGGAGAAGGAGAAGGTGAAGTCAGGGGGTGAAGCAGAAGAAGTAGAAGAAGGAGAAGGAGAAGGTGAAGTCAGGAGGGTGAAGCAGAAGAAGCAGAAGAAGGAGAAGGAGAAGGTGAAGTCTGGAGGGCGCAGCAGAAGAAGCAGAAGAAGGAGAAGGAGAAGGTGAAGTCTGGAGGGTGAAGAAGAAGAAGCAGAAGAAGGAGAAGGAGAAGGTGAAGTCTGGAGGGTGAAGCAGAAGAAGCAGAAGAAGGAGAAGGAGAAGGTGAAGTCTGGAGGGCGAAGCAGAAGAAGCAGAAGAAGGAGAAGGAGAAGGTGAAGTCTGGAGGGTGAAGCAGAAGAAGCAGAAGAAGGAGAAGGAGAAGGTGAAGTCTGGAGGGTGAATTAGAAGAAGTAGAAGAAGGAGAAGGAGCAGGTGAAGTCTGGAGGGTGAAGCAGAAGAAGCAGAAGAAGGAGAAGGAGAAGGTGAAGTCTGGAGGGTGAAGCAGAAGAAGCAGAAGAAGGAGAAGGAGAAGGCGAAGTCAGGAGGGTGAAGCAGAAGAAGCAGAAGGAGGAGAAGGAGAAGGTGAAGTCTGGAGGGTGAATCAGAAGAAGTAGAAGAAGGAGAAGGAGAAGGTGAAGTCTGGAGGGTGAATCAGAAGAAGTAGAAGAAGGAGAAGGAGAAGGTGAAGTCTGGAGGGAGATTCAGAAGAAGCAGAAGAAGGAGAAGGAGAAGGTGAAGTCTGGAGGGAGAAGCAGAAGAAGTAGAAGAAGGAGAAGGAGAAGGTGAAGTCTGGAGTGTGAATCAGAAGTAGAAGAAGGAGAAGGAGAAGGTGAAGTTTGGAGGGTGAATCAGTAGAAGTAGAAGAAGGAGAAGGAGAAGGTGAAGTCTGGAGGGTGAATCAGAAGAAGCAGAAGAAGGAGAAGGAGAAGGAGAAGTCTGGAGGGTGAATCAGAAGAAGTAGAAGAAGGAGAAGGAGAAGGTGTAGTCTGGAGGGTGAATCAGAAGAAGTAGACGAAGGAGAAGGAGAATGTGAAGTCTGGAGGGTGAATCAGAAGAAGCAGAAGCAGGAGAAGGAGAAGGTGAAGTCTGGAGGGTGAATCAGAAGAAGTAGAAGAAGGAGAAGGAGAAGGTGAAGTCTGGAGGGTGAATCAGAAGAAGCAGAAGAAGGAGAAGCAGAAGGTGAATTCTGGAGGGTGAATCAGAAGAAGCAGAAGAAGGAGAAGGTGAAGTCTGGAGGGTGAATCAGAAGAAGCAGAAGAAGGAGAAGGAGAAGGTGAAGTCTGGAGGGAGAATCAGAAGAAGCAGAAGAAGTAGAAGGAGAAGGTGAAGTCTGGAGGGTGAATCAGAAGAAGTAGAAGAAGGAGAAGGAGAAGGTGAAGTCTGGAGGGTGAATCAGAAGAAGCAGAAGAAGGAGAAGGAGAAGGTGAAGTCAGGAGGGTGAATCAGAAGAAGCAGAAGAAGGAGAAGGAGAAGGTGAAGTCTGGAGGGTGAATCAGAAGAAGCAGAAGAAGGAGAAGGAGAAGGTGAAGACTGGAGGGTGAATCAGAAGAAGTAGAAGAAGGAGAAGGAGAAGGTGAAGTCTGGAGGGTGAACCAGAAGAAGTAGAAGAAGGAGAAGGAGAAGGCGAAGTCTGGAGGGTGAATCAGAAAAAGCAGAAGAAGGAGAAGGAGAAGGTGAAGTCTGGAGGGTGAATCAGAAGAAGCAGAAGAAGGAGAAGGAGAAGATGAAGTCCGGAGGGTGAATCAGAAGAAGTATAAAAAGGAGAAGAAGAAGGTGAGGTCTGGAGGGTGAATCAGAAGAAGCAGAAGAAGGAGAAGGAGAAGGTGAAGTCTGAAGGCTGAATCAGAAGAAGCAGAAGAAGGAGAAGGAGAAGGTGAAGGCTGGAGGGTGAATCAGGAGAAGCAGAAGAAGGAGAAGGAGAAGGTGAAGTCTGGAGGGTGAATCAGAAGAAGCAGAAGAAAGAGAAGGAGATGGTGAAGTCTGGAGGGTGAAGCAGAAGAAGCAGAAGAAGGAGAAGGAGAAGGTGAAGACTGGAGGGTGAATCAGAAGAAGTAGAAGAAGGAGAAGGAGAAGGTGAAGTCTGGAGGGTGAATCAGAAGAAGTAGAAGAAGGAGAAGGAGAAGGTGAAGTCTGGAGGGTGAATCAGAAGAAGCAGAAGAAGGAGAAGGAGAAGGTGAAGTCTGGAGGCTGAATCAGAAGAAGCAGAAGAAGGAGAAGGAGGAGATGAAGTCTGGAGGATGAATCAGAAGAAGTAGAAGAAGGAGAAGGAGAAGGTGAGGTCTGGAGGGTGAATCAGAAGAAGCAGAAGAAGGAGAAGGAGAAGGTGAAGTCTGGAGGGTGAATCAGAAGAAGCAGAAGAAGGAGAAGGAGAAGGTGAAGTCTGGAGGGTGAATCAGAAGAAGCAGAAGAATGAGAAGGAGATGGTGAAGTCAGGAGGGTGAATCAGAAGAAGCAGAAGAAGGAGAAGGAGAAGGTGTAGTCAGGGGGGTGAAGCAGAAGAAGTAGAAGAAGGAGAAGGAGAAGGTGAAGTCAGGAGGGTGAAGCAGAAGAAGCAGAAGAAGGAGAAGGAGAAGGTGAAGTCTGGAGGGTGAAGCAGAAGAAGCAGAAGAAGGAGAAGGAGAAGGTGAAGTCTGGAGGGTGAATCCGAAGAAGTAGAAGAAGGAGAAGGAGAAGGTGAAGTCAGGAGGGTGAAGCAGAAGAAGCAGAAGAAGGAGAAGGAGAAGGTGAAGTCTGGAGGGTGAAGCAGAAGAAGCAGAAGATGGAGAAGGAGAAGGTGAAGTCTGGAGGGTGAATCAGGAGAAGTAGAAGAAGGAGAAGGAGAAGGTGAAGTCAGGAGGGTGAAGCAGAAGAAGCAGAAGAAGGAGAAGGAGAAGGTGAAGTCAGGAGGGTGAAGCAGAAGAAGCAGAAGAAGGAGAAGGAGAAGGTGAAGTCTGGAGGGGGAAGCAGAAGAAGCAGAAGAAGGAGAAGGAGAAGGTGAAGTCAGGAGGGTGAATCAGAAGAAGTAGAAGAAGGAGAAGGAGAAGGTGAAGTCTGGAGGGTGAATCAGAAGAAGTAGAAGATGGAGAAGGAGAAGGTGAAGTCTGGAGGGTGAATCAGAAGAAGTAGAAGAAGGAGAAGGAGAAGGTGAAGTCTGGAGGGTGAATCAGAAGAAGCAGAAGAAGGAGAAGGAGAAGGTGAAGTCAGGAGGGTGAAGCAGAAGAAGCAGAAGATGGAGAAGGAGAAGGTGAAGTCTGGAGGGTGAAGCAGAAGAAGCAGAAGATGGAGAAGGAGAAGGTGAAGTCTGGAGGGCGAAGCAGAAGAAGCAGAAGAAGGAGAAGGAGAAGGTGAAGTCTGGAGGGTGAAGAAGAAGAAGCAGAAAAAGGAGAAGGAGAAGGTGAAGTCTGGAGGGTGAATCAGGAGAAGTAGAAGAAGGAGAAGGAGAAGGTGAAGTCAGGAGGGTGAAGCAGAAGAATCAGAACAAGGAGAAGGAGAAGGTGAAGTCAGGAGGGTGAAGCAGAAGAAGCAGAAGAAGGCGAAGGAGAAGGTGAAGTCTGGAGGGTGAAGCAGAAGAAGCAGAAGAAGGAGAAGGAGAAGGTGAAGTCAGGAGGGTGAATCAGAAGAAGTAGAAGAAGGAGAAGGAGAAGGTGAAGTCTGGAGGGTGAATCAGAAGAAGTAGAAGATGGAGAAGGAGAAGGTGAAGTCTGGAGGGTGAATCAGAAGAAGTAGAAGAAGGAGAACGAGAAGGTGAAGTCTGGAGGGTGAATCAGAAGAAGCAGAAGAAGGAGAAGGAGAAAGTGAAGTCTGGAGGGAGAAGCAGAAGAAGTAGAAGAAGGAGAAGGAGAAGGTGAAGTCTGGAGGGTGAATCAGAAGAAGAAGAAGAAGGAGAAGGAGAAGGTGAAGTCTGGAGGGTGAATCAGTAGAAGTAGAAGAAGGAGAAGCAGAAGGTGAAGTCTGGAGTGTGAATCAGAAGAAGCAGAAGAAGGAGAAGGAGAAGGTGAAGTCTGGAGGGTGAATCAGAAGAAGTAGTAGAAGGAGAAGGAGAAGGTGAAGTCAGGAGGGTGAAGCAGAAGAAGCAGAAGAAGGAGAAGGAGAAGGTAAAGTCTGGAGGGTGAAGCAGAAGAAGCAGAAGATGGAGAAGGAGAAGGTGAAGTCTGGAGGGCGAAGCAGAAGAAGCAGAAGAAGGAGAAGGAGAAGGTGAAGTCTGGAGGGTGAAGCAGAAGAAGCAGAAGAAGGAGAAGGAGAAGGTGAAGTCTGGAGGGTGAATCAGGAGAAGTAGAAGAAGGAGA
Source organism: Somniosus microcephalus (assembly GCF_052327205.1). Classification (NCBI taxonomy): domain Eukaryota; kingdom Metazoa; phylum Chordata; class Chondrichthyes; order Squaliformes; family Somniosidae; genus Somniosus; species Somniosus microcephalus. The sequence continues at coordinate 395,821 of NW_028225376.1, forward strand.
AGGAGAAGGTGAAGTCAGGAGGGTGAAGCAGAAGAAGCAGAAGAAGGAGAAGGAGAAGGTGAAGTCAGGAGGGTGAAGCAGAAGAAGCAGAAGAAGGAGAAGGAGAAGGTGAAGTCTGGAGGGTGAATCAGAAGAAGCAGAAGAAGGAGAAGGAGAAGATGAAGTCTGGAGGGTGAATCAGAAGAAGTAGAAGAATGAGAAGGAGAAGGTGAGGTCTGGAGGGTGAATCAGAAGAAGCAGAAGAAGGAGAAGGAGAAGGTGAAGTCTGGAGGGTGAATCAGAAGAAGCAGAAGAAGGAGAAGGAGAAGGTGAAGTCTGGAGGGTGAATCAGAAGAAGCAGAAGAAGGAGAAGGAGAAGGTGAAGTCAGGAGGGTGAATCAGAAGAAGCAGAAGAAGGAGAAGGAGAAGGTGAAGTTAGTAGGGTGAATCAGAAGAAGCAGAAGAAGGAGAAGGAGAAGGTGAAGTCAGGGGGTGAAGCAGAAGAAGTAGAAGAAGGAGAAGGAGAAGGTGAAGTCAGGAGGGTGAAGCAGAAGAAGCAGAAGAAGGAGAAGGAGAAGGTGAAGTCTGGAGGGCGCAGCAGAAGAAGCAGAAGAAGGAGAAGGAGAAGGTGAAGTCTGGAGGGTGAAGCAGAAGAAGCAGAAGAAGGAGAAGGAGAAGGTGAAGTCTGGAGGGTGAAGCAGAAGAAGCAGAAGAAGGAGAAGGAGAAGGTGAAGTCTGGAGGGCGAAGCAGAAGAAGCAGAAGAAGGAGAAGGAGAAGGTGAAGTCTGGAGGGTGAAGCAGAAGAAGCAGAAGAAGGAGAAGGAGAAGGTGAAGTCTGGAGGGTGAATTAGAAGAAGTAGAAGAAGGAGAAGGAGCAGGTGAAGTCTGGAGGGTGAAGCAGAAGAAGCAGAAGAAGGAGAAGGAGAAGGTGAAGTCTGGAGGGTGAAGCAGAAGAAGCAGAAGAAGGAGAAGGAGAAGGCGAAGTCAGGAGGGTGAAGCAGAAGAAGCAGAAGCAGGAGAAGGAGAAGGTGAAGTCTGGAGGGTGAATCAGAAGAAGTAGAAGAAGGAGAAGGAGAAGGTGAAGTCTGGAGGGTGAATCAGAAGAAGTAGAAGAAGGAGAAGGAGAAGGTGAAGTCTGGAGGGAGATTCAGAAGAAGCAGAAGAAGGAGAAGGAGAAGGTGAAGTCTGGAGGGAGAAGCAGAAGAAGTAGAAGAAGGAGAAGGAGAAGGTGAAGTCTGGAGTGTGAATCAGAAGTAGAAGAAGGAGAAGGAGAAGGTGAAGTTTGGAGGGTGAATCAGTAGAAGTAGAAGAAGGAGAAGGAGAAGGTGAAGTCTGGAGGGTGAAACAGAAGAAGCAGAAGAAGGAGAAGGAGAAGGAGAAGTCTGGAGGGTGAATCAGAAGAAGTAGAAGAAGGAGAAGGAGAAGGTGTAGTCTGGAGGGTGAATCAGAAGAAGTAGACGAAGGAGAAGGAGAATGTGAAGTCTGGAGGGTGAATCAGAAGAAGCAGAAGCAGGAGAAGGAGAAGGTGAAGTCTGGAGGGTGAATCAGAAGAAGTAGAAGAAGGAGAAGGAGAAGGTGAAGTCTGGAGGGTGAATCAGAAGAAGCAGAAGAAGGAGAAGCAGAAGGTGAATTCTGGAGGGTGAATCAGAAGAAGCAGAAGAAGGAGAAGGTGAAGTCTGGAGGGTGAATCAGAAGAAGCAGAAGAAGGAGAAGGAGAAGGTGAAGTCTGGAGGGTGAATCAGAAGAAGCAGAAGAAGTAGAAGGAGAAGGTGAAGTCTGGAGGGTGAATCAGAAGAAGTAGAAGAAGGAGAAGGAGAAGGTGAAGTCTGGAGGGTGAATCAGAAGAAGCAGAAGAAGGAGAAGGAGAAGGTGAAGTCAGGAGGGTGAATCAGAAGAAGCAGAAGAAGGAGAAGGAGAAGGTGAAGTCTGGAGGGTGAATCAGAAGAAGCAGAAGAAGGAGAAGGAGAAGGTGAAGACTGGAGGGTGAATCAGAAGAAGTAGAAGAAGGAGAAGGAGAAGGTGAAGTCTGGAGGGTGAACCAGAAGAAGTAGAAGAAGGAGAAGGAGAAGGCGAAGTCTGGAGGGTGAATCAGAAAAAGCAGAAGAAGGAGAAGGAGAAGGTGAAGTCTGGAGGGTGAATCAGAAGAAGCAGAAGAAGGAGAAGGAGAAGATGAAGTCCGGAGGGTGAATCAGAAGAAGTATAAAAAGGAGAAGAAGAAGGTGAGGTCTGGAGGGTGAATCAGAAGAAGCAGAAGAAGGAGAAGGAGAAGGTGAAGTCTGAAGGCTGAATCAGAAGAAGCAGAAGAAGGAGAAGGAGAAGGTGAAGGCTGGAGGGTGAATCAGGAGAAGCAGAAGAAGGAGAAGGAGAAGGTGAAGTCTGGAGGGTGAATCAGAAGAAGCAGAAGAAAGAGAAGGAGATGGTGAAGTCTGGAGGGTGAAGCAGAAGAAGCAGAAGAAGGAGAAGGAGAAGGTGAAGACTGGAGGGTGAATCAGAAGAAGTAGAAGAAGGAGAAGGAGAAGGTGAAGTCTGGAGGGTGAATCAGAAGAAGTAGAAGAAGGAGAAGGAGAAGGTGAAGTCTGGAGGGTGAATCAGAAGAAGCAGAAGAAGGAGAAGGAGAAGGTGAAGTCTGGAGGCTGAATCAGAAGAAGCAGAAGAAGGAGAAGGAGGAGATGAAGTCTGGAGGATGAATCAGAAGAAGTAGAAGAAGGAGAAGGAGAAGGTGAGGTCTGGAGGGTGAATCAGAAGAAGCAGAAGAAGGAGAAGGAGAAGGTGAAGTCTGGAGGGTGAATCAGAAGAAGCAGAAGAAGGAGAAGGAGAAGGTGAAGTCTGGAGGGTGAATCAGAAGAAGCAGAAGAATGAGAAGGAGATGGTGAAGTCAGGAGGGTGAATCAGAAGAAGCAGAAGAAGGAGAAGGAGAAGGTGTAGTCAGGGGGGTGAAGCAGAAGAAGTAGAAGAAGGAGAAGGAGAAGGTGAAGTCAGGAGGGTGAAGCAGAAGAAGCAGAAGAAGGAGAAGGAGAAGGTGAAGTCTGGAGGGTGAAGCAGAAGAAGCAGAAGAAGGAGAAGGAGAAGGTGAAGTCTGGAGGGTGAATCCGAAGAAGTAGAAGAAGTAGAAGGAGAAGGTGAAGTCAGGAGGGTGAAGCAGAAGATGCAGAAGAAGGAGAAGGAGAAGGTGAAGTCTGGAGGGTGAAGCAGAAGAAGCAGAAGATGGAGAAGGAGAAGGTGAAGTCTGGAGGGTGAATCAGGAGAAGTAGAAGAAGGAGAAGGAGAAGGTGAAGTCAGGAGGGTGAAGCAGAAGAAGCAGAAGAAGGAGAAGGAGAAGGTGAAGTCAGGAGGGTGAAGCAGAAGAAGCAGAAGAAGGAGAAGGAGAAGGTGAAGTCTGGAGGGGGAAGCAGAAGAAGCAGAAGAAGGAGAAGGAGAAGGTGAAGTCAGGAGGGTGAATCAGAAGAAGTAGAAGAAGGAGAAGGAGAAGGTGAAGTCTGGAGGGTGAATCAGAAGAAGTAGAAGATGGAGAAGGAGAAGGTGAAGTCTGGAGGGTGAATCAGAAGAAGTAGAAGAAGGAGAAGGAGAAGGTGAAGTCTGGAGGGTGAATCAGAAGAAGCAGAAGAAGGAGAAGGAGAAGGTGAAGTCAGGAGGGTGAAGCAGAAGAAGCAGAAGATGGAGAAGGAGAAGGTGAAGTCTGGAGGGTGAAGCAGAAGAAGCAGAAGATGGAGAAGGAGAAGGTGAAGTCTGGAGGGCGAAGCAGAAGAAGCAGAAGAAGGAGAAGGAGAAGGTGAAGTCTGGAGGGTGAAGAAGAAGAAGCAGAAAAAGGAGAAGGAGAAGGTGAAGTCTGGAGGGTGAATCAGGAGAAGTAGAAGAAGGAGAAGGAGAAGGTGAAGTCAGGAGGGTGAAGCAGAAGAATCAGAACAAGGAGAAGGAGAAGGTGAAGTCAGGAGGGTGAAGCAGAAGAAGCAGAAGAAGGCGAAGGAGAAGGTGAAGTCTGGAGGGTGAAGCAGAAGAAGCAGAAGAAGGAGAAGGAGAAGGTGAAGTCAGGAGGGTGAATCAGAAGAAGTAGAAGAAGGAGAAGGAGAAGGTGAAGTCTGGAGGGTGAATCAGAAGAAGTAGAAGATGGAGAAGGAGAAGGTGAAGTCTGGAGGGTGAATCAGACGAAGTAGAAGAAGGAGAACGAGAAGGTGAAGTCTGGAGGGTGAATCAGAAGAAGCAGAAGAAGGAGAAGGAGAAAGTGAAGTCTGGAGGGAGAAGCAGAAGAAGTAGAAGAAGGAGAAGGAGAAGGTGAAGTCTGGAGGGTGAATCAGAAGAAGAAGAAGAAGGAGAAGGAGAAGGTGAAGTCTGGAGGGTGAATCAGTAGAAGTAGAAGAAGGAGAAGCAGAAGGTGAAGTCTGGAGTGTGAATCAGAAGAAGCAGAAGAAGGAGAAGGAGAAGGTGAAGTCTGGAGGGTGAATCAGAAGAAGTAGTAGAAGGAGAAGGAGATGGAGTAGTCTGGAGGGTGAATCAGAAGAAGTAGACGAAGGAGAAGGAGAAGGTGAAGTCTGGAGGGTGAATCAGAAGAAGCAGAAGCAGGAGAAGGAGAAGGTGAAGTCTGGAGGGAGAAGCAGAAGAAGTAGAAGAAGGAGAAGGAGAAGGTCAAGTCTGGAGTGTGAATCAGAAGAAGTAGAAGAAGGAGAAGGAGAAGGTGAAGATGGGATGGTGAATCAGAAGAAGTAGAAGAAGGAGAAGGAGAAGGTGAAGTCTGGAGGGTGAATCAGAAGAAGCAGAAGAAGGAGAAGGAGAAGGAGAAGTCTGGAGGGTGAATCAGAAGATGTAGGAGAAGGAGAAGGAGAAGGTGTAGTCTGGAGGGTGAATCAGAAGAAGTAGACGAAGGAGAAGGAGAATGTGAAGTCTGGAGGGTGAATCAGAAGAAGCAGAAGCAGGAGAAGGAGAAGGTGAAGTCTGGAGGGTGAATCAGAAGAAGTAGAAGAAGGAGAAGGAGAAGGTGAAGTCTGGAGGGTGAATCAGAAGAAGCAGAAGAAGGAGAAGGAGAAGGTGAATTCTGGAGGGTGAATCAGAAGAAGCAGAAGAAGGAGAAGGTGAAGTCTGGAGGGTGAATCAGAAGAAGCAGAAGAAGGAGAAGGAGAAGGTGTAGTCTGGAGGGTGAATCAGAAGAAGCAGAAGAAAGAGAAGGAGAAGGTGAAGTCTGGAGGGTGAAGCAGAAGAAGCAGAAGAAGGAGAAGGAGAAGATGAAGACTGGAGGGTGAATCAGAAGAAGTAGAAGGAGAAGGAGAAGGTGAAGTCTGGAGGGTGAATCAGAAGAAGTAGAAGAAGGAGAATGAGAAGGTGAAGTCTGGAGGGTGAATCAGAAGAAGCAGAAGAAGGAGAAGGAGAAGGTGAAGTCTGGAGGGTGAATCAGAAGAAGCAGAAGAAGGAGAAGGAGAAGATGAAGTCTGGAGGGTGAATCAGAAGAAGTAGAAGAATGAGAAGGAGAAGGTGAGGTCTGGAGGGTGAATCAGAAGAAGCAGAAGAAGGAGAAGGAGAAGGTGAAGTCTGGAGGGTGAATCAGAAGAAGCAGAAGAAGGAGAAGGAGAAGCTGAAGTCTGGAGGGTGAATCAGAAGAAGCAGAAGAAGGAGAAGGAGAAGGTGTAGTCAGGAGGGTGAATCAGAAGAAGCAGAAGAAGGAGAAGGAGAAGGTGAAGTTAGGAGGGTGAATCAGAAGAAGCAGAAGAAGGAGAAGGAGAAGGTGAAGTCAGGGGGTGAAGCAGAAGAAGTAGAAGAAGGAGAAGGAGAAGGTGAAGTCTGGAGGGTGAATCAGAAGAAGTAGGAGAAGGAGAAGGAGAAGGTGTAGTCTGGAGGGTGAATCAGAAGAAGTAGACGAAGGAGAAGGAGAATGTGAAGTCTGGAGGGTGAATCAGAAGAAGCAGAAGCAGGAGAAGGAGAAGGTGAAGTCTGGAGGGTGAATCAGAAGAAGTAGAAGAAGGAGAAGGAGAAGGTGAAGTCTGGAGGGTGAATCAGAAGAAGCAGAAGAAGGAGAAGGAGAAGGTGAATTCTGGAGGGTGAATCAGAAGAAGCAGAAGAAGGAGAAGGTGAAGTCTGGAGGGTGAATCAGAAGAAGCAGAAGAAGGAGAAGGAGAAGGTGAGGTCTGGAGGGTGAATCAGAAGAAGCAGAAGAAAGAGAAGGAGAAGGTGAAGTCTGGAGGGTGAAGCAGAAGAAGCAGAAGAAGGAGAAGGAGAAGGTGAAGACTGGAGGGTGAATCAGAAGAAGTAGAAGGAGAAGGAGAAGGTGAAGTCTGGAGGGTGAATCAGAAGAAGTAGAAGAAGGAGAAGGAGAAGGTGAAGTCTGGAGGGTGAATCAGAAGAAGCAGAAGAAGGAGAAGGAGAAGGTGAAGTCTGGAGGGTGAATCAGAAGAAGCAGAAGAAGGAGAAGGAGAAGATGAAGTCTGGAGGGTGAATCAGAAGAAGTAGAAGAATGAGAAGGAGAAGGTGAGGTCTGGAGGGTGAATCAGAAGAAGCAGAAGAAGGAGAAGGAGAAGGTGAAGTCTGGAGGGTGAATCAGAAGAAGCAGAAGAAGGAGAAGGAGAAGGTGAAGTCTGGAGGGTGAATCAGAAGAAGCAGAAGACGGAGAAGGAGAAGGTGACGTCAGGAGGGTGAATCAGATGAAGTAGAAGAAGGAGAAGGAGAAGGTGAAGTCTGGAGGGTGAATCAGAAGAAGCAGAAGAAGGAGAAGGAGAAGGTGAAGACTGGAGGGTGAATCAGAAGAAGTAGAAGAAGGAGAAGGAGAAGGTGAAGTCTGGAGGGTGAATCAGAAGAAGTAGAAGAAGGAGAAGGAGAAGGTGAAGTCTGGAGGGTGAATCAGAAGAAGCAGAAGAAGGAGAAGGAGAAGGTGAAGTCTGGAGGCTGAATCAGAAGAAGCAGAAGAAGGAGAAGGAGGAGATGAAGTCTGGAGGATGAATCAGAAGAAGTAGAAGAAGGAGAAGGAGAAGGTGTAGTCAGGAGGGTGAATCAGAAGAAGCAGAAGAAGGAGAAGGAGAAGGTGAAGTTAGGAGGGTGAATCAGAAGAAGTAGACGAAGGAGAAGGAGAATGTGAAGTCTGGAGGGTGAATCAGAAGAAGCAGAAGCAGGAGAAGGAGAAGGTGAAGTCTGGAGGGTGAATCAGAAGAAGTAGAAGAAGGAGAAGGAGAAGGTGAAGTCTGGAGGGTGAATCAGAAGAAGCAGAAGAAGGAGAAGGAGAAGGTGAATTCTGGAGGGTGAATCAGAAGAAGCAGAAGAAGGAGAAGGTGAAGTCTGGAGGGTGAATCAGAAGAAGCAGAAGAAGGAGAAGGAGAAGGTGAAGTCTGGAGGGTGAATCAGAAGAAGCAGAAGAAAGAGAAGGAGAAGGTGAAGTCTGGAGGGTGAAGCAGAAGAAGCAGAAGAAGGAGAAGGAGAAGATGAAGACTGGAGGGTGAATCAGAAGAAGTAGAAGGAGAAGGAGAAGGTGAAGTCTGGAGGGTGAATCAGAAGAAGTAGAAGAAGGAGAATGAGAAGGTGAAGTCTGGAGGGTGAATCAGAAGAAGCAGAAGAAGGAGAAGGAGAAGGTGAAGTCTGGAGGGTGAATCAGAAGAAGCAGAAGAAGGAGAAGGAGAAGATGAAGTCTGGAGGGTGAATCAGAAGAAGTAGAAGAATGAGAAGGAGAAGGTGAGGTCTGGAGGGTGAATCAGAAGAAGCAGAAGAAGGAGAAGGAGAAGGTGAAGTCTGGAGGGTGAATCAGAAGAAGCAGAAGAAGGAGAAGGAGAAGGTGTAGTCAGGAGGGTGAATCAGAAGAAGCAGAAGAAGGAGAAGGAGAAGGTGAAGTTAGGAGGGTGAATCAGAAGAAGCAGAAGAAGGAGAAGGAGAAGGTGAAGTCAGGGGGTGAAGCAGAAGAAGTAGAAGAAGGAGAAGGAGAAGGTGAAGTCTGGAGGGTGAATCAGAAGAAGTAGGAGAAGGAGAAGGAGAAGGTGTAGTCTGGAGGGTGAATCAGAAGAAGTAGACGAAGGAGAAGGAGAATGTGAAGTCTGGAGGGTGAATCAGAAGAAGCAGAAGCAGGAGAAGGAGAAGGTGAAGTCTGGAGGGTGAATCAGAAGAAGTAGAAGAAGGAGAAGGAGAAGGTGAAGTCTGGAGGGTGAATCAGAAGAAGCAGAAGAAGGAGAAGGAGAAGGTGAATTCTGGAGGGTGAATCAGAAGAAGCAGAAGAAGGAGAAGGAGAAGGTGAAGTCTGGAGGGGGAAGCAGAAGAAGCAGAAGAAGGAGAAGGAGAAGGTGAAGTCAGGAGGGTGAATCAGAAGAAGTAGAAGAAGGAGAAGGAGAAGGTGAAGTCTGGAGGGTGAATCAGAAGAAGTAGAAGATGGAGAAGGAGAAGGTGAAGTCTGGAGGGTGAATCAGAAGAAGTAGAAGAAGGAGAAGGAGAAGGTGAAGTCTGGAGGGTGAATCAGAAGAAGCAGAAGAAGGAGAAGGAGAAGGTGAAGTCTGGAGGGCGAAGCAGAAGAAGCAGAAGAAGGAGAAGGAGAAGGTGAAGTCTGGAGGGTGAAGAAGAAGAAGCAGAAAAAGGAGAAGGAGAAGGTGAAGTCTGGAGGGTGAATCAGGAGAAGTAGAAGAAGGAGAAGGAGAAGGTGAAGTCAGGAGGGTGAAGCAGAAGAATCAGAACAAGGAGAAGGAGAAGGTGAAGTCAGGAGGGTGAAGCAGAAGAAGCAGAAGAAGGCGAAGGAGAAGGTGAAGTCTGGAGGGTGAAGCAGAAGAAGCAGAAGAAGGAGAAGGAGAAGGTGAAGTCAGGAGGGTGAATCAGAAGAAGTAGAAGAAGGAGAAGGAGAAGGTGAAGTCTGGAGGGTGAATCAGAAGAAGTAGAAGATGGAGAAGGAGAAGGTGAAGTCTGGAGGGTGAATCAGAAGAAGTAGAAGAAGGAGAACGAGAAGGTGAAGTCTGGAGGGTGAATCAGAAGAAGCAGAAGAAGGAGAAGGAGAAAGTGAAGTCTGGAGGGAGAAGCAGAAGAAGTAGAAGAAGGAGAAGGAGAAGGTGAAGTCTGGAGGGTGAATCAGAAGAAGAAGAAGAAGGAGAAGGAGAAGGTGAAGTCTGGAGGGTGAATCAGTAGAAGTAGAAGAAGGAGAAGCAGAAGGTGAAGTCTGGAGTGTGAATCAGAAGAAGCAGAAGAAGGAGAAGGAGAAGGTGAAGTCTGGAGGGTGAATCAGAAGAAGTAGTAGAAGGAGAAGGAGATGGAGTAGTCTGGAGGGTGAATCAGAAGAAGTAGACGAAGGAGAAGGAGAAGGTGAAGTCTGGAGGGTGAATCAGAAGAAGCAGAAGCAGGAGAAGGAGAAGGTGAAGTCTGGAGGGAGAAGCAGAAGAAGTAGAAGAAGGAGAAGGAGAAGGTCAAGTCTGGAGTGTGAATCAGAAGAAGTAGAAGAAGGAGAAGGAGAAGGTGAAGATGGGATGGTGAATCAGAAGAAGTAGAAGAAGGAGAAGGAGAAGGTGAAGTCTGGAGGGTGAATCAGAAGAAGCAGAAGAAGGAGAAGGAGAAGGAGAAGTCTGGAGGGTGAATCAGAAGATGTAGGAGAAGGAGAAGGAGAAGGTGTAGTCTGGAGGGTGAATCAGAAGAAGTAGACGAAGGAGAAGGAGAATGTGAAGTCTGGAGGGTGAATCAGAAGAAGCAGAAGCAGGAGAAGGAGAAGGTGAAGTCTGGAGGGTGAATCAGAAGAAGTAGAAGAAGGAGAAGGAGAAGGTGAAGTCTGGAGGGTGAATCAGAAGAAGCAGAAGAAGGAGAAGGAGAAGGTGAATTCTGGAGGGTGAATCAGAAGAAGCAGAAGAAGGAGAAGGTGAAGTCTGGAGGGAGAATCAGAAGAAGCAGAAGAAGGAGAAGGAGAAGGTGAAGTCTGGAGGGTGAATCAGAAGAAGCAGAAGAAAGAGAAGGAGAAGGTGAAGTCTGGAGGGTGAAGCAGAAGAAGCAGAAGAAGGAGAAGGAGAAGATGAAGACTGGAGGGTGAATCAGAAGAAGTAGAAGGAGAAGGAGAAGGTGAAGTCTGGAGGGTGAATCAGAAGAAGTAGAAGAAGGAGAATGAGAAGGTGAAGTCTGGAGGGTGAATCAGAAGAAGCAGAAGAAGGAGAAGGAGAAGGTGAAGTCTGGAGGGTGAATCAGAAGAAGCAGAAGAAGGAGAAGGAGAAGATGAAGTCTGGAGGGTGAATCAGAAGAAGTAGAAGAATGAGAAGGAGAAGGTGAGGTCTGGAGGGTGAATCAGAAGAAGCAGAAGAAGGAGAAGGAGAAGGTGAAGTCTGGAGGGTGAATCAGAAGAAGCAGAAGAAGGAGAAGGAGAAGCTGAAGTCTGGAGGGTGAATCAGAAGAAGCAGAAGAAGGAGAAGGAGAAGGTGTAGTCAGGAGGGTGAATCAGAAGAAGCAGAAGAAGGAGAAGGAGAAGGTGAAGTTAGGAGGGTGAATCAGAAGAAGCAGAAGAAGGAGAAGGAGAAGGTGAAGTCAGGGGGTGAAGCAGAAGAAGTAGAAGAAGGAGAAGGAGAAGGTGAAGTCTGGAGGGTGAATCAGAAGAAGTAGGAGAAGGAGAAGGAGAAGGTGTAGTCTGGAGGGTGAATCAGAAGAAGTAGACGAAGGAGAAGGAGAATGTGAAGTCTGGAGGGTGAATCAGAAGAAGCAGAAGCAGGAGAAGGAGAAGGTGAAGTCTGGAGGGTGAATCAGAAGAAGTAGAAGAAGGAGAAGGAGAAGGTGAAGTCTGGAGGGTGAATCAGAAGAAGCAGAAGAAGGAGAAGGAGAAGGTGAATTCTGGAGGGTGAATCAGAAGAAGCAGAAGAAGGAGAAGGTGAAGTCTGGAGGGTGAATCAGAAGAAGCAGAAGAAGGAGAAGGAGAAGGTGAGGTCTGGAGGGTGAATCAGAAGAAGCAGAAGAAAGAGAAGGAGAAGGTGAAGTCTGGAGGGTGAAGCAGAAGAAGCAGAAGAAGGAGAAGGAGAAGGTGAAGACTGGAGGGTGAATCAGAAGAAGTAGAAGGAGAAGGAGAAGGTGAAGTCTGGAGGGTGAATCAGAAGAAGTAGAAGAAGGAGAAGGAGAAGGTGAAGTCTGGAGGGTGAATCAGAAGAAGCAGAAGAAGGAGAAGGAGAAGGTGAAGTCTGGAGGGTGAATCAGAAGAAGCAGAAGAAGGAGAAGGAGAAGATGAAGTCTGGAGGGTGAATCAGAAGAAGTAGAAGAATGAGAAGGAGAAGGTGAGGTCTGGAGGGTGAATCAGAAGAAGCAGAAGAAGGAGAAGGAGAAGGTGAAGTCTGGAGGGTGAATCAGAAGAAGCAGAAGAAGGAGAAGGAGAAGGTGAAGTCTGGAGGGTGAATCAGAAGAAGCAGAAGAAGGAGAAGGAGAAGGTGAAGTCAGGAGGGTGAATCAGATGAAGTAGAAGAAGGAGAAGGAGAAGGTGAAGTCTGGAGGGTGAATCAGAAGAAGCAGAAGAAGGAGAAGGAGAAGGTGAAGACTGGAGGGTGAATCAGAAGAAGTAGAAGAAGGAGAAGGAGAAGGTGAAGTCTGGAGGGTGAATCAGAAGAAGTAGAAGAAGGAGAAGGAGAAGGTGAAGTCTGGAGGGTGAATCAGAAGAAGCAGAAGAAGGAGAAGGAGAAGGTGAAGTCTGGAGGCTGAATCAGAAGAAGCAGAAGAAGGAGAAGGAGGAGATGAAGTCTGGAGGATGAATCAGAAGAAGTAGAAGAAGGAGAAGGAGAAGGTGTAGTCAGGAGGGTGAATCAGAAGAAGCAGAAGAAGGAGAAGGAGAAGGTGAAGTTAGGAGGGTGAATCAGAAGAAGTAGACGAAGGAGAAGGAGAATGTGAAGTCTGGAGGGTGAATCAGAAGAAGCAGAAGCAGGAGAAGGAGAAGGTGAAGTCTGGAGGGTGAATCAGAAGAAGTAGAAGAAGGAGAAGGAGAAGGTGAAGTCTGGAGGGTGAATCAGAAGAAGCAGAAGAAGGAGAAGGAGAAGGTGAATTCTGGAGGGTGAATCAGAAGAAGCAGAAGAAGGAGAAGGTGAAGTCTGGAGGGTGAATCAGAAGAAGCAGAAGAAGGAGAAGGAGAAGGTGAAGTCTGGAGGGTGAATCAGAAGAAGCAGAAGAAAGAGAAGGAGAAGGTGAAGTCTGGAGGGTGAAGCAGAAGAAGCAGAAGAAGGAGAAGGAGAAGATGAAGACTGGAGGGTGAATCAGAAGAAGTAGAAGGAGAAGGAGAAGGTGAAGTCTGGAGGGTGAATCAGAAGAAGTAGAAGAAGGAGAATGAGAAGGTGAAGTCTGGAGGGTGAATCAGAAGAAGCAGAAGAAGGAGAAGGAGAAGGTGAAGTCTGGAGGGTGAATCAGAAGAAGCAGAAGAAGGAGAAGGAGAAGATGAAGTCTGGAGGGTGAATCAGAAGAAGTAGAAGAATGAGAAGGAGAAGGTGAGGTCTGGAGGGTGAATCAGAAGAAGCAGAAGAAGGAGAAGGAGAAGGTGAAGTCTGGAGGGTGAATCAGAAGAAGCAGAAGAAGGAGAAGGAGAAGGTGTAGTCAGGAGGGTGAATCAGAAGAAGCAGAAGAAGGAGAAGGAGAAGGTGAAGTTAGGAGGGTGAATCAGAAGAAGCAGAAGAAGGAGAAGGAGAAGGTGAAGTCAGGGGGTGAAGCAGAAGAAGTAGAAGAAGGAGAAGGAGAAGGTGAAGTCTGGAGGGTGAATCAGAAGAAGTAGGAGAAGGAGAAGGAGAAGGTGTAGTCTGGAGGGTGAATCAGAAGAAGTAGACGAAGGAGAAGGAGAATGTGAAGTCTGGAGGGTGAATCAGAAGAAGCAGAAGCAGGAGAAGGAGAAGGTGAAGTCTGGAGGGTGAATCAGAAGAAGTAGAAGAAGGAGAAGGAGAAGGTGAAGTCTGGAGGGTGAATCAGAAGAAGCAGAAGAAGGAGAAGGAGAAGGTGAATTCTGGAGGGTGAATCAGAAGAAGCAGAAGAAGGAGAAGGTGAAGTCTGGAGGGTGAATCAGAAGAAGCAGAAGAAGGAGAAGGAGAAGGTGAGGTCTGGAGGGTGAATCAGAAGAAGCAGAAGAAAGAGAAGGAGAAGGTGAAGTCTGGAGGGTGAAGCAGAAGAAGCAGAAGAAGGAGAAGGAGAAGGTGAAGACTGGAGGGTGAATCAGAAGAAGTAGAAGGAGAAGGAGAAGGTGAAGTCTGGAGGGTGAATCAGAAGAAGTAGAAGAAGGAGAAGGAGAAGGTGAAGTCTGGAGGGTGAATCAGAAGAAGCAGAAGAAGGAGAAGGAGAAGGTGAAGTCTGGAGGGTGAATCAGAAGAAGCAGAAGAAGGAGAAGGAGAAGATGAAGTCTGGAGGGTGAATCAGAAGAAGTAGAAGAATGAGAAGGAGAAGGTGAGGTCTGGAGGGTGAATCAGAAGAAGCAGAAGAAGGAGAAGGAGAAGGTGAAGTCTGGAGGGTGAATCAGAAGAAGCAGAAGAAGGAGAAGGAGAAGGTGAAGTCTGGAGGGTGAATCAGAAGAAGCAGAAGAAGGAGAAGGAGAAGGTGAAGTCAGGAGGGTGAATCAGATGAAGTAGAAGAAGGAGAAGGAGAAGGTGAAGTCTGGAGGGTGAATCAGAAGAAGCAGAAGAAGGAGAAGGAGAAGGTGAAGACTGGAGGGTGAATCAGAAGAAGTAGAAGAAGGAGAAGGAGAAGGTGAAGTCTGGAGGGTGAATCAGAAGAAGTAGAAGAAGGAGAAGGAGAAGGTGAAGTCTGGAGGGTGAATCAGAAGAAGCAGAAGAAGGAGAAGGAGAAGGTGAAGTCTGGAGGCTGAATCAGAAGAAGCAGAAGAAGGAGAAGGAGGAGATGAAGTCTGGAGGATGAATCAGAAGAAGTAGAAGAAGGAGAAGGAGAAGGTGAGGTCTGGAGGGTGAATCAGAAGAAGCAGAAGAAGGAGAAGGAGAAGGTGAAGTCTGGAGGGTGAATCAGAAGAAGCAGAAGAAGGAGAAGGAGAAGGTGAAGTCTGGAGGGTGAATCAGAAGAAGCAGAAGAATGAGAAGGAGAAGGTGAAGTCAGGAGGGTGAATCAGAAGAAGCAGAAGAAGGAGAAGGAGAAGGTGTAGTCAGGGGGGTGAAGCAGAAGAAGTAGAAGAAGGAGAAGGAGAAGGTGAAGTCAGGAGGGTGAAGCAGAAGAAGCAGAAGAAGGAGAAGGAGAAGGTGAAGTCTGGAGGGTGAAGCAGAAGAAGCAGAAGAAGGAGAAGGAGAAGGTGAAGTCTGGAGGGTGAATCCGAAGAAGTAGAAGAAGGAGAAGGAGAAGGTGAAGTCAGGAGGGTGAAGCAGAAGAAGCAGAAGAAGGAGAAGGAGAAGGTGAAGTCTGGAGGGTGAAGCAGAAGAAGCAGAAGATGGAGAAGGAGAAGGTGAAGTCTGGAGGGCGAAGCAAAAGAAGCAGAAGAAGGAGAAGGAGAAGGTGAAGTCTGGAGGGTGAAGCAGAAGAAGCAGAAGAAGGAGAAGGAGAAGGTGAAGTCTGGAGGGTGAATCAGGAGAAGTAGAAGAAGGAGAAGGAGAAGGTGAAGTCAGGAGGGTGAAGCAGAAGAAGCAGAAGAAGGAGAAGGAGAAGGTGAAGTCAGGAGGGTGAACCAGAAGAAGCAGAAGAAGGAGAAGGAGAAGGTGAAGTCTGGAGGGGGAAGCAGAAGAAGCAGAAGAAGGAGAAGGAGAAGGTGAAGTCAGGAGGGTGAATCAGAAGAAGTAGAAGAAGGAGAAGGAGAAGGTGAAGTCTGGAGGGTGAATCAGAAGAAGTAGAAGATGGAGAAGGAGAAGGTGAAGTCTGGAGGGTGAATCAGAAGAAGTAGAAGAAGGAGAAGGAGAAGGTGAAGTCTGGAGGGTGAATCAGAAGAAGCAGAAGAAGGAGAAGGAGAAGGTGAAGTCTGGAGGGAGAAGCAGAAGAAGTAGAAGAAGGATAAGGACAAGGTGAAGTCTGGAGGGTGAATCAGAAGAAGAAGAAGAAGGAGAAGGAGAAGGTGAAGTCTGGAGGGTGAATCAGTAGAAGTAGAAGAAGGAGAAGGAGAAGGTGAAGTCTGGAGGGTGAATCAGAAGAAGCAGAAGAAGGAGAAGGAGAAGGTGATGTCTGGAGGGTGAATCAGAAGAAGTAGAAAAGGAGAAGGAGATGGTGTAGTCTGGAGGGTTAATCAGAAGAAGTAGACGAAGGAGAAGGTGAAGGTGAAGTCTGGAGGGTGAATCAGAAGAAGCAGAAGAAGGAGAAGGAGAAGGTGAATTCAGGGGGGTGAAGCAGAAGAAGTAGAAGAAGGAGAAGGAGAAGCTGAAGTCAGGAGGGTGAAGCAGAAGAAGCAGAAGAAGGAGAAGGAGAAGGTGAAGTCTGGAGGGCGCAGCAGAAAAAGCAGAAGAAGGAGAAGGAGAAGGTGAAGTCTGGAGGGTGAAGCAGAAGAAGCAGAAGAAGGAGAAGGAGAAGGTGAAGTCTGGAGGGTGAATCCGAAGAAGTAGAAGAAGGAGAAGGAGAAGGTGAAGTCAGGAGGGTGAAGCAGAAGAAGCAGAAGAAGGAGAAGGAGAAGGTGAAGTCTGGAGGGTGAAGCAGAAGAAGCAGAAGATGGAGAAGGAGAAGGTGAAGTCTGGAGGGCGAAGCAGAAGAAGCAGAAGAAGGAGAAGGAGAAGGTGAAGTCTGGAGGGTGAAGAAGAAGAAGCAGAAAAAGGAGAAGGAGAAGGTGAGTCTGGAGGGTGAATCAGGAGAAGTAGAAGAAGGAGAAGGAGAAGGTGAAGTCAGGAGGGTGAAGCAGAAGAATCAGAACAAGGAGAAGGAGAAGGTGAAGTCAGGAGGGTGAAGCAGAAGAAGCAGAAGAAGGCGAAGGAGAAGGTGAAGTCTGGAGGGTGAAGCAGAAGAAGCAGAAGAAGGAGAAGGAGAAGGTGAAGTCAGGAGGGTGAATCAGAAGAAGTAGAAGAAGGAGAAGGAGAAGGTGAAGTCTGGAGGGTGAATCAGAAGAAGTAGAAGATGGAGAAGGAGAAGGTGAAGTCTGGAGGGTGAATCAGAAGAAGTAGAAGAAGGAGAACGAGAAGGTGAAGTCTGGAGGGTGAATCAGAAGAAGCAGAAGAAGGAGAAGGAGAAAGTGAAGTCTGGAGGGAGAAGCAGAAGAAGTAGAAGAAGGAGAAGGAGAAGGTGAAGTCTGGAGGGTGAATCAGAAGAAGAAGAAGAAGGAGAAGGAGAAGGTGAAGTCTGGAGGGTGAATCAGTCGAAGTAGAAGAAGGAGAAGGAGAAGGTGAAGTCTGGAGTGTGAATCAGAAGAAGCAGAAGAAGGAGAAGGAGAAGGTGAAGTCTGGAGGGTGAATCAGAAGAAGTAGTAGAAGGAGAAGGAGATGGAGTAGTCTGGAGGGTGAATCAGAAGAAGTAGACGAAGGAGAAGGAGAAGGTGAAGTCTGGAGGGTGAATCAGAAGAAGCAGAAGCAGGAGAAGGAGAAGGTGAAGTCTGGAGGGAGAAGCAGAAGAAGTAGAAGAAGGAGAAGGAGAAGGTGAAGTCTGGAGTGTGAATCAGAAGAAGTAGAAGAAGGAGAAGGAGAAGGTGTAGTCTGGAGGGTGAATCAGAAGAAGTAGACGAAGGAGAAGGAGAATGTGAAGTCTGGAGGGTGAATCAGAAGAAGCAGAAGCAGGAGAAGGAGAAGGTGAAGTCTGGAGGGTGAATCAGAAGAAGTAGAAGAAGGAGAAGGAGAAGGTGAAGTCTGGAGGGTGAATCAGAAGAAGCAGAAGAAGGAGAAGGAGAAGGTGAATTCTGGTAGGTGAATCAGAAGAAGCAGAAGAAGGAGAAGGTGAAGTCTGGAGGGTGAATCAGAAGAAGCAGAAGAAGCAGAAGGAGAAGGTGAAGTCTGGAGGGTGAATCAGAAGAAGCAGAAGAAAGAGAAGGAGAAGGTGAAGTCTGGAGGGTGAAGCAGAAGAAGCAGAAGAAGGAGAAGGAGAAGATGAAGACTGGAGGGTGAATCAGAAGAAGTAGAAGGAGAAGGAGAAGGTGAAGTCTGGAGGGTGAATCAGAAGAAGTAGAAGAAGGAGAATGAGAAGGTGAAGTCTGGAGGGTGAATCAGAAGAAGCAGAAGAAGGAGAAGGAGAAGGTGAAGTCTGGAGGGTGAATCAGAAGAAGCAGAAGAAGGAGAAGGAGAAGATGAAGTCTGGAGGGTGAATCAGAAGAAGTAGAAGAATGAGAAGGAGAAGGTGAGGTCTGGAGGGTGAATCAGAAGAAGCAGAAGAAGGAGAAGGAGAAGGTGAAGTCTGGAGGGTGAATCAGAAGAAGCAGAAGAAGGAGAAGGAGAAGCTGAAGTCTGGAGGGTGAATCAGAAGAAGCAGAAGAAGGAGAAGGAGAACGTGTAGTCAGGAGGGTGAATCAGAAGAAGCAGAAGAAGGAGAAGGAGAAGGTGAAGTTAGGAGGGTGAATCAGAAGAAGCAGAAGAAGGAGAAGGAGAAGGTGAAGTCAGGGGGTGAAGCAGAAGAAGTAGAAGAAGGAGAAGGAGAAGGTGAAGTCTGGAGGGTGAATCAGAAGAAGTAGACGAAGGAGAAGGAGAATGTGAAGTCTGGAGGGTGAATCAGAAGAAGCAGAAGCAGGAGAAGGAGAAGGTGAAGTCCGGAGGGTGAATCAGAAGAAGTAGAAGAAGGAGAAGGAGAAGGTGAAGTCTGGAGGGTGAATCAGAAGAAGCAGAAGAAGGAGAAGGAGAAGGTGAATTCTGGAGGGTGAATCAGAAGAAGCAGAAGAAGGAGAAGGTGAAGTCTGGAGGGTGAATCAGAAGAAGCAGAAGAAGGAGAAGGAGAAGGTGAGGTCTGGAGGGTGAATCAGAAGAAGCAGAAGAAAGAGAAGGAGAAGGTGAAGTCTGGAGGGTGAAGCAGAAGAAGCAGAAGAAGGAGAAGGAGAAGGTGAAGACTGGAGGGTGAATCAGAAGAAGTAGAAGGAGAAGGAGAAGGTGAAGTCTGGAGGGTGAATCAGAAGAAGTAGAAGAAGGAGAAGGAGAAGGAGAAGTCTGGAGGGTGAATCAGAAGAAGCAGAAGAAGGAGAAGGAGAAGGTGAAGTCTGGAGGGTGAATCAGAAGAAGCAGAAGAAGGAGAAGGAGAAGATGAAGTCTGGAGGGTGAATCAGAAGAAGTAGAAGAATGAGAAGGAGAAGGTGAGGTCTGGAGGGTGAATCAGAAGAAGCAGAAGAAGGAGAAGGAGAAGGTGAAGTCTGGAGGGTGAATCAGAAGAAGCAGAAGAAGGAGAAGGAGAAGGTGAAGTCTGGAGGGTGAATCAGAAGAAGCAGAAGAAGGAGAAGGAGAAGGTGAAGTCTGGAGGGTGAATTAGAAGAAGTAGAAGAAGGAGAAGGAGAAGGTGAAGTCTGGAGGGTGAAGCAGAAGAAGCAGAAGAAGGAGAAGGAGAAGGTGAAGTCTGGAGGGTGAAGCAGAAGAAGCAGAAGAAGGAGAAGGAGAAGGCGAAGTCAGGAGGGTGAAGCAGAAGAAGCAGAAGCAGGAGAAGGAGAAGGTGAAGTCTGGAGGGTGAATCAGAAGAAGTAGAAGAAGGAGAAGGAGAAGGTGAAGTCTGGAGGGTGAATCAGAAGAAGTAGAAGAAGGAGAAGGAGAAGGTGAAGTCTGGAGGGTGATTCAGAAGAAGCAGAAGAAGGAGAAGGAGAAGGTGAAGTCTGGAGGGAGAAGCAGAAGAAGTAGAAGAAGGAGAAGGAGAAGGTGAAGTCTGGAGTGTGAATCAGAAGAAGTAGAAGAAGGAGAAGGAGAAGGTGAAGTTTGGAGGGTGAATCAGTAGAAGTAGAAGAAGGAGAAGGAGAAGGTGAAGTCTGGAGGGTGAATCAGAAGAAGCAGAAGAAGGAGAAGGAGAAGGAGAAGTCTGGAGGGTGAATCAGAAGAAGTAGAAGAAGGAGAAGGAGAAGGTGTAGTCTGGAGGGTGAATCAGAAGAAGTAGACGAAGGAGAAGGAGAATGTGAAGTCTGGAGGGTGAATCAGAAGATGCAGAAGCAGGAGAAGGAGAAGGTGAAGTCTGGAGGGTGAATCAGACGAAGTAGAAGAAGGAGAAGGAGAAGGTGAAGTCTGGAGGGTGAATCAGAAGAAGCAGAAGAAGGAGAAGGAGAAGGTGAATTCTGGAGGGTGAATCAGAAGAAGCAGAAGAAGGAGAAGGTGAAGTCTGGAGGGTGAATCAGAAGAAGCAGAAGAAGGAGAAGGAGAAGGTGAAGTCTGGAGGGTGAATCAGAAGAAGCAGAAGAAGTAGAAGGAGAAGGTGAAGTCTGGAGGGAGAATCAGAAGAAGTAGAAGAAGGAGAAGGAGAAGGTGAAGTCTGGAGGGTGAATCAGAAGAAGCAGAAGAAGGAGAAGGAGAAGGTGAAGTCAGGAGGGTGAATCAGAAGAAGCAGAAGAAGGAGAAGGAGAAGGTGAAGTCTGGAGGGTGAATCAGAAGAAGCAGAAGAAGGAGAAGGAGAAGGTGAAGACTGGAGGGTGAATCAGAAGAAGTAGAAGAAGGAGAAGGAGAAGGTGAAGTCTGGAGGGTGAACCAGAAGAAGTAGAAGAAGGAGAAGGAGAAGGCGAAGTCTGGAGGGTGAATCAGAAAAAGCAGAAGAAGGAGAAGGAGAAGGTGAAGTCTGGAGGGTGAATCAGAAGAAGCAGAAGAAGGAGAAGGAGAAGATGAAGTCCGGAGGGTGAATCAGAAGAAGTATAAAAAGGAGAAGAAGAAGGTGAGGTCTGGAGGGTGAATCAGAAGAAGCAGAAGAAGGAGAAGGAGAAGGTGAAGTCTGAAGGCTGAATCAGAAGAAGCAGAAGAAGGAGAAGGAGAAGGTGAAGGCTGGAGGGTGAATCAGGAGAAGCAGAAGAAGGAGAAGGAGAAGGTGAAGTCTGGAGGGTGAATCAGAAGAAGCAGAAGAAAGAGAAGGAGATGGTGAAGTCTGGAGGGTGAAGCAGAAGAAGCAGAAGAAGGAGAAGGAGAAGGTGAAGACTGGAGGGTGAATCAGAAGAAGTAGAAGAAGGAGAAGGAGAAGGTGAAGTCTGGAGGGTGAATCAGAAGAAGTAGAAGAAGGAGAAGGAGAAGGTGAAGTCTGGAGGGTGAATCAGAAGAAGCCGAAGAAGGAGAAGGAGAAGGTGAAGTCTGGAGGGTGAATCAGAAGAAGCAGAAGAAGGAGAAGGAGGAGATGAAGTCTGGAGGGTGAATCAGAAGAAGTAGAAGAAGGAGAAGGAGAAGGTGAGGTCTGGAGGGTGAATCAGAAGAAGCAGAAGAAGGAGAAGGAGAAGTTGAAGTCTGGAGGGTGAATCAGAAGAAGCAGAAGAAGGAGAAGGAGAAGGTGAAGTCTGGAGGGTGAATCAGAAGAAGCAGAAGAAGGAGAAGGAGAAGGTGAAGTCAGGAGGGTGAATCAGAAGAAGCAGAAGAAGGAGAAGGAGAAGGTGTAGTCAGGGGGGTGAAGCAGAAGAAGTAGAAGAAGGAGAAGGAGAAGGTGAAGTCAGGAGGGTGAAGCAGAAGAAGCAGAAGAAGGAGAAGGAGAAGGTGAAGTCTGGAGGGTGAAGCAGAAGAAGCAGAAGAAGGAGAAGGAGAAGGTGAAGTCTGGAGGGTGAATCCGAAGAAGTAGAAGAAGGAGAAGGAGAAGGTGAAGTCAGGAGGGTGAAGCAGAAGAAGCAGAAGAAGGAGAAGGAGAAGGTGAAGTCTGGAGGGTGACGCAGAAGAAGCAGAAGATGGAGAAGGAGAAGGTGAAGTCTGGAGGGCGAAGCAGAAGAAGCAGAAGAAGGAGCAGGAGAAGGTGAAGTCAGGAGGGTGAAGCAGAAGAAGCAGAAGAAGGAGAAGGAGAAGGTGAAGTCTGGAGGGTGAATCAGAAGAAGCAGAAGAAGGAGAAGGAGAAGGTGAATTCTGGAGGGTGAATCAGAAGAAGCAGAAGAAGGAGAAGGTGAAGTCTGGAGGGTGAATCAGAAGAAGCAGAAGAAGGAGAAGGAGAAGGTGAAGTCTGGAGGGTGAATCAGAAGAAGCAGAAGAAAGAGAAGGAGAAGGTGAAGTCTGGAGGGTGAAGCAGAAGAAGCAGAAGAAGGAGAAGGAGAAGATGAAGACTGGAGGGTGAATCAGAAGAAGTAGAAGGAGAAGGAGAAGGTGAAGTCTGGAGGGTGAATCAGAAGAAGTAGAAGAAGGAGAAGGAGAAGGTGAAGTCTGGAGGGTGAATCAGAAGAAGCAGAAGAAGGAGAAGGAGAAGGTGAAGTCTGGAGGGTGAATCAGAAGAAGCAGAAGAAGGAGAAGGAGAAGATGAAGTCTGGAGGGTGAATCAGAAGAAGTAGAAGAATGAGAAGGAGAAGGTGAGGTCTGGAGGGTGAATCAGAAGAAGCAGAAGAAGGAGAAGGAGAAGGTGAAGTCTGGAGGGCGAATCAGAAGAAGCAGAAGAAGGAGAAGGAGAAGCTGAAGTCTGGAGGGTGAATCAGAAGAAGCAGAAGAAGGAGAAGGAGAAGGTGTAGTCAGGAGGGTGAATCAGAAGAAGCAGAAGAAGGAGAAGGAGAAGGTGAAGTTAGGAGGGTGAATCAGAAGAAGCAGAAGAAGGAGAAGGAGAAGGTGAAGTCAGGGGGTGAAGCAGAAGAAGTAGAAGAAGGAGAAGGAGAAGGTGAAGTCTGGAGGGTGAATCAGAAGAAGTAGGAGAAGGAGAAGGAGAAGGTGTAGTCTGGAGGATGAATCAGAAGAAGTAGACGAAGGAGAAGGAGAATGTGAAGTCTGGAGGGTGAATCAGAAGAAGCAGAAGCAGGAGAAGGAGAAGGTGAAGTCTGGAGGGTGAATCAGAAGAAGTAGAAGAAGGAGAAGGAGAAGGTGAAGTCTGGAGGGTGAATCAGAAGAAGCAGAAGAAGGAGAAGGAGAAGGTGAATTCTGGAGGGTGAATCAGAAGAAGCAGAAGAAGGAGAAGGTGAAGTCTGGAGGGTGAATCAGAAGAAGCAGAAGAAGGAGAAGGAGAAGGTGAGGTCTGGAGGGTGAATCAGAAGAAGCAGAAGAAAGAGAAGGAGAAGGTGAAGTCTGGAGGGTGAAGCAGAAGAAGCAGAAGAAGGAGAAGGAGAAGGTGAAGACTGGAGGGTGAATCAGAAGAAGTAGAAGGAGAAGGAGAAGGTGAAGTCTGGAGGGTGAATCAGAAGAAGTAGAAGAAGGAGAAGGAGAAGGTGAAGTCTGGAGGGTGAATCAGAAGAAGCAGAAGAAGGAGCAGGAGAAGGTGAAGTCTGGAGGGTGAATCAGAAGAAGCAGAAGAAGGAGAAGGAGAAGATGAAGTCTGGAGGGTGAATCAGAAGAAGTAGAAGAATGAGAAGGAGAAGGTGAGGTCTGGAGGGTGAATCAGAAGAAGCAGAAGAAGGAGAAGGAGAAGTTGAAGTCTGGAGGGTGAATCAGAAGAAGCAGAAGAAGGAGAAGGAGAAGGTGAAGTCTGGAGGGTGAATCAGAAGAAGCAGAAGAAGGAGAAGGTGAAGTCAGGAGGGTGAATCAGAAGAAGCAGAAGAAGGAGAAGGAGAAGGTGAAGTTAGGAGGGTGAATCAGAAGAAGCAGAAGAAGGAGAAGGAGAAGGTGAAGTCAGGGGGTGAAGCAGAAGAAGTAGAAGAAGGAGAAGGAGAAGGTGAAGTCAGGAGGGTGAAGCAGAAGAAGCAGAAGAAGGAGAAGGAGAAGGTGAAGTCTGGAGGGCGCAGCAGAAGAAGCAGAAGAAGGAGAAGGAGAAGGTGAAGTCTGGAGGGTGAAGCAGAAGAAGCAGAAGAAGGAGAAGGAGAAGGTGAAGTCTGGAGGGTGAAGCAGAAGAAGCAGAAGAAGGAGAAGGAGAAGGTGAAGTCTGGAGGGCGAAGCAGAAGAAGCAGAAGAAGGAGAAGGAGAAGGTGAAGTCTGGAGGGTGAAGCAGAAGAAGCAGAAGAAGGAGAAGGAGAAGGTGAAGTCTGGAGGGTGAATTAGAAGAAGTAGAAGAAGGAGAAGGAGAAGGTGAAGTCTGGAGGGTGAAGCAGAAGAAGCAGAAGAAGGAGAAGGAGAAGGTGAAGTCTGGAGGGTGAAGCAGAAGAAGCAGAAGAAGGAGAAGGCGAAGTCAGGAGGGTGAAGCAGAAGAAGCAGAAGCAGGAGAAGGAGAAGGTGAAGTCTGGAGGGTGAATCAGAAGAAGTAGAAGAAGGAGAAGGAGAAGGTGAAGTCTGGAGGGTGAATCAGAAGAAGTAGAAGAAGGAGAAGGAGAAGGTGAAGTCTGGAGGGTGAATCAGAAGAAGCAGAAGAAGGAGAAGGAGAAGGTGAATTCTGGAGGGTGAATCAGAAGAAGCAGAAGAAGGAGAAGGTGAAGTCTGGAGGGTGAATCAGAAGAAGCAGAAGAAGGAGAAGGAGAAGGTGAGGTCTGGAGGGTGAATCAGAAGAAGCAGAAGAAAGAGAAGGAGAAGGTGAAGTCTGGAGGGTGAAGCAGAAGAAGCAGAAGAAGGAGAAGGAGAAGGTGAAGACTGGAGGGTGAATCAGAAGAAGTAGAAGGAGAAGGAGAAGGTGAAGTCTGGAGGGTGAATCAGAAGAAGTAGAAGAAGGAGAAGGAGAAGGTGAAGTCTGGAGGGTGAATCAGAAGAAGCAGAAGAAGGAGAAGGAGAAGGTGAAGTCTGGAGGGTGAATCAGAAGAAGCAGAAGAAGGAGAAGGAGAAGATGAAGTCTGGAGGGTGAATCAGAAGAAGTAGAAGAATGAGAAGGAGAAGGTGAGGTCTGGAGGGTGAATCAGAAGAAGCAGAAGAAGGAGAAGGAGAAGGTGAAGTCTGGAGGGTGAATCAGAAGAAGCAGAAGAAGGAGAAGGAGAAGGTGAAGTTTGGAGGGTGAATCAGTAGAAGTAGAAGAAGGAGAATGAGAAGGTGAAGTCTGGAGGGTGAATCAGAATAAGCAGAAGAAGGAGAAGGAGAAGGAGAAGTCTGGAGGGTGAATCAGAAGAAGTAGAAGAAGGAGAAGGAGAAGGTGTAGTCTGGAGGGTGAATCAGAAGAAGTAGACGAAGGAGAAGGAGAATGTGAAGTCTGGAGGGTGAATCAGAAGAAGCAGAAGCAGGAGAAGGAGAAGGTGAAGTCTGGAGGGTGAATCAGAAGAAGTAGAAGAAGGAGAAGGAGAAGGTGAAGTCTGGAGGGTGAATCAGAAGAAGCAGAAGAAGGAGAAGGAGAAGGTGAATTCTGGAGGGTGAATCAGAAGAAGCAGAAGAAGGAGAAGGTGAAGTCTGGAGGGTGAATCAGAAGAAGCAGAAGAAGGAGAAGGAGAAGGTGAAGTCTGGAGGGTGAATCAGAAGAAGCAGAAGAAGTAGAAGGAGAAGGTGAAGTCTGGAGGGTGAATCAGAAGAAGTAGAAGAAGGAGAAGGAGAAGGTGAAGTCTGGAGGGTGAATCAGAAGAAGCAGAAGAAGGAGAAGGAGAAGGTGAAGTCAGGAGGGTGAATCAGAAGAAGCAGAAGAAGGAGAAGGAGAAGGTGAAGTCTGGAGGGTGAATCAGAAGAAGCAGAAGAAGGAGAAGGAGAAGGTGAAGTCTGGAGGGTGAATCAGAAGAAGCAGAAGAAGGAGAAGGAGAAGGTGAAGACTGGAGGGTGAATCAGAAGAAGTAGAAGAAGGAGAAGGAGAAGGTGAAGTCTGGAGGGTGAACCAGAAGAAGTAGAAGAAGGAGAAGGAGAAGGCGAAGTCTGGAGGGTGAATCAGAAAAAGCAGAAGAAGGAGAAGGAGAAGGTGAAGTCTGGAGGGTGAATCAGAAGAAGCAGAAGAAGGAGAAGGAGAAGATGAAGTCCGGAGGGTGAATCAGAAGAAGTATAAAAAGGAGAAGAAGAAGGTGAGGTCTGGAGGGTGAATCAGAAGAAGCTGAAGAAGGAGAAGGAGAAGGTGAAGTCTGAAGGCTGAATCAGAAGAAGCAGAAGAAGGAGAAGGAGAAGGTGAAGGCTGGAGGGTGAATCAGGAGAAGCAGAAGAAGGAGAAGGAGAAGGTGAAGTCTGGAGGCTGAATCAGAAGAAGCAGAAGAAGGAGAAGGAGGAGATGAAGTCTGGAGGGTGAATCAGAAGATGTAGAAGAAGGAGAAGGAGAAGGTGAGGTCTGGAGAGTGAATCAGAAGAAGCAGAAGAAGGAGAAGGAGAAGGTGAAGTCTGGAGGGTGAATCAGAAGAAGCAGAAAAAGGAGAAGGAGAAGGTGAAGTCTGGAGGGTGATTCAGAAGAAGCAGAAGAAGGAGAAGGAGAAGGTGAAGTCAGGAGGGTGAATCAGAAGAAGCAGAAGAAGGAGAAGGAGAAGGTGAAGTCCGGAGGGTGAAGCAGAAGAAGCAGAAGAAGGAGAAGGAGAAGGTGAAGTCTGGAGGGTGAAGCAGAAGAAGCAGAAGAAGGAGAAGGAGAAGGTGAAGTCTGGAGGGTGAATCCGAAGAAGTAGAAGAAGGAGAAGGAGAAGGTGAAGTCAGGAGGGTGAAGCAGAAGAAGCAGAAGAAGGAGAAGGAGAAGGTGAAGTCTGGAGGGTGAAGCAGAAGAAGCAGAAGATGGAGAAGGAGAAGGTGAAGTCTGGAGGGCGAAGCAGAAGAAGCAGAAGAAGGAGAAGGAGAAGGTGAAGTCTGGAGGGTGAAGCAGAAGAAGCAGAAGAAGGAGAAGGAGAAGGTGAAGTCTGGAGGGTGAATCAGGAGAAGTAGAAGAAGGAGAAGGAGAAGGTGAAGTCAGGAGGGTGAAGCAGAAGAAGTAGAAGATGGAGAAGGAGAAGGTGAAGTCTGGAGGGTGAATCAGAAGAAGTAGAAGAAGGAGAAGGAGAAGGTGAAGTCTGGAGGGCGAAGCAGAAGAAGCAGAAGAAGGAGAAGGAGAAGGTGAAGTCTGGAGGGAGAAGGAGAAGAAGTAGAAGAAGGAGAAGGACAAGGTGAAGTCTGGAGGGTGAATCAGAAGAAGAAGAAGAAGGAGAAGGAGAAGGTGAAGTCTGGAGGGTGAATCAGTAGAAGTAGAAGAAGGAGAAGGAGAAGGTGAAGTCTGGAGGGTGAATCAGAAGAAGCAGAAGAAGGAGAAGGAGAAGGTGAAGTCTGGAGGGTGAATCAGAAGAAGTAGAAGAAGGAGAAGGAGATGGTGTAGTCTGGAGGGTTAATCAGAAGAAGTAGACGAAGGAGAAGGTGAAGGTGAAGTCTGGAGGGTGACTCAGAAGAAGCAGAAGAAGGAGAAGGAGAAGGTGAATTCAGGGGGGTGAAGCAGAAGAAGTAGAAGAAGGAGAAGGAGAAGGTGAAGTCAGGAGGGTGAAGCAGAAGAAGCAGAAGAAGGAGAAGGAGAAGGTGAAGTCTGGAGGGCGCAGCAGAAAAAGCAGAAAAAGGAGAAGGAGAAGGTGAAGTCTGGAGGGTGAAGCAGAAGAAGCAGAAGAAGGAGAAGGAGAAGGTGAAGTCTAGAGGGTGAAGCAGAAGAAGCAGAAGATGGAGAAGGAGAAGGTGAAGTCTGGAGGGCGAAGCAGAAGAAGCAGAAGAAGGAGAAGGAGAAGGTGAAGTCTGGAGGGTGAAGAAGAAGAAGCAGAAAAAGGAGAAGGAGAAGGTGAAGTCTGGAGGGTGAATCAGGAGAAGTAGAAGAAGGAGAAGGAGAAGGTGAAGTCAGGAGGGTGAAGCAGAAGAATCAGAACAAGGAGAAGGAGAAGGTGAAGTCAGGAGGGTGAAGCAGAAGAAGCAGAAGAAGGAGAAGGAGAAGGTGAAGTCTGGAGGGTGAAGCAGAAGAAGCAGAAGAAGGAGAAGGAGAAGGTGAAGTCAGGAGGGTGAATCAGAAGAAGTAGAAGAAGGAGAAGGAGAAGGTGAAGTCTGGAGGGTGAATCAGAAGAAGTAGAAGATGGAGAAGGAGAAGGTGAAGTCTGGAGGGTGAATCAGAAGAAGTAGAAGAAGGAGAAGGAGAAGGTGAAGTCTGGAGGGTGAATCAGAAGAAGCAGAAGAAGGAGAAGGAGAAGGTGAAGTCTGGAGGGAGAAGCAGAAGAAGTAGAAGAAGGAGAAGGAGAAGGTGAAGTCTGGAGGGTGAATCAGAAGAAGAAGAAGAAGGAGAAGGAGAAGGTGAAGTCTGGAGGGTGAATCAGTAGAAGTAGAAGAAGGAGAAGGAGAAGGTGAAGTCTGGAGTGTGAATCAGAAGAAGCAGAAGAAGGAGAAGGAGAAGGTGAAGTCTGGAGGGTGAATCAGAAGAAGTAGTAGAAGGAGAAGGAGATGGTGTAGTCTGGAGGGTGAATCAGAAGAAGTAGACGAAGGAGAAGGAGAAGGTGAAGTCTGGAGGGTGAATCAGAAGAAGCAGAAGAAGGAGAAGGAGAAGGTGAAGTCTAGAGGGTGAATCAGAAGAAGTAGAAGAAGGAGAAGGAGAAGGTGAGGTCTGGAGGGTGAATCAGAAGAAGCAGAAGAAGGAGAAGGAGAAGGTGAAGTCAGGAGGGTGAATCAGAAGAAGCAGAAGAAGGAGAAGGAGAAGGTGAAGTCTGGAGGGTGAATCAGAAGAAGCAGAAGAAGGAGAAGGAGAAGTTGAAGACTGGAGGGTGAATCAGAAGAAGTAGAAGAAGGAGAAGGAGAAGGTGAAGTCTGGAGGGTGAATCAGAAGAAGTAGAAGAAGGAGAAGGAGAAGGTGTAGTCTGGAGGGTGAATCAGAAGAAGTAGACGAAGGAGAAGGAGAAGGTGAAGTCTGGAGGGTGAATCAGAAGAAGCAGAAGAAGGAGAAGGAGAAGATGAAGTCCGGAGGGTGAATCAGAAGAAGTATAAAAAGGAGAAGAAGAAGGTGAGGTCTGGAGGGTGAATCAGAAGAAGCAGAAGAAGGAGAAGGAGAAGGTGAAGTCTGAAGGCTGAATCAGAAGAAGCAGAAGAAGGAGAAGGAGAAGGTGAAGGCTGGAGGGTGAATCAGGAGAAGCAGAAGAAGGAGAAGGAGAAGGTGAAGTCTGGAGGGTGAATCAGAAGAAGCAGAAGAAAGAGAAGGAGATGGTGAAGTCTGGAGGGTGAAGCAGAAGAAGCAGAAGAAGGAGAAGGAGAGGGTGAAGACTGGAGGGTGAATCAGAAGAAGTAGAAGAAGGAGAAGGAGAAGGTGAAGTCTGGAGGGTGAATCAGAAGAAGTAGAAGAAGGAGAAGGAGAAGGTGAAGTCTGGAGGGTGAATCAGAAGAAGCAGAAGAAGGAGAAGGAGAAGGTGAAGTCTGGAGGCTGAATCAGAAGAAGCAGAAGAAGGAGAAGGAGGAGATGAAGTCTGGAGGGTGAATCAGAAGAAGTAGAAGAAGGAGAAGGAGAAGGTGAGGTCTGGAGAGTGAATCAGAAGAAGCAGAAGAAGGAGAAGGAGAAGGTGAAGTCTGGAGGGTGAATCAGAAGAAGCAGAAAAAGGAGAAGGAGAAGGTGAAGTCTGGAGGGTGATTCAGAAGAAGCAGAAGAAGGAGAAGGAGAAGGTGAAGTCAGGAGGGTGAATCAGAAGAAGCAGAAGAAGGAGAAGGAGAAGGTGAAGTCTGGAGGGTGAAGCAGAAGAAGCAGAAGAAGGAGAAGGAGAAGGTGAAGTCTGGAGGGTGAAGCAGAAGAAGCAGAAGAAGGAGAAGGAGAAGGTGAAGTCTGGAGGGTGAATCCGAAGAAGTAGAAGAAGGAGAAGGAGAAGGTGAAGTCAGGAGGGTGAAGCAGAAGAAGCAGAAGAAGGAGAAGGAGAAGGTGAAGTCTGGAGGGTGAAGCAGAAGAAGCAGAAGATGGAGAAGGAGAAGGTGAAGTCTGGAGGGCGAAGCAGAAGAAGCAGAAGAAGGAGAAGGAGAAGGTGAAGTCTGGAGGGTGAAGCAGAAGAAGCAGAAGAAGGAGAAGGAGAAGGTGAAGTCTGGAGGGTGAATCAGGAGAAGTAGAAGAAGGAGAAGGAGAAGGTGAAGTCAGGAGGGTGAAGCAGAAGAAGTAGAAGATGGAGAAGGAGAAGGTGAAGTCTGGAGGGTGAATCAGAAGAAGTAGAAGAAGGAGAAGGAGAAGGTGAAGTCTGGAGGGCGAAGCAGAAGAAGCAGAAGAAGGAGAAGGAGAAGGTGAAGTCTGGAGGGAGAAGGAGAAGAAGTAGAAGAAGGAGAAGGACAAGGTGAAGTCTGGAGGGTGAATCAGAAGAAGAAGAAGAAGGAGAAGGAGAAGGTGAAGTCTGGAGGGTGAATCAGTAGAAGTAGAAGAAGGAGAAGGAGAAGGTGAAGTCTGGAGGGTGAATCAGAAGAAGCAGAAGAAGGAGAAGGAGAAGGTGAAGTCTGGAGGGTGAATCAGAAGAAGTAGAAGAAGGAGAAGGAGATGGTGTAGTCTGGAGGGTTAATCAGAAGAAGTAGACGAAGGAGAAGGTGAAGGTGAAGTCTGGAGGGTGACTCAGAAGAAGCAGAAGAAGGAGAAGGAGAAGGTGAATTCAGGGGGGTGAAGCAGAAGAAGTAGAAGAAGGAGAAGGAGAAGGTGAAGTCAGGAGGGTGAAGCAGAAGAAGCAGAAGAAGGAGAAGGAGAAGGTGAAGTCTGGAGGGCGCAGCAGAAAAAGCAGAAAAAGGAGAAGGAGAAGGTGAAGTCTGGAGGGTGAAGCAGAAGAAGCAGAAGAAGGAGAAGGAGAAGGTGAAGTCTGGAGGGTGAAGCAGAAGAAGCAGAAGATGGAGAAGGAGAAGGTGAAGTCTGGAGGGCGAAGCAGAAGAAGCAGAAGAAGGAGAAGGAGAAGGTGAAGTCTGGAGGGTGAAGAAGAAGAAGCAGAAAAAGGAGAAGGAGAAGGTGAAGTCTGGAGGGTGAATCAGGAGAAGTAGAAGAAGGAGAAGGAGAAGGTGAAGTCAGGAGGGTGAAGCAGAAGAATCAGAACAAGGAGAAGGAGAAGGTGAAGTCAGGAGGGTGAAGCAGAAGAAGCAGAAGAAGGAGAAGGAGAAGGTGAAGTCTGGAGGGTGAAGCAGAAGAAGCAGAAGAAGGAGAAGGAGAAGGTGAAGTCAGGAGGGTGAATCAGAAGAAGTAGAAGAAGGAGAAGGAGAAGGTGAAGTCTGGAGGGTGAATCAGAAGAAGTAGAAGATGGAGAAGGAGAAGGTGAAGTCTGGAGGGTGAATCAGAAGAAGTAGAAGAAGGAGAAGGAGAAGGTGAAGTCTGGAGGGTGAATCAGAAGAAGCAGAAGAAGGAGAAGGAGAAGGTGAAGTCTGGAGGGAGAAGCAGAAGAAGTAGAAGAAGGAGAAGGAGAAGGTGAAGTCTGGAGGGTGAATCAGAAGAAGAAGAAGAAGGAGAAGGAGAAGGTGAAGTCTGGAGGGTGAATCAGTAGAAGTAGAAGAAGGAGAAGGAGAAGGTGAAGTCTGGAGTGTGAATCAGAAGAAGCAGAAGAAGGAGAAGGAGAAGGTGAAGTCTGGAGGGTGAATCAGAAGAAGTAGTAGAAGGAGAAGGAGATGGTGTAGTCTGGAGGGTGAATCAGAAGAAGTAGACGAAGGAGAAGGAGAAGGTGAAGTCTGGAGGGTGAATCAGAAGAAGCAGAAGAAGGAGAAGGAGAAGGTGAAGTCTAGAGGGTGAATCAGAAGAAGTAGAAGAAGGAGAAGGAGAAGGTGAGGTCTGGAGGGTGAATCAGAAGAAGCAGAAGAAGGAGAAGGAGAAGGTGAAGTCAGGAGGGTGAATCAGAAGAAGCAGAAGAAGGAGAAGGAGAAGGTGAAGTCTGGAGGGTGAATCAGAAGAAGCAGAAGAAGGAGAAGGAGAAGTTGAAGACTGGAGGGTGAATCAGAAGAAGTAGAAGAAGGAGAAGGAGAAGGTGAAGTCTGGAGGGTGAATCAGAAGAAGTAGAAGAAGGAGAAGGAGAAGGTGTAGTCTGGAGGGTGAATCAGAAGTAGTAGACGAAGGAGAAGGAGAAGGTGAAGTCTGGAGGGTGAATCAGAAGAAGCAGAAGAAGGAGAACGAGAAGGTGAAGTCTGGAGGGTGAATCAGAAGAAGTAGAAGAAGGAGAAGGAGAAGGTGAAGTCTGGAGGGTGAATCAGAAGAAGCAGATGAAGGAGAATGAGAAGGTGAAGTCAGGAGGGTGAATCAGAAGAAGCAGAAGAAGTTGAAGGAGAAGGTGAAGTCTGGAGGGTGAATCAGAAGAAGCAGAAGAAGGAGAAGGAGGAGGTGAAGACTGGAGGGTGAATCAGAAAAAGTAGAAGAAGGAGAAGGAGAAGGTGAAGTCTGGAGGGTGAATCAGAAGAAGTAGAAGAAGGAGAAGGAGAAGGCGAAGTCTGGAGGGTGAATCAGAAGAAGCAGAAAAAGGAGAAGGAGAAGGTGAAGTCTGGAGGGTGAATCAGAAGAAGCAGAAGAAGGAGGAGGAGAAGATGAAGTCTGGAGGGTGAATCAGAAGAAGTAGAAGAAGGAGAAGGAGAAGGTGAGGTCTGGAGGGTGAATCAGAAGAAGCAGAAGAAGGAGAAGGATATGGTGAAGTCTGAAGGGTGAATCAGAAGAAGCAGAAGAAGGAGAAGTAAAAGGTGAAGTCTGGAGGGTGAATCAGAAGAAGCAGAAAAAGGAGAAGGAGAAGGTGAAGTCTGGAGGGTGAATCAGAGGAAGCAGAAGAAGGAGAAGGAGAAGGAGAAGTCTGGAGGGTGAATCAGAAGAAGGAGAAGAAGGAGAAGGAGAAGGTGAAGTCTGGAGGGTGAATCAGAAGAAGTAGAAGAAGGAGAAGGAGAAGGTGAAGTCTGGAGGGTGAATCAGAAGAAGCAGAAGAAGGAGAAGGAGAAGGTGAAGTCTGGAGGGTGAATCAGAAGAAGCAGAAGAAGGAGAAGGAGAAGATGAAGTCTGGAGGGTGAATCAGAAGAAGTAGAAGAAGGAGTAGGAGAAGGAGAAGTCTGGAGGGTGAATCAGAAGAAGCAGAAGAAGGAGAAGGAGAAGGTGAAGTCTGGAGAGTGAATCAGAAGAATCAGAAGAAGGAGAAGGAGAAGGTGAAGTCTGGAGGGTGCATCAGAAGAAGCTGAAGAAAGAGAAGGAGAAGGTGAAGTCTGGAGGGTGAAGCAGAAGAAGCAGAAGATGGAAAAGTAGAAGGTGAAGTCTGGAGGGCGAAGCAGAAGAAGCAGAAGAAGGAGAAGGAGAAGATGAAGTCTGGAGGGTGAAGCAGAAGAAGCAGAAGAAGGAGAAGGAGAAGGTGAAGTCTGGAGGGTGAATCAGGAGAAGTAGAAGAAGGAGAAGGAGAAGGTGAAGTCAGGAGGGTGAAGCAGAAGAAGCAGAAGAAGGAGAAGGAGAAGGTGAAGTCTGGAGGGTGAAGCAGAAGAAGCAGAAGATGGAGAAGGAGAAGGTGAAGTCTGGAGGGCGAAGCAGAAGAAGCAGAAGAAGGAGAAGGAGAAGGTGAAGTCTGGAGGGTGAAGCAGAAGAAGCAGAAGAAGGAGAAGGAGAAGGTGAAGTCTGGAGGGTGAATCAGGAGAAGTAGAAGAAGGAGATGGAGAAGGTGAAGTCAGGAGGGTGAATCAGAAGAAGCAGAACAAGGAGAAGGAGAAGGTGAAGTCAGGAGGGTGAAGCAGAAGAAGCAGAAGAAGGAGAAGGAGAAGGTGAAGTCTGGAGGGTGAAGCAGAAGAAGCAGAAGAAGGAGAAGGAGAAGGTGAAGTCAGGAGGGTGAATCAGAAGAAGTAGAAGAAGGAGAAGGAGAAGATGAAGTCTGGAGGGTGAATCAGAAGAAGTAGAAGATGGAGAAGGAGAAGGTGAAGTCTGGAGGGTGAATCAGAAGAAGTAGAAGAAGGAGAAGGAGAAGGTGAAGTCTGGAGGGTGAATCAGAAGAAGCAGAAGAAGGAGAAGGAGAAGGTGAAGTCTGGAGGGAGAAGCAGAAGAAGTAGAAGAAGGAGAAGGAGAAGGTGATGTCTGGAGGGTGAATCAGAAGAAGAAGAAGAAGGAGAAGGAGAAGGTGAAGTCTGGAGGGTGAATCAGTAGAAGTAGAAGGAGAAGGAGAAGGTGAAGTCTGGAGGGTGAATCAGAAGAAGCAGAAGAAGGAGAAGGAGAAGTTGAAGTCAGGAGGGTGAATCAGAAGAAGCAGAAGAAGGAGAAGGAGAAGGTGAAGTCTGGAGGGTGAATCAGAAGAAACAGAAGAAGGAGAAGGAGAAGTTGAAGACTGGAGGGTGAATCAGAAGAAGTAGAAGAAGGAGAAGGAGAAGGTGAAGTCTGGAGGGTGAATCAGAAGAAGTAGAAGAAGGAGAAGGAGAAGGTGTAGTCTGGAGGGTGAATCAGAAGAAGTAGACGAAGGAGAAGGAGAAGGTGAAGTCTGGAGGGTGAATCAGAAGAAGCAGAAAAAGGAGAACGAGAAGGTGAAGTCTGGAGGGTGAATCAGAAGAAGTAGAAGAAGGAGAAGGAGAAGGTGAAGTCTGGAGGGTGAATCAGAAGAAGCAGATGAAGGAGAATGAGAAGGTGAAGTCAGGAGGGTGAATCAGAAGAAGCAGAAGAAGTTGAAGGAGAAGGTGAAGTCTGGAGGGTGAATCAGAAGAAGCAGAAGAAGGAGAAGGAGGAGGTGAAGACTGGAGGGTGAATCAGAAAAAGTAGAAGAAGGAGAAGGAGAAGGTGAAGTCTGGAGGGTGAATCAGAAGAAGTAGAAGAAGGAGAAGGAGAAGGCGAAGTCTGGAGGGTGAATCAGAAGAAGCAGAAAAAGGAGAAGGAGAAGGTGAAGTCTGGAGGGTGAATCAGAAGAAGCAGAAGAAGGAGGAGGAGAAGATGAAGTCTGGAGGGTGAATCAGAAGAAGTAGAAGAAGGAGAAGGAGAAGGTGAGGTCTGGAGGGTGAATCAGAAGAAGCAGAAGAAGGAGAAGGATATGGTGAAGTCTGAAGGGTGAATCAGAAGAAGCAGAAGAAGGAGAAGTAAAAGATGAAGTCTGGAGGGTGAATCAGAAGAAGCAGAAGAAGGAGAAGGAGAAGGTGAAGTCTGGAGGGTGAATCAGAGGAAGCAGAAGAAGGAGAAGGAGAAGGTGAAGTCTGGAGGGTGAATCAGAAGAAGTAGAAGAAGGAGAAGGAGAAGGTGAAGTCTGGAGGGTGAATCAGAAGAAGTAGAAGAAGGAGAAGGAGAAGGTGAAGTCTGGAGGGTGAATCAGAAGAAGCAGAAGAAGGAGAAGGAGAAGGTGAAGTCTGGAGGGTGAATCAGAAGAAGCAGAAGAAGGAGAAGGAGAAGATGACGTCTGGAGGGTGAATCAGAAGAAGTAGAAGAAGGAGTAGGAGAAGGAAAAGTCTGGAGGGTGAATCAGAAGAAGCAGAAGAAGGAGAAGGAGAAGGTGAAGTCTGGAGAGTGAATCAGAAGAATCAGAAGAAGGAGAAGGAGAAGGTGAAGTCTGGAGGGTGCATCAGAAGAAGCTGAAGAAAGAGAAGGAGAAGGTGAAGTCTGGAGGGTGAAGCAGAAGAAGCAGAAGATGGAAAAGTAGAAGGTGAAGTCTGGAGGGCGAAGCAGAAGAAGCAGAAGAAGGAGAAGGAGAAGATGAAGTCTGGAGGGTGAAGCAGAAGAAGCAGAAGAAGGAGAAGGAGAAGGTGAAGTCTGGAGGGTGAATCAGGAGAAGTAGAAGAAGGAGAAGGAGAAGGTGAAGTCAGGAGGGTGAAGCAGAAGAAGCAGAAGAAGGAGAAGGAGAAGGTGAAGTCTGGAGGGTGAAGCAGGAGAAGCAGAAGATGGAGAAGGAGAAGGTGAAGTCTGGAGGGCGAAGCAGAAGAAGCAGAAGAAGGAGAAGGAGAAGGTGAAGTCTGGAGGGTGAAGCAGAAGAAGCAGAAGAAGGAGAAGGAGAAGGTGAAGTCTGGAGGGTGAATCAGGAGAAGTAGAAGAAGGAGATGGAGAAGGTGAAGTCAGGAGGGTGAATCAGAAGAAGCAGAACAAGGAGAAGGAGAAGGTGAAGTCAGGAGGGTGAAGCAGAAGAAGCAGAAGAAGGAGAAGGAGAAGGTGAAGTCTGGAGGGTGAAGCAGAAGAAGCAGAAGAAGGAGAAGGAGAAGGTGAAGTCAGGAGGGTGAATCAGAAGAAGTAGAAGAAGGAGAAGGAGAAGATGAAGTCTGGAGGGTGAATCAGAAGAAGTAGAAGATGGAGAAGGAGAAGGTGAAGTCTGGAGGGTGAATCAGAAGAAGTAGAAGAAGGAGAAGGAGAAGGTGAAGTCTGGAGGGTGAATCAGAAGAAGCAGAAGAAGGAGAAGGAGAAGGTGAAGTCTGGAGGGAGAAGCAGAAGAAGTAGAAGAAGGAGAAGGAGAAGGTGATGTCTGGAGGGTGAATCAGAAGAAGAAGAAGAAGGAGAAGGAGAAGGTGAAGTCTGGAGGGTGAATCAGTAGAAGTAGAAGGAGAAGGAGAAGGTGAAGTCTGGAGGGTGAATCAGAAGAAGCAGAAGAAGGAGAAGGAGAAGTTGAAGTCAGGAGGGTGAATCAGAAGAAGCAGAAGAAGGAGAAGGAGAAGGTGAAGTCTGGAGGGTGAATCAGAAGAAACAGAAGAAGGAGAAGGAGAAGTTGAAGACTGGAGGGTGAATCAGAAGAAGTAGAAGAAGGAGAAGGAGAAGGTGAAGTCTGGAGGGTGAATCAGAAGAAGTAGAAGAAGGAGAAGGAGAAGGTGTAGTCTGGAGGGTGAATCAGAAGAAGTAGACGAAGGAGAAGGAGAAGGTGAAGTCTGGAGGGTGAATCAGAAGAAGCAGAAAAAGGAGAACGAGAAGGTGAAGTCTGGAGGGTGAATCAGAAGAAGTAGAAGAAGGAGAAGGAGAAGGTGAAGTCTGGAGGGTGAATCAGAAGAAGCAGATGAAGGAGAATGAGAAGGTGAAGTCAGGAGGGTGAATCAGAAGAAGCAGAAGAAGTTGAAGGAGAAGGTGAAGTCTGGAGGGTGAATCAGAAGAAGCAGAAGAAGGAGAAGGAGGAGGTGAAGACTGGAGGGTGAATCAGAAAAAGTAGAAGAAGGAGAAGGAGAAGGTGAAGTCTGGAGGGTGAATCAGAAGAAGTAGAAGAAGGAGAAGGAGAAGGCGAAGTCTGGAGGGTGAATCAGAAGAAGCAGAAAAAGGAGAAGGAGAAGGTGAAGTCTGGAGGGTGAATCAGAAGAAGCAGAAGAAGGAGGAGGAGAAGATGAAGTCTGGAGGGTGAATCAGAAGAAGTAGAAGAAGGAGAAGGAGAAGGTGAGGTCTGGAGGGTGAATCAGAAGAAGCAGAAGAAGGAGAAGGATATGGTGAAGTCTGAAGGGTGAATCAGAAGAAGCAGAAGAAGGAGAAGTAAAAGGTGAAGTCTGGAGGGTGAATCAGAAGAAGCAGAAGAAGGAGAAGGAGAAGGTGAAGTCTGGAGGGTGAATCAGAGGAAGCAGAAGAAGGAGAAGGAGAAGGTGAAGTCTGGAGGGTGAATCAGAAGAAGTAGAAGAAGGAGAAGGAGAAGGTGAAGTCTGGAGGGTGAATCAGAAGAAGTAGAAGAAGGAGAAGGAGAAGGTGAAGTCTGGAGGGTGAATCAGAAGAAGCAGAAGAAGGAGAAGGAGAAGGTGAAGTCTGGAGGGTGAATCAGAAGAAGCAGAAGAAGGAGAAGGAGAAGATGAAGTCTGGAGGGTGAATCAGAAGAAGTAGAAGAAGGAGTAGGAGAAGGAAAAGTCTGGAGGGTGAATCAGAAGAAGCAGAAGAAGGAGAAGGAGAAGGTGAAGTCTGGAGAGTGAATCAGAAGAATCAGAAGAAGGAGAAGGAGAAGGTGAAGTCTGGAGGGTGCATCAGAAGAAGCTGAAGAAAGAGAAGGAGAAGGTGAAGTCTGGAGGGTGAAGCAGAAGAAGCAGAAGATGGAAAAGTAGAAGGTGAAGTCTGGAGGGCGAAGCAGAAGAAGCAGAAGAAGGAGAAGGAGAAGATGAAGTCTGGAGGGTGAAGCAGAAGAAGCAGAAGAAGGAGAAGGAGAAGGTGAAGTCTGGAGGGTGAATCAGGAGAAGTAGAAGAAGGAGAAGGAGAAGGTGAAGTCAGGAGGGTGAAGCAGAAGAAGCAGAAGAAGGAGAAGGAGAAGGTGAAGTCTGGAGGGTGAAGCAGAAGAAGCAGAAGATGGAGAAGGAGAAGGTGAAGTCTGGAGGGCGAAGCAGAAGAAGCAGAAGAAGGAGAAGGAGAAGGTGAAGTCTGGAGGGTGAAGCAGAAGAAGCAGAAGAAGGAGAAGGAGAAGGTGAAGTCTGGAGGGTGAATCAGGAGAAGTAGAAGAAGGAGATGGAGAAGGTGAAGTCAGGAGGGTGAATCAGAAGAAGCAGAACAAGGAGAAGGAGAAGGTGAAGTCAGGAGGGTGAAGCAGAAGAAGCAGAAGAAGGAGAAGGAGAAGGTGAAGTCTGGAGGGTGAAGCAGAAGAAGCAGAAGAAGGAGAAGGAGAAGGTGAAGTCAGGAGGGTGAATCAGAAGAAGTAGAAGAAGGAGAAGGAGAAGGTGAAGTCTGGAGGGTGAATCAGAAGAAGTAGAAGATGGAGAAGGAGAAGGTGAAGTCTGGAGGGTGAATCAGAAGAAGTAGAAGAAGGAGAAGGAGAAGGTGAAGTCTGGAGGGTGAATCAGAAGAAGCAGAAGAAGGAGAAGGAGAAGGTGAAGTCTGGAGGGAGAAGCAGAAGAAGTAGAAGAAGGAGAAGGAGAAGGTGATGTCTGGAGGGTGAATCAGAAGAAGAAGAAGAAGGAGAAGGAGAAGGTGAAGTCTGGAGGGTGAATCAGTAGAAGTAGAAGGAGAAGGAGAAGGTGAAGTCTGGAGGGTGAATCAGAAGAAGCAGAAGAAGGAGAAGGAGAAGGTGAAGTCTGGAGGGTGAATCAGAAGAAGTAGAAGAAGGAGAAGGAGATGGTGTAGTCTGGAGGGTGAATCAGAAGAAGTAGACGAAGGAGAAGGAGAAGGTGAAGTCTGGAGGGTGAATCAGAAGAAGCAGAAGAAGGAGAAGGAGATGGTGAAGTCTAGAGGGTGAATCAGAAGAAGTAGAAGAAGGAGAAGGAGAAGGTGAAGTCTGGAGGGTGAATCAGAAGAAGTAGAAGAAGGAGAAGGAGAAGGTGTAGTCTGGAGGGTGAATCAGAAGAAGTAGACGAAGGAGAAGGAGAAGGTGAAGTCTGGCGGGTGAATCAGAAGAAGCAGAAGAAGGAGAACGA
The DNA here is from genome assembly GCF_052327205.1 of Somniosus microcephalus. NCBI lineage: Eukaryota > Metazoa > Chordata > Chondrichthyes > Squaliformes > Somniosidae > Somniosus > Somniosus microcephalus. The sequence continues at coordinate 433,515 of NW_028225376.1, forward strand.
GAAGATGAAGTCAGGAGGGTGAATCAGAAGAAGCAGAAGAAGGAGAAGGAGAAGGTGAAGTCAGGAGGGTGAATCAGAAGAAGCAGAAGAAGGAGAAGGAGAAGGTGAAGTCTGGAGGGTGAATCAGAAGAAGCAGAAGAAGGAGAAGGAGAAGTTGAAGACTGGAGGGTGAATCAGAAGAAGTTGAAGAAGGAGAAGGAGAAGGTGAAGTCTGGAGGGTGAATCAGAAGAAGTAGAAGAAGGAGAAGGAGAAGGTGAAGTCTGGAGGGTGAATCAGAAGAAGCAGAAGAAGGAGAATGAGAAGGTGAAGTCAGGAGGGTGAATCAGAAGAAGCAGAAGAAGGAGAAGGAGAAGGTGAAGTCTGGAGGGTGAATCAGAAGAAGCAGAAGAAGGAGAAGGAGGAGGTGAAGACTGGAGGGTGAATCAGAAAAAGAAGAAGAAGGAGAAGGAGAAGGTGAAGTCTGGAGGGTGAATCAGAATAAGTAGAAGAAGGAGAAGGAGAAGGCGAAGTCTGGAGGGTGAATCAGAAGAAGCAGAAAAAGGAGAAGGAGAAGGTGAAGTCTGGAGGGTGAATCAGAAGAAGCAGAAGAAGGAGGAGGAGAAGATGAAGTCTGGAGGGTGAATCAGAAGAAGTAGAAGAAGGAGAAGGAGAAGGTGATGTCTGGAGGGTGAATCAGAAGAAGCAGAAGAAGGAGAATGATATGGTGAAGTCTGAAGGGTGAATCAGAAGAAGCAGAAGAAGGAGAAGTAAAAGGTGAAGTCTGGAGGGTGAATCAGAAGAAGCAGAAGAAGGAGAAGGAGAAGGTGAAGTCTGGAGGGTGAATCAGAAGAAGCAGAAGAAGGAGAAGGAGAAGGTGAAGTCTGGAGGGTGAATCAGAAGAAGTAGAAGAAGGAGAAGGAGAAGGTGAAGTCTGGAGGGTGAATCAGAAGAAGTAGAAGAAGGAGAAGGAGAAGGTGAAGTCTGGAGGGTGAATCAGAAGAAGCAGAAGAAGGAGAAGGAGACGGTGAAGTCTGGAGGGTGAACCAGAAGAAGCAGAAGAAGGAGAAGGAGAAGATGAAGTCTGGAGGGTGAATCAGAAGAAGTAGAAGAAGGAGTTGGAGAAGGAGAAGTCTGCAGGGTGAATCAGAAAAAGCAGAAGAAGGAGAAGGAGATGGTGAAGTCTGGAGGGTGAATCAGAAGAAGCAGAAGAAGGAGAAGGAGAAGCTGAAGTCTGGAGGGTGAATCAGAAGAAGCAGAAGAAGGAGAAGGAGAAGGTGAAGTCTGGAGGGTGAATCAGAAGAAGCAGAAGACGGAGAAGGAGAAGGTGAAGTCTGGAGGCTGGAGGGTGAAGCTGAAGAAGTAGAAGAAGGAGAAGGAGAAGGTGAAGTCAGGAGGGTGAATCAGAAGAGGTAGAAGAAGGAGAAGGTGAAGGTGAAGTCAGGAGGGTGAATCAGAAGAAGCAGAAGAAGGAGAAGGAGAAGGTGAAGTCTGGAGGGTGAATCAGAAGAAGCAGAAGAAGGAGAAGGAGAAGGTGAAGTCTGGAGGGTGAATCAGAAGAAGCAGAAGACGGAGAAGGATGAGGTGAAGTCTGGAGGCTGGAGGGTGAAGCTGAAGAAGTAGAAGAAGGAGAAGGAGAAGGTGAAGTCAGGAGGGTGAATCAGAAGAGGTAGAAGAAGGAGAAGGTGAAGGTGAAGTCAGGAGGGTGAATCAGAAGAAGCAGAAAAAGGAGAAGGAGAAGGTGAAGTCTGGAGAGTGAATCAGAAGAATCAGAAGAAGGAGAAGGAGAAGGTGAAGTCTGGAGGGTGAATCAGAAGAAGCTGAAGAAAGAGAAGGAGAAGGTGAAGTCTGGAGGGTGAAGCAGAAGAAGCAGAAGAAGGAGAAGGAGAAGGTGAAGACTGGAGGGTGAATCAGAAGAAGTAGAAGAAGGAGAAGGAGAAGGTGAAGTCTGGAGGGTGAATCAGAAGAAGTAGAAGAAGGAGTAGGAGAAGGTGAAGTCTGGAGGTGAATCAGAAGAATGAGAAGAAGGAGAAGGAGAAGGTGAAGTCTGGAGGGTGAATCAGAAGAAGCAGAAGAAGGAGAAGGAGAAGGTGAAGTCAGGAGGGTGAATCAGAAGAAGCAGAAGAAGGAGAAGGAGAAGGTGAAGTTAGGAGGGTGAATCAGAAGAAGCAGAAGAAGGAGAAGGAGAAGGTGAAGTCAGGGGGTGAAGCAGAAGAAGTAGAAGAAGGAGAAGGAGAAGGTGAAGTCTGGAGGGTGAATCAGAAGAAGCAGAAGAAGGAGAAGGAGAAGGTGAAGTCAGCAGGGTGAATCAGAAGAAGCAGAAGAAGGAGAAGGAGAAGGTGAAGTCTGGAGGGTGAATCAGAAGAAGCAGAAGAAGGAGAAGGAGAAGTTGAAGACTGGAGGGTGAATCAGAAGAAGTAGAAGAAGGAGAAGGAGAAGGTGAAGTCTGGAGGGTGAATCAGAAGAAGTAGAAGAAGGAGAAGGTGAAGTCTGGAGGGTGAATCAGAAGAAGTAGAAGAAGGAGAAGGAGAAGGTGAAGTCTGGAGGGTGAATCAGAAGAAGCAGAAGAAGGAGAATGAGAAGGTGAAGTCAGGAGGGTGAATCAGAAGAAGCAGAAGAAGGAGAAGGAGAAGGTGAAGTCTGGAGGGTGAATCAGAAGAAGCAGAAGAAGGAGAAGGAGGAGGTGAAGACTGGAGGGTGAATCAGAAAAAGTAGAAGAAGGAGAAGGAGAAGGTGAAGTCTGGAGGGTGAATCAGAAGAAGTAGAAAAAGGAGAAGGAGAAGGCGAAGTCTGGAGGGTGAATCAGAAGAAGCAGAAAAAGGAGAAGGAGAAGGTGAAGTCTGGAGGGTGAATCAGAAGAAGCAGAAGAAGGAGGAGGAGAAGATGAAGTCTGGAGGGTGAATCAGAAGAAGTAGAAGAAGGAGAAGGAGAAGGTGATGTCTGGAGGGTTAATCAGAAGAAGCAGAAGAAGGAGAATGATATGGTGAAGTCTGAAGGGTGAATCAGAAGAAGCAGAAGAAGGAGAAGTAAAAGGTGAAGTCTGGAGGGTGAATCAGAAGAAGCAGAAGAAGCAGAAGGAGAAGGTGAAGTCTGGAGGGTGAATCAGAAGAAGCAGAAGACGGAGAAGGAGAAGGTGAAGTCTGGAGGCTGGAGGGTGAAGCTGAAGAAGTAGAAGAAGGAGAAGGAGAAGGTGAAGTCAGGAGGGTGAATCAGAAGAGGTAGAAGAAGGAGAAGGTGAAGGTGAAGTCAGGAGGGTGAATCAGAAGAAGCAGAAAAAGGAGAAGGAGAAGGTGAAGTCTGGAGGGTGAATCAGAAGAAGCAGAAGAAGGAGAAGGAGAAGGTGAAGTCTGGAGGGTGAATCAGAAGAAGCAGAAGAAGGAGAAGGAGAAGGTGAAGTCAGGAGGGTGAATCAGAAGAAGCCGAAGAAGGAGAAGGAGAAGGTGAAGTCTGGAGGGTGAATCAGAAGAAGCAGAAGAAGGAGAAGGAGAAGTTGAAGACTGGAGGGTGAATCAGAAGAAGTTGAAGAAGGAGAAGGAGAAGGTGAAGTCTGGAGGGTGAATCAGAAGAAGTAGAAGAAGGAGAAGGAGAAGGTGTAGTCTGGAGGGTGAATCAGAAGAAGTAGACGAAGGAGAAGGAGAAGGTGAAGTCTGGCGGGTGAATCAGAAGAAGCAGAAGAAGGAGAACGAGAAGATGAAGTCAGGAGGGTGAATCAGAAGAAGCAGAAGAAGGAGAAGGAGAAGGTGAAGTCAGGAGGGTGAATCAGAAGAAGCAGAAGAAGGAGAAGGAGAAGGTGAAGTCTGGAGGGTGAATCAGAAGAAGCAGAAGAAGGAGAAGGAGAAGTTGAAGACTGGAGGGTGAATCAGAAGAAGTTGAAGAAGGAGAAGGAGAAGGTGAAGTCTGGAGGGTGAATCAGAAGAAGTAGAAGAAGGAGAAGGAGAAGGTGAAGTCTGGAGGGTGAATCAGAAGAAGCAGAAGAAGGAGAATGAGAAGGTGAAGTCAGGAGGGTGAATCAGAAGAAGCAGAAGAAGGAGAAGGAGAAGGTGAAGTCTGGAGGGTGAATCAGAAGAAGCAGAAGAAGGAGAAGGAGGAGGTGAAGACTGGAGGGTGAATCAGAAAAAGAAGAAGAAGGAGAAGGAGAAGGTGAAGTCTGGATGGTGAATCAGAATAAGTAGAAGAAGGAGAAGGAGAAGGCGAAGTCTGGAGGGTGAATCAGAAGAAGCAGAAAAAGGAGAAGGAGAAGGTGAAGTCTGGAGGGTGAATCAGAAGAAGCAGAAGAAGGAGGAGGAGAAGATGAAGTCTGGAGGGTGAATCAGAAGAAGTAGAAGAAGGAGAAGGAGAAGGTGATGTCTGGAGGGTGAATCAGAAGAAGCAGAAGAAGGAGAATGATATGGTGAAGTCTGAAGGGTGAATCAGAAGAAGCAGAAGAAGGAGAAGTAAAAGGTGAAGTCTGGAGGGTGAATCAGAAGAAGCAGAAGAAGGAGAAGGAGAAGGTGAAGTCTGGAGGGTGAATCAGAAGAAGCAGAAGAAGGAGAAGGAGAAGGTGAAGTCTGGAGGGTGAATCAGAAGAAGTAGAAGAAGGAGAAGGAGAAGGTGAAGTCTGGAGGGTGAATCAGAAGAAGTAGAAGAAGGAGAAGGAGAAGGTGAAGTCTGGAGGGTGAATCAGAAGAAGCAGAAGAAGGAGAAGGAGACGGTGAAGTCTGGAGGGTGAATCAGAAGAAGCAGAAGAAGGAGAAGGAGAAGATGAAGTCTGGAGGGTGAATCAGAAGAAGTAGAAGAAGGAGTTGGAGAAGGAGAAGTCTGCAGGGTGAATCAGAAAAAGCAGAAGAAGGAGAAGGAGATGGTGAAGTCTGGAGGGTGAATCAGAAGAAGCAGAAGAAGGAGAAGGAGAAGGTGAAGTCTGGAGGGTGAATCAGAAGAAGCAGAAGAAGGAGAAGGAGAAGGTGAAGTCTGGAGGGTGAATCAGAAGAAGCAGAAGACGGAGAAGGAGAAGGTGAAGTCTGGAGGCTGGAGGGTGAAGCTGAAGAAGTAGAAGAAGGAGAAGGAGAAGGTGAAGTCAGGAGGGTGAATCAGAAGAGGTAGAAGAAGGAGAAGGTGAAGGTGAAGTCAGGAGGGTGAATCAGAAGAAGTAGAAGAAGGAGTTGGAGAAGGAGAAGTCTGCAGGGTGAATCAGAAAAAGCAGAAGAAGGAGAAGGAGATGGTGAAGTCTGGAGGGTGAATCAGAAGAAGCAGAAGAAGGAGAAGGAGAAGGTGAAGTCTGGAGGGTGAATCAGAAGAAGCAGAAGAAGGAGAAGGAGAAGGTGAAGTCTGGAGGGTGAATCAGAAGAAGCAGAAGACGGAGAAGGAGAAGGTGAAGTCTGGAGGCTGGAGGGTGAAGCTGAAGAAGTAGAAGAAGGAGAAGGAGAAGGTGAAGTCAGGAGGGTGAATCAGAAGAGGTAGAAGAAGGAGAAGGTGAAGGTGAAGTCAGGAGGGTGAATCAGAAGAAGCAGAAAAAGGAGAAGGAGAAGGTGAAGTCTGGAGAGTGAATCAGAAGAATCAGAAGAAGGAGAAGGAGAAGGTGAAGTCTGGAGGGTGAATCAGAAGAAGCTGAAGAAAGAGAAGGAGAAGGTGAAGTCTGGAGGGTGAAGCAGAAGAAGCAGAAGAAGGAGAAGGAGAAGGTGAAGACTGGAGGGTGAATCAGAAGAAGTAGAAGAAGGAGAAGGAGAAGGTGAAGTCTGGAGGGTGAATCAGAAGAAGTAGAAGAAGGAGTAGGAGAAGGTGAAGTCTGGAGGTGAATCAGAAGAATGAGAAGAAGGAGAAGGAGAAGGTGAAGTCTGGAGGGTGAATCAGAAGAAGCAGAAGAAGGAGAAGGAGAAGGTGAAGTCAGGAGGGTGAATCAGAAGAAGCAGAAGAAGGAGAAGGAGAAGGTGAAGTTAGGAGGGTGAATCAGAAGAAGCAGAAGAAGGAGAAGGAGAAGGTGAAGTCAGGGGGGTGAAGCAGAAGAAGTAGAAGAAGGAGAAGGAGAAGGTGATGTCTGGAGGGTGAATCAGAAGAAGCAGAAGAAGGAGAAGGAGAAGGTGAAGTCAGCAGGGTGAATCAGAAGAAGCAGAAGAAGGAGAAGGAGAAGGTGAAGTCTGGAGGGTGAATCAGAAGAAGCAGAAGAAGGAGAAGGAGAAGTTGAAGACTGGAGGGTGAATCAGAAGAAGTAGAAGAAGGAGAAGGAGAAGGTGAAGTCTGGAGGGTGAATCAGAAGAAGTAGAAGAAGGAGAAGGAGAAGGTGAAGTCTGGAGGGTGAATCAGAAGAAGTAGAAGAAGGAGAAGGAGAAGGTGAAGTCTGGAGGGTGAATCAGAAGAAGCAGAAGAAGGAGAATGAGAAGGTGAAGTCAGGAGGGTGAATCAGAAGAAGCAGAAGAAGGAGAAGGAGAAGGTGAAGTCTGGAGGGTGAATCAGAAGAAGCAGAAGAAGGAGAAGGAGGAGGTGAAGACTGGAGGGTGAATCAGAAAAAGTAGAAGAAGGAGAAGGAGAAGGTGAAGTCTGGAGGGTGAATCAGAAGAAGTAGAAAAAGGAGAAGGAGAAGGCGAAGTCTGGAGGGTGAATCAGAAGAAGCAGAAAAAGGAGAAGGAGAAGGTGAAGTCTGGAGGGTGAATCAGAAGAAGCAGAAGAAGGAGGAGGAGAAGATGAAGTCTGGAGGGTGAATCAGAAGAAGTAGAAGAAGGAGAAGGAGAAGGTGATGTCTGGAGGGTGAATCAGAAGAAGCAGAAGAAGGAGAATGATATGGTGAAGTCTTAAGGGTGAATCAGAAGAAGCAGAAGAAGGAGAAGTAAAAGGTGAAGTCTGGAGGGTGAATCAGAAGAAGCAGAAGAAGGAGAAGGAGAAGGTGAAGTCTGGAGGGTGAATCAGAAGAAGCAGAAGACGGAGAAGGAGAAGGTGAAGTCTGGAGGCTGGAGGGTGAAGCTGAAGAAGTAGAAGAAGGAGAAGGAGAAGGTGAAGTCAGGAGGGTGAATCAGAAGAGGTAGAAGAAGGAGAAGGTGAAGGTGAAGTCAGGAGGGTGAATCAGAAGAAGCAGAAAAAGGAGAAGGAGAAGGTGAAGTCTGGAGAGTGAATTAGAAGAATCAGAAGAAGGAGAAGGAGAAGGTGAAGTCTGGAGGGTGAATCAGAAGAAGCTGAAGAAAGAGAAGGAGAAGGTGAAGTCTGGAGGGTGAAGCAGAAGAAGCAGAAGAAGGAGAAGGAGAAGGTGAAGACTGGAGGGTGAATCAGAAGAAGTAGAAGAAGGAGAAGGAGAAGGTGAAGTCTGGAGGGTGAATCAGAAGAAGTAGAAGAAGGAGTAGGAGAAGGTGAAGTCTGGAGGTGAATCAGAAGAATGAGAAGAAGGAGAAGGAGAAGGTGAAGTCTGGAGGGTGAATCAGAAGAAGCAGAAGAAGGAGAAGGAGAAGGTGAAGTCAGGAGGGTGAATCAGAAGAAGCAGAAGAAGGAGAAGGAGAAGGTGAAGTTAGGAGGGTGAATCAGAAGAAGCAGAAGAAGGAGAAGGAGAAGGTGAAGTCAGGGGGGTGAAGCAGAAGAAGTAGAAGAAGGAGAAGGAGAAGGTGAAGTCTGGAGGGTGAATCAGAAGAAGCAGAAGAAGGAGAAGGAGAAGGTGAAGTCAGCAGGGTGAATCAGAAGAAGCAGAAGAAGGAGAAGGAGAAGGTGAAGTCTGGAGGGTGAATCAGAAGAAGCAGAAGAAGGAGAAGGAGAAGTTGAAGACTGGAGGGTGAATCAGAAGAAGTAGAAGAAGGAGAAGGAGAAGGTGAAGTCTGGAGGGTGAATCAGAAGAAGTAGAAGAAGGAGAAGGAGAAGGTGAAGTCTGGAGGGTGAATCAGAAGAAGTAGAAGAAGGAGAAGGAGAAGGTGAAGTCTGGAGGGTGAATCAGAAGAAGCAGAAGAAGGAGAATGAGAAGGTGAAGTCAGGAGGGTGAATCAGAAGAAGCAGAAGAAGGAGAAGGAGAAGGCGAAGTCTGGAGGGTGAATCAGAAGAAGCAGAAGAAGGAGGAGGAGAAGATGAAGTCTGGAGGGTGAATCAGAAGAAGTAGAAGAAGGAGAAGGAGAAGGTGATGTCTGGAGGGTGAATCAGAAGAAGCAGAAGAAGGAGAATGATATGGTGAAGTCTGAAGGGTGAATCAGAAGAAGCAGAAGAAGGAGAAGTAAAAGGTGAAGTCTGGAGGGTGAATCAGAAGAAGCAGAAGAAGGAGAAGGAGAAGGTGAAGTCTGGAGGGTGAATCAGAAGAAGCAGAAGAAGGAGAAGGAGAAGGTGAAGTCTGGAGGGTGAATCAGAAGAAGTAGAAGAAGGAGAAGGAGAAGGTGAAGTCTGGAGGGTGAATCAGAAGAAGCAGAAGAAGGAGAAGGAGACGGTGAAGTCTGGAGGGTGAATCAGAAGAAGCAGAAGAAGGAGAAGGAGAAGATGAAGTCTGGAGGGTGAATCAGAAGAAGTAGAAGAAGGAGTTGGAGAAGGAGAAGTCTGCAGGGTGAATCAGAAAAAGCAGAAGAAGGAGAAGGAGATGGTGAAGTCTGGAGGGTGAATCAGAAGAAGCAGAAGAAGGAGAAGGAGAAGGTGAAGTCTGGAGGGTGAATCAGAAGAAGCAGAAGAAGGAGAAGGAGAAGGTGAAGTCTGGAGGGTGAATCAGAAGAAGTAGAAGACGGAGAAGGAGAAGGTGAAGTCTGGAGGCTGGAGGGTGAAGCAGAAGAAGTAGAAGAAGGAGAAGGAGAAGGTGAAGTCAGGAGGGTGAATCAGAAGAGGTAGAAGAAGGAGAAGGTGAAGGTGAAGTCAGGAGGGTGAATCAGAAGAAGCAGAAGAAGGAGAAGGAGAAGGTGAAGTCTGGAGAGTGAATCAGAAGAACCAGAAGAAGGAGAAGGAGAAGGTGAAGTCTGGAGGGTGAATCAGAAGAAGCTGAAGAAAGAGAAGGAGAAGGTGAAGTCTGGAGGGTGAAGCAGAAGAAGCAGAAGAAGGAGAAGGAGAAGGTGAAGACTGGAGGGTGAATCAGAAGAAGTAGAAGAAGGAGAAGGAGAAGGTGAAGTCTGGAGGGTGAATCAGAAGAAGTAGAAGAAGGAGTAGGAGAAGGTGAAGTCTGGAGGGTGAATCAGAAGAATGAGAAGAAGGAGAAGGAGAAGGTGAAGTCTGGAGGGTGAATCAGAAGAAGCAGAAGAAGGAGAAGGAGAAGGTGAAGTCAGGAGGGTGAATCAGAAGAAGCAGAAGAAGGAGAAGGAGAAGGTGAAGTTAGGAGGGTGAATCAGAAGAAGCAGAAGAAGGAGAAGGAGAATGTGAAGTCAGGGGGGTGAAGCAGAAGAAGTAGAAGAAGGAGAAGGAGAAGGTGAAGTCTGGAGGGTGAATCAGAAGAAGCAGAAGAAGGAGAAGGAGAAGGTGAAGTCAGGAGGGTGAATCAGAAGAAGCAGAAGAAGGAGAAGGAGAAGGTGAAGTCTGGACGGTGAATCAGAAGAAGCAGAAGAAGGAGAAGGAGAAGTTGAAGACTGGAGGGTGAATCAGAAGAAGTAGAAGAAGGAGAAGGAGAAGGTGAAGTCTGGAGGGTGAATCAGAAGAAGTAGAAGAAGGAGAAGGAGAAGGTGTAGTCTGGAGGGTGAATCAGAAGAAGTAGACGAAGGAGAAGGAGAAGGTGAAGTCTGGAGGGTGAATCAGAAGAAGCAGAATAAGGAGAACGAGAAGGTGAAGTCTGGAGGGTGAATCAGAAGAAGTAGAAGAAGGAGAAGGAGAAGGTGAAGTCTGGAGGGTGAATCAGAAGAAGCAGAAGAAGGAGAATGAGAAGGTGAAGTCAGGAGGGTGAATCAGAAGAAGCAGAAGAAGGAGAAGGAGAAGCTGAAGTCTGGAGGGTGAATCAGAAGAAGCAGAAGAAGGAGAAGGAGGAGGTGAAGACTGGAGGGTGAATCAGAAAAAGTAGAAGAAGGAGAAGGAGAAGGTGAAGTCTGGAGGGTGAATCAGAAGAAGTAGAAGAAGGAGAAGGAGAAGGCGAAGTCTGGAGGGTGAATCAGAAGAAGCAGAATAAGGAGAAGGAGAAGGTGAAGTCTGGAGGGTGAATCAGAAGAAGCAGAAGAAGGAGAAGGAGAAGATGAAGTCTGGAGGGTGAATCAGAAGAAGCAGAAGAAGGAGAAGGAGAAGGTGAAGTCTGGAGGGTGAATCAGAAGAAGTAGAAGACGGAGAAGGAGAAGGTGAAGTCTGGAGGCTGGAGGGTGAAGCAGAAGAAGTAGAAGAAGGAGAAGGAGAAGGTGAAGTCAGGAGGGTGAATCAGAAGAGGTAGAAGATGGAGAAAGTGAAGGTGAAGTCAGGAGGGTGAATCAGAAGAAGCAGAAGAAGGAGAAGGAGAAGGTGAAGTCTGGAGAGTGAATCAGAAGAATCAGAAGAAGGAGAAGGAGAAGGTGAAGTCTGGAGGGTGAACCAGAAGAAGCTGAAAAAAGAGAAGGGGAAGGTGAAGTCTGGAGGGTGAAGCAGAAGAAGCAGAAGATGGAGAAGGAGAAGGTGAAGTCTGGAGGGCGAAGCAGAAGAAGCAGAAGAAGGAGAGTGAGAAGGTGAAGTCTGGAGGGTGAAGCAGAAGAAGCAGAAGAAGGAGAAGGAGAAGGTGAAGTCTGGAGGGTGAATCAGGAGAAGTAGAAGAAGGAGAAGGAGAAGGTGAAGTCAGGAGGGTGAAGCAGAAGAAGCAGAAGAAGGAGAAGGAGAAGGTGAAGTCTGGAGGGTGAAGCAGAAGAAGCAGAAGATGGAGAAGGAGAAGGTGAAGTCTGGAGGGCGAAGCAGAAGAAGCAGAAGAAGGAGAAGGAGAAGGTGAAGTCTGGAGGGTGAAGCAGAAGAAGCAGAAGAAGGAGAACGAGAAGGTGAAGTCTGGAGGGTGAATCAGAAGAAGTAGAAGAAGGAGAAGGAGAAGGTGAAGTCTGGAGGGTGAATCAGAAGAAGCAGAAGAAGGAGAATGAGAAGGTGAAGTCAGGAGGGTGAATCAGAAGAAGCAGAAGAAGGAGAAGGAGAAGGTTAAGTCTGGAGGGTGAATCAGAAGAAGCAGAAAAAGGAGAAGGAGGAGGTGAAGACTGGAGGGTGAATCAGAAAAAGTAGAAGAAGGAGAAGGAGAAGGTGTAGTCTGGAGGGTGAATCAGAAGAAGTAGAAGAAGGAGAAGGAGAAGGCGAAGTCTGGAGGGTGAATCAGAAGAAGCAGAAAAAGGAGAAGGAGAAGGTGAAGTCTGGAGGGTGAATCAGAAGAAGCAGAACAAGGAGAAGGAGAAGGTGAAGTCTGGAGGGTGAAGCAGAAGAAGCAGAAGAAGGAGAAGGAGAAGGTGAAGTCTGGAGGGTGAAGCAGAAGAAGCAGAAGAAGGAGAAGGAGAAGGTGAAGTCAGGAGGGTGAATCAGAAGAAGTAGAAGAAGGAGAAGGAGAAGGTGAAGTCTGGAGGGTGAATCAGAAGAAGTAGAAGATGGAGAAGGAGAAGGTGAAGTCTGGAGGGTGAATCAGAAGAAGTAGGAGAAGGTGAAGTCTGGAGGGTGAATCAGAAGAAGCAGAAGAAGGAGAAGGAGAAGGTGAAGTCTGGAGGGAGAAGCAGAAGAAGTAGAAGAAGGAGAAGGAGAAGGTGATGTCTGGAGGGTGAATCAGAAGAAGAAGAAGAAGGAGAAGGAGAAGGTGAAGTCTGGAGGGTGAATCAGTAGAAGTAGAAGAAGGAGAAGGAGAAGGTGAAGTCTGAAGGGTGAATCAGAAGAAGCAGAAGAAGGAGAAGGAGAAGGTGAAGTCTGGAGGGTGAATCAGAAGAAGTAGAAGAAGGAGAAGGAGATGGTGTAGTCTGGAGGGTGAATCAGAAGAAGTAGACGAAGGAGAAGGAGAAGGTGAAGTCTGGAGGGTGAATCAGAAGAAGCAGAAGAAGGAGAAGGAGAAGGTGAAGTCTAGAGGGTGAATCAGAAGAAGTCGAAGAAGGAGAAGGAGAAGGTGAAGTCTGGAGGGTGAATCAGAAGAAGCAGAAGAAGGAGAAGGAGAAGGTGAAGTCAGGAGGGTGAATCAGAAGAAGCAGAAGAAGGAGAAGGAGAAGGTGAAGTCTGGAGGGTGAATCAGAAGAAGCAGAAGAAGGAGAAGGAGAAGTTGAAGACTGGAGGGTGAATCAGAAGAAGTAGAAGAAGGAGAAGGAGAAGGTGAAGTCTGGAGGGTGAATCAGAAGAAGTAGAAGAAGGAGAAGGAGAAGGTGTAGTCTGGAGGGTGAATCAGAAGAAGTAGACGAAGGAGAAGGAGAAGGTGAAGTCTGGAGGGTGAATCAGAAGAAGCAGAAGAAGGAGAACGAGAAGGTGAAGTCTGGAGGGTGAATCAGAAGAAGTAGAAGAAGGAGAAGGAGAAGGTGAAGTCTGGAGGGTGAATCAGAAGAAGCAGAAGAAGGAGAATGAGAAGGTGAAGTCAGGAGGGTGAATCAGAAGAAGCAGAAGAAGGAGAAGGAGAAGGTGAAGTCTGGAGGGTGAATCAGAAGAAGCAGAAGAAGGAGAAGGAGGAGGTGAAGACTGGAGGGTGAATCAGAAAAAGTAGAAGAAGGAGAAGGAGAAGGTGAAGTCTGGAGGGTGAATCAGAATAAGTACAAGAAGGAGAAGGAGAAGGCGAAGTCTGGAGGGTGAATCAGAAGAAGCAGAAAAAGGAGAAGGAGAAGGTGAAGTCTGGAGGGTGAATCAGAAGAAGCAGAAGAAGGAGGAGGAGAAGATGAAGTCTGGAGGGTGAATCAGAAGAAGTAGAAGAAGGAGAAGGAGAAGGTGATGTCTGGAGGGTGAATCAGAAGAAGCAGAAGAAGGAGAAGGATATGGTGAAGTCTGAAGGGTGAATCAGAAGAAGCAGAAGAAGGAGAAGTAAAAGGTAAAGTCTGGAGGGTGAATCAGAAGAAGCAGAAGAAGGAGAAGGAGAAGGTGAAGTCTGGAGGGTGAATCAGAAGAAGCAGAAGAAGGAGAAGGAGAAGGTGAAGTCTGGAGGGTGAATCAGAAGAAGTAGAAGAAGGAGAAGGAGAAGGTGAAGTCTGGAGGGTGAATCAGAAGAAGTAGAAGAAGGAGAAGGAGAAGGTGAAGTCTGGAGGGTGAATCAGAAGAAGCAGAAGAAGGAGAAGGAGAAGGTGAAGTCTGGAGGGTGAATCAGAAGAAGCAGAAGAAGGAGAAGGAGAAGATGAAGTCTGGAGGGTGAATCAGAAGAAGTAGAAGAAGGAGTAGGAGAAGGAGAAGTCTGCAGGGTGAATCAGAAGAAGCAGAAGAAGGAGAAGGAGATGGTGAAGTCTGGAGGGTGAATCAGAAGAAGCAGAAGAAGGAGAAGGAGAAGGTGAAGTCTGGAGGGTGAATCAGAAGAAGCAGAAGAAGGAGAAGGAGAAGGTGAAGTCTGGAGGGTGAATCAGAAGAAGTAGAAGACGGAGAAGGAGAAGGTGAAGTCTGGAGGCTGGAGGGTGAAGCAGAAGAAGTAGAAGATGGAGAAGGAGAAGGTGAAGTCAGGAGGGTGAATCAGAAGAGGTAGAAGAAGGAGAAGGTGAAGGTGAAGTCAGGAGGGTGAATCAGAAGAAGCAGAAGAAGGAGAAGGAGAAGGTGAAGTCTGGAGAGTGAATCAGAAGAATCAGAAGAAGGAGAAGGAGAAGGTGAAGTCTGGAGGGTGAATCAGAAGAAGCTGAAGAAGGAGAAGGAGAAGGTGAAGTCTGGAGGGTGAAGCAGAAGAAGCAGAAGAAGGAGAAGGAGAAGGTGAAGACTGGAGGGTGAATCAGAAGAAGTAGAAGAAGGAGAAGGAGAAGGTGAAGTCTGGAGGGTGAATCAGAAGAAGTAGAAGAAGGAGTAGGAGAAGGTGAAGTCTGGAGGGGGAATCAGAAGAATGAGAAGAAGGAGAAGGAGAAGATGAAGTCTGGAGGGTGAATCAGAAGAAGCAGAAGAAGGAGAAGGAGAAGGTGAAGTTAGGAGGGTGAATCAGAAGAAGCAGAAGAAGGAGAAGGAGAAGGTGAAGTCAGGGGGGTGAAGCAGAAGAAGAAGAAGAAGGAGAAGGAGAAGGTGAAGTCTGGAGGGTGAATCAGAAGAAGCAGAAGAAGGAGAAGGAGAAGGTGAAGTCTGGAGGGTGAATCAGAAGAAGCAGAAGAAGGAGAAGGAGAAGATGAAGTCTGGAGGGTGAATCAGAAGAAGTAGATGAAGGAGAAGGAGAAGGTGAGGTCTGGAGGGTGAATCAGAAGAAGCAGAAGAAGGAGAAGGAGAAGGTGAAGTCTGAAGGGTGAATCAGAAGAAGCAGAAGAAGGAGAAGGAGAAGGTGAAGTCTGGAGGGTGAATCAGAAGAAGCAGAAGAAGGAGAAGGAGAAGGTGAAGTCTGGAGGGTGAATCAGAAGAAGCAAAAGAAGGAGAAGGAGAAGGTGAAGTCTGGAGGGTGAATCAGAAGAAGTAGAAGAAGGAGAAGGAGAAGGTGAAGTCTGGAGGGTGAATCAGAAGAAGTAGAAGAAGGAGAAGGAGAAGGTGAAGTCTGGAGGGTGAATCAGAAGAAGCAGAAGAAGGAGAAGGAGAAGGTGAAGTCTGGAGGGTGAATCAGAAGAAGCAAAAGAAGGAGAAGGAGAAGGTGAAGTCTGGAGGGTGAATCAGAAGAAGTAGAAGAAGGAGAAGGAGAAGGTGAAGTCTGGAGGGTGAATCAGAAGAAGTAGAAGAAGGAGAAGGAGAAGGTGAAGTCTGGAGGGTGAATCAGAAGAAGTAGAAGAAGGAGAAGGAGAGGGTGAAGTCTGGAGGGTGAATCAGAAGAAGCAGAAGAAGGAGAAGGAGAAGGTGAAGTCTGGAGGGTGAATCAGAAGAAGCTGAAGAAGGAGAAGGAGAAGGTGAAGTCTGGAGGGTGAAGCAGAAGAAGCAGAAGAAGGAGAAGGAGAAGGTGAAGACTGGAGGGTGAATCAGAAGAAGTAGAAGAAGGAGAAGGAGAAGGTGAAGTCTGGAGGGTGAATCAGAAGAAGTAGAAGAAGGAGTAGGAGAAGGTGAAGTCTGGAGGGGGAATCAGAAGAATGAGAAGAAGGAGAAGGAGAAGGTGAAGTCTGGAGGGTGAATCAGAAGAAGCAGAAGAAGGAGAAGGAGAAGGTGAAGTCAGGAGGGTGAATCAGAAGAAGCAGAAGAAGGAGAAGGAGAAGGTGAAGTTAGGAGGGTGAATCAGAAGAAGCAGAAGAAGGAGAAGGAGAAGGTGAAGTCAGGGGGGTGAAGCAGAAGAAGAAGAAGAAGGAGAAGGAGAAGGTGAAGTCTGGAGGGTGAATCAGAAGAAGCAGAAGAAGGAGAAGGAGAAGGTGAAGTCTGGAGGGTGAATCAGAAGAAGCAGAAGAAGGAGAAGGAGAAGATGAAGTCTGGAGGGTGAATCAGAAGAAGTAGATGAAGGAGAAGGAGAAGGTGAGGTCTGGAGGGTGAATCAGAAGAAGCAGAAGAAGGAGAAGGAGAAGGTGAAGTCTGGAGGGTGAATCAGAAGAAGCAGAAGAAGGAGAAGGAGAAGGTGAAGTCTGGAGGGTGAAGCAGAAGAAGCAGAAGAAGGAGAAGGAGAAGGTGAAGACTGGAGGGTGAATCAGAAGAAGTAGAAGAAGGAGAAGGAGAAGGTGAAGTCTGGAGGGTGAATCAGAAGATGTAGAAGAAGGAGTAGGAGAAGGTGAAGTCTGGAGGGTGAATCAGAAGAATGAGAAGAAGGAGAAGGAGAAGGTGAAGTCTGGAGGGTGAATCAGAAGAAGCAGAAGAAGGAGAAGGAGAAGGTGAAGTCAGGAGGGTGAATCAGAAGAAGCAGAAGAAGGAGAAGGAGAAGGTGAAGTTAGGAGGGTGAATCAGAAGAAGCAGAAGAAGGAGAAGGAGAAGGTGAAGTCAGGGGGGTGAAGCAGAAGAAGTAGAAGAAGGAGAAGGAGAAGGTGAAGTCTGGAGGGTGAATCAGAAGAAGCAGAAGAAGGAGAAGGAGAAGTTGAAGACTGGAGGGTGAATCAGAAGAAGTAGAAGAAGGAGAAGGAGAAGGTGAAGTCTGGAGGGTGAATCAGAAGAAGTAGAAGAAGGAGAAGGAGAAGGTGTAGTCTGGAGGGTGAATCAGAAGAAGTAGACGAAGGAGAAGGAGAAGGTGAAGTCTGGAGGGTGAATCAGAAGAAGCAGAATAAGGAGAACGAGAAGGTGAAGTCTGGAGGGTGAATCAGAAGAAGTAGAAGAAGGAGAAGGAGAAGGTGAAGTCAGGAGGGTGAATCAGAAGAAGCAGAAGAAGGAGAATGAGAAGGTGAAGTCAGGAGGGTGAATCAGAAGAAGCAGAAGAAGGAGAAGGAGAAGCTGAAGTCTGGAGGGTGAATCAGAAGAAGCAGAAGAAGGAGAAGGAGGAGGTGAAGACTGGAGGGTGAATCAGAAAAAGTAGAAGAAGGAGAAGGAGAAGGTGAAGTCTGGAGGGTGAATCAGAAGAAGCAGAAGAAGGAGGAGGAGAAGATGAAGTCAGGAGGGTGAATCAGAAGAAGTAGAAGAAGGAGAAGGAGAAGGTGAAGTCTGGAGGGTGAATCAGAAGAAGTAGAAGATGGAGAAGGAGAAGGTGAAGTCTGGAGGGTGAATCAGAAGAAGTAGGAGAAGGTGAAGTCTGGAGGGTGAATCAGAAGAAGCAGAAGAAGGAGAAGGAGAAGGTGAAGTCTGGAGGGAGAAGCAGAAGAAGTAGAAGAAGGAGAAGGAGAAGGTGATGTCTGGAGGGTGAATCAGAAGAAGAAGAAGAAGGAGAAGGAGAAGGTGAAGTCTGGAGGGTGAATCAGTAGAAGTAGAAGAAGGAGAAGGAGAAGGTGAAGTCTGAAGGGTGAATCAGAAGAAGCAGAAGAAGGAGAAGGAGAAGGTGAAGTCTGGAGGGTGAATCAGAAGAAGTAGAAGAAGGAGAAGGAGATGGTGTAGTCTGGAGGGTGAATCAGAAGAAGTAGACGAAGGAGAAGGAGAAGGTGAAGTCTGGAGGGTGAATCAGAAGAAGCAGAAGAAGGAGAAGGAGAAGGTGAAGTCTAGAGGGTGAATCAGAAGAAGTCGAAGAAGGAGAAGGAGAAGGTGAAGTCTGGAGGGTGAATCAGAAGAAGCAGAAGAAGGAGAAGGAGAAGGTGAAGTCAGGAGGGTGAATCAGAAGAAGCAGAAGAAGGAGAAGGAGAAGGTGAAGTCTGGAGGGTGAATCAGAAGAAGCAGAAGAAGGAGAAGGAGAAGTTGAAGACTGGAGGGTGAATCAGAAGAAGTAGAAGAAGGAGAAGGAGAAGGTGAAGTCTGGAGGGTGAATCAGAAGAAGTAGAAGAAGGAGAAGGAGAAGGTGTAGTCTGGAGGGTGAATCAGAAGAAGTAGACGAAGGAGAAGGAGAAGGTGAAGTCTGGAGGGTGAATCAGAAGAAGCAGAAGAAGGAGAACGAGAAGGTGAAGTCTGGAGGGTGAATCAGAAGAAGTAGAAGAAGGAGAAGGAGAAGGTGAAGTCTGGAGGGTGAATCAGAAGAAGCAGAAGAAGGAGAATGAGAAGGTGAAGTCAGGAGGGTGAATCAGAAGAAGCAGAAGAAGGAGAAGGAGAAGGTGAAGTCTGGAGGGTGAATCAGAAGAAGCAGAAGAAGGAGAAGGAGGAGGTGAAGACTGGAGGGTGAATCAGAAAAAGTAGAAGAAGGAGAAGGAGAAGGTGAAGTCTGGAGGGTGAATCAGAATAAGTACAAGAAGGAGAAGGAGAAGGCGAAGTCTGGAGGGTGAATCAGAAGAAGCAGAAAAAGGAGAAGGAGAAGGTGAAGTCTGGAGGGTGAATCAGAAGAAGCAGAAGAAGGAGGAGGAGAAGATGAAGTCTGGAGGGTGAATCAGAAGAAGTAGAAGAAGGAGAAGGAGAAGGTGATGTCTGGAGGGTGAATCAGAAGAAGCAGAAGAAGGAGAAGGATATGGTGAAGTCTGAAGGGTGAATCAGAAGAAGCAGAAGAAGGAGAAGTAAAAGGTAAAGTCTGGAGGGTGAATCAGAAGAAGCAGAAGAAGGAGAAGGAGAAGGTGAAGTCTGGAGGGTGAATCAGAAGAAGCAGAAGAAGGAGAAGGAGAAGGTGAAGTCTGGAGGGTGAATCAGAAGAAGTAGAAGAAGGAGAAGGAGAAGGTGAAGTCTGGAGGGTGAATCAGAAGAAGTAGAAGAAGGAGAAGGAGAAGGTGAAGTCTGGAGGGTGAATCAGAAGAAGCAGAAGAAGGAGAAGGAGAAGGTGAAGTCTGGAGGGTGAATCAGAAGAAGCAGAAGAAGGAGAAGGAGAAGATGAAGTCTGGAGGGTGAATCAGAAGAAGTAGAAGAAGGAGTAGGAGAAGGAGAAGTCTGCAGGGTGAATCAGAAGAAGCAGAAGAAGGAGAAGGAGATGGTGAAGTCTGGAGGGTGAATCAGAAGAAGCAGAAGAAGGAGAAGGAGAAGGTGAAGTCTGGAGGGTGAATCAGAAGAAGCAGAAGAAGGAGAAGGAGAAGGTGAAGTCTGGAGGGTGAATCAGAAGAAGTAGAAGACGGAGAAGGAGAAGGTGAAGTCTGGAGGCTGGAGGGTGAAGCAGAAGAAGTAGAAGATGGAGAAGGAGAAGGTGAAGTCAGGAGGGTGAATCAGAAGAGGTAGAAGAAGGAGAAGGTGAAGGTGAAGTCAGGAGGGTGAATCAGAAGAAGCAGAAGAAGGAGAAGGAGAAGGTGAAGTCTGGAGAGTGAATCAGAAGAATCAGAAGAAGGAGAAGGAGAAGGTGAAGTCTGGAGGGTGAATCAGAAGAAGCTGAAGAAGGAGAAGGAGAAGGTGAAGTCTGGAGGGTGAAGCAGAAGAAGCAGAAGAAGGAGAAGGAGAAGGTGAAGACTGGAGGGTGAATCAGAAGAAGTAGAAGAAGGAGAAGGAGAAGGTGAAGTCTGGAGGGTGAATCAGAAGAAGTAGAAGAAGGAGTAGGAGAAGGTGAAGTCTGGAGGGGGAATCAGAAGAATGAGAAGAAGGAGAAGGAGAAGGTGAAGTCTGGAGGGTGAATCAGAAGAAGCAGAAGAAGGAGAAGGAGAAGGTGAAGTTAGGAGGGTGAATCAGAAGAAGCAGAAGAAGGAGAAGGAGAAGGTGAAGTCAGGGGGGTGAAGCAGAAGAAGAAGAAGAAGGAGAAGGAGAAGGTGAAGTCTGGAGGGTGAATCAGAAGAAGCAGAAGAAGGAGAAGGAGAAGGTGAAGTCTGGAGGGTGAATCAGAAGAAGCAGAAGAAGGAGAAGGAGAAGATGAAGTCTGGAGGGTGAATCAGAAGAAGTAGATGAAGGAGAAGGAGAAGGTGAGGTCTGGAGGGTGAATCAGAAGAAGCAGAAGAAGGAGAAGGAGAAGGTGAAGTCTGAAGGGTGAATCAGAAGAAGCAGAAGAAGGAGAAGGAGAAGGTGAAGTCTGGAGGGTGAATCAGAAGAAGCAGAAGAAGGAGAAGGAGAAGGTGAAGTCTGGAGGGTGAATCAGAAGAAGCAAAAGAAGGAGAAGGAGAAGGTGAAGTCTGGAGGGTGAATCAGAAGAAGTAGAAGAAGGAGAAGGAGAAGGTGAAGTCTGGAGGGTGAATCAGAAGAAGTAGAAGAAGGAGAAGGAGAAGGTGAAGTCTGGAGGGTGAATCAGAAGAAGCAGAAGAAGGAGAAGGAGAAGGTGAAGTCTGGAGGGTGAATCAGAAGAAGCAAAAGAAGGAGAAGGAGAAGGTGAAGTCTGGAGGGTGAATCAGAAGAAGTAGAAGAAGGAGAAGGAGAAGGTGAAGTCTGGAGGGTGAATCAGAAGAAGTAGAAGAAGGAGAAGGAGAAGGTGAAGTCTGGAGGGTGAATCAGAAGAAGTAGAAGAAGGAGAAGGAGAGGGTGAAGTCTGGAGGGTGAATCAGAAGAAGCAGAAGAAGGAGAAGGAGAAGGTGAAGTCTGGAGGGTGAATCAGAAGAAGCTGAAGAAGGAGAAGGAGAAGGTGAAGTCTGGAGGGTGAAGCAGAAGAAGCAGAAGAAGGAGAAGGAGAAGGTGAAGACTGGAGGGTGAATCAGAAGAAGTAGAAGAAGGAGAAGGAGAAGGTGAAGTCTGGAGGGTGAATCAGAAGAAGTAGAAGAAGGAGTAGGAGAAGGTGAAGTCTGGAGGGGGAATCAGAAGAATGAGAAGAAGGAGAAGGAGAAGGTGAAGTCTGGAGGGTGAATCAGAAGAAGCAGAAGAAGGAGAAGGAGAAGGTGAAGTCAGGAGGGTGAATCAGAAGAAGCAGAAGAAGGAGAAGGAGAAGGTGAAGTTAGGAGGGTGAATCAGAAGAAGCAGAAGAAGTAGAAGGAGAAGGTGAAGTCAGGGGGGTGAAGCAGAAGAAGAAGAAGAAGGAGAAGGAGAAGGTGAAGTCTGGAGGGTGAATCAGAAGAAGCAGAAGAAGGAGAAGGAGAAGGTGAAGTCTGGAGGGTGAATCAGAAGAAGCAGAAGAAGGAGAAGGAGAAGATGAAGTCTGGAGGGTGAATCAGAAGAAGTAGATGAAGGAGAAGGAGAAGGTGAGGTCTGGAGGGTGAATCAGAAGAAGCAGAAGAAGGAGAAGGAGAAGGTGAAGTCTGGAGGGTGAATCAGAAGAAGCAGAAGAAGGAGAAGGAGAAGGTGAAGTCTGGAGGGTGAAGCAGAAGAAGCAGAAGAAGGAGAAGGAGAAGGTGAAGACTGGAGGGTGAATCAGAAGAAGTAGAAGAAGGAGAAGGAGAAGGTGAAGTCTGGAGGGTGAATCAGAAGAAGTAGAAGAAGGAGTAGGAGAAGGTGAAGTCTGGAGGGTGAATCAGAAGAATGAGAAGAAGGAGAAGGAGAAGGTGAAGTCTGGAGGGTGAATCAGAAGAAGCAGAAGAAGGAGAAGGAGAAGGTGAAGTCAGGAGGGTGAATCAGAAGAAGCAGAAGAAGTAGAAGGAGAAGGTGAAGTTAGGAGGGTGAATCAGAAGAAGCAGAAGAAGGAGAAGGAGAAGGTGAAGTCAGGGGGGTGAAGCAGAAGAAGTAGAAGAAGGAGAAGGAGAAGGTGAAGTCTGGAGGGTGAATCAGAAGAAGCAGAAGAAGGAGAAGGAGAAGTTGAAGACTGGAGGGTGAATCAGAAGAAGTAGAAGAAGGAGAAGGAGAAGGTGAAGTCTGGAGGGTGAATCAGAAGAAGTAGAAGAAGGAGAAGGAGAAGGTGTAGTCTGGAGGGTGAATCAGAAGAAGTAGACGAAGGAGAAGGAGAAGGTGAAGTCTGGAGGGTGAATCAGAAGAAGCAGAATAAGGAGAACGAGAAAGTGAAGTCTGGAGGGTGAATCAGAAGAAGTAGAAGAAGGAGAAGGAGAAGGTGAAGTCAGGAGGGTGAATCAGAAGAAGCAGAAGAAGGAGAATGAGAAGGTGAAGTCAGGAGGGTGAATCAGAAGAAGCAGAAGAAGGAGAAGGAGAAGCTGAAGTCTGGAGGGTGAATCAGAAGAAGCAGAAGAAGGAGAAGGAGGAGGTGAAGACTGGAGGGTGAATCAGAAAAAGTAGAAGAAGGAGAAGGAGAAGGTGAAGTCTGGAGGGTGAATCAGAAGAAGCAGAAGAAGGAGGAGGAGAAGATGAAGTCTGGAGGGTGAATCAGAAGAAGTAGAAGAAGGAGAAGGAGAAGGTGAGGTCTGGAGGGTGAATCAGAAGAAGTAGAAGAAGGAGAAGGAGAAGGTGAAGTCTGGAGGGTGAATCAGAAGAAGGAGAAGAAGGAGATGGAGAAGGTGAAGTCTGGAGGGTGAATCAGAAGAAGCAGAAGAAGGAGAAGGAGAAGGTGAAGTCTGGAGGGTGAATCAGAAGAAGCAGAAGAAGGAGAAGGAGAAGATGAAGTCTGGAGGGTGAATCAGAAGAAGTAGAAGAAGGAGTAGGAGAAGGAGAAGTCTGGAGGGTGAATCAGAAGGAGCAGAAGAAGGAGAAGGAGATGGTGAAGTCTGGAGGGTGAATCAGAAGAAGCAGAAGAAGGAGAAGGAGAAGGTGAAGTCTGGAGGGTGAATCAGAAGAAGCAGAAGAAGGAGAAGGAGAAGGTGAATTCTGGAGGGTGAATCAGAAGAAGTAGAAGACGGAGAAGGAGAAGGTGAAGTCTGGAGGCTGGAGGGTGAAGCAGAAGAAGTAGAAGAAGGAGAAGGAGAAGGTGAAGTCAGGAGGGTGAATCAGAAGAGGTAGAAGATGGAGAAGGTGAAGGTGAAGTCAGGAGGGTGAATCAGAAGAAGCAGAAGAAGGAGAAGGAGAAGGTGAAGTCTGGAGAGTGAATCAGAAGAATCAGAAGAAGGAGAAGGAGAAGGTGAAGTCTGGAGGGTGAATCAGAAGAAGCTGAAAAAAGAGAAGGGGAAGGTGAAGTCTGGAGGGTGAAGCAGAAGAAGCAGAAGATGGAGAAGGAGAAGGTGAAGTCTGGAGGGCGAAGCAGAAGAAGCAGAAGAAGGAGAGTGAGAAGGTGAAGTCTGGAGGGTGAAGCAGAAGAAGCAAAAGAAGGAGAAGGAGAAGGTGAAGTCTGGAGGGTGAATCAGGAGAAGTAGAAGAAGGAGAAGGAGAAGGTGAAGTCAGGAGGGTGAAGCAGAAGAAGCAGAAGAAGGAGAAGGAGAAGGTGAAGTCTGGAGGGTGAAGCAGAAGAAGCAGAAGATGGAGAAGGAGAAGGTGAAGTCTGGAGGGCGAAGCAGAAGAAGCAGAAGAAGGAGAAGGAGAAGGTGAAGTCTGGAGGGTGAAGCAGAAGAAGCAGAAGAAGGAGAACGAGAAGGTGAAGTCTGGAGGGTGAATCAGAAGAAGTAGAAGAAGGAGAAGGAGAAGGTGAAGTCTGGAGGGTGAATCAGAAGAAGCAGAAGAAGGAGAATGAGAAGGTGAAGTCAGGAGGGTGAATCAGAAGAAGCAGAAGAAGGAGAAGGAGAAGGTTAAGTCTGGAGGGTGAATCAGAAGAAGCAGAAGAAGGAGAAGGAGGAGGTGAAGACTGGAGGGTGAATCAGAAAAAGTAGAAGAAGGAGAAGGAGAAGGTGTAGTCTGGAGGGTGAATCAGAAGAAGTAGAAGAAGGAGAAGGAGAAGGCGAAGTCTGGAGGGTGAATCAGAAGAAGCAGAAAAAGGAGAAGGAGAAGGTGAAGTCTGGAGGGTGAATCAGAAGAAGCAGAACAAGGAGAAGGAGAAGGTGAAGTCTGGAGGGTGAAGCAGAAGAAGCAGAAGAAGGAGAAGTCGAAGGTGAAGTCTGGAGGGTGAAGCAGAAGAAGCAGAAGAAGGAGAAGGAGAAGGTGAAGTCAGGAGGGTGAATCAGAAGAAGTAGAAGAAGGAGAAGGAGAAGGTGAAGTCTGGAGGGTTAATCAGAAGAAGTAGAAGATGGAGAAGGAGAAGGTGAAGTCTGGAGGGTGAATCAGAAGAAGTAGGAGAAGGTGAAGTCTGGAGGGTGAATCAGAAGAAGCAGAAGAAGGAGAAGGAGAAGGTGAAGTCTGGAGGGAGAAGCAGAAGAAGTAGAAGAAGGAGAAGGAGAAGGTGATGTCTGGAGGGTGAATCAGAAGAAGAAGAAGAAGGAGAAGGAGAAGGTGAAGTCTGGAGGGTGAATCAGTAGAAGTAGAAGAAGGAGAAGGAGAAGGTGAAGTCTGGAGGGTGAATCAGAAGAAGCAGAAGAAGGAGAAGGAGAAGGTGAAGTCTGGAGGGTGAATCAGAAGAAGTAGAAGAAGGAGAAGGAGATGGTGTAGTCTGGAGGGTGAATCAGAAGAAGTAGACGAAGGAGAAGGAGAAGGTGAAGTCTGGAGGGTGAATCAGAAGAAGCAGAAGAAGGAGAAGGAGAAGGTGAAGTCTAGAGGGTGAATCAGAAGAAGTCGAAGAAGGAGAAGGAGAAGGTGAAGTCTGGAGGGTGAATCAGAAGAAGCAGAAGAAGGAGAAGGAGAAGGTGAAGTCAGGAGGGTGAATCAGAAGAAGCAGAAGAAGGAGAAGGAGAAGGTGAAGTCTGGAGGGTGAATCAGAAGAAGCAGAAGAAGGAGAAGGAGAAGTTGAAGACTGGAGGGTGAATCAGAAGAAGTAGAAGAAGGAGAAGGAGAAGGTGAAGTCTGGAGGGTGAATCAGAAGAAGTAGAAGAAGGAGAAGGAGAAGGTGTAGTCTGGAGGGTGAATCAGAAGAAGTAGACGAAGGAGAAGGAGAAGGTGAAGTCTGGAGGGTGAATCAGAAGAAGCAGAAGAAGGAGAACGAGAAGGTGAAGTCTGGAGGGTGAATCAGAAGAAGTAGAAGAAGGAGAAGGAGAAGGTGAAGTCTGGAGGGTGAATCAGAAGAAGCAGAAGAAGGAGAATGAGAAGGTGAAGTCAGGAGGGTGAATCAGAAGAAGCAGAAGAAGGAGAAGGAGAAGGTGAAGTCTGGAGGGTGAATCAGAAGAAGCAGAAGAAGGAGAAGGAGGAGGTGAAGACTGGAGGGTGAATCAGAAAAAGTAGAAGAAGGAGAAGGAGAAGGTGAAGTCTGGAGGGTGAATCAGAAGAAGCAGAAGAAGGAGGAGGAGAAGATGAAGTCTGGAGGGTGAATCAGAAGAAGTAGAAGAAGGAGAAGGAGAAGGTGATGTCTGGAGGGTGAATCAGAAGAAGCAGAAGAAGGAGAAGGATATGGTGAAGTCTGAAGGGTGAATCAGAAGAAGCAGAAGAAGGAGAAGTAAAAGGTAAAGTCTGGAGGGTGAATCAGAAGAAGCAGAAGAAGGAGAAGGAGAAGGTGAAGTCTGGAGGGTGAATCAGAAGAAGCAGAAGAAGGAGAAGGAGAAGGTGAAGTCTGGAGGGTGAATCAGAAGAAGTAGAAGAAGGAGAAGGAGAAGGTGAAGTCTGGAGGGTGAATCAGAAGAAGTAGAAGAAGGAGAAGGAGAAGGTGAAGTCTGGAGGGTGAATCAGAAGAAGCAGAAGAAGGAGAAGGAGAAGGTGAAGTCTGGAGGGTGAATCAGAAGAAGCAGAAGAAGGAGAAGGAGAAGATGAAGTCTGGAGGGTGAATCAGAAGAAGTAGAAGAAGGAGTAGGAGAAGGAGAAGTCTGCAGGGTGAATCAGAAGAAGCAGAAGAAGGAGAAGGAGATGGTGAAGTCTGGAGGGTGAATCAGAAGAAGCAGAAGAAGGAGAAGGAGAAGGTGAAGTCTGGAGGGTGAATCAGAAGAAGCAGAAGAAGGAGAAGGAGAAGGTGAAGTCTGGAGGGTGAATCAGAAGAAGTAGAAGACGGAGAAGGAGAAGGTGAAGTCTGGAGGCTGGAGGGTGAAGCAGAAGAAGTAGAAGATGGAGAAGGAGAAGGTGAAGTCAGGAGGGTGAATCAGAAGAGGTAGAAGAAGGAGAAGGTGAAGGTGAAGTCAGGAGGGTGAATCAGAAGAAGCAGAAGAAGGAGAAGGAGAAGGTAAAGTCTGGAGAGTGAATCAGAAGAATCAGAAGAAGGAGAAGGAGAAGGTGAAGTCTGGAGGGGGAATCAGAAGAAGCTGAAGAAGGAGAAGGAGAAGGTGAAGTCTGGAGGGTGAAGCAGAAGAAGCAGAAGAAGGAGAAGGAGAAGGTGAAGACTGGAGGGTGAATCAGAAGAAGTAGAAGAAGGAGAAGGAGAAGGTGAAGTCTGGAGGGTGAATCAGAAGAAGTAGAAGAAGGAGTAGGAGAAGGTGAAGTCTGGAGGGGGAATCAGAAGAATGAGAAGAAGGAGAAGGAGAAGGTGAAGTCTGGAGGGTGAATCAGAAGAAGCAGAAGAAGGAGAAGGAGAAGGTGAAGTCAGGAGGGTGAATCAGAAGAAGCAGAAGAAGGAGAAGGAGAAGGTGAAGTTAGGAGGGTGAATCAGAAGAAGCAGAAGAAGGAGAAGGAGAAGGTGAAGTCAGGGGGGTGAAGCAGAAGAAGAAGAAGAAGGAGAAGGAGAAGGTGAAGTCTGGAGGGTGAATCAGAAGAAGCAGAAGAAGGAGAAGGAGAAGGTGAAGTCTGGAGGGTGAATCAGAAGAAGCAGAAGAAGGAGAAGGAGAAGATGAAGTCTGGAGGGTGAATCAGAAGAAGTAGATGAAGGAGAAGGAGAAGGTGAGGTCTGGAGGGTGAATCAGAAGAAGCAGAAGAAGGAGAAGGAGAAGGTGAAGTCTGAAGGGTGAATCAGAAGAAGCAGAAGAAGGAGAAGGAGAAGGTGAAGTCTGGAGGGTGAATCAGAAGAAGCAAAAGAAGGAGAAGGAGAAGGTGAAGTCTGGAGGGTGAATCAGAAGAAGCAGAAGAAGGAGAAGGAGAAGGTGAAGTCTGGAGGGTGAATCAGAAGAAGCAAAAGAAGGAGAAGGAGAAGGTGAAGTCTGGAGGGTGAATCAGAAGAAGTAGAAGAAGGAGAAGGAGAAGGTGAAGTCTGGAGGGTGAATCAGAAGAAGTAGAAGAAGGAGAAGGAGAAGGTGAAGTCTGGAGGGTGAATCAGAAGAAGCAGAAGAAGGAGAAGGAGAAGGTGAAGTCTGGAGGGTGAATCAGAAGAAGCAAAAGAAGGAGAAGGAGAAGGTGAAGTCTGGAGGGTGAATCAGAAGAAGTAGAAGAAGGAGAAGGAGAAGGTGAAGTCTGGAGGGTGAATCAGAAGAAGTAGAAGAAGGAGAAGGAGAAGGTGAAGTCTGGAGGGTGAATCAGAAGAAGTAGAAGAAGGAGAAGGAGAGGGTGAAGTCTGGAGGGTGAATCAGAAGAAGCAGAAGAAGGAGAAGGAGAAGGTGAAGTCTGGAGGGTGAATCAGAAGAAGCTGAAGAAGGAGAAGGAGAAGGTGAAGTCTGGAGGGTGAAGCAGAAGAAGCAGAAGAAGGAGAAGGAGAAGGTGAAGACTGGAGGGTGAATCAGAAGAAGTAGAAGAAGGAGAAGGAGAAGGTGAAGTCTGGAGGGTGAATCAGAAGAAGTAGAAGAAGGAGTAGGAGAAGGTGAAGTCTGGAGGGGGAATCAGAAGAATGAGAAGAAGGAGAAGGAGAAGGTGAAGTCTGGAGGGTGAATCAGAAGAAGCAGAAGAAGGAGAAGGAGAAGGTGAAGTCAGGAGGGTGAATCAGAAGAAGCAGAAGAAGGAGAAGGAGAAGGTGAAGTTAGGAGGGTGAATCAGAAGAAGCAGAAGAAGGAGAAGGAGAAGGTGAAGTCAGGGGGGTGAAGCAGAAGAAGAAGAAGAAGGAGAAGGAGAAGGTGAAGTCTGGAGGGTGAATCAGAAGAAGCAGAAGAAGGAGAAGGAGAAGGTGAAGTCTGGAGGGTGAATCAGAAGAAGCAGAAGAAGGAGAAGGAGAAGATGAAGTCTGGAGGGTGAATCAGAAGAAGTAGATGAAGGAGAAGGAGAAGGTGAGGTCTGGAGGGTGAATCAGAAGAAGCAGAAGAAGGAGAAGGAGAAGGTGAAGTCTGAAGGGTGAATCAGAAGAAGCAGAAGAAGGAGAAGGAGAAGGTGAAGTCTGGAGGGTGAATCAGAAGAAGCAGAAGAAGGAGAAGGAGAAGGTGAAGTCTGGAGGGTGAATCAGAAGAAGCAAAAGAAGGAGAAGGAGAAGGTGAAGTCTGGAGGGTGAATCAGAAGAAGTAGAAGAAGGAGAAGGAGAAGGTGAAGTCTGGAGGGTGAATCAGAAGAAGTAGAAGAAGGAGAAGGAGAAGGTGAAGTCTGGAGGGTGAATCAGAAGAAGTAGAAGAAGGAGAAGGAGAAGGTGAAGTCTGGAGGGTGAATCAGAAGAAGCAGAAGAAGGAGAAGTAGAAGGTGAAGTCTGGAGGGTGAATCAGAAGAAGCAGAAGAAGGAGAAGGAGAAGATGAAGTCTGGAGGGTGAATCAGAAGAAGTAGAAGAAGGAGTAGGAGAAGGAGAAGTCTGCAGGGTGAATCAGAAGAAGCAGAAGAAGGAGAAGGAGATGGTGAAGTCTGGAGGGTGAATCAGAAGAAGCAGAAGAAGGAGAAGGAGAAGGTGAAGTCTGGAGGGTGAATCAGAAGAAGCAGAAGAAGGAGAAGGAGAAGGTGAAGTCTGGAGGGTGAATCAGAAGAAGTAGAAGACGGAGAAGGAGAAGGTGAAGTCTGGAGGCTGGAGGGTGAAGCAGAAGAAGTAGAAGATGGAGAAGGAGAAGGTGAAGTCAGGAGGGTGAATCAGAAGAGGTAGAAGAAGGAGAAGGTGAAGGTGAAGTCAGGAGGGTGAATCAGAAGAAGCAGAAGAAGGAGAAGGAGAAGGTGAAGTCTGGAGAGTGAATCAGAAGAATCAGAAGAAGGAGAAGGAGAAGGTGAAGTCTGGAGGGAGAAGCAGAAGAAGTAGAAGAAGGAGAAGGAGAAGGTGATGTCTGGAGGGTGAATCAGAAGAAGAAGAAGAAGGAGAAGGAGAAGGTGAAGTCTGGAGGGTGAATCAGTAGAAGTAGAAGAAGGAGAAGGAGAAGGTGAAGTCTGGAGGGTGAATCAGAAGAAGCAGAAGAAGGAGAAGGAGAAGGTGAAGTCTGGAGGGTGAATCAGAAGAAGTAGAAGAAGGAGAAGGAGATGGTGTAGTCTGGAGGGTGAATCAGAAGAAGTAGGAGAAGGTGAAGTCTGGAGGGTGAATCAGAAGAAGCAGAAGAAGGAGAAGGAGAAGGTGAAGTCTGGAGGGAGAAGCAGAAGAAGTAGAAGAAGGAGAAGGAGAAGGTGATGTCTGGAGGGTGAATCAGAAGAAGAAGAAGAAGGAGAAGGAGAAGGTGAAGTCTGGAGGGTGAATCAGTAGAAGTAGAAGAAGGAGAAGGAGAAGGTGAAGTCTGGAGGGTGAATCAGAAGAAGCAGAAGAAGGAGAAGGAGAAGGTGAAGTCTGGAGGGTGAATCAGAAGAAGTAGAAGAAGGAGAAGGAGATGGTGTAGTCTGGAGGGTGAATCAGAAGAAGTAGACGAAGGAGAAGGAGAAGGTGAAGTCTGGAGGGTGAATCAGAAGAAGCAGAAGAAGGAGAAGGAGAAGGTGAAGTCTAGAGGGTGAATCAGAAGAAGTCGAAGAAGGAGAAGGAGAATGTGAAGTCTGGAGGGTGAATCAGAAGAAGCAGAAGAAGGAGAAGGAGAAGGTGAAGTCAGGAGGGTGAATCAGAAGAAGCAGAAGAAGGAGAAGGAGAAGGTGAAGTCTGGAGGGTGAATCAGAAGAAGCAGAAGAAGGAGAAGGAGAAGTTGAAGACTGGAGGGTGAATCAGAAGAAGTAGAAGAAGGAGAAGGAGAAGGTGAAGTCTGGAGGGTGAATCAGAAGAAGTAGAAGAAGGAGAAGGAGAAGGTGTAGTCTGGAGGGTGAATCAGAAGAAGTAGACGAAGGAGAAGGAGAAGGTGAAGTCTGGAGGGTGAATCAGAAGAAGTAGAAGAAGGAGAAGGAGAAGGTGAAGTCTGGAGGGTGAATCAGAAGAAGCAGAAGAAGGAGAATGAGAAGGTGAACTCAGGAGGGTGTATCGGAAGAAGCAGAAGAAGGAGAAGGAGAAGGTGAAGTCTGGAGGGTGAATCAGAAGAAGCAGAAGAAGGAGAAGGAGGAGGTGAAGACTGGAGGGTGAATCAGAAAAAGTAGAAGAAGGAGAAGGAGAAGGTGAAGTCTGGAGGGTGAATCAGAATAAGTACAAGAAGGAGAAGGAGAAGGCGAAGTCTGGAGGGTGAATCAGAAGAAGCAGAAAAAGGAGAAGGAGAAGATGAAGTCTGGAGGGTGAATCAGAAGAAGCAGAAGAAGGAGGAGGAGAAGATGAAGTCTGGAGGGTGAATCAGAAGAAGTAGAAGAAGGAGAAGGAGAAGGTGATGTCTGGAGGGTGAATCAGAAGAAGCAGAAGAAGGAGAAGGATATGGTGAAGTCTGAAGGGTGAATCAGAAGAAGCAGAAGAAGGAGAAGTAAAAGGTAAAGTCTGGAGGGTGAATCAGAAGAAGCAGAAGAAGGAGAAGGAGAAGGTGAAGTCTGGAGGGTGAATCAGAAGAAGTAGAAGAAGGAGAAGGAGATGGTGTAGTCTGGAGGGTGAATCAGAAGAAGTAGACGAAGGAGAAGGAGAAGGTGAAGTCTGGAGGGTGAATCAGAAGAAGCAGAAGAAGGAGAAGGAGAAGGTGAAGTCTAGAGGGTGAATCAGAAGAAGTCGAAGAAGGAGAAGGAGAAGGTGAAGTCTGGAGGGTGAATCAGAAGAAGCAGAAGAAGGAGAAGGAGAAGGTGAAGTCTGGAGGGTGAATCAGAAGAAGTAGAAGACGGAGAAGGAGAAGGTGAAGTCTGGAGGCTGGAGGGTGAAGCAGAAGAAGTAGAAGATGGAGAAGGAGAAGGTGAAGTCAGGAGGGTGAATCAGAAGAGGTAGAAGAAGGAGAAGGTGAAGGTGAAGTCAGGAGGGTGAATCAGAAGAAGCAGAAGAAGGAGAAGGAGAAGGTGAAGTCTGGAGAGTGAATCAGAAGAAGTAGAAGAAGGAGAAGGAGAAGGTGAAGTCTGGAGGGTGAATCAGAAGAAGTAGAAGAAGGAGTAGGAGAAGGTGAAGTCTGGAGGGGGAATCAGAAGAATGAGAAGAAGGAGAAGGAGAAGGTGAAGTCTGGAGGGTGAATCAGAAGAAGCAGAAGAAGGAGAAGGAGAAGGTGAAGTCAGGAGGGTGAATCAGAAGAAGCAGAAGAAGGAGAAGGAGAAGGTGAAGTTAGGAGGGTGAATCAGAAGAAGCAGAAGAAGGAGAAGGAGAAGGTGAAGTCAGGGGGGTGAAGCAGAAGAAGAAGAAGAAGGAGAAGGAGAAGGTGAAGTCTGGAGGGTGAATCAGAAGAAGCAGAAGAAGGAGAAGGAGAAGGTGAAGTCTGGAGGGTGAATCAGAAGAAGCAGAAGAAGGAGAAGGAGAAGATGAAGTCTGGAGGGTGAATCAGAAGAAGTAGATGAAGGAGAAGGAGAAGGTGAGGTCTGGAGGGTGAATCAGAAGAAGCAGAATAAGGAGAAGGAGAAGGTGATGTCTGGAGGGTGAATCAGAAGAAGAAGAAGAAGGAGAAGGAGAAGGTGAAGTCTGGAGGGTGAATCAGTAGAAGTAGAAGAAGGAGAAGGAGAAGGTGAAGTCTGGAGGGTGAATCAGAAGAAGCAGAAGAAGGAGAAGGAGAAGGTGAAGTCTGGAGGGTGAATCAGAAGAAGTAGAAGAAGGAGAAGGAGATGGTGTAGTCTGGAGGGTGAATCAGAAGAAGTAGGAGAAGGTGAAGTCTGGAGGGTGAATCAGAAGAAGCAGAAGAAGGAGAAGGAGAAGGTGAAGTCTGGAGGGAGAAGCAGAAGAAGTAGAAGAAGGAGAAGGAGAAGGTGATGTCTGGAGGGTGAATCAGAAGAAGAAGAAGAAGGAGAAGGAGAAGGTGAAGTCTGGAGGGTGAATCAGTAGAAGTAGAAGAAGGAGAAGGAGAAGGTGAAGTCTGGAGGGTGAATCAGAAGAAGCAGAAGAAGGAGAAGGAGAAGGTGAAGTCTGGAGGGTGAATCAGAAGAAGTAGAAGAAGGAGAAGGAGATGGTGTAGTCTGGAGGGTGAATCAGAAGAAGTAGACGAAGGAGAAGGAGAAGGTGAAGTCTGGAGGGTGAATCAGAAGAAGCAGAAGAAGGAGAAGGAGAAGGTGAAGTCTAGAGGGTGAATCAGAAGAAGTCGAAGAAGGAGAAGGAGAATGTGAAGTCTGGAGGGTGAATCAGAAGAAGCAGAAGAAGGAGAAGGAGAAGGTGAAGTCAGGAGGGTGAATCAGAAGAAGCAGAAGAAGGAGAAGGAGAAGGTGAAGTCTGGAGGGTGAATCAGAAGAAGCAGAAGAAGGAGAAGGAGAAGTTGAAGACTGGAGGGTGAATCAGAAGAAGTAGAAGAAGGAGAAGGAGAAGGTGAAGTCTGGAGGGTGAATCAGAAGAAGCAGAAGAAGGAGAAGGAGAAGGTGTAGTCTGGAGGGTGAATCAGAAGAAGTAGACGAAGGAGAAGGAGAAGGTGAAGTCTGGAGGGTGAATCAGAAGAAGTAGAAGAAGGAGAAGGAGAAGGTGAAGTCTGGAGGGTGAATCAGAAGAAGCAGAAGAAGGAGAATGAGAAGGTGAACTCAGGAGGGTGTATCGGAAGAAGCAGAAGAAGGAGAAGGAGAAGGTGAAGTCTGGAGGGTGAATCAGAAGAAGCAGAAGAAGGAGAAGGAGGAGGTGAAGACTGGAGGGTGAATCAGAAAAAGTAGAAGAAGGAGAAGGAGAAGGTGAAGTCTGGAGGGTGAATCAGAATAAGTACAAGAAGGAGAAGGAGAAGGCGAAGTCTGGAGGGTGAATCAGAAGAAGCAGAAAAAGGAGAAGGAGAAGATGAAGTCTGGAGGGTGAATCAGAAGAAGCAGAAGAAGGAGGAGGAGAAGATGAAGTCTGGAGGGTGAATCAGAAGAAGTAGAAGAAGGAGAAGGAGAAGGTGATGTCTGGAGGGTGAATCAGAAGAAGCAGAAGAAGGAGAAGGATATGGTGAAGTCTGAAGGGTGAATCAGAAGAAGCAGAAGAAGGAGAAGTAAAAGGTAAAGTCTGGAGGGTGAATCAGAAGAAGCAGAAGAAGGAGAAGGAGAAGGTGAAGTCTGGAGGGTGAATCAGAAGAAGTAGAAGAAGGAGAAGGAGATGGTGTAGTCTGGAGGGTGAATCAGAAGAAGTAGACGAAGGAGAAGGAGAAGGTGAAGTCTGGAGGGTGAATCAGAAGAAGCAGAAGAAGGAGAAGGAGAAGGTGAAGTCTAGAGGGTGAATCAGAAGAAGTCGAAGAAGGAGAAGGAGAAGGTGAAGTCTGGAGGGTGAATCAGAAGAAGCAGAAGAAGGAGAAGGAGAAGGTGAAGTCTGGAGGGTGAATCAGAAGAAGTAGAAGACGGAGAAGGAGAAGGTGAAGTCTGGAGGCTGGAGGGTGAAGCAGAAGAAGTAGAAGATGGAGAAGGAGAAGGTGAAGTCAGGAGGGTGAATCAGAAGAGGTAGAAGAAGGAGAAGGTGAAGGTGAAGTCAGGAGGGTGAATCAGAAGAAGCAGAAGAAGGAGAAGGAGAAGGTGAAGTCTGGAGAGTGAATCAGAAGAAGTAGAAGAAGGAGAAGGAGAAGGTGAAGTCTGGAGGGTGAATCAGAAGAAGTAGAAGAAGGAGTAGGAGAAGGTGAAGTCTGGAGGGGGAATCAGAAGAATGAGAAGAAGGAGAAGGAGAAGGTGAAGTCTGGAGGGTGAATCAGAAGAAGCAGAAGAAGGAGAAGGAGAAGGTGAAGTCAGGAGGGTGAATCAGAAGAAGCAGAAGAAGGAGAAGGAGAAGGTGAAGTTAGGAGGGTGAATCAGAAGAAGCAGAAGAAGGAGAAGGAGAAGGTGAAGTCAGGGGGGTGAAGCAGAAGAAGAAGAAGAAGGAGAAGGAGAAGGTGAAGTCTGGAGGGTGAATCAGAAGAAGCAGAAGAAGGAGAAGGAGAAGGTGAAGTCTGGAGGGTGAATCAGAAGAAGCAGAAGAAGGAGAAGGAGAAGATGAAGTCTGGAGGGTGAATCAGAAGAAGTAGATGAAGGAGAAGGAGAAGGTGAGGTCTGGAGGGTGAATCAGAAGAAGCAGAAGAAGGAGAAGGAGAAGGTGAAGTCTGAAGGGTGAATCAGAAGAAGCAGAAGAAGGAGAAGGAGAAGGTGAAGTCTGGAGGGTGAATCAGAAGAAGCAGAAGAAGGAGAAGGAGAAGGTGAAGTCTGGAGGGTGAATCAAAAGAAGCAAAAGAAGGAGAAGGAGAAGGTGAAGTCTGGAGGGTGAATCAGAAGAAGTAGAAGAAGGAGAAGGAGAAGGTGAAGTCTGGAGGGTGAATCAGAAGAAGTAGAAGAAGGAGAAGGAGAAGGTGAAGTCTGGAGGGTGAATCAGAAGAAGCAGAAGAAGGAGAAGGAGAAGGTGAAGTCTGGAGGGTGAATCAGAAGAAGCAAAAGAAGGAGAAGGAGAAGGTGAAGTCTGGAGGGTGAATCAGAAGAAGTAGAAGAAGGAGAAGGAGAAGGTGAAGTCTGGAGGGTGAATCGGAAGAAGTAGAAGAAGGAGAAGGAGAAGGTGAAGTCTGGAGGGTCAATCAGAAGAAGTAGAAGAAGGAGAAGGAGAGGGTGAAGTCTGGAGGGTGAATCAGAAGAAGCAGAAGAAGGAGAAGGAGAAGGTGAAGTCTGGAGGGTGAATCAGAAGAAGCTGAAGAAGGAGAAGGAGAAGGTGAAGTCTGGAGGGTGAAGCAGAAGAAGCAGAAGAAGGAGAAGGAGAAGGTGAAGACTGGAGGGTGAATCAGAAGAAGTAGAAGAAGGAGAAGGAGAAGGTGAAGTCTGGAGGGTGAATCAGAAGAAGTAGAAGAAGGAGTAGGAGAAGGTGAAGTCTGGAGGGGGAATCAGAAGAATGAGAAGAAGGAGAAGGAGAAGGTGAAGTCTGGAGGGTGAATCAGAAGAAGCAGAAGAAGGAGAAGGAGAAGGTGAAGTCAGGAGGGTGAATCAGAAGAAGCAGAAGAAGGAGAAGGAGAAGGTGAAGTTAGGAGGGTGAATCAGAAGAAGCAGAAGAAGGAGAAGGAGAAGGTGAAGTCAGGGGGGTGAAGCAGAAGAAGAAGAAGAAGGAGAAGGAGAAGGTGAAGTCTGGAGGGTGAATCAGAAGAAGCAGAAGAAGGAGAAGGAGAAGGTGAAGTCTGGAGGGTGAATCAGAAGAAGCAGAAGAAGGAGAAGGAGAAGATGAAGTCTGGAGGGTGAATCAGAAGAAGTAGATGAAGGAGAAGGAGAAGGTGAGGTCTGGAGGGTGAATCAGAAGAAGCAGAAGAAGGAGAAGGAGAAGGTGAAGTCTGAAGGGTGAATCAGAAGAAGCAGAAGAAGGAGAAGGAGAAGGTGAAGTCTGGAGGGTGAATCAGAAGAAGCAGAAGAAGGAGAAGGAGAAGGTGAAGTCTGGAGGGTGAATCAGAAGAAGCAAAAGAAGGAGAAGGAGAAGGTGAAGTCTGGAGGGTGAATCAGAAGAAGTAGAAGAAGGAGAAGGTGAAGTCTGGAGGGTGAATCAGAAGAAGTAGAAGAAGGAGAAGGAGAAGGTGAAGTCTGGAGGGTGAATCAGAAGAAGTAGAAGAAGGAGAAGGTGAAGTCTGGAGGGTGAATCAGAAGAAGCAGAAGAAGGAGTAGGAGAAGGAGAAGTCTGGAGGGTGAATCAGAAGAAGCAGAAGAAGGAGAAGGAGATGGTGAAGTCTGGAGGGTGAATCAGAAGAAGCAGAAGAAGGAGAAGGAGAAGGTGAAGTCTGGAGGGTGAATCAGAAGAAGCAGAAGAAGGAGAAGGAGAAGGTGAAGTCTGGAGGGTGAATCAGAAGAAGTAGAAGACGGAGAAGGAGAAGGTGAAGTCTGGAGGCTGGAGGGTGAAGCAGAAGAAGTAGAAGATGGAGAAGGAGAAGGTGAAGTCAGGAGGGTGAATCAGAAGAGGTAGAAGAAGGAGAAGGTGAAGGTGAAGTCAGGAGGGTGAATCAGAAGAAGCAGAAGAAGGAGAAGGAGAAGGTGAAGTCTGGAGAGTGAATCAGAAGAATCAGAAGAAGGAGAAGGAGAAGGTGAAGTCTGGAGGGAGAAGCAGAAGAAGTAGAAGAAGGAGAAGGAGAAGGTGATGTCTGGAGGGTGAATCAGAAGAAGAAGAAGAAGGAGAAGGAGAAGGTGAAGTCTGGAGGGTGAATCAGTAGAAGTAGAAGAAGGAGAAGGAGAAGGTGAAGTCTGGAGGGTGAATCAGAAGAAGCAGAAGAAGGAGAAGGAGAAGGTGAAGTCTGGAGGGTGAATCAGAAGAAGTAGAAGAAGGAGAAGGAGATGGTGTAGTCTGGAGGGTGAATCAGAAGAAGTAGGAGAAGGTGAAGTCTGGAGGGTGAATCAGAAGAAGCAGAAGAAGGAGAAGGAGAAGGTGAAGTCTGGAGGGAGAAGCAGAAGAAGTAGAAGAAGGAGAAGGAGAAGGTGATGTCTGGAGGGTGAATCAGAAGAAGAAGAAGAAGGAGAAGGAGAAGGTGAAGTCTGGAGGGTGAATCAGTAGAAGTAGAAGAAGGAGAAGGAGAAGGTGAAGTCTGGAGGGTGAATCAGAAGAAGCAGAAGAAGGAGAATGAGAAGGTGAAGTCTGGAGGGTGAATCAGAAGAAGTAGAAGAAGGAGAAGGAGATGGTGTAGTCTGGAGGGTGAATCAGAAGAAGTAGACGAAGGAGAAGGAGAAGGTGAAGTCTGGAGGGTGAATCAGAAGAAGCAGAAGAAGGAGAAGGAGAAGGTGAAGTCTAGAGGGTGAATCAGAAGAAGTCGAAGAAGGAGAAGGAGAAGGTGAAGTCTGGAGGGTGAATCAGAAGAAGCAGAAGAAGGAGAAGGAGAAGGTGAAGTCAGGAGGGTGAATCAGAAGAAGCAGAAGAAGGAGAAGGAGAAGGTGAAGTCTGGAGGGTGAATCAGAAGAAGCAGAAGAAGGAGAAGGAGAAGTTGAAGACTGGAGGGTGAATCAGAAGAAGTAGAAGAAGGAGAAGGAGAAGGTGAAGTCTGGAGGGTGAATCAGAAGAAGTAGAAGAAGGAGAAGGAGAAGGTGTATTCTGGAGGGTGAATCAGAAGAAGTAGACGAAGGAGAAGGAGAAGGTGAAGTCTGGAGGGTGAATCAGAAGAAGCAGAAGAAGGAGAACGAGATGGTGAAGTCTGGAGGGTGAATCAGAAGAAGTAGAAGAAGGAGAAGGAGAAGGTGAAGTCTGGAGGGTGAATCAGAAGAAGCAGAAGAAGGAGAATGAGAAGGTGAAGTCAGGAGGGTGAATCAGAAGAAGCAGAAGAAGGAGAAGGAGAAGGTGAAGTCTGGAGGGTGAATCAGAAGAAGCAGAAGAAGGAGAAGGAGGAGGTGAAGACTGGAGGGTGAATCAGAAAAAGTAGAAGAAGGAGAAGGAGAAGGTGAAGTCTGGAGGGTGAATCAGAATAAGTACAAGAAGGAGAAGGAGAAGGTGAAGTTAGGAGGGTGAATCAGAAGAAGCAGAAGAAGGAGAAGGAGAAGGTGAAGTCAGGGGGGTGAAGCAGAAGAAGAAGAAGAAGGAGAAGGAGAAGATGAAGTCTGGAGGGTGAATCAGAAGAAGTAGATGAAGGAGAAGGAGAAGGTGAGGTCTGGAGGGTGAATCAGAAGAAGCAGAAGAAGGAGAAGGAGAAGGTGAAGTCTGAAGGGTGAATCAGAAGAAGCAGAAGAAGGAGAAGGAGAAGGTGAAGTCTGGAGGGTGAATCAGAAGAAGCAGAAGAAGGAGAAGGAGAAGGTGAAGTCTGGAGGGTGAATCAGAAGAAGCAAAAGAAGGAGAAGGAGAAGGTGAAGTCTGGAGGGTGAATCAGAAGAAGTAGAAGAAGGAGAAGGTGAAGTCTGGAGGGTGAATCAGAAGAAGTAGAAGAAGGAGAAGGAGAAGGTGAAGTCTGGAGGGTGAATCAGAAGAAGTAGAAGAAGGAGAAGGTGAAGTCTGGAGGGTGAATCAGAAGAAGCAGAAGAAGGAGTAGGAGAAGGAGAAGTCTGGAGGGTGAATCAGAAGAAGCAGAAGAAGGAGAAGGAGAAGGTGAAGTCTGGAGGGTGAATCAGAAGAAGCAGAAGAAGGAGAAGGAGAAGGTGAAGTCTGGAGGGTGAATCAGAAGAAGTAGAAGACGGAGAAGGAGAAGGTGAAGTCTGGAGGCTGGAGGGTGAAGCAGAAGAAGTAGAAGATGGAGAAGGAGAAGGTGAAGTCAGGAGGGTGAATCAGAAGAGGTAGAAGAAGGAGAAGGTGAAGGTGAAGTCAGGAGGGTGAATCAGAAGAAGCAGAAGAAGGAGAAGGAGAAGGTGAAGTCTGGAGAGTGAATCAGAAGAATCAGAAGAAGGAGAAGGAGAAGGTGAAGTCTGGAGGGAGAAGCAGAAGAAGTAGAAGAAGGAGAAGGAGAAGGTGATGTCTGGAGGGTGAATCAGAAGAAGAAGAAGAAGGAGAAGGAGAAGGTGAAGTCTGGAGGGTGAATCAGTAGAAGTAGAAGAAGGAGAAGGAGAAGGTGAAGTCTGGAGGGTGAATCAGAAGAAGCAGAAGAAGGAGAAGGAGAAGGTGAAGTCTGGAGGGTGAATCAGAAGAAGTAGAAGAAGGAGAAGGAGATGGTGTAGTCTGGAGGGTGAATCAGAAGAAGGAGGAGAAGGTGAAGTCTGGAGGGTGAATCAGAAGAAGCAGAAGAAGGAGAAGGAGAAGGTGAAGTCTG
Organism: Somniosus microcephalus; assembly: GCF_052327205.1. Taxonomy (NCBI): domain Eukaryota; kingdom Metazoa; phylum Chordata; class Chondrichthyes; order Squaliformes; family Somniosidae; genus Somniosus; species Somniosus microcephalus. The sequence goes on from NW_028225376.1 coordinate 471,280, forward strand.
GAGGGAGAAGCAGAAGAAGTAGAAGAAGGAGAAGGAGAAGGTGATGTCTGGAGGGTGAATCCGAAGAAGAAGAAGAAGGAGAAGGAGAAGGTGAAGTCTGGAGGGTGAATCAGTAGAAGTAGAAGAAGGAGAAGGAGAAGGTGAAGTCTGGAGGGTGAATCAGAAGAAGCAGAAGAAGGAGAATGAGAAGGTGAAGTCTGGAGGGTGAATCAGAAGAAGTAGAAGAAGGAGAAGGAGATGGTGTAGTCTGGAGGGTGAATCAGAAGAAGTAGACGAAGGAGAAGGAGAAGGTGAAGTCTGGAGGGTGAATCAGAAGAAGCAGAAGAAGGAGAAGGAGAAGGTGAAGTCTAGAGGGTGAATCAGAAGAAGTCGAAGAAGGAGAAGGAGAAGGTGAAGTCTGGAGGGTGAATCAGAAGAAGCAGAAGAAGGAGAAGGAGAAGGTGAAGTCAGGAGGGTGAATCAGAAGAAGCAGAAGAAGGAGAAGGAGAAGGTGAAGTCTGGAGGGTGAATCAGAAGAAGCAGAAGAAGGAGAAGGAGAAGTTGAAGACTGGAGGGTGAATCAGAAGAAGTAGAAGAAGGAGAAGGAGAAGGTGAAGTCTGGAGGGTGAATCAGAAGAAGTAGAAGAAGGAGAAGGAGAAGGTGTATTCTGGAGGGTGAATCAGAAGAAGTAGACGAAGGAGAAGGAGAAGGTGAAGTCTGGAGGGTGAATCAGAAGAAGCAGAAGAAGGAGAACGAGATGGTGAAGTCTGGAGGGTGAATCAGAAGAAGTAGAAGAAGGAGAAGGAGAAGGTGAAGTCTGGAGGGTGAATCAGAAGAAGCAGAAGAAGGAGAATGAGAAGGTGAAGTCAGGAGGGTGAATCAGAAGAAGCAGAAGAAGGAGAAGGAGAAGGTGAAGTCTGGAGGGTGAATCAGAAGAAGCAGAAGAAGGAGAAGGAGGAGGTGAAGACTGGAGGGTGAATCAGAAAAAGTAGAAGAAGGAGAAGGAGAAGGTGAAGTCTGGAGGGTGAATCAGAATAAGTACAAGAAGGAGAAGGAGAAGGCGAAGTCTGGAGGGTGAATCAGAAGAAGCAGAAAAAGGAGAAGGAGAAGGTGAAGTCTGGAGGGTGAATCAGAAGAAGCAGAAGAAGGAGGAGGAGAAGATGAAGTCTGGAGGGTGAATCAGAAGAAGTAGAAGAAGGAGAAGGAGAAGGTGATGTCTGGAGGGTGAATCAGAAGAAGCAGAAGAAGGAGAAGGATATGGTGAAGTCTGAAGGGTGAATCAGAAGAAGCAGAAGAAGGAGAAGTAAAAGGTAAAGTCTGGAGGGTGAATCAGAAGAAGCAGAAGAAGGAGAAGGAGAAGGTGAAGTCTGGAGGGTGAATCAGAAGAAGCAGAAGAAGGAGAAGGAGAAGGTGAAGTCTGGAGGGTGAATCAGAAGAAGTAGAAGAAGGAGAAGGAGAAGGTGAAGTCTGGAGGGTGAATCAGAAGAAGTAGAAGAAGGAGAAGGAGAAGGTGAAGTCTGGAGGGTGAATCAGAAGAAGCAGAAGAAGGAGAAGGAGAAGGTGAAGTCTGGAGGGTGAATCAGAAGAAGCAGAAGAAGGAGAAGGAGAAGATGAAGTCTGGAGGGTGAATCAGAAGAAGTAGAAGAAGGAGTAGGAGAAGGAGAAGTCTGCAGGGTGAATCAGAAGAAGCAGAAGAAGGAGAAGGAGATGGTGAAGTCTGGAGGGTGAATCAGAAGAAGCAGAAGAAGGAGAAGGAGAAGGTGAAGTCTGGAGGGTGAATCAGAAGAAGCAGAAGAAGGAGAAGGAGAAGGTGAAGTCTGGAGGGTGAATCAGAAGAAGTAGAAGACGGAGAAGGAGAAGGTGAAGTCTGGAGGCTGGAGGGTGAAGCAGAAGAAGTAGAAGATGGAGAAGGAGAAGGTGAAGTCAGGAGGGTGAATCAGAAGAGGTAGAAGAAGGAGAAGGTGAAGGTGAAGTCAGGAGGGTGAATCAGAAGAAGCAGAAGAAGGAGAAGGAGAAGGTGAAGTCTGGAGAGTGAATCAGAAGAATCAGAAGAAGGAGAAGGAGAAGGTGAAGTCTGGAGGGTGAATCAGAAGAAGCTGAAGAAGGAGAAGGAGAAGGTGAAGTCTGGAGGGTGAAGCAGAAGAAGCAGAAGAAGGAGAAGGAGAAGGTGAAGACTGGAGGGTGAATCAGAAGAAGTAGAAGAAGGAGAAGGAGAAGGTGAAGTCTGGAGGGTGAATCAGAAGAAGTAGAAGAAGGAGTAGGAGAAGGTGAAGTCTGGAGGGGGAATCAGAAGAATGAGAAGAAGGAGAAGGAGAAGGTGAAGTCTGGAGGGTGAATCAGAAGAAGCAGAAGAAGGAGAAGGAGAAGGTGAAGTCAGGAGGGTGAATCAGAAGAAGCAGAAGAAGGAGAAGGAGAAGGTGAAGTTAGGAGGGTGAATCAGAAGAAGCAGAAGAAGGAGAAGGAGAAGGTGAAGTCAGGTGGGTGAAGCAGAAGAAGAAGAAGAAGGAGAAGGAGAAGGTGAAGTCTGGAGGGTGAATCAGAAGAAGCAGAAGAAGGAGAAGGAGAAGGTGAAGTCTGCAGGGTGAATCAGAAGAAGCAGAAGAAGGAGAAGGAGAAGATGAAGTCTGGAGGGTGAATCAGAAGAAGTAGATGAAGGAGAAGGAGAAGGTGAGGTCTGGAGGGTGAATCAGAAGAAGCAGCAGAAGGAGAAGGAGAAGCTGAAGTCTGAAGGGTGAATCAGAAGAAGCAGAAGAAGGAGAAGGAGAAGGTGAAGTCTGGAGGGTGAATCAGAAGAAGCAGAAGAAGGAGAAGGAGAAGGTGAAGTCTGGAGGGTGAATCAGAAGAAGCAAAAGAAGGAGAAGGAGAAGGTGAAGTCTGGAGGGTGAATCAGAAGAAGTAGAAGAAGGAGAAGGAGAAGGTGAAGTCTGGAGGGTGAATCAGAAGAAGTAGAAGAAGGAGAAGGAGAAGGTGAAGTCTGGAGGGTGAATCAGAAGAAGCAGAAGAAGGAGAAGGAGAAGGTGAAGTCTGGAGGGTGAATCAGAAGAAGCAAAAGAAGGAGAAGGAGAAGGTGAAGTCTGGAGGGTGAATCAGAAGAAGTAGAAGAAGGAGAAGGAGAAGGTGAAGTCTGGAGGGTGAATCAGAAGAAGTAGAAGAAGGAGAAGGAGAAGGTGAAGTCTGGAGGGTGAATCAGAAGAAGTAGAAGAAGGAGAAGGAGAGGGTGAAGTCTGGAGGGTGAATCAGAAGAAGCAGAAGAAGGAGAAGGAGAAGGTGAAGTCTGGAGGGTGAATCAGAAGAAGCTGAAGAAGGAGAAGGAGAAGGTGAAGTCTGGAGGGTGAAGCAGAAGAAGCAGAAGAAGGAGAAGGAGAAGGTGAAGACTGGAGGGTGAATCAGAAGAAGTAGAAGAAGGAGAAGGAGAAGGTGAAGTCTGGAGGGTGAATCAGAAGAAGTAGAAGAAGGAGTAGGAGAAGGTGAAGTCTGGAGGGGGAATCAGAAGAATGAGAAGAAGGAGAAGGAGAAGGTGAAGTCTGGAGGGTGAATCAGAAGAAGCAGAAGAAGGAGAAGGAGAAGGTGAAGTCAGGAGGGTGAATCAGAAGAAGCAGAAGAAGGAGAAGGAGAAGGTGAAGTCAGGGGGGTGAAGCAGAAGAAGAAGAAGAAGGAGAAGGAGAAGGTGAAGTCTGGAGGGTGAATCAGAAGAAGCAGAAGAAGGAGAAGGAGAAGGTGAAGTCTGGAGGGTGAATCAGAAGAAGCAGAAGAAGGAGAAGGAGAAGATGAAGTCTGGAGGGTGAATCAGAAGAAGTAGATGAAGGAGAAGGAGAAGGTGAGGTCTGGAGGGTGAATCAGAAGAAGCAGAAGAAGGAGAAGGAGAAGGTGAAGTCTGAAGGGTGAATCAGAAGAAGCAGAAGAAGGAGAAGGAGAAGGTGAAGTCTGGAGGGTGAATCAGAAGAAGCAGAAGAAGGAGAAGGAGAAGGTGAAGTCTGGAGGGTGAATCAGAAGAAGCAAAAGAAGGAGAAGGAGAAGGTGAAGTCTGGAGGGTGAATCAGAAGAAGTAGAAGAAGGAGAAGGAGAAGGTGAAGTCTGGAGGGTGAATCAGAAGAAGTAGAAGAAGGAGAAGGAGAAGGTGAAGTCTGGAGGGTGAATCAGAAGAAGTAGAAGAAGGAGAAGGAGAAGGTGAAGTCTGGAGGGTGAATCAGAAGAAGCAGAAGAAGGAGAAGGAGAAGGTGAAGTCTGGAGGGTGAATCAGAAGAAGCAGAAGAAGGAGAAGGAGAAGATGAAGTCTGGAGGGTGAATCAGAAGAAGTAGAAGAAGGAGTAGGAGAAGGAGAAGTCTGCAGGGTGAATCAGAAGAAGCAGAAGAAGGAGAAGGAGATGGTGAAGTCTGGAGGGTGAATCAGAAGAAGCAGAAGAAGGAGAAGGAGAAGGTGAAGTCTGGAGGGTGAATCAGAAGAAGCAGAAGAAGGAGAAGGAGAAGGTGAAGTCTGGAGGGTGAATCAGAAGAAGTAGAAGACGGAGAAGGAGAAGGTGAAGTCTGGAGGCTGGAGGGTGAAGCAGAAGAAGTAGAAGATGGAGAAGGAGAAGATGAAGTCAGGAGGGTGAATCAGAAGAGGTAGAAGAAGGAGAAGGTGAAGGTGAAGTCAGGAGGGTGAATCAGAAGAAGCAGAAGAAGGTGAAGGAGAAGGTGAAGTCTGGAGGGTGAATCAGAAGAAGCTGAAGAAGGAGAAGGAGAAGGTGAAGTCTGGAGGGTGAAGCAGAAGAAGCAGAAGAAGGAGAAGGAGAAGGTGAAGACTGGAGGGTTAATCAGAAGAAGTAGAAGAAGGAGAAGGAAAAGGTGAAGTCTGGAGGGTGAATCAGAAGAAGTAGAAGAAGGAGTAGGAGAAGGTGAAGTCTGGAGGGGGAATCAGAAGAATGAGAAGAAGGAGAAGGAGAAGGTGAAGTCTGGAGGGTGAATCAGAAGAAGCAGAAGACGGAGACGGAGAAGGTGAAGTCAGGAGGGTGAATCAGAAGAAGCAGAAGAAGGAGAAGGAGAAGGTGAAGTTAGGAGGGTGAATCAGAAGAAGCAGAAGATGGAGAAGGAGAAGGTGAAGTCAGGGGGGTGAAGCAGAAGAAGAAGAAGAAGGAGAAGGAGAAGGTGAAGTCTGGAGGGTGAATCAGAAGAAGCAGAAGAAGGAGAAGGAGAAGGTGAAGTCTGGAGGGTGAATCAGAAGAAGCAGAAGAAGGAGAAGGAGAAGATGAAGTCTGGAGGGTGAATCAGAAGAAGTAGATGAAGGAGAAGGAGAAGGTGAGGTCTGGAGGGTGAATCAGAAGAAGCAGAAGAAGGAGAAGGAGAAGGTGAAGTCTGAAGGGTGAATCAGAAGAAGCAGAAGAAGGAGAAGGAGAAGGTGAAGTCTGGAGGGTGAATCAGAAGAAGCAGAAGAAGGAGAAGGAGAAGGTGAAGTCTGGAGGGTGAATCAGAAGAAGAAAAAGAAGGAGAAGGAGAAGGTGAAGTCTGGAGGGTGAATCAGAAGAAGTAGATGAAGGAGAAGGAGAAGGTGAAGTCTGGAGGGTGAATCAGAAGAAGTAGAAGAAGGAGAAGGAGAAGGTGAAGTCTGGAGGGTGAATCAGAAGAAGCAGAAGAAGGAGAAGGGGAAGGTGAAGTCTGGAGGGTGAATCGGAAGAAGCAGAAGAAGGAGAAGGAGATGATGAAGTCTGGAGGGTGAATCAGAAGAAGTAGAAGAAGGAGAAGGAGAAGGTGAAGTCTGGATGGTGAATCAGAAGATGCAGAAGAAGGAGAAGGAGAAGGTGAAGTCTGGAGGGTGAATCAGAAGAAGCAGAAGAAGAAGGAGGAGAAGGTGAAGTCTGGAGGGTGAATCAGAAGAAGCATTATAAGGAGAAGGAGAAGGTGAAGTCTGGAGGGTGAATCAGAAGAAGCAGAAGAAGGAGAAGGAGAAGGTGAAGTCTGGAGGGTGAATCAGAAGAAGTAGAAGAAGGAGAAGGAGAAGGTGAAGTCTGGAGGGTGAAGCAGAAGAAGTAGAAGAAGGAGAAGGAGAAGGTGAAGTCAGGAGGGTGAATCAGAAGAAGTAGAAGAAGGAGAAGTAGAAGGTGAAGTCAGGAGGGTGAATCAGAAGAAGCAGAAGAAGGAGAAGGAGAAGGTGAAGTCTGGAGGGTGAATCAGAAGAATCAGAAGAAGGAGAAGGAGAAGGTGAAGTCTGGAGGGTGAATCAGAAGAAGCAGAAGAAAGAGAAGGAGAAGGTGAAGTCTGGAGGGTGAAGCAGAAGAAGCAGAAGAAGGAGAAGCAGAAGGTGAAGACTGGAGGGTGAATCAGAAGAAGTAGAAGAAGGAGAAGGAGAAGGTGAAGTCTGGAGGATGAATCAGAAGAAGTAGAAGAAGGAGAAGGAGAAGGTGAAGTCTGGAGGGTGAATCAGAAGAAGCAAAAGAAGGAGAAGGAGAAGGTGAGGTCTGGAGGGTGAATCAGAAGAAGCAGAAGAAGGCGAAGGAGAAGATGAAGTCTGAAGGGTGAATCAGAAGAAGAAGAAGAAGGAGAAGGAGAAGGTGAGGTCTGGAGGGTGAATCAGAAGAAGCAGAAGAAGGAGAAGGAGAAGGTGAAGTCTGGAAGGTGAATCAGAAGAAGCAGAAGAAGAAGAAGGAGAAGGTGAAGTCTGGAGGGTGAATCAGAAGAAGCAGAAGAAGGAGAAGGAGAAGGTGAAGTCAGGAGTGTGAATCAGAAGAAGCAGAAGAAGGAGAACGAGAAGGTGAAGTTAGGAGGGTGAATCAGAAGAAGCAGAAGAAGGAGAAGGAGAAGGTGAAGTCAGGGGGGTGAAGCAGAAGAAGTAGAAGAAGGAGAAGGAGAAGGTGAAGTCAGGAGGGTGAAGCAGAAGAAGCAGAAGAAGGAGAAGGAGTAGGTGAAGTCTGGAGGGCGCAGCAGAAGAAGCAGAAGAAGGAGAAGGAGAAGGTGAAGTCTGGAGGGTGAAGCAGAAGAAGCAGAAGAAGGAGAAGGAGAAGGTGAAGTCTGGAGGGTGAATGAGAAGAAGTAGAAGAAGGAGAAGGAGAAGGTGAAGTCAGGAGGGTGAAGCAGAAGAAGCAGAAGAAGGAGAAGGAGAAGTTGAAGTCTGGAGGGTGAAGCAGAAGAATGAGAAGGAGAAGGTGAAGTCTGGAGGGTGAAGCAGAAGAAGCAGAAGAAGGAGAAGGAGAAGGTGAAGTCTGGAGGGTGAAGCAGAAGAAGCAGAAGAAGGAGAAGGAGAATGTGAAGTCTGGAGGGCGAAGCAGAAGAAGGAGAAGGAGAAGGTGAAGTCTGGAGGGCGAAGCAGAAGAAGGAGAAGGAGTAGGTGAAGTCTGGAGGGTGCAGCAGAAGAAGCAGAAGAAGGAGAAGGAGAAGGTGAAGTCTGGAGGGTGAAGCAGAAGAAGCAGAAGAAGGAGAAGGAGAATGTGAAGTCTGGAGGGCGAAGCAGAAGAAGGAGAAGGAGAAGGTGAAGTCTGGAGGGTGAAGCAGAAGAAGCAGAAGAAGGAGGAGAAGGTGAAGTCTGGAGGGTGAATCAGAAGAAGTAGAAGAAGGAGTAGGAGAAGGTGAAGTCAGGAGGGTGAAGCAGAAGAAGCAGAAGAAGGAGAAGGAGAAGGTGAAGTCTGGAGGGTGAAGCAGAAGAAGCAGAAGAAGGAGAAGGAGAAGGTGAAGTCTGGAGGGTGAAGCAGCAGAAGCAGAAGAAGGAGAAGGAGAAGGTGAAGTCAGGAGGGTGAATCAAAAGATGTAGAAGAAGGAGAAGGAGATGGTGAAGTCTGGAGGGTGAATCAGAAGAAGTCGAAGAAGGAGAAGGAGAAGGTGAAGTCTGGAGGGTGAATCAGAAGAAGTAGAAGAAGGAGAAGGAGAAGGTGAAGTCTGGAGGGTGAATCAGAAGAAGCAGAAGAAGGAGAAGAGAAGGTGAAGTCTGGAGGGAGAAGCAGAAGAAGTAGAAGAAGGAGAAGGAGAAGGTGAAGTCTGGAGGGTGAATCAGAAGAAGTAGAAGAAGGAGAAGGAGAAGGTGAAGTCTGGAGGGTGAATCAGAAGAAGCAGAAGAAGGAGAAGGAGAAGGTGAAGTCTGGAAGGCGAATCAGAAGAAGCAGAAGAAGAAGAAGGAGAAGGTGAAGTCTGGAGGGTGAATCAGAAGAAGCAGAAGAAGGAGAAGGAGAAGGTGAAGTCAGGAGTGTGAATCAGAAGAAGCAGAAGAAGGAGAACGAGAAGGTGAAGTTAGGAGGGTGAATCAGAAGAAGCAGAAGAAGGAGAAGGAGAAGGTGAAGTCAGGGGGGTGAAGCAGAAGAAGTAGAAGAAGGAGAAGGAGAAGGTGAAGTCAGGAGGGTGAAGCAGAAGAAGCAGAAGAAGTAGAAGGAGTAGGTGAAGTCTGGAGGGCGCAGCAGAAGAAGCAGAAGAAGGAGAAGGAGAAGGTGAAGTCTGGAGGGTGAAGCAGAAGAAGCAGAAGAAGGAGAAGGAGAAGATGAAGTCTGGAGGGTGAATGAGAAGAAGTAGAAGAAGGAGAAGGAGAAGGTGAAGTCAGGAGGGTGAAGCAGAAGAAGCAGAAGAAGGAGAAGGAGAAGTTGAAGTCTGGAGGGTGAAGCAGAAGAAGGAGAAGGAGAAGGTGAAGTCTGGAGGGTGAAGCAGAAGAAGCAGAAGAAGGAGAAGGAGAAGGTGAAGTCTGGAGGGTGAAGCAGAAGAAGCAGAAGAAGGAGAAGGAGAATGTGAAGTCTGGAGGGCGAAGCAGAAGAAGAGAAGGAGAAGGTGAAGTCTGGAGGGCGAAGCAGAACAAGGAGAAGGAGTAGGTGAAGTCTGGAGGGCGCAGCAGAAGAAGCAGAAGAAGGAGAAGGAGAAGGTGAAGTCTGGAGGGTGAAGCAGAAGAAGCAGAAGAAGGAGAAGGAGAATGTGAAGTCTGGAGGGCGAAGCAGAAGAAGGAGAAGGAGAAGGTGAAGTCTGGAGGGTGAAGCAGAAGAAGCAGAAGAAGGAGGAGAAGGTGAAGTCTGGAGGGTGAATCAGAAGAAGTAGAAGAAGGAGTAGGAGAAGGTGAAGTCAGGAGGGTGAAGCAGAAGAAGCAGAAGAAGGAGAAGGAGAAGGTGAAGTCTGGAGGGTGAAGCAGAAGAAGCAGAAGAAGGAGAAGGAGAAGGTGAAGTCTGGAGGGTGAAGCAGAAGAAGCAGAAGAAGGAGAAGGAGAAGGTGAAGTCAGGAGGGTGAATCAAAAGAAGTAGAAGAAGGAGAAGGAGATGGTGAAGTCTGGAGGGTGAATCAGAAGAAGTCGAAGAAGGAGAAGGAGAAGTTGAAGTCTGGAGGGTGAATCAGAAGAAGTAGAAGAAGGAGAAGGAGAAGGTGAAGTCTGGAGGGAGAATCAGAAGAAGCAGAAGAAGGAGAAGAGAAGGTGAAGTCTGGAGGGAGAAGCAGAAGAAGTAGAAGAAGGAGAAGGAGAAGGTGAAGTCTGGAGGGTGAATCAGAAGAAGTAGAAGAAGGAGAAGGAGAAGGTGAAGTCTGGAGGGTGAATCAGAAGAAGTAGAAGAAGGAGAAGGAGAAGGTGAAGTCTGGAGGGTGAATCAGAAGAAGCAGAAGAAGGAGAAGGAGAAGGTAAAGTCTGGAGGGTGAATCAGAAGAAGTAGAAGATGGAGAAGGAGAAGGTGTAGTCTGGAAGGCGAATCAGAAGAAGTAGACGAAGGAGAAGGAGAAGGTGAAGTCTGGAGGGTGAATCAGAAGAAGCAGAAGAAGGAGAAGGTGAAGTCTGGAGAGTGTATCAGTAGAAGTAGAAGAAGGAGAAGGTGAAGTCTGGAGGGTGAATCAGAAGAAGCAGAAGAAGGAGAAGGAGAAGGTGAAGTCTGGAGGGTGAATCAGAAGAAGTAGAAGAAGGAGAAGGAGATGGTGTAGTCTGGAGGGTGAATCAGAAGAAGTAGACGAAGGAGAAGGAGAAGGTGAAGTCTGGAGGGTGAATCAGAAGAAGCAGAAGAAGGAGAAGGAGAAGGTGAAGTCTAGAGGGTGAATCAGAAGAAGTAGAAGAAGGAGAAGGAGAAGGTGAAGTCTGGAGGGTGAATCAGAAGAAGCAGAAGAAGGAGAAGGAGAAGGTGAAGTCAGGAGGGTGAATCAGAAGAAGCAGAAGAAGGAGAAGGAGAAGGTGAAGTCTGGAGGGTGAATCAGAAGAAGCAGAAGAAGGAGAAGGAGAAGTTGAAGACTGGAGGGTGAATCAGAAGAAGTAGAAGAAGGAGAAGGTGAAGTCTGGAGGGAGAATCAGAAGAAGTAGAAGAAGGAGAATGAGAAGGTGTAGTCTGGAGGGTGAATCAGAAGAAGTAGACGAAGGAGAAGAGAGAAGGTGAAGTCTGGAGGGTGAATCAGAAGAAGCAGAAGAAGGAGAACGAGAAGGTGAAGTCTGGAGGGTGAATCAGAAGAATTAGAAGAAGGAGAAGGAGAAGGTGAAGTCTGGAGGGTGAATCAGAAGAAGCAGAAGAAGGAGAATGAGAAGGTGAAGTCAGGAGGGTGAATCAGAAGAAGCAGAAGAAGGAGAAGGAGAAGGTGAAGTCTGGAGGGTGAATCAGAAGCAGCAGAAGAAGGAGAAGGAGGAGGTGAAGACTGGAGGGTGAATCAGAAAAAGTAGAAGAAGGAGAAGGAGAAGGTGAAGTCTGGAGGGTGAATCAGAAGAAGTAGAAGAAGGAGAAGGAGAAGGCGAAGTCTGGTGGGTGAATCAGAAGAAGCAGAAAAAGGAGAAGGAGAAGGTGAAGTCTGGAGGGTGAATCAGAAGAAGCAGAAGAAGGAGAAGGAGAAGGTGAAGTCAGGAGTGTGAATCAGAAGAAGCAGAAGAAGGAGAACGAGAAGGTGAAGTTAGGAGGGTGAATCAGAAGAAGCAGAAGAAGGAGAAGGAGAAGGTGAAGTCAGGGGGGTGAAGCAGAAGAAGTAGAAGAAGGAGAAGGAGAAGGTGAAGTCAGGAGGGTGAAGCAGAAGAAGCAGAAGAAGTAGAAGGAGTAGGTGAAGTCTGGAGGGCGCAGCAGAAGAAGCAGAAGAAGGAGAAGGAGAAGGTGAAGTCTGGAGGGTGAAGCAGAAGGAGCAGAAGAAGGAGAAGGAGAAGGTGAAGTCTGGAGGGTGAATCAGAAGAATTAGAAGAAGGAGAAGGAGAAGGTGAAGTCTGGAGGGTGAATCAGAAGAAGCAGAAGAAGGAGAATGAGAAGGTGAAGTCAGGAGGGTGAATCAGAAGAAGCAGAAGAAGGAGAAGGAGAAGGTGAAGTCTGGAGGGTGAATCAGAAGAAGCAGAAGAAGGAGAAGGAGGAGGTGAAGACTGGAGGGTGAATCAGAAAAAGTAGAAGAAGGAGAAGGAGAAGGTGAAGTCTGGAGGGTGAATCAGAAGAAGTAGAAGAAGGAGAAGGAGAAGGCGAAGTCTGGAGGGTGAATCAGAAGAAGCAGAAAAAGGAGAAGGAGAAGGTGAAGTCTGGAGGGTGAATCAGAAGAAGCAGAAGAAGGAGGAGGAGAAGATGAAGTCTGGAGGGTGAATCAGAAGAAGTAGAAGAAGGAGAAGGAGAAGGTGATGTCTGGAGGGTGTATCAGAAGAAGCAGAAGAAGGAGAAGGATATGGTGAAGTCTGAAGGGTGAATCAGAAGAAGCAGAAGAAGGAGAAGGAGAAGGTGAAGTCTGGAGGGTGAATCAGAAGAAGTAGAAGAAGGAGAAGGAGAAGGTGAAGTCTGGAGGGTGAATCAGAAGAAGCAGAAGAAGGAGAAGGAGAAGGTGAAGTCTGGAGGGTGAATCAGAAGAAGCAGAAGAAGGAGAAGGAGAAGGTGAAGTCTGGAGGGTGAATCAGAAGAATTAGAAGACGGAGAAGGAGAAGGTGAAGTCTGGAGGCTGGAGGGTGAAGCAGAAGAAGTAGAAGAAGGAGAAGGAGAAGGTGAAGTCAGGAGGGTGAATCAGAAGAGGTAGAAGAAGGAGAAGGAGAAGGTGAAGTCAGGAGGGTGAATCAGAAGAAGCAGAAGAAGGAGAAGGAGAAGGTGAAGTCTGGAGAGTGAATCAGAAGAATCAGAAGAAGGAGAAGGAGAAGGTGAAGTCTGGAGGGTGAATCAGAAGAAGCTGAAGAAAGAGAAGGAGAAGGTGAAGTCTGGAGGGTGAAGCAGAAGAAGCAGAAGAAGGAGAAGGAGAAGGTGAAGACTGGAGGGTGAATCAGAAGAAGTAGAAGAAGGAGAAGGAGAAGGTGAAGTCTGGTGGGTGAATCAGAAGAAGTAGAAGAAGGAGTAGGAGAAGGTGAATTCTGGAGGGTGAATCAGAAGAATGAGAAGAAGGAGAAGGAGAAGGTGAAGTCTGGAGGGTGAATCAGAAGAAGCAGAAGAAGTAGAAGGAGAAGGTGAAGTCAGGAGGGTGAATCAGAAGAAGCAGAAGAAGGAGAAGGAGAAGGTGAAGTTAGGAGGGTGAATCAGAAGAAGCAGAAGAAGGAGAAGGAGAAGGTGAAGTCAGGGGGGTGAAGCAGAAGAAGTAGAAGAAGGAGAAGGAGAAGGTGAAGTCTGGAGGTTGAATCAGAAGAAGCAGAAGAAGGAGAAGGAGAAGGTGAAGTCTGGAGGGTGAATCAGAAGAAGCAGAAGAAGGAGAAGGAGAAGATGAAGTCTGGAGGGTGAATCAGAAGAAGTAGATGAAGGAGAAGGAGAAGGTGAGGTCTGGAGGGTGAATCAGAAGAAGCAGAAGAAGGAGAAGGAGAAGGTGAAGTCTGATGGGTGAATCAGAAGAAGCAGAAGAAGGAGAAGGAGAAGGTGAAGTCTGGAGGGTGAATCAGAAGAAGCAGAAGAAGGAGAAGGAGAAGGTGAAGTCTGGAGGGTGAATCAGAAGAAGCAGAAGAAGGAGAAGGAGAAGGTGAAGTCTGGAGGGTGAATCAGAAGAAGTACAAAAAGGAGAAGGAGAAGATGAAGTCTGGAGGGTGAATCAGAAGAAGCAGAAGAAGGAGAAGGAGAAGGTGAAGTCTGGAGGGTGAATCAGAAGAAGCAGAAGAAGGAGAAGGAGAAGGTGAAGTCTGGAGGGTGAATCAGAAGAAGTAGAAGACGGAGAAGGAGAAGGTGAAGTCTGGAGGCTGGAGGGTGAAGCAGAAGAAGTAGAAGAAGGAGAAGGAGAAGGTGAAGTCAGGGGGGTGAAGCTGAAGAAGTAGAAGAAGGAGAAGGAGAAGGTGAAGTCTGGAGGGTGAATCAGAAGAAGCAGAAGAAGGAGAAGGAGAAGGTGAAGTCTGGAGGGTGAATCAGAAGAAGTAGAAGACGGAGAAGGAGAAGGTGAAGTCTGGAGGCTGGAGGGTGAAGCAGAAGAAGTAGAAGAAGGAGAAGGAGAAGGTGAAGTCAGGGGGGTGAAGCTGAAGAAGTAGAAGAAGGAGAAGGAGAAGGTGAAGTCTGGAGGGTGAATCAGAAGAAGCAGAAGAAGGAGAAGGAGAAGGTGAAGTCTGGAGGGTGAATCAGAAGAAGCAGAAGAAGGAGAAGGAGAAGATGAAGTCTGGAGGGTGAATCAGAAGAAGTAGATGAAGGAGAAGGAGAAGGTGAGGTCTGGAGGGTGAATCAGAAGAAGCAGAAGAAGGAGAAGGAGAAGGTGAAGTCTGAAGGGTGAATCAGAAGAAGCAGAAGAAGGAGAAGGAGAAGGTGAAGTCTGGAGGGTGAATCAGAAGAAGCAGAAGAAGGAGAAGGAGAAGGTGAAGTCTGGAGGGTGAATCAGAAGAAGCAGAAGAAGGAGAAGGAGAAGGTGAAGTCTGGAGGGTGAATCAGAAGAAGCAGAAGAAGGAGAAGGAGAAGGTGAAGTCTGGAGGGTGAATCAGAAGAAGCAGAAGAAGGAGAAGGAGAAGGTGAAGTCTGGAGGGTGAATCAGAAGAAGTAGAAGACGGAGAAGGAGAAGGTGAAGTCTGGAGGCTGGAGGGTGAAGCAGAAGAAGTAGAAGAAGGAGAAGGAGAAGGTGAAGTCAGGAGGGTGAATCAGAAGAGGTAGAAGAAGGAGAAGGAGAAGGTGAAGTCAGGAGGGTGAATCAGAAGAAGCAGAAGAAGAAGAAGGAGAAGGTGAAGTCTGGTGAGTGAATCAGAAGAATCAGAAGAAGGAGAAGGAGAAGGTGAAGTCTGGAGGGTGAATCAGAAGAAGCTGAAGAAAGAGAAGGAGAAGGTGAAGTCTGGAGGGTGAAGCAGAAGAAGCAGAAGAAGGAGAAGGAGAAGGTGAAGACTGGAGGGTGAATCAGAAGAACTAGAAGAAGGAGAAGGAGAAGGTGAAGTCTGGAGGGTGAATCAGAAGAAGTAGAAGAAGGAGTAGGAGAAGGTGAAGTCTGGAGGGTGAATCAGAAGAATGAGAAGAAGGAGAAGGAGAAGGTGAAGTCTGGAGGGTGAATCAGAAGAAGCAGAAGAAGGAGAAGGAGAAGGTGAAGTCAGGAGGGTGAATCAGAAGAAGCAGAAGAAGGAGAAGGAGAAGGTGAAGTTAGGAGGGTGAATCAGAAGAAGCAGAAGAAGGAGAAGGAGAAGGTGAAGTCAGGGGGGTGAAGCAAAAGAAGTAGAAGAAGGAGAAGGAGAAGGTGAAGTCTGGAGGTTGAATCAGAAGAAGCAGAAGAAGGAGAAGGAGAAGGTGAAGTCTGGAGGGTGAATCAGTAGAAGCAGAAGAAGGAGAAGGAGAAGATGAAGTCTGGAGGGTGAATCAGAAGAAGTAGATGAAGGAGAAGGAGAAGGTGAGGTCTGGAGGGTGAATCAGAAGAAGCAGAAAAAGGAGAAGGAGAAGGTGAAGTCTGAAGGGTGAATCAGAAGAAGCAGAAGAAGGAGAAGGAGAAGGTGAAGTCTGGAGGGTGAATCAGAAGAAGCAGAAGAAGGAGAAGGAGAAGGTGAAGTCTGGAGGGTGAATCAGAAGAAGCAGAAGAAGGAGAAGGAGAAGGTGAAGTCTGGAGGGTGAATCAGAAGAAGTAGAAGAAGGAGAAGGAGAAGGTGAAGTCTGGAGGGTGAATCAGAAGAAGCAGAAGAAGGAGAAGGAGAAGGTGAAGTCTGGAGGGTGAATCAGAAGAAGCAGAAGAAGGAGAAGGAGAAGGTGAAGTCTGGAGGGTGAATCAGAAGAAGTAGAAGACGGAGAAGGAGAAGGTGAAGTCTGGAGGCTGGAGGGTGAAGCAGAAGAAGTAGAAGAAGGAGAAGGAGAAGGTGAAGTCAGGAGGGTGCATCAGAAGAGGTAGAAGAAGGAGAAGGAGAAGGTGAAGTCTGGAGGGTGAATGAGAAGAAGTAGAAGAAGGAGAAGGAGAAGGTGAAGTCAGGAGGGTGAAGCAGAAGAAGCAGAAGAAGGAGAAGGAGAAGTTGAAGTCTGGAGGGTGAAGCAGAAGAAGGAGAAGGAGAAGGTGAAGTCAGGGGGGTGAAGCAGAAGAAGTAGAAGAAGGAGAAGGAGAAGGTGAAGTCAGGAGGGTGAAGCAGAAGAAGCAGAAGAAGTAGAAGGAGTAGGTGAAGTCTGGAGGGCGCAGCCGAAGAAGCAGAAGAAGGAGAAGGAGAAGGTGAAGTCTGGAGGGTGAAGCAGAAGAAGCAGAAGAAGGAGAAGGAGAAGGTGAAGTCTGGAGGGTGAATGAGAAGAAGTAGAAGAAGGAGAAGGAGAAGGTGAAGTCAGGAGGGTGAAGCAGAAGAAGCAGAAGAAGGAGAAGGAGAAGTTGAAGTCTGGAGGGTGAAGCAGAAGAAGGAGAAGGAGAAGGTGAAGTCTGGAGGGTGAAGCAGAAGAAGCAGAAGAAGGAGAAGGAGAAGGTGAAGTCTGGAGGGTGAAGCAGAAGAAGCAGAAGAAGTAGAAGGAGAATGTGAAGTCTGGAGGGCGAAGCAGAAGAAGGAGAAGGAGAAGGTGAAGTCTGGAGGGTGAAGCAGAAGAAGCAGAAGAAGGAGGAGAAGGTGAAGTCTGGAGGGTGAATCAGAAGAAGTAGAAGAAGGAGTAGGAGAAGGTGAAGTCAGGAGGGTGAAGCAGAAGAAGCAGAAGAAGGAGAAGGAGAAGGTGAAGTCTGGAGGGTGAAGCAGAAGAAGCAGAAGAAGGAGAAGGAGAAGGTGAAGTCTGGAGGGTGAAGCAGAAGAAGCAGAAGAAGGAGAAGGAGAAGGTGAAGTCAGGAGGGTGAATCAAAAGAAGTAGAAGAAGGAGAAGGAGATGGTGAAGTCTGGAGGGTGAATCAGAAGAAGTCGAAGAAGGAGAAGGAGAAGGTGAAGTCTGGAGGGTGAATCAGAAGAAGTAGAAGAAGGAGAAGGAGAAGGTGAAGTCTGGTGGGTGAATCAGAAGAAGTAGAAGAAGGAGTAGGAGAAGGTGAAGTCTGGAGGGTGAATCAGAAGAATGAGAAGAAGGAGAAGGAGAAGGTGAAGTCTGGAGGGTGAATCAGAAGAAGCAGAAGGAGAAGGAGAAGGTGAAGTCAGGAGGGTGAATCAGAAGAAGCAGAAGAAGGAGAAGGAGAAGGTGAAGTTAGGAGGGTGAATCAGAAGAAGCAGAAGAAGGAGAAGGAGAAGGTGAAGTCAGGGGGGTGAAGCAGAAGAAGTAGAAGAAGGAGAAGGAGAAGGTGAAGTCTGGAGGTTGAATCAGAAGAAGCAGAAGAAGGAGAAGGAGAAGGTGAAGTCTGGAGGGTGAATCAGAAGAAGCAGAAGAAGGAGAAGGAGAAGATGAAGTCTGGAGGGTGAATCAGAAGAAGTAGATGAAGGAGAAGGAGAAGGTGAGGTCTGGAGGGTGAATCAGAAGAAGCAGAAGAAGGAGAAGGAGAAGGTGAAGTCTGATGGGTGAATCAGAAGAAGCAGAAGAAGGAGAAGGAGAAGGTGAAGTCTGGAGGGTGAATCAGAAGAAGCAGAAGAAGGAGAAGGAGAAGGTGAAGTCTGGAGGGTGAATCAGAAGAAGCAGAAGAAGGAGAAGGAGAAGGTGAAGTCTGGAGGGTGAATCAGAAGAAGTACAAGAAGGAGAAGGAGAAGATGAAGTCTGGAGGGTGAATCAGAAGAAGCAGAAGAAGGAGAAGGAGAAGGTGAAGTCTGGAGGGTGAATCAGAAGAAGCAGAAGAAGGAGAAGGAGAAGGTGAAGTCTGGAGGGTGAATCAGAAGAAGTAGAAGACGGAGAAGGAGAAGGTGAAGTCTGGAGGCTGGAGGGTGAAGCAGAAGAAGTAGAAGAAGGAGAAGGAGAAGCTGAAGTCAGGAGGGTGAATCAGAAGAGGTAGAAGAAGGAGAAGGAGAAGGTGAAGTCAGGAGGGTGAATCAGAAGAAGCAGAAGAAGGAGAAGGAGAAGGTGAAGTCTGGAGAGTGAATCAGAAGAATCAGAAGAAGGAGAAGGAGAAGGTGAAGTCTGGAGGGTGAATCAGAAGAAGCTGAAGAAAGAGAAGGAGAAGGTGAAGTCTGGAGGGTGAAGCAGAAGAAGCAGAAGAAGGAGAAGGTGAAGACTGGAGGGTGAATCAGAAGAAGTAGAAGAAGGAGAAGGAGAAGGTGATGTCTGGAGGGTGAATCAGAAGAAGTAGAAGAAGGAGTAGGAGAAGGTGATGTCTGGAGGGTGAATCAGAAGAATGAGAAGAAGGAGAAGGAGAAGGTGAAGTCTGGATGGTGAATCAGAAGAAGCAGAAGAAGGAGAAGGAGAAGGTGAAGTCAGGAGGGTGAATCAGAAGAAGCAGAAGAAGGAGAAGAAGAAGGTGAAGTTAGGAGGGTGAATCAGAAGAAGCAGAAGAAGGAGAAGGAGAAGGTGAAGTCAGGGGGGTGAAGCTGAAGAAGTAGAAGAAGGAGAAGGAGAAGGTGAAGTCTGGAGGGTGAATCAGAAGAAGCAGAAGAAGGAGAAGGAGAAGGTGAAGTCTGGAGGGTGAATCAGAAGAAGCAGAAGAAGGAGAAGGAGAAGATGAAGTCTGGAGGGTGAATCAGAAGAAGTAGATGAAGGAGAAGGAGAAGGTGAGGTCTGGAGGGTGAATCAGAAGAAGCAGAAGAAGGAGAAGGAGAAGGTGAAGTCTGAAGGGTGAATCAGAAGAAGCAGAAGAAGGAGAAGGAGAAGGTGAAGTCTGGAGGGTGAATCAGAAGAAGCAGAAGAAGGAGAAGGAGAAGGTGAAGTCTGGAGGGTGAATCAGAAGAAGCAGAAGAAGGAGAAGGAGAAGGTGAAGTCTGGAGGGTGAATCAGAAGAAGCAGAAGAAGGAGAAGGAGAAGGTGAAGTCTGGAGGGTGAATCAGAAGAAGCAGAAGAAGGAGAAGGAGAAGGTGAAGTCTGGAGGGTGAATCAGAAGAAGTAGAAGACGGAGAAGGAGAAGGTGAAGTCTGGAGGCTGGAGGGTGAAGCAGAAGAAGTAGAAGAAGGAGAAGGAGAAGGTGAAGTCAGGAGGGTGAATCAGAAGAGGTAGAAGAAGGAGAAGGAGAAGGTGAAGTCAGGAGGGTGAATCAGAAGAAGCAGAAGAAGAAGAAGGAGAAGGTGAAGTCTGGAGAGTGAATCAGAAGAATCAGAAGAAGGAGAAGGAGAAGGTGAAGTCTGGAGGGTGAATCAGAAGAAGCTGAAGAAAGAGAAGGAGAAGGTGAAGTCTGGAGGGTGAAGCAGAAGAAGCAGAAGAAGGAGAAGGAGAAGGTGAAGACTGGAGGGTGAATCAGAAGAACTAGAAGAAGGAGAAGGAGAAGGTGAAGTCTGGAGGGTGAATCAGAAGAAGTAGAAGAAGGAGTAGGAGAAGGTGAAGTCTGGAGGGTGAATCAGAAGAATGAGAAGAAGGAGAAGGAGAAGGTGAAGTCTGGAGGGTGAATCAGAAGAAGCAGAAGAAGGAGAAGGAGAAGGTGAAGTCAGGAGGGTGAATCAGAAGAAGCAGAAGAAGGAGAAGGAGAAGGTGAAGTTAGGAGGGTGAATCAGAAGAAGCAGAAGAAGGAGAAGGAGAAGGTGAAGTCAGGGGGGTGAAGCAAAAGAAGTAGAAGAAGGAGAAGGAGAAGGTGAAGTCTGGAGGTTGAATCAGAAGAAGCAGAAGAAGGAGAAGGAGAAGGTGAAGTCTGGAGGGTGAATCAGTAGAAGCAGAAGAAGGAGAAGGAGAAGATGAAGTCTGGAGGGTGAATCAGAAGAAGTAGATGAAGGAGAAGGAGAAGGTGAGGTCTGGAGGGTGAATCAGAAGAAGCAGAAGAAGGAGAAGGAGAAGGTGAAGTCTGAAGGGTGAATCAGAAGAAGCAGAAGAAGGAGAAGGAGAAGGTGAAGTCTGGAGGGTGAATCAGAAGAAGCAGAAGAAGGAGAAGGAGAAGGTGAAGTCTGGAGGGTGAATCAGAAGAAGCAGAAGAAGGAGAAGGAGAAGGTGAAGTCTGGAGGGTGAATCAGAAGAAGTAGAAGAAGGAGAAGGAGAAGGTGAAGTCTGGAGGGTGAATCAGAAGAAGCAGAAGAAGGAGAAGGAGAAGGTGAAGTCTGGAGGGTGAATCAGAAGAAGCAGAAGAAGGAGAAGGAGAAGGTGAAGTCTGGAGGGTGAATCAGAAGAAGTAGAAGACGGAGAAGGAGAAGGTGAAGTCTGGAGGCTGGAGGGTGAAGCAGAAGAAGTAGAAGAAGGAGAAGGAGAAGGTGAAGTCAGGAGGGTGCATCAGAAGAGGTAGAAGAAGGAGAAGGAGAAGGTGAAGTCTGGAGGGTGAATCAGAAGAAGCAGAAGAAGGAGAAGGAGAAGGTGAAGTCTGGAGGGTGAATCAGAAGAAGTAGAAGAAGGAGAAGGAGAAGGTGAAGTCTGGAGGGTGAATCAGAAGAAGCAGAAGAAGGAGAAGGAGAAGGTGAAGTCTGGAGGGTGAATCAGAAGAAGCAGAAGAAGGAGAAGGAGAAGGTGAAGTCTGGAGGGTGAATCAGAAGAAGTAGAAGACGGAGAAGGAGAAGGTGAAGTCTGGAGGCTGGAGGGTGAAGCAGAAGAAGTAGAAGAAGGAGAAGGAGAAGGTGAAGTCAGGAGGGTGCATCAGAAGAGGTAGAAGAAGGAGAAGGAGAAGGTGAAGTCTGGAGGGTGAATGAGAAGAAGTAGAAGAAGGAGAAGGAGAAGGTGAAGTCAGGAGGGTGAAGCAGAAGAAGCAGAAGAAGGAGAAGGAGAAGTTGAAGTCTGGAGGGTGAAGCAGAAGAAGGAGAAGGAGAAGGTGAAGTCAGGGGGGTGAAGCAGAAGAAGTAGAAGAAGGAGAAGGAGAAGGTGAAGTCAGGAGGGTGAAGCAGAAGAAGCAGAAGAAGTAGAAGGAGTAGGTGAAGTCTGGAGGGCGCAGCCGAAGAAGCAGAAGAAGGAGAAGGAGAAGGTGAAGTCTGGAGGGTGAAGCAGAAGAAGCAGAAGAAGGAGAAGGAGAAGGTGAAGTCTGGAGGGTGAATGAGAAGAAGTAGAAGAAGGAGAAGGAGAAGGTGAAGTCAGGAGGGTGAAGCAGAAGAAGCAGAAGAAGGAGAAGGAGAAGTTGAAGTCTGGAGGGTGAAGCAGAAGAAGGAGAAGGAGAAGGTGAAGTCTGGAGGGTGAAGCAGAAGAAGCAGAAGAAGGAGAAGGAGAAGGTGAAGTCTGGAGGGTGAAGCAGAAGAAGCAGAAGAAGGAGAAGGAGAATGTGAAGTCTGGAGGGCGAAGCAGAAGAAGGAGAAGGAGAAGGTGAAGTCTGGAGGGTGAAGCAGAAGAAGCAGAAGAAGGAGGAGAAGGTGAAGTCTGGAGGGTGAATCAGAAGAAGTAGAAGAAGGAGTAGGAGAAGGTGAAGTCAGGAGGGTGAAGCAGAAGAAGCAGAAGAAGGAGAAGGAGAAGGTGAAGTCTGGAGGGTGAAGCAGAAGAAGCAGAAGAAGGAGAAGGAGAAGGTGAAGTCTGGAGGGTGAAGCAGAAGAAGCAGAAGAAGGAGAAGGAGAAGGTGAAGTCAGGAGGGTGAATCAAAAGAAGTAGAAGAAGGAGAAGGAGATGGTGAAGTCTGGAGGGTGAATCAGAGGAAGTCGAAGAAGGAGAAGGAGAAGGTGAAGTCTGGAGGGTGAATCAGAAGAAGTAGAAGAAGGAGAAGGAGAAGGTGAAGTCTGGAGGGGGAATCAGAAGAAGCAGAAGAAGGAGAAGAGAAGGTGAAGTCTGGAGGGAGAAGCAGAAGAAGTAGAAGAAGGAGAAGGAGAAGGTGAAGTCCGGAGGGTGAATCAGAAGAAGTAGAAGAAGGAGAAGGGGAAGGGGAAGTCTGGAGGGTGAATCAGAAGAAGTAGAAGAAGGAGAAGGAGAAGGTGAAGTCTGGAGGGTGAATCAGAAGAAGCAGAAGAAGGAGAAGGAGAAGGTAAAGTCTGGAGGGTGAATCAGAAGAAGTAGAAGAAGGAGAAGGAGAAGGTGTAGTCTGGAAGGCGAATCAGAAGAAGTAGACGAAGGAGAAGGAGAAGGTGAAGTCTGGAGGGTGAATCAGAAGAAGCAGAAGAAGGAGAAGGTGAAGTCTGGAGAGTGAATCAGTAGAAGTAGAAGAAGGAGAAGGTGAAGTCTGGAGGGTGAATCAGAAGAATTAGAAGAAGGAGAAGGAGAAGGTGAAGTCTGGAGGCTGGAGGGTGAAGCAGAAGAAGTAGAAGAAGGAGAAGGAGAAGGTGAAGTCAGGAGGGTGAATCAGAAGAAGCTAGAAGAAGGAGAAGGAGAAGGTGAAGTCTGGAGGGTGAATCAGAAGAAGCAGAAGAAGGAGAAGGAGAAGGTGAAGTCTGGAGGGTGAATCAGAAGAAGCAGAAGAAGGAGAAGGAGAAGGTGAAGTCCGGCCGGGTGAATCAGAAGAAGAAAGAAGGAGAAGGAGAAGGTGAAGTTAGGAGGGTGAATCAGAAGAAGCAGAAGAAGGAGAAGGAGAAGGTGAAGTCAGGGGGGTGAAGCAGAAGAAGTAGAAGAAGGAGAAGGAGAAGGTGAAGTC
Organism: Somniosus microcephalus; assembly: GCF_052327205.1. Lineage (NCBI taxonomy): Eukaryota > Metazoa > Chordata > Chondrichthyes > Squaliformes > Somniosidae > Somniosus > Somniosus microcephalus. The sequence continues at coordinate 492,932 of NW_028225376.1, forward strand.
TGGAGGTTGAATCAGAAGAAGCAGAAGAAGGAGAAGGAGAAGGTGAAGTCTGGAGGGTGAATCAGAAGAAGCAGAAGAAGGAGAAGGAGAAGATGAAGTCTGGAGGGTGAATCAGAAGAAGTAGATGAAGGAGAAGGAGAAGGTGAGGTCTGGAGGGTGAATCAGAAGAAGCAGAAGAAGGAGAAGGAGAAGGTGAAGTCTGGAGGGTGAATCAGAAGAATGAGAAGAAGGAGAAGGAGAAGGTGAAGTCTGGAGGGTGAATCAGAAGAAGCAGAAGAAGGAGAAGGAGAAGGTGAAGTCAGGAGGGTGAATCAGAAGAAGCAGAAGAAGGAGAAGGAGAAGGTGAAGTTAGGAGGGTGAATCAGAAGAAGCAGAAGAAGGAGAAGGAGAAGGTGAAGTCAGGGGGGTGAAGCAGAAGAAGTAGAAGAAGGAGAAGGAGAAGGTGAAGTCTGGAGGTTGAATCAGAAGAAGCAGAAGAAGGAGAAGGAGAAGGTGAAGTCTGGAGGGTGAATCAGAAGAAGCAGAAGAAGGAGAAGGAGAAGATGAAGTCTGGAGGGTGAATCAGAAGAAGTAGATGAAGGAGAAGGAGAAGGTGAGGTCTGGAGGGTGAATCAGAAGAAGCAGAAGAAGGAGAAGGAGAAGGTGAAGTCTGAAGGGTGAATCAGAAGAAGCAGAAGAAGGAGAAGGAGAAGGTGAAGTCTGGAGGGTGAATCAGAAGAAGCAGAAGAAGGAGAAGGAGAAGGTGAAGTCTGGAGGGTGAATCAGAAGAAGCAGAAGAAGGAGAAGGAGAAGGTGAAGTCTGGAGGGTGAATCAGAAGAAGTACAAGAAGGAGAAGGAGAAGATGAAGTCTGGAGGGTGAATCAGAAGAAGCAGAAGAAGGAGAAGGAGAAGGTGAAGTCTGGAGGGTGAATCAGAAGAAGCAGAAGAAGGAGAAGGAGAAGGTGAAGTCTGGAGGGTGAATCAGAAGAAGTAGAAGACGGAGAAGGAGAAGGTGAAGTCTGGAGGCTGGAGGGTGAAGCAGAAGAAGTAGAAGAAGGAGAAGGAGAAGGTGAAGTCAGGAGGGTGAATCAGAAGAGGTAGAAGAAGGAGAAGGAGAAGGTGAAGTCAGGAGGGTGAATCAGAAGAAGCAGAAGAAGGAGAAGGAGAAGGTGAAGTCTGGAGAGTGAATCAGAAGAATCAGAAGAAGGAGAAGGAGAAGGTGAAGTCTGGAGGGTGAATCAGAAGAAGCTGAAGAAAGAGAAGGAGAAGGTGAAGTCTGGAGGGTGAAGCAGAAGAAGCAGAAGAAGGAGAAGGTGAAGACTGGAGGGTGAATCAGAAGAAGTAGAAGAAGGAGAAGGAGAAGGTGCAGTCTGGAGGGTGAATCAGAAGAAGTAGAAGAAGGAGTAGGAGAAGGTGATGTCTGGAGGGTGAATCAGAAGAATGAGAAGAAGGAGAAGGAGAAGGTGAAGTCTGGAGGGTGAATCAGAAGAAGCAGAAGAAGGAGAAGGAGAAGGTGAAGTCAGGAGGGTGAATCAGAAGAAGCAGAAGAAGGAGAAGAAGAAGGTGAAGTTAGGAGGGTGAATCAGAAGAAGCAGAAGAAGGAGAAGGAGAAGGTGAAGTCAGGAGGGTGAATCAGAAGAAGCAGAAGAAGGAGAAGGAGAAGGTGAAGTTAGGAGGGTGAATCAGAAGAAGCAGAAGAAGGAGAAGGAGAAGGTGAAGTCAGGGGGGTGAAGCAAAAGAAGTAGAAGAAGGAGAAGGAGAAGGTGAAGTCTGGAGGTTGAATCAGAAGAAGCAGAAGAAGGAGAAGGAGAAGGTGAAGTCTGGAGGGTGAATCAGTAGAAGCAGAAGAAGGAGAAGGAGAAGATGAAGTCTGGAGGGTGAATCAGAAGAAGTAGATGAAGGAGAAGGAGAAGGTGAGGTCTGGAGGGTGAATCAGAAGAAGCAGAAGAAGGAGAAGGAGAAGGTGAAGTCTGAAGGGTGAATCAGAAGAAGCAGAAGAAGGAGAAGGAGAAGGTGAAGTCTGGAGGGTGAATCAGAAGAAGCAGAAGAAGGAGAAGGAGAAGGTGAAGTCTGGAGGGTGAATCAGAAGAAGCAGAAGAAGGAGAAGGAGAAGGTGAAGTCTGGAGGGTGAATCAGAAGAAGTAGAAGAAGGAGAAGGAGAAGGTGAAGTCTGGAGGGTGAATCAGAAGAAGCAGAAGAAGGAGAAGGAGAAGGTGAAGTCTGGAGGGTGAATCAGAAGAAGCAGAAGAAGGAGAAGGAGAAGGTGAAGTCTGGAGGGTGAATCAGAAGAAGTAGAAGACGGAGAAGGAGAAGGTGAAGTCTGGAGGCTGGAGGGTGAAGCAGAAGAAGTAGAAGAAGGAGAAGGAGAAGGTGAAGTCAGGAGGGTGCATCAGAAGAGGTAGAAGAAGGAGAAGGAGAAGGTGAAGTCTGGAGGGTGAATGAGAAGAAGTAGAAGAAGGAGAAGGAGAAGGTGAAGTCAGGAGGGTGAAGCAGAAGAAGCAGAAGAAGGAGAAGGAGAAGTTGAAGTCTGGAGGGTGAAGCAGAAGAAGGAGAAGGAGAAGGTGAAGTCAGGGGGGTGAAGCAGAAGAAGTAGAAGAAGGAGAAGGAGAAGGTGAAGTCAGGAGGGTGAAGCAGAAGAAGCAGAAGAAGTAGAAGGAGTAGGTGAAGTCTGGAGGGCGCAGCCGAAGAAGCAGAAGAAGGAGAAGGAGAAGGTGAAGTCTGGAGGGTGAAGCAGAAGAAGCAGAAGAAGGAGAAGGAGAAGGTGAAGTCTGGAGGGTGAATGAGAAGAAGTAGAAGAAGGAGAAGGAGAAGGTGAAGTCAGGAGGGTGAAGCAGAAGAAGCAGAAGAAGGAGAAGGAGAAGTTGAAGTCTGGAGGGTGAAGCAGAAGAAGGAGAAGGAGAAGGTGAAGTCTGGAGGGTGAAGCAGAAGAAGCAGAAGAAGGAGAAGGAGAAGGTGAAGTCTGGAGGGTGAAGCAGAAGAAGCAGAAGAAGGAGAAGGAGAATGTGAAGTCTGGAGGGCGAAGCAGAAGAAGGAGAAGGAGAAGGTGAAGTCTGGAGGGTGAAGCAGAAGAAGCAGAAGAAGGAGGAGAAGGTGAAGTCTGGAGGGTGAATCAGAAGAAGTAGAAGAAGGAGTAGGAGAAGGTGAAGTCAGGAGGGTGAAGCAGAAGAAGCAGAAGAAGGAGAAGGAGAAGGTGAAGTCTGGAGGGTGAAGCAGAAGAAGCAGAAGAAGGAGAAGGAGAAGGTGAAGTCTGGAGGGTGAAGCAGAAGAAGCAGAAGAAGGAGAAGGAGAAGGTGAAGTCAGGAGGGTGAATCAAAAGAAGTAGAAGAAGGAGAAGGAGATGGTGAAGTCTGGAGGGTGAATCAGAAGAAGTCGAAGAAGGAGAAGGAGAAGGTGAAGTCTGGAGGGTGAATCAGAAGAAGTAGAAGAAGGAGAAGGAGAAGGTGAAGTCTGGAGGGGGAATCAGAAGAAGCAGAAGAAGGAGAAGAGAAGGTGAAGTCTGGAGGGAGAAGCAGAAGAAGTAGAAGAAGGAGAAGGAGAAGGTGAAGTCCGGAGGGTGAATCAGAAGAAGTAGAAGAAGGAGAAGGGGAAGGTGAAGTCTGGAGGGTGAATCAGAAGAAGTAGAAGAAGGAGAAGGAGAAGGTGAAGTCTGGAGGGTGAATCAGAAGAAGCAGAAGAAGGAGAAGGAGAAGGTAAAGTCTGGAGGGTGAATCAGAAGAAGTAGAAGAAGGAGAAGGAGAAGGTGTAGTCTGGAAGGCGAATCAGAAGAAGTAGACGAAGGAGAAGGAGAAGGTGAAGTCTGGAGGGTGAATCAGAAGAAGCAGAAGAAGGAGAAGGTGAAGTCTGGAGAGTGAATCAGTAGAAGTAGAAGAAGGAGAAGGTGAAGTCTGGAGGGTGAATCAGAAGAAGCAGAAGAAGGAGAAGGAGAAGGTGAAGTCTGGAGGGTGAATCAGAAGAAGTAGAAGAAGGAGAAGGAGATGGTGTAGTCTGGAGGGTGAATCAGAAGAAGTAGACGAAGGAGAAGGAGAACGTGAAGTCTGGAGGGTGAATCAGAAGAAGCAGAAGAAGGAGAAGGAGAAGGTGAAGTCTAGAGGGTGAATCAGAAGAAGTAGAAGAAGGAGAAGGAGAAGGTGAAGTCTGGAGGGTGAATCAGAAGAAGCAGAAGAAGGAGAAGGAGAAGGTGAAGTCAGGAGGGTGAATCAGAAGAAGCAGAAGAAGGAGAAGGAGAAGGTGAAGTCTGGAGGGTGAATCAGAAGAAGCAGAAGAAGGAGAAGGAGAAGTTGAAGACTGGAGGGTGAATCAGAAGAAGTAGAAGAAGGAGAAGGAGAAGGTGAAGTCTGGAGGGTGAATCAGAAGAAGTAGAAGAAGGAGAATGAGAAGGTGTAGTCTGGAGGGTGAATCAGAAGAAGTAGACGAAGGAGAAGAGAGAAGGTGAAGTCTGGAGGGTGAATCAGAAGAAGCAGAAGAAGGAGAACGAGAAGGTGAAGTCTGGAGGGTGAATCAGAAGAATTAGAAGAAGGAGAAGGAGAAGGTGAAGTCTGGAGGCTGGAGGGTGAAGCAGAAGAAGTAGAAGAAGGAGAAGGAGAAGGTGAAGTCAGGAGGGTGAATCAGAAGAGGTAGAAGAAGGAGAAGGAGAAGGTGAAGTCTGGAGAGTGAATCAGTAGAAGTAGAAGAAGGAGAAGGAGAAGGTGAAGTCTGGAGGGTGAATCAGAAGAAGCAGAAGAAGGAGAAGGAGAAGGTGAAGTCAGGAGGGTGAATCAGAAGAAGCAGAAGAAGGAGAAGGAGAAGGTGAAGTTAGGAGGGTGAATCAGAAGAAGCAGAAGAAGGAGAAGGGGAAGGTGAAGTCTGGAGGGTGAATCAGAAGAAGCAGAAGAAGGAGAAGGAGAAGATGAAGTCTGGAGGGTGAATCAGAAGAAGTAGATGAAGGAGAAGGAGAAGGTGAGGTCTGGAGGGTGAAGCAGAAGAAGCAGAAGAAGGAGAAGGAGAAGGTGAAGTCTGGAGGGTGAAGCAGAAGAAGCAGAAGAAGGAGAAGGAGAAGGTGAAGTCAGGAGGGTGAATCAAAAGAAGTAGAAGAAGGAGAAGGAGATGGTGAAGTCTGGAGGGTGAAGCAGAAGAAGTAGAAGAAGGAGAAGGAGAAGGTGAAGTCTGGAGGTTGAATCAGAAGAAGCAGAAGAAGGAGAAGGAGAAGGTGAAGTCTGGAGGGTGAATCAGAAGAAGCAGAAGAAGGAGAAGGAGAAGATGAAGTCTGGAGGGTGAATCAGAAGAAGTAGATGAAGGAGAAGGAGAAGGTGAGGTCTGGAGGGTGAATCAGAAGAAGCAGAAGAAGGAGAAGGAGAAGGTGAAGTCTGAAGGGTGAATCAGAAGAAGCAGAAGAAGGAGAAGGAGAAGGTGAAGTCTGGAGGGTGAATCAGAAGAAGCAGAAGAAGGAGAAGGAGAAGGTGAAGTCTGGAGGGTGAATCAGAAGAAGCAGAAGAAGGAGAAGGAGAAGGTGTAGTCAGGAGGGTGAATCAGAAGAAGCAGAAGAAGGAGAAGGAGAAGGTGAAGTCTGGAGGGTGAATCAGAAGAAGCAGAAGAAGGAGAAGGAGAAGTTGAAGACTGGAGGGTGAATCAGAAGAAGTAGAAGAAGGAGAAGGAGAAGGTGAAGTCTGGAGGGTGAATCAGAAGAAGTAGAAGAAGGAGAATGAGAAGGTGTAGTCTGGAGGGTGAATCAGAAGAAGTAGACGAAGGAGAAGGAGAAGGTGAAGTCTGGAGGGTGAATCAGAAGAAGCAGAAGAAGGAGAAGGTGAAGTCTGGAGAGTGAATCAGTAGAAGTAGAAGAAGGAGAAGGTGAAGTCTGGAGGGTGAATCAGAAGAAGCAGAAGAAGGAGAAGGAGAAGGTGAAGTCTGGAGGGTGAATCAGAAGAAGTAGAAGAAGGAGAAGGAGATGGTGTAGTCTGGAGGGTGAATCAGAAGAAGTAGACGAAGGAGAAGGAGAAGGTGAAGTCTGGAGGGTGAATCAGAAGAAGCAGAAGAAGGAGAAGGAGAAGGTGAAGTCTAGAGGGTGAATCAGAAGAAGTAGAAGAAGGAGAAGGAGAAGGTGAAGTCTGGAGGGTGAATCAGAAGAAGTAGAAGAAGGAGAATGAGAAGGTGTAGTCTGGAGGGTGAATCAGAAGAAGTAGACGAAGGAGAAGAGAGAAGGTGAAGTCTGGAGGGTGAATCAGAAGAAGCAGAAGAAGGAGAACGAGAAGGTGAAGTCTGGAGGGTGAATCAGAAGAATTAGAAGAAGGAGAAGGAGAAGGTGAAGTCTGGAGGCTGGAGGGTGAAGCAGAAGAAGTAGAAGAAGGAGAAGGAGAAGGTGAAGTCAGGAGGGTGAATCAGAAGAGGTAGAAGAAGGAGAAGGAGAAGGTGAAGTCTGGAGGGTGAATCAGAAGAAGCAGAAGAAGGAGAAGGAGAAGGTGAAGTCTGGAGGGTGAATCAGAAGAAGCAGAAGAAGGAGAAGGAGAAGGTGAAGTCAGGAGGGTGAATCAGAAGAAGCAGAAGAAGGAGAAGGAGAAGGTGAAGTTAGGAGGGTGAATCAGAAGAAGCAGAAGAAGGAGAAGGAGAAGGTGAAGTCAGGGGGGTGAAGCAGAAGAAGTAGAAGAAGGAGAAGGAGAAGGTGAAGTCTGGAGGTTGAATCAGAAGAAGCAGAAGAAGGAGAAGGAGAAGGTGAAGTCTGGAGGGTGAATCAGAAGAAGCAGAAGAAGGAGAAGGAGAAGATGAAGTCTGGAGGGTGAATCAGAAGAAGTAGATGAAGGAGAAGGAGAAGGTGAGGTCTGGAGGGTGAATCAGAAGAAGCAGAAGAAGGAGAAGGAGAAGGTGAAGTCTGGAGGGTGAATCAGAAGAATGAGAAGAAGGAGAAGGAGAAGGTGAAGTCTGGAGGGTGAATCAGAAGAAGCAGAAGAAGGAGAAGGAGAAGGTGAAGTCAGGAGGGTGAATCAGAAGAAGCAGAAGAAGGAGAAGGAGAAGGTGAAGTTAGGAGGGTGAATCAGAAGAAGCAGAAGAAGGAGAAGGAGAAGGTGAAGTCAGGGGGGTGAAGCAGAAGAAGTAGAAGAAGGAGAAGGAGAAGGTGAAGTCTGGAGGTTGAATCAGAAGAAGCAGAAGAAGGAGAAGGAGAAGGTGAAGTCTGGAGGGTGAATCAGAAGAAGCAGAAGAAGGAGAAGGAGAAGGTGAAGTCTGGAGGGTGAAGCAGAAGAAGCAGAAGAAGGAGAAGGAGAATGTGAAGTCTGGAGGGCGAAGCAGAAGAAGGAGAAGGAGAAGGTGAAGTCTGGAGGGTGAAGCAGAAGAAGCAGAAGAAGGAGGAGAAGGTGAAGTCTGGAGGGTGAATCAGAAGAAGTAGAAGAAGGAGTAGGAGAAGGTGAAGTCAGGAGGGTGAAGCAGAAGAAGCAGAAGAAGGAGAAGGAGAAGGTGAAGTCTGGAGGGTGAAGCAGAAGAAGCAGAAGAAGGAGAAGGAGAAGGTGAAGTCTGGAGGGTGAAGCAGAAGAAGCAGAAGAAGGAGAAGGAGAAGGTGAAGTCAGGAGGGTGAATCAAAAGAAGTAGAAGAAGGAGAAGGAGATGGTGAAGTCTGGAGGGTGAATCAGAAGAAGTCGAAGAAGGAGAAGGAGAAGGTGAAGTCTGGAGGGTGAATCAGAAGAAGTAGAAGAAGGAGAAGGAGAAGGTGAAGTCTGGAGGGGGAATCAGAAGAAGCAGAAGAAGGAGAAGAGAAGGTGAAGTCTGGAGGGAGAAGCAGAAGAAGTAGAAGAAGGAGAAGGAGAAGGTGAAGTCCGGAGGGTGAATCAGAAGAAGTAGAAGAAGGAGAAGGGGAAGGTGAAGTCTGGAGGGTGAATCAGAAGAAGTAGAAGAAGGAGAAGGAGAAGGTGAAGTCTGGAGGGTGAATCAGAAGAAGCAGAAGAAGGAGAAGGAGAAGGTAAAGTCTGGAGGGTGAATCAGAAGAAGTAGAAGAAGGAGAAGGAGAAGGTGTAGTCTGGAAGGCGAATCAGAAGAAGTAGACGAAGGAGAAGGAGAAGGTGAAGTCTGGAGGGTGAATCAGAAGAAGCAGAAGAAGGAGAAGGTGAAGTCTGGAGAGTGAATCAGTAGAAGTAGAAGAAGGAGAAGGTGAAGTCTGGAGGGTGAATCAGAAGAAGCAGAAGAAGGAGAAGGAGAAGGTGAAGTCTGGAGGGTGAATCAGAAGAAGTAGAAGAAGGAGAAGGAGATGGTGTAGTCTGGAGGGTGAATCAGAAGAAGTAGACGAAGGAGAAGGAGAAGGTGAAGTCTGGAGGGTGAATCAGAAGAAGCAGAAGAAGGAGAAGGAGAAGGTGAAGTCTAGAGGGTGAATCAGAAGAAGTAGAAGAAGGAGAAGGAGAAGGTGAAGTCTGGAGGGTGAATCAGAAGAAGCAGAAGAAGGAGAAGGAGAAGGTGAAGTCAGGAGGGTGAATCAGAAGAAGCAGAAGAAGGAGAAGGAGAAGGTGAAGTCTGGAGGGTGAATCAGAAGAAGCAGAAGAAGGAGAAGGAGAAGTTGAAGACTGGAGGGTGAATCAGAAGAAGTAGAAGAAGGAGAAGGAGAAGGTGAAGTCTGGAGGGTGAATCAGAAGAAGTAGAAGAAGGAGAATGAGAAGGTGTAGTCTGGAGGGTGAATCAGAAGAAGTAGACGAAGGAGAAGAGAGAAGGTGAAGTCTGGAGGGTGAATCAGAAGAAGCAGAAGAAGGAGAACGAGAAGGTGAAGTCTGGAGGGTGAATCAGAAGAATTAGAAGAAGGAGAAGGAGAAGGTGAAGTCTGGAGGCTGGAGGGTGAAGCAGAAGAAGTAGAAGAAGGAGAAGGAGAAGGTGAAGTCAGGAGGGTGAATCAGAAGAGGTAGAAGAAGGAGAAGGAGAAGGTGAAGTCTGGAGGGTGAATCAGAAGAAGCAGAAGAAGGAGAAGGAGAAGGTGAAGTCTGGAGGGTGAATCAGAAGAAGCAGAAGAAGGAGAAGGAGAAGGTGAAGTCAGGAGGGTGAATCAGAAGAAGCAGAAGAAGGAGAAGGAGAAGGTGAAGTTAGGAGGGTGAATCAGAAGAAGCAGAAGAAGGAGAAGGAGAAGGTGAAGTCAGGGGGGTGAAGCAGAAGAAGTAGAAGAAGGAGAAGGAGAAGGTGAAGTCTGGAGGTTGAATCAGAAGAAGCAGAAGAAGGAGAAGGAGAAGGTGAAGTCTGGAGGGTGAATCAGAAGAAGCAGAAGAAGGAGAAGGAGAAGATGAAGTCTGGAGGGTGAATCAGAAGAAGTAGATGAAGGAGAAGGAGAAGGTGAGGTCTGGAGGGTGAATCAGAAGAAGCAGAAGAAGGAGAAGGAGAAGGTGAAGTCTGGAGGGTGAATCAGAAGAATGAGAAGAAGGAGAAGGAGAAGGTGAAGTCTGGAGGGTGAATCAGAAGAAGCAGAAGAAGGAGAAGGAGAAGGTGAAGTCAGGAGGGTGAATCAGAAGAAGCAGAAGAAGGAGAAGGAGAAGGTGAAGTTAGGAGGGTGAATCAGAAGAAGCAGAAGAAGGAGAAGGAGAAGGTGAAGTCAGGGGGGTGAAGCAGAAGAAGTAGAAGAAGGAGAAGGAGAAGGTGAAGTCTGGAGGTTGAATCAGAAGAAGCAGAAGAAGGAGAAGGAGAAGGTGAAGTCTGGAGGGTGAATCAGAAGAAGCAGAAGAAGGAGAAGGAGAAGATGAAGTCTGGAGGGTGAATCAGAAGAAGTAGATGAAGGAGAAGGAGAAGGTGAGGTCTGGAGGGTGAATCAGAAGAAGCAGAAGAAGGAGAAGGAGAAGGTGAAGTCTGAAGGGTGAATCAGAAGAAGCAGAAGAAGGAGAAGGAGAAGGTGAAGTCTGGAGGGTGAATCAGAAGAAGCAGAAGAAGGAGAAGGAGAAGGTGAAGTCTGGAGGGTGAATCAGAAGAAGCAGAAGAAGGAGAAGGAGAAGGTGAAGTCTGGAGGGTGAATCAGAAGAAGTACAAGAAGGAGAAGGAGAAGATGAAGTCTGGAGGGTGAATCAGAAGAAGCAGAAGAAGGAGAAGGAGAAGGTGAAGTCTGGAGGGTGAATCAGAAGAAGCAGAAGAAGGAGAAGGAGAAGGTGAAGTCTGGAGGGTGAATCAGAAGAAGTAGAAGACGGAGAAGGAGAAGGTGAAGTCTGGAGGCTGGAGGGTGAAGCAGAAGAAGTAGAAGAAGGAGAAGGAGAAGGTGAAGTCAGGAGGGTGAATCAGAAGAGGTAGAAGAAGGAGAAGGAGAAGGTGAAGTCAGGAGGGTGAATCAGAAGAAGCAGAAGAAGGAGAAGGAGAAGGTGAAGTCTGGAGAGTGAATCAGAAGAATCAGAAGAAGGAGAAGGAGAAGGTGAAGTCTGGAGGGTGAATCAGAAGAAGCTGAAGAAAGAGAAGGAGAAGGTGAAGTCTGGAGGGTGAAGCAGAAGAAGCAGAAGAAGGAGAAGGTGAAGACTGGAGGGTGAATCAGAAGAAGTAGAAGAAGGAGAAGGAGAAGGTGCAGTCTGGAGGGTGAATCAGAAGAAGTAGAAGAAGGAGTAGGAGAAGGTGATGTCTGGAGGGTGAATCAGAAGAATGAGAAGAAGGAGAAGGAGAAGGTGAAGTCTGGAGGGTGAATCAGAAGAAGCAGAAGAAGGAGAAGGAGAAGGTGAAGTCAGGAGGGTGAATCAGAAGAAGCAGAAGAAGGAGAAGAAGAAGGTGAAGTTAGGAGGGTGAATCAGAAGAAGCAGAAGAAGGAGAAGGAGAAGGTGAAGTCAGGGGGGTGAAGCAGAAGAAGTAGAAGAAGGAGAAGGAGAAGGTGAAGTCTGGAGGGTGAATCAGAAGAAGCAGAAGAAGGAGAAGGAGAAGGTGAAGTCTGGAGGGTGAATCAGAAGAAGCAGAAGAAGGAGAAGGAGAAGATGAAGTCTGGAGGGTGAATCAGAAGAAGTAGATGAAGGAGAAGGAGAAGGTGAAGTCTGAAGGGTGAATCAGAAGAAGCAGAAGAAGGAGAAGGAGAAGGTGAAGTCTGGAGGGTGAATCAGAAGAAGCAGAAGAAGGAGAAGGAGAAGGTGAAGTCTGGAGGGTGAATCAGAAGAAGCAGAAGAAGGAGAAGGAGAAGGTGAAGTCTGGAGGGTGAATCAGAAGAAGCAGAAGAAGGAGAAGGAGAAGGTGATGTCTGGAGGGTGAATCAGAAGAAGCAGAAGAAGGAGAAGGAGAAGGTGAAGTCTGGAGGGTGAATCAGAAGAAGTAGAAGACGGAGAAGGAGAAGGTGAAGTCTGGAGGCTGGAGGGTGAAGCAGAAGAAGTAGAAGAAGGAGAAGGAGAAGGTGAAGTCAGGAGGGTGAATCAGAAGAGGTAGAAGAAGGAGAAGGAGAAGGTGAAGTCAGGAGGGTGAATCAGAAGAAGCAGAAGAAGGAGAAGGAGAAGGTGAAGTCTGGAGGGTGAATCAGAAGAAGCAGAAGAAGGAGAAGGAGAAGGTGAAGTCTGGAGGGTGAATCAGAAGAAGCAGAAGAAGGAGAAGGAGAAGGTGATGTCTGGAGGGTGAATCAGAAGAAGCAGAAGAAGGAGAAGGAGAAGGTGAAGTCTGGAGGGTGAATCAGAAGAAGTAGAAGACGGAGAAGGAGAAGGTGAAGTCTGGAGGCTGGAGGGTGAAGCAGAAGAAGTAGAAGAAGGAGAAGGAGAAGGTGAAGTCAGGAGGGTGAATCAGAAGAGGTAGAAGAAGGAGAAGGAGAAGGTGAAGTCAGGAGGGTGAATCAGAAGAAGCAGAAGAAGGAGAAGGAGAAGGTGAAGTCTGGAGAGTGAATCAGAAGAATCAGAAGAAGGAGAAGGAGAAGGTGAAGTCTGGAGGGTGAATCAGAAGAAGCTGAAGAAAGAGAAGGAGAAGGTGAAGTCTGGAGGGTGAAGCAGAAGAAGCAGAAGAAGGAGAAGGAGAAGGTGAAGACTGGAGGGTGAATCAGAAGAACTAGAAGAAGGAGAAGGAGAAGGTGAAGTCTGGAGGGTGAATCAGAAGAAGTAGAAGAAGGAGTAGGAGAAGGTGAAGTCTGGAGGGTGAATCAGAAGAATGAGAAGAAGGAGAAGGAGAAGGTGAAGTCTGGAGGGTGAATCAGAAGAAGCAGAAGAAGGAGAAGGAGAAGGTGAAGTCAGGAGGGTGAATCAGAAGAAGCAGAAGAAGGAGAAGGAGAAGGTGAAGTTAGGAGGGTGAATCAGAAGAAGCAGAAGAAGGAGAAGGAGAAGGTGAAGTCAGGGTGGAGAAGCAAAAGAAGTAGAAGAAGGAGAAGGAGAAGGTGAAGTCTGGAGGTTGAATCAGAAGAAGCAGAAGAAGGAGAAGGAGAAGGTGAAGTCTGGAGGGTGAATCAGAAGAAGCAGAAGAAGGAGAAGGAGAAGATGAAGTCTGGAGGGTGAATCAGAAGAAGTAGATGAAGGAGAAGGAGAAGGTGAGGTCTGGAGGGTGAATCAGAAGAAGCAGAAGAAGGAGAAGGAGAAGGTGAAGTCTGAAGGGTGAATCAGAAGAAGCAGAAGAAGGAGAAGGAGAAGGTGAAGTCTGGAGGGTGAATCAGAAGAAGCAGAAGAAGGAGAAGGAGAAGGTGAAGTCTGGAGGGTGAATCAGAAGAAGCAGAAGAAGGAGAAGGAGAAGGTGAAGTCTGGAGGGTGAATCAGAAGAAGTAGAAGAAGGAGAAGGAGAAGGTGATGTCTGGAGGGTGAATCAGAAGAAGCAGAAGAAGGAGAAGGAGAAGGTGAAGTCTGGAGGGTGAATCAGAAGAAGCAGAAGAAGGAGAAGGAGAAGGTGAAGTCTGGAGGGTGAATCAGAAGAAGTAGAAGACGGAGAAGGAGAAGGTGAAGTCTGGAGGCTGGAGGGTGAAGCAGAAGAAGTAGAAGAAGGAGAAGGAGAAGGTGAAGTCAGGAGGGTGCATCAGAAGAGGTAGAAGAAGGAGAAGGAGAAGGTGAAGTCTGGAGGGTGAATGAGAAGAAGTAGAAGAAGGAGAAGGAGAAGGTGAAGTCAGGAGGGTGAAGCAGAAGAAGCAGAAGAAGGAGAAGGAGAAGTTGAAGTCTGGAGGGTGAAGCAGAAGAAGGAGAAGGAGAAGGTGAAGTCAGGAGGGTGAATCAGAAGAAGCAGAAGAAGGAGAAGGAGAAGGTGAAGTCTGGAGAGTGAATCAGAAGAATCAGAAGAAGGAGAAGGAGAAGGTGAAGTCTGGAGGGTGAATCAGAAGAAGCTGAAGAAAGAGAAGGAGAAGGTGAAGTCTGGAGGGTGAAGCAGAAGAAGCAGAAGAAGGAGAAGGAGAAGGTGAAGACTGGAGGGTGAATCAGAAGAACTAGAAGAAGGAGAAGGAGAAGGTGAAGTCTGGAGGGTGAATCAGAAGAAGTAGAAGAAGGAGTAGGAGAAGGTGAAGTCTGGAGGGTGAATCAGAAGAATGAGAAGAAGGAGAAGGAGAAGGTGAAGTCTGGAGGGTGAATCAGAAGAAGCAGAAGAAGGAGAAGGAGAAGGTGAAGTCAGGAGGGTGAATCAGAAGAAGCAGAAGAAGGAGAAGGAGAAGGTGAAGTTAGGAGGGTGAATCAGAAGAAGCAGAAGAAGGAGAAGGAGAAGGTGAAGTCAGGGGGGAGAAGCAAAAGAAGTAGAAGAAGGAGAAGGAGAAGGTGAAGTCTGGAGGTTGAATCAGAAGAAGCAGAAGAAGGAGAAGGAGAAGGTGAAGTCTGGAGGGTGAATCAGAAGAAGCAGAAGAAGGAGAAGGAGAAGATGAAGTCTGGAGGGTGAATCAGAAGAAGTAGATGAAGGAGAAGGAGAAGGTGAGGTCTGGAGGGTGAATCAGAAGAAGCAGAAGAAGGAGAAGGAGAAGGTGAAGTCTGAAGGGTGAATCAGAAGAAGCAGAAGAAGGAGAAGGAGAAGGTGAAGTCTGGAGGGTGAATCAGAAGAAGCAGAAGAAGGAGAAGGAGAAGGTGAAGTCTGGAGGGTGAATCAGAAGAAGCAGAAGAAGGAGAAGGAGAAGGTGAAGTCTGGAGGGTGAATCAGAAGAAGTAGAAGAAGGAGAAGGAGAAGGTGATGTCTGGAGGGTGAATCAGAAGAAGCAGAAGAAGGAGAAGGAGAAGGTGAAGTCTGGAGGGTGAATCAGAAGAAGCAGAAGAAGGAGAAGGAGAAGGTGAAGTCTGGAGGGTGAATCAGAAGAAGTAGAAGACGGAGAAGGAGAAGGTGAAGTCTGGAGGCTGGAGGGTGAAGCAGAAGAAGTAGAAGAAGGAGAAGGAGAAGGTGAAGTCAGGAGGGTGCATCAGAAGAGGTAGAAGAAGGAGAAGGAGAAGGTGAAGTCTGGAGGGTGAATGAGAAGAAGTAGAAGAAGGAGAAGGAGAAGGTGAAGTCAGGAGGGTGAAGCAGAAGAAGCAGAAGAAGGAGAAGGAGAAGTTGAAGTCTGGAGGGTGAAGCAGAAGAAGGAGAAGGAGAAGGTGAAGTCAGGGGGGTGAAGCAGAAGAAGTAGAAGAAGGAGAAGGAGAAGGTGAAGTCAGGAGGGTGAAGCAGAAGAAGCAGAAGAAGTAGAAGGAGTAGGTGAAGTCTGGAGGGCGCAGCAGAAGAAGCAGAAGAAGGAGAAGGAGAAGGTGAAGTCTGGAGGGTGAAGCAGAAGAAGCAGAAGAAGGAGAAGGAGAAGGTGAAGTCTGGAGGGTGAATGAGAAGAAGTAGAAGAAGGAGAAGGAGAAGGTGAAGTCAGGAGGGTGAAGCAGAAGAAGCAGAAGAAGGAGAAGGAGAAGTTGAAGTCTGGAGGGTGAAGCAGAAGAAGGAGAAGGAGAAGGTGAAGTCTGGAGGGTGAAGCAGAAGAAGCAGAAGAAGGAGAAGGAGAAGGTGAAGTCTGGAGGGTGAAGCAGAAGAAGCAGAAGAAGGAGAAGGAGAATGTGAAGTCTGGAGGGCGAAGCAGAAGAAGGAGAAGGAGAAGGTGAAGTCTGGAGGGCGAAGCAGAAGAAGGAGAAGGAGAAGGTGAAGTCTGGAGGGCGCAGCAGAAGAAGCAGAAGAAGGAGAAGGAGAAGGTGAAGTCTGGAGGGTGAAGCAGAAGAAGCAGAAGAAGGAGAAGGAGAATGTGAAGTCTGGAGGGCGAAGCAGAAGAAGGAGAAGGAGAAGGTGAAGTCTGGAGGGTGAAGCAGAAGAAGCAGAAGAAGGAGGAGAAGGTGAAGTCTGGAGGGTGAATCAGAAGAAGTAGAAGAAGGAGTAGGAGAAGGTGAAGTCAGGAGGGTGAAGCAGAAGAAGCAGAAGAAGGAGAAGGAGAAGGTGAAGTCTGGAGGGTGAAGCAGAAGAAGCAGAAGAAGGAGAAGGAGAAGGTGAAGTCTGGAGGGTGAAGCAGAAGAAGCAGAAGAAGGAGAAGGAGAAGGTGAAGTCAGGAGGGTGAATCAAAAGAAGTAGAAGAAGGAGAAGGAGATGGTGAAGTCTGGAGGGTGAATCAGAAGAAGTCGAAGAAGGAGAAGGAGAAGGTGAAGTCTGGAGGGTGAATCAGAAGAAGTAGAAGAAGGAGAAGGAGAAGGTGAAGTCTGGAGGGTGAATCAGAAGAAGCAGAAGAAGGAGAAGAGAAGGTGAAGTCTGGAGGGAGAAGCAGAAGAAGTAGAAGAAGGAGAAGGAGAAGGTGAAGTCTGGAGGGTGAATCAGAAGAAGTAGAAGAAGGAGAAGGGGAAGGTGAAGTCTGGAGGGTGAATCAGAAGAAGTAGAAGAAGGAGAAGGAGAAGGTGAAGTCTGGAGGGTGAATCAGAAGAAGCAGAAGAAGGAGAAGGAGAAGGTAAAGTCTGGAGGGTGAATCAGAAGAAGTAGAAGAAGGAGAAGGAGAAGGTGTAGTCTGGAAGGCGAATCAGAAGAAGTAGACGAAGGAGAAGGAGAAGGTGAAGTCTGGAGGGTGAATCAGAAGAAGCAGAAGAAGGAGAAGGTGAAGTCTGGAGAGTGAATCAGTAGAAGTAGAAGAAGGAGAAGGTGAAGTCTGGAGGGTGAATCAGAAGAAGCAGAAGAAGGAGAAGGAGAAGGTGAAGTCTGGAGGGTGAATCAGAAGAAGTAGAAGAAGGAGAAGGAGATGGTGTAGTCTGGAGGGTGAATCAGAAGAAGTAGACGAAGGAGAAGGAGAAGGTGAAGTCTGGAGGGTGAATCAGAAGAAGCAGAAGAAGGAGAAGGAGAAGGTGAAGTCTAGAGGGTGAATCAGAAGAAGTAGAAGAAGGAGAAGGAGAAGGTGAAGTCTGGAGGGTGAATCAGAAGAAGCAGAAGAAGGAGAAGGAGAAGGTGAAGTCAGGAGGGTGAATCAGAAGAAGCAGAAGAAGGAGAAGGAGAAGGTGAAGTCTGGAGGGTGAATCAGAAGAAGCAGAAGAAGGAGAAGGAGAAGTTGAAGACTGGAGGGTGAATCAGAAGAAGTAGAAGAAGGAGAAGGAGAAGGTGAAGTCTGGAGGGTGAATCAGAAGAAGTAGAAGAAGGAGAATGAGAAGGTGTAGTCTGGAGGGTGAATCAGAAGAAGTAGACGAAGGAGAAGAGAGAAGGTGAAGTCTGGAGGGTGAATCAGAAGAAGCAGAAGAAGGAGAACGAGAAGGTGAAGTCTGGAGGGTGAATCAGAAGAATTAGAAGAAGGAGAAGGAGAAGGTGAAGTCTGGAGGCTGGAGGGTGAAGCAGAAGAAGTAGAAGAAGGAGAAGGAGAAGGTGAAGTCAGGAGGGTGAATCAGAAGAGGTAGAAGAAGGAGAAGGAGAAGGTGAAGTCTGGAGGGTGAATCAGAAGAAGCAGAAGAAGGAGAAGGAGAAGGTGAAGTCTGGAGGGTGAATCAGAAGAAGTAGAAGACGGAGAAGGAGAAGGTGAAGTCTGGAGGCTGGAGGGTGAAGCAGAAGAAGTAGAAGAAGGAGAAGGAGAAGGTGAAGTCAGGAGGGTGAATCAGAAGAGGTAGAAGAAGGAGAAGGAGAAGGTGAAGTCTGGAGGGTGAATGAGAAGAAGTAGAAGAAGGAGAAGGAGAAGGTGAAGTCAGGAGGGTGAAGCAGAAGAAGCAGAAGAAGGAGAAGGAGAAGTTGAAGTCTGGAGGGTGAAGCAGAAGAAGGAGAAGGAGAAGGTGAAGTCAGGGGGGTGAAGCAGAAGAAGTAGAAGAAGGAGAAGGAGAAGGTGAAGTCAGGAGGGTGAAGCAGAAGAAGCAGAAGAAGTAGAAGGAGTAGGTGAAGTCTGGAGGGCGCAGCAGAAGAAGCAGAAGAAGGAGAAGGAGAAGGTGAAGTCTGGAGGGTGAAGCAGAAGAAGCAGAAGAAGGAGAAGGAGAAGGTGAAGTCTGGAGGGTGAATGAGAAGAAGTAGAAGAAGGAGAAGGAGAAGGTGAAGTCAGGAGGATGAAGCAGAAGAAGCAGAAGAAGGAGAAGGAGAAGTTGAAGTCTGGAGGGTGAAGCAGAAGAAGGAGAAGGAGAAGGTGAAGTCTGGAGGGTGAAGCAGAAGAAGCAGAAGAAGGAGAAGGAGAAGGTGAAGTCTGGAGGGTGAAGCAGAAGAAGCAGAAGAAGGAGAAGGAGAATGTGAAGTCTGGAGGGCGAAGCAGAAGAAGGAGAAGGAGAAGGTGAAGTCTGGAGGGCGAAGCAGAAGAAGGAGAAGGAGTAGGTGAAGTCTGGAGGGCGCAGCAGAAGAAGCAGAAGAAGGAGAAGGAGAAGGTGAAGTCTGGAGGGTGAAGCAGAAGAAGCAGAAGAAGGAGAAGGAGAATGTGAAGTCTGGAGGGCGAAGCAGAAGAAGGAGAAGGAGAAGGTGAAGTCTGGAGGGTGAAGCAGAAGAAGCAGAAGAAGGAGGAGAAGGTGAAGTCTGGAGGGTGAATCAGAAGAAGTAGAAGAAGGAGTAGGAGAAGGTGAAGTCAGGAGGGTGAAGCAGAAGAAGCAGAAGAAGGAGAAGAAGAAGGTGAAGTCTGGAGGGTGAAGCAGAAGAAGCAGAAGAAGGAGAAGGAGAAGGTGAAGTCTGGAGGGTGAAGCAGAAGAAGCAGAAGAAGGAGAAGGAGAAGGTGAAGTCAGGAGGGTGAATCAAAAGAAGTAGAAGAAGGAGAAGGAGATGGTGAAGTCTGGAGGGTGAATCAGAAGAAGTCGAAGAAGGAGAAGGAGAAGGTGAAGTCTGGAGGGTGAATCAGAAGAAGTAGAAGAAGGAGAAGGAGAAGGTGAAGTCTGGAGGGGGAATCAGAAGAAGCAGAAGAAGGAGAAGAGAAGGTGAAGTCTGGAGGGAGAAGCAGAAGAAGTAGAAGAAGGAGAAGGAGAAGGTGAAGTCTGGAGGGTGAATCAGAAGAAGTAGAAGAAGGAGAAGGGGAAGGTGAAGTCTGGAGGGTGAATCAGAAGAAGTAGAAGAAGGAGAAGGAGAAGGTGAAGTCTGGAGGGTGAATCAGAAGAAGCAGAAGAAGGAGAAGGAGAAGGTAAAGTCTGGAGAGTGAATCAGAAGAAGTAGAAGAAGGAGAAGGAGAAGGTGTAGTCTGGAAGGCGAATCAGAAGAAGTAGACGAAGGAGAAGGAGAAGGTGAAGTCTGGAGGGTGAATCAGATGAAGCAGAAGAAGGAGAAGGTGAAGTCTGGAGAGTGAATCAGTAGAAGTAGAAGAAGGAGAAGGTGAAGTCTGGAGGGTGAATCAGAAGAAGCAGAAGAAGGAGAAGGAGAAGGTGAAGTCTGGAGGGTGAATCAGAAGAAGTAGAAGAAGGAGAAGGAGATGGTGTAGTCTGGAGGGTGAATCAGAAGAAGTAGACGAAGGAGAAGGAGAAGGTGAAGTCTGGAGGGTGAATCAGAAGAAGCAGAAGAAGGAGAAGGAGAAGGTGAAGTCTAGAGGGTGAATCAGAAGAAGTAGAAGAAGGAGAAGGAGAAGGTGAAGTCTGGAGGGTGAATCAGAAGAAGCAGAAGAAGGAGAAGGAGAATGTGAAGTCAGGAGGGTGAATCAGAAGAAGCAGAAGAAGGAGAAGGAGAAGGTGAAGTCTGGAGGGTGAATCAGAAGAAGCAGAAGAAGGAGAAGGAGAAGTTGAAGACTGGAGGGTGAATCAGAAGAAGTAGAAGAAGGAGAAGGAGAAGGTGAAGTCTGGAGGGTGAATCAGAAGAAGTAGAAGAAGGAGAATGAGAAGGTGTAGTCTGGAGGGTGAATCAGAAGAAGTAGACGAAGGAGAAGAGAGAAGGTGAAGTCTGGAGGGTGAATCAGAAGAAGCAGAAGAAGGAGAACGAGAAGGTGAAGTCTGGAGGGTGAATCAGAAGAATTAGAAGAAGGAGAAGGAGAAGGTGAAGTCTGGAGGGTGAATCAGAAGAAGCAGAAGAAGGAGAATGAGAAGGTGAAGTCAGGAGGGTGAATCAGAAGAAGCAGAAGAAGGAGAAGGAGAAGGTGAAGTCTGGAGGGTGAATCAGAAGAAGCAGAAGAAGGAGAAGGAGGAGGTGAAGACTGGAGGGTGAATCAGAAAAAGTAGAAGAAGGAGAAGGAGAAGGTGAAGTCTGGAGGGTGAATCAGAAGAAGTAGAAGAAGGAGAAGGAGAAGGCGAAGTCTGGAGGGTGAATCAGAAG
Organism: Somniosus microcephalus; assembly: GCF_052327205.1. Lineage (NCBI taxonomy): Eukaryota > Metazoa > Chordata > Chondrichthyes > Squaliformes > Somniosidae > Somniosus > Somniosus microcephalus. Next base: position 512,316 of record NW_028225376.1, read on the forward strand.
AAGCAGAAAAAGGAGAAGGAGAAGGTGAAGTCTGGATGGTGAATCAGAAGAAGCAGAAGAAGGAGGAGGAGAAGATGAAGTCTGGAGGGTGAATCAGAAGAATTAGAAGAAGGAGAAGGAGAAGGTGATGTCTGGAGGGTGAATCAGAAGAAGCAGAAGAAGGAGAAGGATATGGTGAAGTCTGAAGGGTGAATCAGAAGAAGCAGAAGAAGGAGAATTAAAAGGTGAAGTCTGGAGGGTGAATCAGAAGAAGCAGAAGAAGGAGAAGGAGAAGGTGAAGTCTGGAGGGTGAATCAGAAGAAGCAGAAGAAGGAGAAGGAGAAGGTGAAATCTGGAGGGTGAATCAGAAGAAGTAGAAGAAGGAGAAGGAGAAGGTGAAGTCTGGAGGGTGAATCAGAAGAAGTAGAAGAAGGAGAAGGAGAAGGTGAAGTCTGGAGGGTGAATCAGAAGAAGCAGAAGAAGGAGAAGGAGAAGGTGAAGTCTGGAGGGTGAATCAGAAGAAGCAGAAGAAGGAGAAGGAGAAGGTGAAGTCTGGAGGGTGAATCAGAAGAATTAGAAGACGGAGAAGGAGAAGGTGAAGTCTGGAGGCAGGAGGGTGAAGCAGAAGAAGTAGAAGAAGGAGAAGGAGAAGGTGAAGTCAGGAGGGTGAATCAGAAGAGGTCGAAGAAGGAGAAGGAGAAGGTGAAGTCAGGAGGGTGAATCAGAAGAAGCAGAAGAAGGAGAAGGAGAAGGTGAAGTCTGGAGAGTGAATCAGAAGAATCAGAAGAAGGAGAAGGAGAAGGTGAAGTCTGGAGGGTGAATCAGAAGAAGCTGAAGAAAGAGAAGGAGAAGGTGAAGTCTGGAGGATGAAGCAGAAGAAGCAGAAGAAGGAGAAGGAGAAGGTGAAGACTGGAGGGTGAATCAGAAGAAGTAGAAGAAGGAGAAGGAGAAGGTGAAGTCTGGTGGGTGAATCAGAAGAAGTAGAAGAAGGAGTAGGAGAAGGTGAAGTCTGGAGGGTGAATCAGAAGAATGAGAAGAAGGAGAAGGAGAAGGTGAAGTCAGGAGGGTGAATCAGAAGAAGCAGAAGAAGGAGAAGGAGAAGGTGAAGTTAGGAGGGTGAATCAGAAGAAGCAGAAGAAGGAGAAGGAGAAGGTGAAGTCAGGGGGGTGAAGCAGAAGAAGTAGAAGAAGGAGAAGGAGAAGGTGAAGTCTGGAGGTTGAATCAGAAGAAGCAGAAGAAGGAGAAGGAGAAGGTGAAGTCTGGAGGGTGAATCAGAAGAAGCAGAAGAAGGAGAAGGAGAAGATGAAGTCTGGAGGGTGAATAAGAAGAAGTAGATGAAGGAGAAGGAGAAGGTGAGGTCTGGAGGGTGAATCAGAAGAAGCAGAAGAAGGAGAAGGAGAAGGTGAAGTCTGAAGGGTGAATCAGTAGAAGCTGAAGAAGGAGAAGGAGAAGGTGAAGTCTGGAGGGTGAATCAGAAGAAGCAGAAGAAGGAGAAGGAGAAGGTGAAGTCTGGAGGGTGAATCAGAAGAAGCAGAAGAAGGAGAAGGAGAAGGTGAAGTCTGGAGGGTGAATCAGAAGAAGTACAAGAAGGAGAAGGAGAAGATGAAGTCTGGAGGGTGAATCAGAAGAAGCAGAAGAAGGAGAAGGAGAAGGTGAAGTCTGGAGGGTGAATCAGAAGAAGCAGAAGAAGGAGAAGGAGAAGGTGAAGTCTGGAGGGTGAATCAGAAGAAGCAGAAGAAGGAGAAGGAGAATGTGAAGTCAGGAGGGTGAATCAGAAGAAGCAGAAGAAGGAGAAGGAGAAGGTGAAGTCTGGAGGGTGAATCAGAAGAAGCAGAAGAAGGAGAAGGAGAAGTTGAAGACTGGAGGGTGAATCAGAAGAAGTAGAAGAAGGAGAAGGAGAAGGTGAAGTCTGGAGGGTGAATCAGAAGAAGTAGAAGAAGGAGAATGAGAAGGTGTAGTCTGGAGGGTGAATCAGAAGAAGTAGACGAAGGAGAAGAGAGAAGGTGAAGTCTGGAGGGTGAATCAGAAGAAGCAGAAGAAGGAGAACGAGAAGGTGAAGTCTGGAGGGTGAATCAGAAGAATTAGAAGAAGGAGAAGGAGAAGGTGAAGTCTGGAGGGTGAATCAGAAGAAGCAGAAGAAGGAGAATGAGAAGGTGAAGTCAGGAGGGTGAATCAGAAGAAGCAGAAGAAGGAGAAGGAGAAGGTGAAGTCTGGAGGGTGAATCAGAAGAAGCAGAAGAAGGAGAAGGAGGAGGTGAAGACTGGAGGGTGAATCAGAAAAAGTAGAAGAAGGAGAAGGAGAAGGTGAAGTCTGGAGGGTGAATCAGAAGAAGTAGAAGAAGGAGAAGGAGAAGGCGAAGTCTGGAGGGTGAATCAGAAGAAGCAGAAAAAGGAGAAGGAGAAGGTGAAGTCTGGATGGTGAATCAGAAGAAGCAGAAGAAGGAGGAGGAGAAGATGAAGTCTGGAGGGTGAATCAGAAGAATTAGAAGAAGGAGAAGGAGAAGGTGATGTCTGGAGGGTGAATCAGAAGAAGCAGAAGAAGGAGAAGGATATGGTGAAGTCTGAAGGGTGAATCAGAAGAAGCAGAAGAAGGAGAATTAAAAGGTGAAGTCTGGAGGGTGAATCAGAAGAAGCAGAAGAAGGAGAAGGAGAAGGTGAAGTCTGGAGGGTGAATCAGAAGAAGCAGAAGAAGGAGAAGGAGAAGGTGAAATCTGGAGGGTGAATCAGAAGAAGTAGAAGAAGGAGAAGGAGAAGGTGAAGTCTGGAGGGTGAATCAGAAGAAGTAGAAGAAGGAGAAGGAGAAGGTGAAGTCTGGAGGGTGAATCAGAAGAAGCAGAAGAAGGAGAAGGAGAAGGTGAAGTCTGGAGGGTGAATCAGAAGAAGCAGAAGAAGGAGAAGGAGAAGGTGAAGTCTGGAGGGTGAATCAGAAGAATTAGAAGACGGAGAAGGAGAAGGTGAAGTCTGGAGGCAGGAGGGTGAAGCAGAAGAAGTAGAAGAAGGAGAAGGAGAAGGTGAAGTCAGGAGGGTGAATCAGAAGAGGTCGAAGAAGGAGAAGGAGAAGGTGAAGTCAGGAGGGTGAATCAGAAGAAGCAGAAGAAGGAGAAGGAGAAGGTGAAGTCTGGAGAGTGAATCAGAAGAATCAGAAGAAGGAGAAGGAGAAGGTGAAGTCTGGAGGGTGAATCAGAAGAAGCTGAAGAAAGAGAAGGAGAAGGTGAAGTCTGGAGGATGAAGCAGAAGAAGCAGAAGAAGGAGAAGGAGAAGGTGAAGACTGGAGGGTGAATCAGAAGAAGTAGAAGAAGGAGAAGGAGAAGGTGAAGTCTGGTGGGTGAATCAGAAGAAGTAGAAGAAGGAGTAGGAGAAGGTGAAGTCTGGAGGGTGAATCAGAAGAATGAGAAGAAGGAGAAGGAGAAGGTGAAGTCAGGAGGGTGAATCAGAAGAAGCAGAAGAAGGAGAAGGAGAAGGTGAAGTTAGGAGGGTGAATCAGAAGAAGCAGAAGAAGGAGAAGGAGAAGGTGAAGTCAGGGGGGTGAAGCAGAAGAAGTAGAAGAAGGAGAAGGAGAAGGTGAAGTCTGGAGGTTGAATCAGAAGAAGCAGAAGAAGGAGAAGGAGAAGGTGAAGTCTGGAGGGTGAATCAGAAGAAGCAGAAGAAGGAGAAGGAGAAGATGAAGTCTGGAGGGTGAATAAGAAGAAGTAGATGAAGGAGAAGGAGAAGGTGAGGTCTGGAGGGTGAATCAGAAGAAGCAGAAGAAGGAGAAGGTGAAGTCTGAAGGGTGAATCAGTAGAAGCTGAAGAAGGAGAAGGAGAAGGTGAAGTCTGGAGGGTGAATCAGAAGAAGCAGAAGAAGGAGAAGGAGAAGGTGAAGTCTGGAGGGTGAATCAGAAGAAGCAGAAGAAGGAGAAGGAGAAGGTGAAGTCTGGAGGGTGAATCAGAAGAAGTACAAGAAGGAGAAGGAGAAGATGAAGTCTGGAGGGTGAATCAGAAGAAGCAGAAGAAGGAGAAGGAGAAGGTGAAGTCTGGAGGGTGAATCAGAAGAAGCAGAAGAAGGAGAAGGAGAAGGTGAAGTCTGGAGGGTGAATCAGAAGAAGTAGAAGACGGAGAAGGAGAAGGTGAAGTCTGGAGGCTGGAGGGTGAAGCAGAAGAAGTAGAAGAAGGAGAAGGAGAAGGTGAAATCAGGAGGGTGAATCAGAAGAGGTAGAAGAAGGAGAAGGAGAAGGTGAAGTCAGGAGGGTGAATCAGAAGAAGCAGAAGAAGGAGAAGGAGAAGGTGAAGTCTGGAGAGTGAATCAGAAGAATCAGAAGAAGGAGAAGGAGAAGGTGAAGTCTGGAGGGTGAATCAGAAGAAGCTGAAGAAAGAGAAGGAGAAGGTGAAGTCTGGAGGGTGAAGCAGAAGAAGCAGAAGAAGGAGAAGGTGAAGACTGGAGGGTGAATCAGAAGAAGTAGAAGAAGGAGAAGGAGAAGGTGAAGTCTGGAGGGTGAATCAGAAGAAGTAGAAGAAGGAGAAGGAGAAGGCGAAGTCTGGAGGGTGAATCAGAAGAAGCAGAAGAAGGAGAAGGAGAAGATGAAGTCTGGAGGGTGAATCAGAAGAAGTAGATGAAGGAGAAGGAGAAGGTGAGGTCTGGAGGGTGAATCAGAAGAAGCAGAAGAAGGAGAAGGAGAAGGTGAAGTCTGAAGGGTGAATCAGAAGAAGCAGAAGAAGGAGAAGGAGAAGGTGAAGTCTGGAGGGTGAATCAGAAGAAGCAGAAGAAGGAGAAGGAGAAGGTGAAGTCTGGAGGGTGAATCAGAAGAAGCAGAAGAAGGAGAAGGAGAAGATGAAGTCTGGAGGGTGAATCAGAAGAAGTAGATGAAGGAGAAGGAGAAGGTGAGGTCTGGAGGGTGAATCAGAAGAAGCAGAAGAAGGAGAAGGAGAAGGTGAAGTCTGAAGGGTGAATCAGAAGAAGCAGAAGAAGGAGAAGGAGAAGGTGAAGTCTGGAGGGTGAATCAGAAGAAGCAGAAGAAGGAGAAGGAGAAGGTGAAGTCTGGAGGGTGAATCAGAAGAAGCAGAAGAAGGAGAAGGAGAAGGTGAAGTCTGGAGGGTGAATCAGAAGAAGCAGAAGAAGGAGAAGGAGAAGGTGAAGTCTGGAGGGTGAATCAGAAGAAGCAGAAGAAGGAGAAGGAGAAGGTGAAGTCTGGAGGGTGAATCAGAAGAAGTAGAAGACGGAGAAGGAGAAGGTGAAGTCTGGAGGCTGGAGGGTGAAGCAGAAGAAGTAGAAGAAGGAGAAGGAGAAGGTGAAGTCAGGAGGGTGAATCAGAAGAGGTAGAAGAAGGAGAAGGAGAAGGTGAAGTCAGGAGGGTGAATCAGAAGAAGCAGAAGAAGGAGAAGGAGAAGGTGAAGTCTGGAGAGTGAATCAGAAGAATCAGAAGAAGGAGAAGGAGAAGGTGAAGTCTGGAGGGTGAATCAGAAGAAGCTGAAGAAAGAGAAGGAGAAAGTGAAGTCTGGAGGGTGAAGCAGAAGAAGCAGAAGAAGGAGAAGGAGAAGGTGAAGACTGGAGGGTGAATCAGAAGAACTAGAAGAAGGAGAAGGAGAAGGTGAAGTCTGGAGGGTGAATCAGAAGAAGTAGAAGAAGGAGTAGGAGAAGGTGAAGTCTGGAGGGTGAATCAGAAGAATGAGAAGAAGGAGAAGGAGAAGGTGAAGTCTGGAGGGTGAATCAGAAGAAGCAGAAGAAGGAGAAGGAGAAGGTGAAGTCAGGAGGGTGAATCAGAAGAAGCAGAAGAAGGAGAAGGAGAAGGTGAAGTTAGGAGGGTGAATCAGAAGAAGCAGAAGAAGGAGAAGGAGAAGGTGAAGTCAGGGGGGTGAAGCAAAAGAAGTAGAAGAAGGAGAAGGAGAAGGTGAAGTCTGGAGGTTGAATCAGAAGAAGCAGAAGAAGGAGAAGGAGAAGGTGAAGTCTGGAGGGTGAATCAGAAGAAGCAGAAGAAGGAGAAGGAGAAGATGAAGTCTGGAGGGTGAATCAGAAGAAGTAGATGAAGGAGAAGGAGAAGGTGAGGTCTGGAGGGTGAATCAGAAGAAGCAGAAGAAGGAGAAGGAGAAGGTGAAGTCTGAAGGGTGAATCAGAAGAAGCAGAAGAAGGAGAAGGAGAAGGTGAAGTCTGGAGGGTGAATCAGAAGAAGCAGAAGAAGGAGAAGGAGAAGGTGAAGTCTGGAGGGTGAATCAGAAGAAGCAGAAGAAGGAGAAGGAGAAGGTGAAGTCTGGAGGGTGAATCAGAAGAAGTAGAAGAAGGAGAAGGAGAAGGTGAAGTCTGGAGGGTGAATCAGAAGAAGCAGAAGAAGGAGAAGGAGAAGGTGAAGTCTGGAGGGTGAATCAGAAGAAGCAGAAGAAGGAGAAGGAGAAGGTGAAGTCTGGAGGGTGAATCAGAAGAAGTAGAAGACGGAGAAGGAGAAGGTGAAGTCTGGAGGCTGGAGGGTGAAGCAGAAGAAGTAGAAGAAGGAGAAGGAGAAGGTGAAGTCAGGAGGGTGAATCAGAAGAGGTAGAAGAAGGAGAAGGAGAAGGTGAAGTCAGGAGGGTGAATCAGAAGAAGCAGAAGAAGGAGAAGGAGAAGGTGAAGTCTGGAGAGTGAATCAGAAGAATCAGAAGAAGGAGAAGGAGAAGGTGAAGTCTGGAGGGTGAATCAGAAGAAGCTGAAGAAAGAGAAGGAGAAGGTGAAGTCTGGAGGGTGAAGCAGAAGAAGCAGAAGAAGGAGAAGGAGAAGGTGAAGACTGGAGGGTGAATCAGAAGAAGTAGAAGAAGGAGAAGGAGAAGGTGAAGTCTGGAGGGTGAATCAGAAGAAGTAGAAGAAGGAGTAGGAGAAGGTGAAGTCTGGAGGGTGAATTAGAAGAATGAGAAGAAGGAGAAGGAGAAGGTGAAGTCTGGAGGGTGAATCAGAAGAAGCAGAAGAAGGAGAAGGAGAAGGTGAAGTCAGGAGGGTGAATCAGAAGAAGCAGAAGAAGGAGAAGGAGAAGGTGAAGTTAGGAGGGTGTATCAGAAGAAGCAGAAGAAGGAGAAGGAGAAGGTGAAGTCAGGGGGTGAAGCAGAAGAAGTAGAAGAAGGAGAAGGAGAAGGTGAAGTCTGGAGGGTGAATCAGAAGAAGCAGAAGAAGGAGAAGGAGAAGGTGAAGTCTGGAGGGTGAATCAGAAGAAGCAGAAGAAGGAGAAGGAGAAGATGAAGTCTGGAGGGTGAATCAGAAGAAGTAGATGAAGGAGAAGGAGAAGGTGAGGTCTGGAGGGTGAATCAGAAGAAGCAGAAGAAGGAGAAGGAGAAGGTGAAGTCTGAATGGTGAATCAGAAGAATCAGAAGAAGGAGAAGGAGAAGGTGAAGTCTGGAGGGTGAATCAGAAGAAGCAGAAGAAGGAGAAGGAGAAGGTGAAGTCTGGAGGGTGAATCAGAAGAAGCAGAAGAAGGAGAAGGAGAAGGTGAAGTCTGGAGGGTGAATCAGAAGAAGCAGAAGAAGGAGAAGGAGAAGGTGAAGTCTGGAGGGTGAATCAGAAGAAGCAGAAGAAGGAGAAGGAGAAGGTGAAGTCTGGAGGGTGAATCAGAAGAAGTAGAAGACGGAGAAGGAGAAGGTGAAGTCTGGAGGCTGGAGGGTGAAGCAGAAGAAGTAGAAGAAGGAGAAGGAGAAGGTGAAGTCAGGAGGGTGAATCAGAAGAGGTAGAAGAAGGAGAAGGAGAAGGTGAAGTCAGGAGGGTGAATCAGCAGAAGCAGAAGAAGGAGAAGGAGAAGGTGAAGTCTGGAGAGTGAATCAAAAGAATCAGAAGAAGGAGAAGGAGAAGGTGAAGTCTGGAGGGTGAATCAGAAGAAGCTGAAGAAAGAGAAGGAGAAGGTGAAGTCTGGAGGGTGAAGCAGAAGAAGCAGAAGAAGGAGAAGGAGAAGGTGAAGACTGGAGGGTGAATCAGAAGAAGTAGAAGAAGGAGAAGGAGAAGGTGAAGTTTGGAGGGTGAATCAGAAGAAGTAGAAGAAGGAGTAGGAGAAGGTGAAGTCTGGAGGGTGAATCAGAAGAATGAGAAGAAGGAGAAGGAGAAGGTGAAGTCTGGAGGGTGAATCAGAAGAAGCAGAAGAAGGAGAAGGAGAAGGTGAAGTCAGGAGGGTGAATCAGAAGAAGCAGAAGAAGGAGAAGGAGAAGGTGAAGTTAGGAGGGTGAATCAGAAGAAGCAGAAGAAGGAGAAGGAGAAGGTGAAGTCAGGGGGGTGAAGCAGAAGAAGTAGAAGAAGGAGAAGGAGATGGTGAAGTCTGGAGGTTGAATCAGAAGAAGCAGAAAAAGGAGAAGGAGAAGGTGAAGTCTGGAGGGTGAATCAGAAGAAGCAGAAGAAGGAGAAGGAGAAGATGAAGTCTGGAGGGTGAATCAGAAGAAGTAGATGAAGGAGAAGGAGAAGGTGAGGTCTGGAGGGTGAATCAGAAGAAGCAGAAGAAGGAGAAGGAGAAGGTGAAGTCTGAAGGGTGAATCAGAAGAAGCAGAAGAAGTATAAGGAGAAGGTGAAGTCTGGAGGGTGAATCAGAAGAAGCAGAAGAAGGAGAAGGAGAAGGTGAAGTCTGGAGGGTGAATCAGAAGAAGCAGAAGAAGGAGAAGGAGAAGGTGAAGTCTGGAGGGTGAATCAGAAGAAGTAGAAGAAGGAGAAGGAGAAGGTGAAGGCTGGAGGGTGAATCAGAAGAAGCAGAAGAAGGAGAAGGAGAAGGTGAAGTCTGGAGGGTGAATCAGAAGAAGCAGAAGAAGGAGAAGGAGAAGGTGAAGTCTGGAGGGTGAATCAGAAGAAGTAGAAGACGGAGAAGGAGAAGGTGAAGTCTGGAGGGTGAATCAGAAGAAGCTGAAGAAAGAGAAGGAGAAGGTGAAGTCTGGAGGGTGAAGCAGAAGAAGCAGAAGAAGGAGAAGGAGAAGGTGAAGACTGGAGGGTGAATCAGAAGAAGTAGAAGAAGGAGAAGGAGAAGGTGAAGTCTGGTGGGTGAATCAGAAGAAGTAGAAGAAGGAGTAGGAGAAGGTGAAGTCTGGAGGGTGAATCAGAAGAATGAGAAGAAGGAGAAGGAGAAGGTGAAGTCTGGAGGGTGAATCAGAAGAAGCAGAAGAAGGAGAAGGAGAAGGTGAAGTCAGGAGGGTGAATCAGAAGAAGCAGAAGAAGGAGAAGGAGAAGGTGAAGTTAGGAGGGTGAATCAGAAGAAGCAGAAGAAGGAGAAGGAGAAGGTGAAGTCAGGGGGGTGAAGCAGAAGAAGTAGAAGAAGGAGAAGGAGAAGGTGAAGTCTGGAGGTTGAATCAGAAGAAGCAGAAGAAGGAGAAGGAGAAGGTGAAGTCTGGAGGGTGAATCAGAAGAAGCAGAAGAAGGAGAAGGAGAAGATGAAGTCTGGAGGGTGAATCAGAAGAAGTAGATGAAGGAGAAGGAGAAGGTGAGGTCTGGAGGGTGAATCAGAAGAAGCAGAAGAAGGAGAAGGAGAAGGTGAAGTCTGAAGGGTGAATCAGAAGAAGCAGAAGAAGGAGAAGGAGAAGGTGAAGTCTGGAGGGTGAATCAGAAGAAGCAGAAGAAGGAGAAGGAGAAGGTGAAGTCTGGAGGGTGAATCAGAAGAAGTACAAGAAGGAGAAGGAGAAGATGAAGTCTGGAGGGTGAATCAGAAGAAGCAGAAGAAGGAGAAGGAGAAGGTGAAGTCTGGAGGGTGAATCAGAAGAAGCAGAAGAAGGAGAAGGAGAAGGTGAAGTCTGGAGGGTGAATCAGAAGAAGTAGAAGACGGAGAAGGAGAAGGTGAAGTCTGGAGGCTGGAGGGTGAAGCAGAAGAAGTAGAAGAAGGAGAAGGAGAAGGTGAAATCAGGAGGGTGAATCAGAAGAGGTAGAAGAAGGAGAAGGAGAAGGTGAAGTCAGGAGGGTGAATCAGAAGAAGCAGAAGAAGGAGAAGGAGAAGGTGAAGTCTGGAGAGTGAATCAGAAGAATCAGAAGAAGGAGAAGGAGAAGGTGAAGTCTGGAGGGTGAATCAGAAGAAGCTGAAGAAAGAGAAGGAGAAGGTGAAGTCTGGAGGGTGAAGCAGAAGAAGCAGAAGAAGGAGAAGGTGAAGACTGGAGGGTGAATCAGAAGAAGTAGAAGAAGGAGAAGGAGAAGGTGAAGTCTGGAGGGTGAATCAGAAGAAGTAGAAGAAGGAGTAGGAGAAGGTGAAGTCTGGAGGGTGAATCAGAAGAATGAGAAGAAGGAGAAGGAGAAGGTGAAGTCTGGAGGGTGAATCAGAAGAAGCAGAAGAAGGAGAAGGAGAAGGTGAAGTCAGGAGGGTGAATCAGAAGAAGCAGAAGAAGGAGAAGAAGAAGGTGAAGTTAGGAGGGTGAATCAGAAGAAGCAGAAGAAGGAGAAGGAGAAGGTGAAGTCAGGGGGGTGAAGCAGAAGAAGTAGAAGAAGGAGAAGGAGAAGGTGAATTCTGGAGGGTGAATCAGAAGAAGCAGAAGAAGGAGAAGGAGAAGGTGAAGTCTGGAGGGTGAATCAGAAGAAGCAGAAGAAGGAGAAGGAGAAGATGAAGTCTGGAGGGTGAATCAGAAGAAGTAGATGAAGGAGAAGGAGAAGGTGAGGTCTGGAGGGTGAATCAGAAGAAGCAGAAGAAGGAGAAGGAGAAGGTGAAGTCTGAAGGGTGAATCAGAAGAAGCAGAAGAAGGAGAAGGAGAAGGTGAACTCTGGAGGGTGAATCAGAAGAAGCAGAAGAAGGAGAAGGAGAAGGTGAAGTCTGGAGGGTGAATCAGAAGAAGCAGAAGAAGGAGAAGGAGAAGGTGAAGTCTGGAGGGTGAATCAGAAGAAGCAGAAGAAGGAGAAGGAGAAGGTGAAGTCTGGAGGGTGAATCAGAAGAAGCAGAAGAAGGAGAAGGAGAAGGTGAAGTCTGGAGGGTGAATCAGAAGAAGTAGAAGACGGAGAAGGAGAAGGTGAAGTCTGGAGGCTGGAGGGTGAAGCAGAAGAAGTAGAAGAAGGAGAAGGAGAAGGTGAAGTCAGGAGGGTGAATCAGAAGAGGTAGAAGAAGGAGAAGGAGAAGGTGAAGTCAGGAGGGTGAATCAGAAGAAGCAGAAGAAGGAGAAGGAGAAGGTGAAGTCTGGAGAGTGAATCAGAAGAATCAGAAGAAGGAGAAGGAGAAGGTGAAGTCTGGAGGGTGAATCAGAAGAAGCTGAAGAAAGAGAAGGAGAAGGTGAAGTCTGGAGGGTGAAGCAGAAGAAGCAGAAGAAGGAGAAGGTGAAGACTGGAGGGTGAATCAGAAGAAGTAGAAGAAGGAGAAGGAGAAGGTGAAGTCTGGAGGGTGAATCAGAAGAAGTAGAAGAAGGAGTAGGAGAAGGTGAAGTCTGGAGGGTGAATCAGAAGAATGAGAAGAAGGAGAAGGAGAAGGTGAAGTCTGGAGGGTGAATCAGAAGAAGCAGAAGAAGGAGAAGGAGAAGGTGAAGTCAGGAGGGTGAATCAGAAGAAGCAGAAGAAGGAGAAGAAGAAGGTGAAGTTAGGAGGGTGAATCAGAAGAAGCAGAAGAAGGAGAAGGAGAAGGTGAAGTCAGGGGGGTGAAGCAGAAGAAGTAGAAGAAGGAGAAGGAGAAGGTGAATTCTGGAGGGTGAATCAGAAGAAGCAGAAGAAGGAGAAGGAGAAGGTGAAGTCTGGAGGGTGAATCAGAAGAAGCAGAAGAAGGAGAAGGAGAAGATGAAGTCTGGAGGGTGAATCAGAAGAAGTAGATGAAGGAGAAGGAGAAGGTGAGGTCTGGAGGGTGAATCAGAAGAAGCAGAAGAAGGAGAAGGAGAAGGTGAAGTCTGAAGGGTGAATCAGAAGAAGCAGAAGAAGGAGAAGGAGAAGGTGAACTCTGGAGGGTGAATCAGAAGAAGCAGAAGAAGGAGAAGGAGAAGGTGAAGTCTGGAGGGTGAATCAGAAGAAGCAGAAGAAGGAGAAGGAGAAGGTGAAGTCTGGAGGGTGAATCAGAAGAAGCAGAAGAAGGAGAAGGAGAAGGTGAAGTCTGGAGGGTGAATCAGAAGAAGCAGAAGAAGGAGAAGGAGAAGGTGAAGTCTGGAGGGTGAATCAGAAGAAGTAGAAGACGGAGAAGGAGAAGGTGAAGTCTGGAGGCTGGAAGGTGAAGCAGAAGAAGTAGAAGAAGGAGAAGGAGAAGGTGAAGTCAGGAGGGTGAATCAGAAGAGGTAGAAGAAGGAGAAGGAGAAGGTGAAGTCAGGAGGGTGAATCAGAAGAAGCAGAAGAAGGAGAAGGAGAAGGTGAAGTCTGGAGAGTGAATCAGAAGAATCAGAAGAAGGAGAAGGAGAAGGTGAAGTCTGGAGGGTGAATCAGAAGAAGCTGAAGAAAGAGAAGGAGAAGGTGAAGTCTGGAGGGTGAAGCAGAAGAAGCAGAAGAAGGAGAAGGAGAAGGTGAAGACTGGAGGGTGAATCAGAAGAACTAGAAGAAGGAGAAGGAGAAGGTGAAGTCTGGAGGGTGAATCAGAAGAAGTAGAAGAAGGAGTAGGAGAAGGTGAAGTCTGGAGGGTGAATCAGAAGAATGAGAAGAAGGAGAAGGAGAAGGTGAAGTCTGGAGGGTGAATCAGAAGAAGCAGAAGAAGGAGAAGGAGAAGGTGAAGTCAGGAGGGTGAATCAGAAGAAGCAGAAGAAGGAGAAGGAGAAGGTGAAGTTAGGAGGGTGAATCAGAAGAAGCAGAAGAAGGAGAAGGAGAAGGTGAAGTCAGGGGGGTGAAGCAAAAGAAGTAGAAGAAGGAGAAATAGAAGCTGAAGTCTGGAGGTTGAATCAGAAGAAGCAGAAGAAGGAGAAGGAGAAGGTGAAGTCTGGAGGGTGAATCAGAAGAAGCAGAAGAAGGAGAAGGAGAAGATGAAGTCTGGAGGGTGAATCAGAAGAAGTAGATGAAGGAGAAGGAGAAGGTGAGGTCTGGAGGGTGAATCAGAAGAAGCAGAAGAAGGAGAAGGAGAAGGTGAAGTCTGAAGGGTGAATCAGAAGAAGCAGAAGAAGGAGAAGGAGAAGGTGAAGTCTGGAGGGTGAATCAGAAGAAGCAGAAGAAGGAGAAGGAGAAGGTGAAGTCTGGAGGGTGAATCAGAAGAAGCAGAAGAAGGAGAAGGAGAAGGTGAAGTCTGGAGGGTGAATCAGAAGAAGTAGAAGAAGGAGAAGGAGAAGGTGAAGTCTGGAGGGTGAATCAGAAGAAGCAGAAGAAGGAGAAGGAGAAGGTGAAGTCTGGAGGGTGAATCAGAAGAAGCAGAAGAAGGAGAAGGAGAAGGTGAAGTCTGGAGGGTGAATCAGAAGAAGTAGAAGACGGAGAAGGAGAAGGTGAGGTCTGGAGGCTGGATGGTGAAGCAGAAGAAGTAGAAGAAGGAGAAGGAGAAGGTGAAGTCAGGAGGGTGAATCAGAAGAGGTAGAAGAAGGAGAAGGAGAAGGTGAAGTCAGGAGGGTGAATCAGAAGAAGCAGAAGAAGGAGAAGGAGAAGGTGAAGTCTGGAGAGTGAATCAGAAGAATCAGAAGAAGGAGAAGGAGAAGGTGAAGTCTGGAGGGTGAATCAGAAGAAGCTGAAGAAAGAGAAGGAGAAGGTGAAGTCTGGAGGGTGAAGCAGAAGAAGCAGAAGAAGGAGAAGGAGAAGGTGAAGACTGGAGGGTGAATCAGAAGAAGTAGAAGAAGGAGAAGGAGAAGGTGAAGTCTGGAGGGTGAATCAGAAGAAGTAGAAGAAGGAGTAGGAGAAGGTGAAGTCTGGAGGGTGAATCAGAAGAATGAGAAGAAGGAGAAGGAGAAGGTGAAGTCTGGAGGGTGAATCAGAAGAAGCAGAAGAAGGAGAAGGAGAAGGTGAAGTCAGGAGGGTGAATCAGAAGAAGCAGAAGAAGGAGAAGGAGAAGGTGAAGTTAGGAGGGTGTATCAGAAGAAGCAGAAGAAGGAGAAGGAGAAGGTGAAGTCAGGGGGTGAAGCAGAAGAAGTAGAAGAAGGAGAAGGAGAAGGTGAAGTCTGGAGGGTGAATCAGAAGAAGCAGAAGAAGGAGAAGGAGAAGGTGAAGTCTGGAGGGTGAATCAGAAGAAGCAGAAGAAGGAGAAGGAGAAGATGAAGTCTGGAGGGTGAATCAGAAGAAGTAGATGAAGGAGAAGGAGAAGGTGAGGTCTGGAGGGTGAATCAGAAGAAGCAGAAGAAGGAGAAGGAGAAGGTGAAGTCTGAAGGGTGAATCAGAAGAAGCAGAAGAAGGAGAAGGAGAAGGTGAAGTCTGGAGGGTGAATCAGAAGAAGCAGAAGAAGGAGAAGGAGAAGGTGAAGTCTGGAGGGTGAATCAGAAGAAGCAGAAGAAGGAGAAGGAGAAGGTGAAGTCTGGAGGGTGAATCAGAAGAAGCAGAAGAAGGAGAAGGAGAAGGTGAAGTCTGGAGGGTGAATCAGAAGAAGCAGAAGAAGGAGAAGGAGAAGGTGAAGTCTGGAGGGTGAATCAGAAGAAGTAGAAGACGGAGAAGGAGAAGGTGAAGTCTGGAGGCTGGAGGGTGAAGCAGAAGAAGTAGAAGAAGGAGAAGGAGAAGGTGAAGTCAGGAGGGTGAATCAGCAGAAGCAGAAGAAGGAGAAGGAGAAGGTGAAGTCTGGAGAGTGAATCAAAAGAAGCTGAAGAAGGAGAAGGAGAAGGTGAAGTCTGGAGGGTGAATCAGAAGAAGTAGAAGAAGGAGTAGGAGAAGGTGAAGTCTGGAGGGTGAATCAGAAGAATGAGAAGAAGGAGAAGGAGAAGGTGAAGTCTGGAGGGTGAATCAGAAGAAGCAGAAGAAGGAGAAGGAGAAGGTGAAGTCAGGAGGGTGAATCAGAAGAAGCAGAAGAAGGAGAAGGAGAAGGTGAAGTTAGGAGGGTGAATCAGAAGAAGCAGAAGAAGGAGAAGGAGAAGGTGAAGTCAGGGGGGTGAAGCAGAAGAAGTAGAAGAAGGAGAAGGAGAAGGTGAAGTCTGGAGGTTGAATCAGAAGAAGCAGAAGAAGGAGAAGGAGAAGGTGAAGTCTGGAGGGTGAATCAGAAGAAGCAGAAGAAGGAGAAGGAGAAGATGAAGTCTGGAGGGTGAATCAGAAGAAGTAGATGAAGGAGAAGGAGAAGGTGAGGTCTGGAGGGTGAATCAGAAGAAGCAGAAGAAGGAGAAGGAGAAGGTGAAGTCTGAAGGGTGAATCAGAAGAAGCAGAAGAAGTAGAAGGAGAAGGTGAAGTCTGGAGGGTGAATCAGAAGAAGCAGAAGAAGGAGAAGGAGAAGGTGAAGTCTGGAGGGTGAATCAGAAGAAGCAGAAGAAGGAGAAGGAGAAGGTGAAGTCTGGAGGGTGAATCAGAAGAAGTAGAAGAAGGAGAAGGAGAAGGTGAAGTCTGGAGGGTGAATCAGAAGAAGCAGAAGAAGGAGAAGGAGAAGGTGAAGTCTGGAGGGTGAATCAGAAGAAGCAGAAGAAGGAGAAGGAGAAGGTGAAGTCTGGAGGGTGAATCAGAAGAAGTAGAAGACGGAGAAGGAGAAGGTGAAGTCTGGAGGCTGGAGGGTGAAGCAGAAGAAGTAGAAGAAGGAGAAGGAGAAGGTGAAGTCAGGAGGGTGAATCAGAAGAGGTAGAAGAAGGAGAAGGAGAAGGTGAAGTCAGGAGAGGGAATCAGAAGAAGCAGAAGAAGGAGAAGGAGAAGGTGAAGTCTGGAGAGTGAATCAGAAGAATCAGAAGAAGGAGAAGGAGAAGGTGAAGTCTGGAGGGTGAATCAGAAGAAGCTGAAGAAAGAGAAGGAGAAGGTGAAGTCTGGAGGGTGAAGCAGAAGAAGCAGAAGAAGGAGAAGGAGAAGGTGAAGACTGGAGGGTGAATCAGAAGAAGTAGAAGAAGGAGAAGGAGAAGGTGAAGTCTGGAGGGTGAATCAGAAGAAGTAGAAGAAGGAGTAGGAGAAGGTGAAGTCTGGAGGGTGAATCAGAAGAATGAGAAGAAGGAGAAGGAGAAGGTGAAGTCTGGAGGGTGAATCAGAAGAAGCAGAAGAAGGAGAAGGAGAAGGTGAAGTCAGGAGGGTGAATCAGAAGAAGCAGAAGAAGGAGAAGGAGAAGGTGAAGTTAGGAGGGTGAATCAGAAGAAGCAGAAGAAGGAGAAGGAGAAGGTGAAGTCAGGGGGGTGAAGCAGAAGAAGTAGAAGAAGGAGAAGGAGAAGGTGAAGTCTGGAGGGTGAATCAGAAGAAGCAGAAGAAGGAGAAGGAGAAGGTGAAGTCTGGAGGGTGAATCAGAAGAAGCAGAAGAAGGAGAAGGAGAAGATGAAGTCTGGAGGGTGAATCAGAAGAAGTAGATGAAGGAGAAGGAGAAGGTGAGGTCTGGAGGGTGAATCAGAAGAAGCAGAAGAAGGAGAAGGAGAAGGTGAAGTCTGAAGGGTGAATCAGAAGAAGCAGAAGAAGGAGAAGGAGAAGGTGAAGTCTGGAGGGTGAATCAGAAGAAGCAGAAGAAGGAGAAGGAGAAGGTGAAGTCTGGAGGGTGAATCAGAAGAAGCAGAAGAAGGAGAAGGAGAAGGTGAAGTCTGGAGGGTGAATCAGAAGAAGTAGAAGAAGGAGAAGGAGAAGGTGAAGTCTGGAGGGTGAATCAGAAGAAGTAGAAGAAGGAGAAGGAGAAGGTGAAGTCTGGAGGGTGAATCAGAAGAAGCAGAAGAAGGAGAAGGAGAAGGTGAAGTCTGGAGGGTGAATCGGAAGAAGCAGAAGAAGGAGAAGCAGAAGATGAAGTCTGGAGGGTGAATCAGAAGAAGTAGAAGAAGGAGAAGGAGAAGGTGAAGTCTGGAGGGTGAATCAGAAGATGCAGAAGAAGGAGAAGGAGAAGGTGAAGTCTGGAGGGTGAATCAGAAGAAGCAGAAGAAGGAGGAGGAGAAGGTGAAGTCTGGAGGGTGAATCAGAAGAAGCATTATAAGGAGAAGGAGAAGGTGAAGTCTGGAGGGTGAATCAGAAGAAGCAGAAGAAAGAGAAGGAGAAAGTGAAGTCTGGAGGGTGAAGCAGAAGAAACAGAAGAAGGAGAAGGAGAAGGTGAAGACTGGAGGGTGAATCAGAAGAAGTAGAAGAAGGAGAAGGAGAAGGTGAAGTCTGGAGGATGAATCAGAAGAAGTAGAAGAAGGAGAAGGAGAAGATGAAGTCTGGAGGGTGAATCAGAAGAAGTAGAAGAAGGAGAAGGAGAAGGTGAGGTCTGGAGGGTGAATCAGAAGAAGCAGAAGAAGGAGAAGGAGAAGGTGAAGTCTGGAGGGTGAATCAGAAGAAGCAGAAGAAGGAGAAGGAGAAGGTGAAGTCTGGAGGGTGAATCAGAAGAAGCAGAAGGAGGAGGAGGAGAATGTGAAGTCTGGAGGGTGAATCAGAAGAAGCATTATAAGGAGAAGGAGAAGGTGAAGTCTGGAGGGTGAATCAGAAGAAGCAGAAGAAAGAGAAGGAGAAAGTGAAGTCTGGAGGGTGAAGCAGAAGAAACAGAAGAAGGAGAAGGAGAAGGTGAAGACTGGAGGGTGAATCAGAAGAAGTAGAAGAAGGAGAAGGAGAAGGTGAAGTCTGGAGGATGAATCAGAAGAAGTAGAAGAAGGAGAAGGAGAAGATGAAGTCTGGAGGGTGAATCAGAAGAAGTAGAAGAAGGAGAAGGAGAAGGTGAGTTCTGGAGGGTGAATCAGAAGAAGCAGAAGAAGGAGAAGGAGAAGGTGAAGTCTGGAGGGTGAATCAGAAGAAGCAGAAGAAGTAGAAGGAGAAGGTGAGGTCTGGAGGGTGAATCAGAAGAAGCAGAAGAAGGAGAAGGAGAAGGTGAAGTCAGGAGGGTGAATCAGAAGAAGCAGAAGAAGGAGAAGGAGAAGGTGAAGTTAGGAGGGTGAATCAGAAGAAGCAGAAGAAGGAGAAGGAGAAGGTGAAGTCTGGAGGGTGAATCAGAAGAAGCAGAAGAAGGAGAAGGAGAAGGTGAAGTCTGGAGGGTGAATTAGAAGAATGAGAAGAAGGAGAAGGAGAAGGTGAAGCCTGGAGGGTGAATCAGAAGAAGCAGAAGAAGGAGAAGGAGAAGGTGAAGTCAGGAGGGTGAATCAGAAGAAGCAGAAGAAGGAGAAGGAGAAGGTGAAGTTAGGAGGGTGAATCAGAAGAAGCAGAAGAAGGAGAAGGAGAAGGTGAAGTCAGGGGGGTGAAGCAGAAGAAGCAGAAGAAGGAGAAGGAGAAGGTGAAGTTAGGAGGGTGAATCAGAAGAAAAGAAGAAGGAGAAGGAGAAGGTGAAGTCAGGGGGGTGAAGCAGAAGAAGTAGAAGAAGGAGAAGGAGAAGGTGAAGTCTGGAGGGTGAATCAGAAGAAGCAGAAGAAGGAGAAGGAGAAGGTGAAGTCTGGAGGGTGAATCAGAAGAAGCAGAAGAAGGAGAAGGAGAAGATGAAGTCTGGAGGGTGAATCAGAAGAAGTAGATGAAGGAGAAGGAGAAGGTGAGGTCTGGAGGGTGAATCAGAAGAAGCAGAAGAAGGAGAAGGAGAAGGTGAAGTCTGAAGGGTGAATCAGAAGAAGCAGAAGAAGGAGAAGGAGAAGGTGAAGTCTGGAGGGTGAATCAGAGGAAGCAGAAGAAGGAGAAGGAGAAGGTGAAGTCTGGAGGGTGAATCAGAAGAAGCAGAAGAAGGAGAAGGAGAAGGTGAAGTCTGGAGGGTGAATCAGAAGAAGTAGAAGAAGGAGAAGGAGAAGGTGAAGTCTGGAGGGTGAATCAGAAGAAGTAGAAGAAGGAGAAGGAGAAGGTGAAGTCTGGAGGGTGAATCAGAAGAAGCAGAAGAAGGAGAAGGAGAAGGTGAAGTGTGGAGGGTGAATCGGAAGAAGCAGAAGAAGGAGAAGGAGAAGATGAAGTCTGGAGGGTGAATCAGAAGAAGTAGAAGAAGGAGAAGGAGAAGGTGAAGTCTGGAGGGTGAATCAGAAGATGCAGAAGAAGGAGAAGGAGAAGGTGAAGTCTGGAGGGTGAATCAGAAGAAGCAGAAGAAGGAGGAGGAGAAGGTGAAGTCTGGAGGGTGAATCAGAAGAAGCATTATAAGGAGAAGGAGAAGGTGAAGTCTGGAGGGTGAATCAGAAGAAGCAGAAGAAAGAGAAGGAGAAAGTGAAGTCTGGAGGGTGAAGCAGAAGAAACAGAAGAAGGAGAAGGAGAAGGTGAAGACTGGAGGGTGAATCAGAAGAAGTAGAAGAAGGAGAAGGAGAAGGTGAAGTCTGGAGGATGAATCAGAAGAAGTAGAAGAAGGAGAAGGAGAAGATGAAGTCTGGAGGGTGAATCAGAAGAAGTAGAAGAAGGAGAAGGAGAAGGTGAGGTCTGGAGGGTGAATCAGAAGAAGCAGAAGAAGGAGAAGGAGAAGGTGAAGTCTGGAGGGTGAATCAGAAGAAGCAGAAGAAGGAGAAGGAGAAGGTGAAGTCTGGAGGGTGAATCAGAAGAAGCAGAAGAAGGAGGAGGAGAATGTGAAGTCTGGAGGGTGAATCAGAAGAAGCATTATAAGGAGAAGGAGAAGGTGAAGTCTGGAGGGTGAATCAGAAGAAGCAGAAGAAAGAGAAGGAGAAAGTGAAGTCTGGAGGGTGAAGCAGAAGAAACAGAAGAAGGAGAAGGAGAAGGTGAAGACTGGAGGGTGAATCAGAAGAAGTAGAAGAAGGAGAAGGAGAAGGTGAAGTCTGGAGGATGAATCAGAAGAAGTAGAAGAAGGAGAAGGAGAAGATGAAGTCTGGAGGGTGAATCAGAAGAAGTAGAAGAAGGAGAAGGAGAAGGTGAGGTCTGGAGGGTGAATCAGAAGAAGCAGAAGAAGGAGAAGGAGAAGGTGAAGTCTGGAGGGTGAATCAGAAGAAGCAGAAGAAGTAGAAGGAGAAGGTGAGGTCTGGAGGGTGAATCAGAAGAAGCAGAAGAAGGAGAAGGAGAAGGTGAAGTCAGGAGGGTGAATCAGAAGAAGCAGAAGAAGGAGAAGGAGAAGGTGAAGTTAGGAGGGTGAATCAGAAGAAGCAGAAGAAGGAGAAGGAGAAGGTGAAGTCTGGAGGGTGAATCAGAAGAAGCAGAAGAAGGAGAAGAAGAAGGTGAAGTCTGGAGGGTGAATTAGAAGAAGCAGAAGAAGGAGAAGGAGAAGGTGAAGTCAGGAGGGTGAATCAGAAGAAGCAGAAGAAGGAGCAGGAGAAGGTAAAGTTAGGAGGGTGAATCAGAAGAAGCAGAAGAAGGAGAAGGAGCAGGTGAAGTCAGGGGGGCGAAGCAGAAGAAGTAGAAGAAGGAGAAGGAGAAGGTGAAGTCAGGAGGGTGAAGCAGAAGAAGCAGAAGAAGGAGAAGGAGAAGGTAAAGTCTGGAGGGTGAATCAGAAGAAGCAGAAGAAGGAGAAGGAGAAGGTGAAGTCTGGAGGGTGAATCAGAAGAAGTAGAAGAAGGAGAAGGAGAAGGTGAAGTCTGGAGGGTGAATCAGAAGAAGTAGAAGAAGGAGAAGGAGAAGGTGAAGTCTGGAGGGTGAATCAGAAGAAGCAGAAGAAGGAGAAGGAGAAGGTGAAGTCTGGAGGGTGAATCGGAAGAAGCAGAAGAAGGAGAAGGAGAAGATGAAGTCAGGAGGGTGAATCAGAAGAAGTAGAAGAAGGAGAAGGAGAAGGTGAAGTCTGGAGGGTGAATCAGAAGATGCAGAAGAAGGAGAAGGAGAAGGTGAAGTCTGGAGGGTGAATCAGAAGAAGCAGAAGAAGGAGGAGGAGAAGGTGAAGTCTGGAGGGTGAATCAGAAGAAGCATTATAAGGAGAAGGAGAAGGTGAAGTCTGGAGGGTGAATCAGAAGAAGCAGAAGAAAGAGAAGGAGAAAGTGAAGTCTGGAGGGTGAAGCAGAAGAAACAGAAGAAGGAGAAGGAGAAGGTGAAGACTGGAGGGTGAATCAGAAGAAGTAGAAGAAGGAGAAGGAGAAGGTGAAGTCTGGAGGATGAATCAGAAGAAGTAGAAGAAGGAGAAGGAGAAGATGAAGTCTGGAGGGTGAATCAGAAGAAGTAGAAGAAGGAGAAGGAGAAGGTGAGGTCTGGAGGGTGAATCAGAAGAAGCAGAAGAAGGAGAAGGAGAAGGTGAAGTCTGGAGGGTGAATCAGAAGAAGCAGAAGAAGGAGAAGGAGAAGGTGAAGTCTGGAGGGTGAATCAGAAGAAGCAGAAAAAGGAGGAGGAGAAGGTGAAGTCTGGAGGGTGAATCAGAAGAAGCATTATAAGGAGAAGGAGAAGGTGAAGTCTGGAGGGTGAATCAGAAGAAGCAGAAGAAAGAGAAGGAGAAAGTGAAGTCTGGAGGGTGAAGCAGAAGAAACAGAAGAAGGAGAAGGAGAAGGTGAAGACTGGAGGGTGAATCAGAAGAAGTAGAAGAAGGAGAAGGAGAAGGTGAAGTCTGGAGGATGAATCAGAAGAAGTAGAAGAAGGAGAAGGAGAAGATGAAGTCTGGAGGGTGAATCGGAAGAAGTAGAAGAAGGAGAAGGAGAAGGTGAGGTCTGGAGGGTGAATCAGAAGAAGAAGAAGAAGGAGAAGGAGAAGGTGAAGTCTGGAGGGTGAATCAGAAGAAGCAGAAGAAGGAGAAGGAGAAGGTGAAGTCTGGAGGATGAATCAGAAGAAGCAGAAGAAGGAGAAGGAGAAGGTGAAGTCAGGAGGGTGAATCAGAAGAAGCAGAAGAAGGAGAAGGAGAAGGTGAAGTTAGGAGGGTGAATCAGAAGAAGCAGAAGAAGGAGAAGGAGAAGGTGAAGTCTGGAGGGTGAATCAGAAGAAGCAGAAGAAGGAGAAGGAGAAGGTGAAGTCTGGAGGGTGAATTAGAAGAAGCAGAAGAAGGAGAAGGAGAAGGTGAAGTCAGGAGGGTGAATCAGAAGAAGCAGAAGAAGGAGCAGGAGAAGGTAAAGTTAGGAGGGTGAATCAGAAGAAGCAGAAGAAGGAGAAGGAGCAGGTGAAGTCAGGGGGGTGAAGCAGAAGAAGTAGAAGAAGGAGAAGGAGAAGGTGAAGTCAGGAGGGTGAAGCAGAAGAAGCAGAAGAAGGAGAAGGAGAAGATGAAGTCTGGAGGGTGAAGCAGAAGAAGCAGAAGAAGGAGAAGGAGAAGGTGAAGTCTGGAGGGTGAATCAGAAGAAGTAGAAGAAGGAGAAGGAGAAGGTGAAGTCAGGAGAGTGAAGCAGAAGAAGCAGAAGAAGGAGAAGGAGAAGGTGAAGTCTGGAGGGTGAAGCAGAAGAAGCAGAAGAAGGAGAAGGAGAAGGTGAAGTCTGGAGGGCGAAGCAGAAGAAGCAGAAGAAGGGGAAGGAGAAGGTGAAGTCTGGAGGGTGAAGCAGAAGAAGCAGAAGAAGGAGAAGGAGAAGGTGAAGTCTGGAGGGTGAATCAGAAGAAGTAGAAGAAGGAGAAGGAGAAGGTGAAGTCAGGAGGGTGAAGCAGAAGAAGCAGAAGAAGGAGAAGGAGAAGGTAAAGTCTGGAGGGTGAAGCAGAAGAAGCAGAAGAAGGAGAAGGAGAAGGTGAAGTCTGGAGGGTGAAGCAGAAGAGTAGAAGAAGGAGAAGGAGAAGGTGAAGTCTGGAGGGTGAATCAGAAGAAGCAGAAGAAGGAGAAGGAGAAGGTGAAGTCTGGAGGGAGAAGCAGAAGAAGTAGAAGAAGGAGAAGGAGAAGGTGAAGTCTGGAGGGTGAATCAGAAGAAGTAGAAGAAGGAGAAGGAGAAGGTGAAGTCTGGAGGGTGAATCAGAAGAAGTAGAAGAAGGAGAAGGAGAAGGTGAAGTCTGGAGGGTGAATCAGAAGAAGCAGAAGAAGGAGAAGGAGAAGGTGAAGTCTGGAGGGTGAATCAGAAGAAGTAGAAGAAGGAGAAGGAGAAGGTGTAGTCTGGAGGGTGAATCAGAAGAAGTAGACGAAGGAGAAGGAGAAGGTGAAGTCTGGAGGGTGAATCAGAAGAAGCAGAAGAAGGAGAAGGAGAAGGTGAAGTCTGGAGGGTGAATCAGAAGAAGTAGAAGAAGGAGAAGGAGAAGGTGAAGTCTGGAGGGTGAATCAGAAGAAGCAGAAGAAGGAGAAGGAGAAGATGAAGTATGCAGGGTGAATCAGAAGAAGCAGAAGAAGGAGAAGGAGAAGGTGAAGTCTGGAGGTTGAATCAGAAGGAGCAGAATAAGGAGAAGGAGAAGGTGAAGTCTGGAGGGTGAATCAGAAGCAGCAGAAGAAGGAGAAGGAGAAGGTGAAGTCTGGAGGGTGAATCAGAAGGAGTAGAAGAAGGAGAAGGAGAAGGTGAAGTCTGGAGGGTGAATCAGAAGAAGCAGAAGAAGGAGAAGGAGAAGGTGAAGACTGGAGGGTGAATCAGAAGAAGCAGAAGAAGGAGAAGGTGAAGTCTGGAGGGTGAATCAGAAGAAGCAGTAGAAGGAGAAGGAGAAGGTGAAGTCTGGAGGGTGAATCAGAAGAAGCAGAATAAGGAGAAGGAGAAGGTGAAGTCTGGAGGGTGAATCAGAAGAAGCAGAAGAAGGAGAAGGAGAAGGTGAAGTCTGGAGGGTGAATCAGAAGAAGTAGAAGAAGGAGAAGGAGAAGGTGAAGTCTGGAGGGTGAAGCAGAAGAAGTAGAAGAAGGAGAAGGAGAAGGTGAAGTCTGGAGGGTGAATCAGAAGAAGCAGAAGAAAGAGAAGGAGAAGGTGAATTCTGGAGGGTGAATCAGAAGAAGTAGAAGAAGGAGAAGGAGAAGGTGAAGTCTGGAGGGTGAATCAGAAGAAGTAGAAGAAGGAGAAGGAGAAGGTGAAGTCTGGAGGGTGAATCAGAAGAAGCAGAAGAAGGAGAAGGAGAAGGTGAAGTCTGGAGGGTGAATCGGAAGAAGCAGAAGAAGGAGAAGGAGAAGATGAAGTCTGGAGGGTGAATCAGAAGAAGTAGAAGAAGGAGAAGGAGAAGGTGAAGTCTGGAGGGTGAATCAGAAGATGCAGAAGAAGGAGAAGGAGAAGGTGAAGTCTGGAGGGTGAATCAGAAGAAGCAGAAGAAGGAGGAGGAGAAGGTGAAGTCTGGAGGGTGAATCAGAAGAAGCATTATAAGGAGAAGGAGAAGGTGAAGTCTGGAGGGTGAATCAGAAGAAGCAGAAGAAGGAGAAGGAGAAGGTGAAGTCTGGAGGGTGAATCAGAAGAAGTAGAAGAAGGAGAAGGAGAAGGTGAAGTCTGGAGGGTGAAGCAGAAGAAGTAGAAGAAGGAGAAGGAGAAGGTGAAGTCAGGAGGGTGAATCAGAAGAAGTAGAAGAAGGAGAAGGAGAAGGTGAAATCAGGAGGGTGAATCAGAAGAAGCAGAAGAAGGAGAAGGAGAAGGTGAAGTCTGGAGGGTGAATCAGAAGAATCAGAAGAAGGAGAAGGAGTAGGTGAAGTCTGGAGGGTGAATCAGAAGAAGCAGAAGAAAGAGAAGGAGAGGGTGAAGTCTGGAGGGTGAAGCAGAAGAAGCAGAAGAAGGAGAAGCAGAAGGTGAAGACTGGAGGGTGAATCAGAAGAAGTAGAAGAAGGAGAAGGAGAAGGTGAAGTCTGGAGGATGAATCAGAAGAAGTAGAAGAAGGAGAAGGAGAAGGTGAAGTCTGGAGGGTGAATCAGAAGAAGCAGAAGAAGGAGAAGGAGAAGGTGAGGTCTGGAGGGTGAATCAGAAGAAGCAGAAGAAGGCGAAGGAGAAGATGAAGTCTGAAGGGTGAATCAGAAGAAGTAGAAGAAGGAGAAGGAGAAGGTGAGGTCTGGAGGGTGAATCAGAAGAAGCAGAAGAAGGAGAAGGAGAAGGTGAAGTCTGGAAGGTGAATCAGAAGAAGCAGAAGAAGGAGAAGGAGAAGGTGAAGTCTGGAGGGTGAATCAGAAGAAGCAGAAGAAGGAGAAGGAGAAGGTGAAGTCAGGAGGGTGAATCAGAAGAAGCAGAAGAAGGAGAAGGAGAAGGTGAAGTTAGGAGGGTGAATCAGAAGAAGCAGAAGAAGGAGAAGGAGAAGGTGAAGTCACGGGGGTGAAGCAGAAGAAGTAGAAGAAGGAGAAGGAGAAGGTGAAGTCAGGAGGGTGAAGCAGAAGAAGCAGAAGAAGGAGAAGGAGAAGGTGAAGTCTGGAGGGCGCAGCAGAAGAAGCAGAAGAAGGAGAAGGAGAAGGTGAAGTCTGGAGGGTGAAGCAGAAGAAGCAGAAGAAGGAGAAGGAGAAGGTGAAGTCTGGAGGGTGAATCAGAAGAAGTAGAAGAAGGAGAAGGAGAAGGTGAAGTCAGGAGGGTGAAGCAGAAGAAGCAGAAGAAGGAGAAGGAGAAGGTGAAGTCTGGAGGGTGAAGCAGAAGAAGCAGAAGAAGGAGAAGGAGAAGGTGAAGTCTGGAGGGTGAATCAGAAGAAGTAGAAGAAGGAGAAGGAGAAGGTGAAGTCAGGAGAGTGAAGCAGAAGAAGCAGAAGAAGGAGAAGGAGAAGGTGAAGTCTGGAGGGTGAAGCAGAAGAAGCAGAAGAAGGAGAAGGAGAAGGTGAAGTCTGGAGGGCGAAGCAGAAGAAGCAGAAGAAGGGGAAGGAGAA
Organism: Somniosus microcephalus; assembly: GCF_052327205.1. NCBI lineage: Eukaryota > Metazoa > Chordata > Chondrichthyes > Squaliformes > Somniosidae > Somniosus > Somniosus microcephalus. Next base: position 537,590 of record NW_028225376.1, read on the forward strand.
GGTGAAGTCTGGAGGGTGAAGCAGAAGAAGCAGAAGAAGGAGAAGGAGAAGGTGAAGTCTGGAGGGTGAATCAGAAGAAGTAGAAGAAGGAGAAGGAGAAGGTGAAGTCAGGAGGGTGAAGCAGAAGAAGCAGAAGAAGGAGAAGGAGAAGGTAAAGTCTGGAGGGTGAAGCAGAAGAAGCAGAAGAAGGAGAAGGAGAAGGTGAAGTCTGGAGGGTGAAGCAGAAGAAGCAGAAGGAGGAGAAGGAGAACGTGAAGTCAGGAGGGTGAATCAGAAGAAGTAGAAGAAGGAGAAGGAGAAGGTGAAGTCTGGAGGGTGAATCAGAAGAAGTAGAAGAAGGAGAAGGAGAAGCTGAAGTCTGGAGGGTGAATCAGAAGAAGTAGAAGAAGGAGAAGGAGAAGATGAAGTCTGGAGGGTGAATCAGAAGAAGCAGAAGAAGGAGAAGGAGAAGGTGAAGTCTGGAGGGAGAAGCAGAAGAAGTAGAAGAAGGAGAAGGAGAAGGTGAAGTCTGGAGGGTGAATCAGAAGAAGTAGAAGAAGGAGAAGGAGAAGGTGAAGTCTGGAGGGTGAATCTGAAGAAGTAGAAGAAGGAGAAGGAGAAGGTGAAGTCTGGAGGGTGAATCAGAAGAAGCAGAAGAAGGAGAAGGAGAAGGTGAAGTCTGGAGGGTGAATCAGAAGAAGTAGAAGAAGGAGAAGGAGAAGGTGTCGTCTGGAGGGTGAATCAGAAGAAGTAGACGAAGGAGAAGGAGAAGGTGAAGTCTGGAGGGTGAATCAGAAGAAGCAGAAGAAGGAGAAGGAGAAGGTGAAGTCTGGAGGGTGAATCAGAAGAAGTAGAAGAAGGAGAAGGAGAAGGTGAAGTCTGGAGGGTGAATCAGAAGAAGCAGAAGAAGGAGAAGGAGAAGGTGAAGTATGCAGGGTGAATCAGAAGAAGCAGAAGAAGGAGAAGGAGAAGGTGAAGTCTGGAGGGTGAATCAGAAGAAGTAGAAGAAGGAGAAGGAGAAGGTGAAGCCTGGAGGGTGAATCAGAAGAAGTAGAAGAAGGAGAAGGAGAAGGTGAAGTCTGGAGGGTGAATCGGAAGGAGCAGAAGAAGGAGAAGGAGAAGGTGAAGTCTGGAGGGTGAATCGGAAGAAGCAGAAGAAGGAGAAGGAGAAGATGAAGTCTGGAGGTTGAATCAGAAGAAGTAGAAGAAGGAGTAGGAGAAGGAGAAGTCTGGAGGGTGAATCAGAAGAAGCAGAAGAAGGAGAAGGAGATGGTGAAGTCTGGAGGGTGAATCAGAAGAAGTAGAAGAAGGAGAAGGAGAAGGTGAAGTCTGGAGGGTGAATCAGAAGAAGCAGAAGAAGGAGAAGGTGAAGTCTGGAGGGTGAATCAGAAGAAGTAGAAGACGGAGAAGGAGAAGGTGAAGTCTGGAGGCTGGAGGGTGAAGCAGAAGACATAGAAGAAGGAGAAGGAGAAGGTGAAGTCAGGAGGGTGAATCAGAAGAGGTAGAAGAAGGAGAAGGAGAAGGTGAAGTCTGGAGGGTGAATCAGAAGAAGCAGAAGAAGGAGAAGGAGAAGGTGAAGTCTGGAGGGTGAATCAGAAGAAGTAGAAGAAGGAGAAGGAGAAGGTGAAGTCTGGAGGGTGAAGCAGAAGAAGTAGAAGAAGGAGAAGGAGAAGGTGAAGTCAGGAGGGTGAATCAGAAGAAGTAGAAGAAGGAGAAGGAGAAGGTGAAATCAGGAGGGTGAATCAGAAGAAGCAGAAGAAGGAGAAGGAGAAGGTGAAGTCTGGAGGGTGAATCAGAAGAATCAGAAGAAGGAGAAGGAGAAGGTGAAGTCTGGAGGGTGAATCAGAAGAAGCAGAAGAAAGAGAAGGAGAGGGTGAAGTCTGGAGGGTGAAGCAGAAGAAGCAGAAGAAGGAGAAGCAGAAGGTGAAGACTGGAGGGTGAATCAGAAGAAGTAGAAGAAGGAGAAGGAGAAGGTGAAGTCTGGAGGATGAATCAGAAGAAGTAGAAGAAGGAGAAGGAGAAGGTGAAGTCTGGAGGATGAATCAGAAGAAGCAGAAGAAGGAGAAGGAGAAGGTGAGGTCTGGAGGGTGAATCAGAAGAAGCAGAAGAAGGCGAAGGAGAAGATGAAGTCTGAAGGGTGAATCAGAAGAAGTAGAAGAAGGAGAAGGAGAAGGTGAGGTCTGGAGGGTGAATCAGAAGAAGCAGAAGAAGGAGAAGGAGAAGGTGAAGTCTGGAAGGTGAATCAGAAGAAGCAGAAGAAGGAGAAGGAGAAGGTGAAGTCTGGAGGGTGAATCAGAAGAAGCAGAAGAAGGAGAAGGAGAAGATGAAGTCAGGAGGGTGAATCAGAAGAAGCAGAAGAAGGAGAAGGAGAAGGTGAAGTTAGGAGGGTGAATCAGAAGAAGCAGAAGAAGGAGAAGGAGAAGGTGAAGTCACGGGGGTGAAGCAGAAGAAGTAGAAGAAGGAGAAGGAGAAGGTGAAGTCAGGAGGGTGAAGCAGAAGAAGCAGAAGAAGGAGAAGGAGAAGGTGAAGTCTGGAGGGCGCAGCAGAAGAAGCAGAAGAAGGAGAAGGAGAAGGTGAAGTCTGGAGGGTGAAGCAGAAGAAGCAGAAGAAGGAGAAGGAGAAGGTGAAGTCTGGAGGGTGAATCAGAAGAAGTAGAAGAAGGAGAAGGAGAAGGTGAAGTCAGGAGGGTGAAGCAGAAGAAGCAGAAGAAGGAGAAGGAGAAGGTGAAGTCTGGAGGGTGAAGCAGAAGAAGCAGAAGAAGGAGAAGGAGAAGGTGAAGTCTGGAGGGTGAATCAGAAGAAGTAGAAGAAGGAGAAGGAGAAGGTGAAGTCAGGAGAGTGAAGCAGAAGAAGCAGAAGAAGGAGAAGGAGAAGGTGAAGTCTGGAGGGTGAAGCAGAAGAAGCAGAAGAAGGAGAAGGAGAAGGTGAAGTCTGGAGGGCGAAGCAGAAGAAGCAGAAGAAGGGGAAGGAGAAGGTGAAGTCTGGAGGGTGAAACAGAAGAAGCAGAAGAAGGAGAAGGAGAAGGTGAAGTCTGGAGGGTGAATCAGAAGAAGTAGAAGAAGGAGAAGGAGAAGGTGAAGTCAGGAGGGTGAAGCAGAAGAAGCAGAAGAAGGAGAAGGAGAAGGTAAAGTCTGGAGGGTGAAGCAGAAGAAGCAGAAGAAGGAGAAGGAGAAGGTGAAGTCTGGAGGGTGAAGCAGAAGAAGCAGAAGGAGGAGAAGGAGAACGTGAAGTCAGGAGGGTGAATCAGAAGAAGTAGAAGAAGGAGAAGGAGAAGGTGAAGTCTGGAGGGTGAATCAGAAGAAGTAGAAGAAGGAGAAGGAGAAGCTGAAGTCTGGAGGGTGAATCAGAAGAAGTAGAAGAAGGAGAAGGAGAAGATGAAGTCTGGAGGGTGAATCAGAAGAAGCAGAAGAAGGAGAAGGAGAAGGTGAAGTCTGGAGGGAGAAGCAGAAGAAGTAGAAGAAGGAGAAGGAGAAGGTGAAGTCTGGAGGGTGAATCAGAAGAAGTAGAAGAAGGAGAAGGAGAAGGTGAAGTCTGGAGGGTGAATCAGAAGAAGTAGAAGAAGGAGAAGGAGAAGGTGAAGTCTGGAGGGTGAATCAGAAGAAGCAGAAGAAGGAGAAGGAGAAAGTGAAGTATGCAGGGTGAATCAGAAGAAGCAGAAGAAGGAGAAGGAGAAGGTGAAGTCTGGAGGGTGAATCAGAAGAAGTAGAAGAAGGAGAAGGAGAAGGTGAAGTCTGGAGGGTGAATCAGAAGAAGTAGAAGAAGGAGAAGGAGAAGGTGAAGTCTGGAGGGTGAATCGGAAGAAGCAGAAGAAGGAGAAGGAGAAGGTGAAGTCTGGAGGGTGAATCGGAAGAAGCAGAAGAAGGAGAAGGAGAAGATGAAGTCTGGAGGTTGAATCAGAAGAAGTAGAAGAAGGAGTAGGAGAAGGAGAAGTCTGGAGGGTGAATCAGAAGAAGCAGAAGAAGGAGAAGGAGATGGTGAAGTCTGGAGGGTGAATCAGAAGAAGTAGAAGAAGGAGAAGGAGAAGGTGAAGTCTGGAGGGTGAATCAGAAGAAGCAGAAGAAGGAGAAGGTGAAGTCTGGAGGGTGAATCAGAAGAAGTAGAAGACGGAGAAGGAGAAGGTGAAGTCTGGAGGCTGGAGGGTGAAGCAGAAGAAGTAGAAGAAGGAGAAGGAGAAGGTGAAGTCAGGAGGGTGAATCAGAAGAGGTAGAAGAAGGAGAAGGAGAAGGTGAAGTCAGGAGGGTGAATCAGAAGAAGCAGAAGAAGGAGAAGGAGAAGGTGAAGCCTGGAGAGTGAATCAGAAGAATCAGAAGAAGGAGAAGGAGAATGTGAAGTCTGGAGGGTGAATCAGAAGAAGCTGAAGAAAGAGAAGGAGAAGGTGAAGTCTGGAGGGTGAAGCAGAAGAAGCAGAAGAAGGAGAAGGAGAAGGTGAAGACTGGAGGGTGAATCAGAAGAAGTAGAAGAAGGAGAAGGAGAAGGTGATGTCTGGAGGGTGAATCAGAAGAAGTAGAAGAAGGAGTAGGAGAAGGTGAAGTCTGGAGGGTGAATCAGAAGAATGAGAAGAAGGAGAAGGAGAAGGTGAAGTCTGGAGGGTGAATCAGAAGAAGCAGAAGAAGGAGAAGGAGAAGGTGAAGTCAGGAGGGTGAATCAGAAGAAGCAGAAGAAGGAGAAGGAGAAGGTGAAGTTAGGAGGGTGAATCAGAAGAAGCAGAAGAAGGAGAAGGAGAAGGTGAAGTCAGGGGGTGAAGCAGAAGAAGTAGAAGAAGGAGAAGGAGAAGGTGAAGTCTGGAGGGTGAATCAGAAGAAGCAGAAGAAGGAGAAGGAGAAGGTGAAGTCTGGAGGGTGAATCAGAAGAAGCAGAAGAAGGAGAAGGAGAAGATGAAGTCTGGAGGGTGAATCAGAAGAAGTAGATGAAGGAGAAGGAGAAGGTGAGGTCTGGAGGGTGAATCAGAAGAAGCAGAAGAAGGAGAAGGAGAAGGTGAAGTCTGAAGGGTGAATCAGAAGAAGCAAAGAAGGAGAAGGAGAAGGTGAAGTCTGGAGGGTGAATCAGAAGAAGCAGAAGAAGGAGAAGGAGAAGGTGAAGTCTGGAGGGTGAATCAGAAGAAGCAGAAGAAGGAGAAGGAGAAGGTGAAGTCTGGAGGGTGAATCAGAAGAAGCAGAAGAAGGAGAAGGAGAAGGTGAAGTCAGGGGGGTGAAGCAGAAGAAGTAGAAGAAGGAGAAGGAGAAGGTGAAGTCTGGAGGGTGAATCAGAAGAAGCAGAAGAAGGAGAAGGAGAAGGTGAAGTCTGGAGGGTGAATCAGAAGAAGCAGAAGAAGGAGAAGGAGAAGGTGAAGTCTGGAGGGTGAATCAGAAGAAGTAGAAGAAGGAGAAGGAGAAGGTGAAGTCTGGAGGGTGAATCAGAAGAAGTAGAAGAAGGAGAAGGAGAAGGTGAGTCTGGAGGGTGAATCGGAAGAAGCAGAAGAAGGAGAAGGAGAAGGTGAAGTCTGGAGGGTGAATCGGAAGAAGCAGAAGAAGGAGAAGGAGAAGATGAAGTCTGGAGGTTGAATCAGAAGAAGTAGAAGAAGGAGTAGGAGAAGGAGAAGTCTGGAGGGTGAATCAGAAGAAGCAGAAGAAGGAGAAGGAGATGGTGAAGTCTGGAGGGTGAATCAGAAGAAGTAGAAGAAGGAGAAGGAGAAGGTGAAGTCTGGAGGGTGAATCAGAAGAAGCAGAAGAAGGAGAAGGTGAAGTCTGGAGGGTGAATCAGAAGAAGTAGAAGACGGAGAAGGAGAAGGTGAAGTCTGGAGGCTGGAGGGTGAAGCAGAAGAAGTAGAAGAAGGAGAAGGAGAAGGTGAAGTCAGGAGGGTGAATCAGAAGAGGTAGAAGAAGGAGAAGGAGAAGGTGAAGTCAGGAGGGTGAATCAGAAGAAGCAGAAGAAGGAGAAGGAGAGGTGAAGCCTGGAGAGTGAATCAGAAGAATCAGAAGAAGGAGAAGGAGAATGTGAAGTCTGGAGGGTGAATCAGAAGAAGCTGAAGAAAGAGAAGGAGAAGGTGAAGTCTGGAGGGTGAAGCAGAAGAAGCAGAAGAAGGAGAAGGAGAAGGTGAAGACTGGAGGGTGAATCAGAAGAAGTAGAAGAAGGAGAAGGAGAAGGTGATGTCTGGAGGGTGAATCAGAAGAAGTAGAAGAAGGAGTAGGAGAAGGTGAAGTCTGGAGGGTGAATCAGAAGAATGAGAAGAAGGAGAAGGAGAAGGTGAAGTCTGGAGGGTGAATCAGAAGAAGCAGAAGAAGGAGAAGGAGAAGGTGAAGTCAGGAGGGTGAATCAGAAGAAGCAGAAGAAGGAGAAGGAGAAGGTGAAGTTAGGAGGGTGAATCAGAAGAAGCAGAAGAAGGAGAAGGAGAAGGTGAAGTCAGGGGGTGAAGCAGAAGAAGTAGAAGAAGGAGAAGGAGAAGGTGAAGTCTGGAGGGTGAATCAGAAGAAGCAGAAGAAGGAGAAGGAGAAGGTGAAGTCTGGAGGTGAATCAGAAGAAGCAGAAGAAGGAGAAGGAGAAGATGAAGTCTGGAGGGTGAATCAGAAGAAGTAGATGAAGGAGAAGGAGAAGGTGAGGTCTGGAGGGTGAATCAGAAGAAGCAGAAGAAGGAGAAGGAGAAGGTGAAGTCTGAAGGGTGAATCAGAAGAAGCAAAGAAGGAGAAGGAGAAGGTGAAGTCTGGAGGTGAATCAGAAGAAGCAGAAGAAGGAGAAGGAGAAGGTGAAGTCTGGAGGGTGAATCAGAAGAAGCAGAAGAAGGAGAAGGAGAAGGTGAAGTCTGGAGGGTGAATCAGAAGAAGCAGAAGAAGGAGAAGGAGAAGGTGAAGTCAGGGGGGTGAAGCAGAAGAAGTAGAAGAAGGAGAAGGAGAAGGTGAAGTCTGGAGGGTGAATCAGAAGAAGCAGAAGAAGGAGAAGGAGAAGGTGAAGTCTGGAGGGTGAATCAGAAGAAGCAGAAGAAGGAGAAGGAGAAGGTGAAGTCTGGAGGGTGTATCAGAAGAAGCAGAAGAAGGAGAAGGAGAAGATGAAGTCTGGAGGGTGAATCAGAAGAAGTAGATGAAGGAGAAGGAGAAGGTGAGGTCTGGAGGGTGAATCAGAAGAAGCAGAAGAAGGAGAAGGAGAAGGTGAAGTCTGAAGGGTGAATCAGAAGCAGAAGAAGGAGAAGGAGAAGGTGAAGTCTGGAGGGTGAATCAGAGAGAAAGAAGAGAAGAAAGAAGAAGCAGAAAAGAGAAGGAGAAGGTGAATTCTGGAGGGTGAATCAGAAGAAGCAGAAGAAGGAGAAGGAGAAGGTGAAGTCTGGAGGGTGAATCAGAAGAAGCAGAAGAAAGAGAAGGAGAAAGTGAAGTCTGGAGGATGAATCAGAAGAAGTAGAAGAAGGAGAAGGAAAGATGAAGTCTGGAGGGTGAATCAGAAGAAGTAGAAGAAGGAGAAGGTGAGGTCTGGAGGGTGAATCAGAAGAATCAGAAGAAGGAGAAGGAGAAGGTGAAGTCTGGAGGGTGAATCAGAAGAAGCAGAAGAAGGAGAAGGAGAAGGTGAAGTCTGGAGGGTGAATCAGAAGAAGCAGAAGAAGGAGAAGGAGAAGGTGAAGTCAGGAGGGTGAATCAGAAGAAGCAGAAGAAGGAGAAGGAGAAGGTGAAGTTAGGAGGGTGAATCAGAAGAAGCAGAAGAAGGAGAAGGAGAAGGTGAAGTCTGGAGGGTGAATCAGAAGAAGCAGAAGAAGGAGAAGGAGAAGGTGAAGTCTGGAGGGTGAATCAGAAGAAGCAGAAGAAGGAGAAGGAGAAGGTGAAGTCTGGAGGGTGAATCAGAAGAAGTAGAAGAAGGAGAAGGAGAAGGTGAAGTCTGGAGGGTGAATCAGAAGAAGTAGAAGAAGGAGAAGGAGAAGGTGAAGTCTGGAGGGTGAATCGGAAGAAGCAGAAGAAGGAGAAGGAGAAGGTGAAGTCTGGAGGGTGAATCGGAAGAAGCAGAAGAAGGAGAAGGAGAAGATGAAGTCTGGAGGTTGAATCAGAAGAAGTAGAAGAAGGAGTAGGAGAAGGAGAAGTCTGGAGGGTGAATCAGAAGAAGCAGAAGAAGGAGAAGGAGATGGTGAAGTCTGGAGGGTGAATCAGAAGAAGTAGAAGAAGGAGTAAGGAGAAGGTGAAGTCTGGAGGGTGAATCAGAAGAAGCAGAAGAAGGAGAAGGTGAAGTCTGGAGGGTGAATCAGAAGAAGTAGAAGACGGAGAAGGAGAAGGTGAAGTCTGGAGGCTGGAGGGTGAAGCAGAAGAAGTAGAAGAAGGAGAAGGAGAAGGTGAAGTCAGGAGGGTGAATCAGAAGAGGTAGAAGAAGGAGAAGGAGAAGGTGAAGTCAGGAGGGTGAATCAGAAGAAGCAGAAGAAGGAGAAGGAGAAGGTGAAGCCTGGAGAGTGAATCAGAAGAATCAGAAGAAGGAGAAGGAGAATGTGAAGTCTGGAGGGTGAATCAGAAGAAGCTGAAGAAAGAGAAGGAGAAGGTGAAGTCTGGAGGGTGAAGCAGAAGAAGCAGAAGAAGGAGAAGGAGAAGGTGGAGACTGGAGGGTGAATCAGAAGAAGTAGAAGAAGGAGAAGGTGAAGTCTGGAGGGTGAATCAGAAGAAGTAGAAGAAGGAGTAGGGGAAGGTGAAGTCTGGAGGGTGAATCAGAAGAATGAGAAGAAGGAGAAGGAGAAGGTGAAGTCTGGAGGGTGAATCAGAAGAAGCAGAAGAAGGAGAAGGAGAAGGTGAAGTCAGGAGGGTGAATCAGAAGAAGCAGAAGAAGGAGAAGGAGAAGGTGAAGTTAGGAGGGTGAATCAGAAGAAGCAGAAGAAGGAGAAGGAGCAGGTGAAGTCAGGGGGGTGAAGCAGAAGAAGTAGAAGAAGGAGAAGGAGAAGGTGAAGTCTGGAGGGGTGAATCAGAAGAAGCAGAAGAAGGAGAAGGAGAAGGTGAAGTCTGGAGGGTGAATCAGAAGAAGCAGAAGAAGGAGAAGGAGAAGATGAAGTCTGGAGGGTGAATCAGAAGAAGTAGATGAAGGAGAAGGAGAAGGTGAGGTCTGGAGGGTGAATCAGAAGAAGCAGAAGAAGGAGAAGGAGAAGGTGAAGTCTGAAGGGTGAATCAGAAGAAGCAGAAGAAGGAGAAGGAGAAGGTGAAGTCTGGAGGGTGAATCAGAAGAAGCAGAAGAAGGAGAAGGAGAAGGTGAAGTCTGGAGGGTGAATCAGAAGAAGCAGAAGAAGGAGAAGGAGAAGGTGAAGTCTGGAGGGTGAATCAGAAGAAGCAGAAGAAGGAGAAGGAGAAGGTGAAGTCAGGGGGTGAAGCAGAAGAAGTAGAAGAAGGAGAAGGAGAAGGTGAAGTCTGGAGGGTAGAATCAGAAGAAGCAGAAGAAGGAGAAGGAGAAGGTGAAGTCTGGAGGGTGAATCAGAAGAAGCAGAAGAAGGAGAAGGAGGAAGGTGAAGTCTGGAGGGTGTATCAGAAGAAGCAGAAGAAGGAGAAGGAGATGATGAAGTCTGGAGGGTGAATCAGAAGAAGTAGATGAAGGAGAAGGAGAAGGTGAGGTCTGGAGGGTGAATCAGAAGAAGCAGAAGAAGGAGAAGGAGAAGGTGAAGTCTGAAGGGTGAATCAGAAGAAGCAGAAGAAGGAGAAGGAGAAGGTGAAGTCTGGAGGGTGAATCAGAAGAAGCAGAAGAAGGAGAAGGAGAAGGTGAAGACTGGAGGGTGAATCAGAAGAAGTAGAAGAAGGAGAAGAAGATGAGGTCTGGAGGGTGAATCAGAAGAATCAGAGAAGGAGAAGGAGAAGGTGGAAGACTGGAGGGTGAATCAGGAAGAAGTAGAAGAAGGAGAAGGAAAAGATGAAGTCTGGAGGGTGAATCAAGAAGAGGCA